>NC_058509.1:8063641-8671975 GCF_020382885.2 Scatophagus argus | reverse complement strand
TATTTTATCTTCCATCTGCAACCAGTTTGCGGTGTCATTTTTAAACTCTGATGGTGTAGCTTCACTTGAAATAATTTGGTAAGGTAGAGCTGTGGCCTTATTTCTTTTTTTTGTTATTTCACAGCTTATCAAACCATCTTTTTGGTGAGGCAAGACAGCATTTCTCAGTGATTTTTTTCCCCCCACTGTTTACTTTGAATTTATGAAAATAAGGAACTCTCTGCTTGTGATTAGTCGACTGGCTGTTTAAACGTTGCTATCCTTGCTAGTCAGCAGCAGCAGAAACGCTAGTTGGTTATTAAGCTAATTCTCTTTATTTTATTAATCCACATGCTGGGGTCATGTCGTGGTGAAGTGTTAAGTGTGTGGAGATTTATGGACAATGGTTATGGATTCTTGCATGTAACATGCTGAAGAACATTAACGGTGAGCAATAAATATTGCGCCAAAGACAAGAAATGGAAGTCAGACTCTCATTCTGTTCAACTTTACACCATTAAGCACCAGGTTTAAGGCCATGCAGCCACTCAGCGGCTTCACGTTTAGGCTGAGCCGCTACAGCACACATTCAAAATACATACTGACATCATTTGTACTGAAATGTCATGACTTCATGGTGAAATGTTGCATCTGTTACTAATGTTATCGACGCGGGTCGAGTCTCAGATGTTACTGAAGAATGTGATGGGAATAGTTTCAAATCACTCCTATAATAATTATTTGGACAACATTTAACATTACAGAATACACTGCAGTTTTGGCTGTTTTCTGAATGTTTACTTGCGTTTAGACTAGTTGACTAATCTAAGTTTAAACTTCTGTCAGGTAAATTAGTTGTTAGGAAGATCCCTTCTTTCTCCAAGCAGCGTCACGGCTTCCACATGGTGCAAATGTCATTTTGCAATTTTTTGTGCACAGAGTATGGTGAGAGAAAACTAAACGCACAAACATTTTACATATCGAGGTGCTGCTATCTATGAATTGGTGTGACTAAATAGAAAGAGATGCACGCAAAGGGAACTGGACAGAGAGAAAGAGAGAGAATGTGAGGGTGGACAGAGAAATAGATTGAGGCGCCCTGCGGTCTAAAATGAATTTAAAAAGGGGGCTTTCTAAACAAAGTCTTTCAAAATGAAATTACATTTAATTCACTTATGGAGTAAGTCAGTCCTGCTTTTTACGTACACACGCGAGCGCGCACAGACAGAGCCACTCACTAACACACCTACACACTAACATAGATACATGCACTGACTTGCATTAAATCAGCGATTATTTAATCAAGCTAGAAGACCAGCTGGAGGAATTAACTAAATTCCATACTGCCAAGTCCAATATCCTATACACTGGATCAGTCTCTCGCTCTTTCTAATGTGCATGCACACACACACACAGGCACGCGCACTCACACAGATCTAAAGAAAAAAAGAGGAAGAGATAGACCTGTGCACAGGGAGACAGGGATGGTTTCAGATAAAGATTCCTCACATTAATCCTCCCAACACACACACGCACACACACACACAGAAGCATATGGGAGCAATCTAACAAAGACTTCCCCATAGGTGCTATTTGTGTGTGTGAGTGTGTGTGTGTGTGTGTGTGTGTGTGCAGGTCAATCTCTGTGGTTTACCCTCAGACTACTGTGTGCATTTAAATTGCTTCTCCTAATAGAATAATTGGGTTTGAGTTAAATGAATCTAAGCTGAATTGACTCTGAATTTATCCTGCTAGTTTATTCAACAAGCACAAACCAAGAAAGACAAACAACAACAATTTGGAATAATAATAGTACACAGCCACTTAAATAATTAAACAGGGCAGGAAGGACAAAGATTAAGACGAGCTCTGATAAGAAAAAAAAAATTAGGAACTTTAACTCTGATTTATTCTGAGCAGAGAACAGCGCTGTTTTTCAGTTGGAAAAATGGGCAAAGTCCAGCTGCGAACTGCAATGGATGCTGTATTTCCTGCTGATTATCTATTCAGATGACAGTGAGGCGAGCGAAACTAGTACAGCGGCAAACTTCCAAAAAGGCCCTGTCTGTGGTAACTCTGTGAAAGGATGCAACCAAACGACTAATTATCCCTTCAGGAAACAAGAGACGTTAAAAAACAAAAGGAAGAAAAAAAGGATAATGATAAGATACTGTAACAAAACAAACATGCTGTGTTTCTAAGCACGCAGAGACCTCCCCACTGAAATCCATTGATAAAGCTGAACGTCACTATCAGTGGCAGGCTGTCATACAGATTTCTGTAGCAGAGACACTGCAGTGCTACGTGTAAACAAAGGAGAAAAGCTTGAAAGACACTTGCTAGACGGACAAATGGCCGGTCGGTGTCCTTACACAGCACCTCCGGCCCGATCACACAGAGCATGACCTTCAGCTCAGTGTGCGGCTGCTCCGAGCTCCCCTCTTGAAACACAGCCTGCAGCTCTGCTCTAACAGTCTGCTCCGGCAGCCCTCGCACTCCCAGCACAGTGATATCAGTGCAGCACATTTAGCAGTATCTCCCCTCTTAACAGGCCGCGGTGACAGAGCTTGAAGAAAATCAAATTTCAGGACAAAGGGGGGGAAAAAAAAAACCCCTCAGTGCTGATATAAGACTGTTTAAAAACCCAAGGCTGATGGTTATGAGCAATCTCTGACTGAGGCTCACTGAATAAGATCCATTCTCAGACATTAGCTATGCAGAATGAGCAGCGGCGGCGGAGGAGCTGGAAGGTTCCTCTGCCGCCTTAAGATGCTGGATTTGCAGTCATCTACTGCAATAACACCGGCACAGGTATTACTCTGAATATATGCAGTACATACACAATGATGATGCAACAGTGTTTGAGTCAAAGCCCCAGGCTGACAGTGTGGATGTATACTGACTGAAAAGTTTTCTTTAAGCAACTATAGCTCCCTCAAAACAGGTCAAAGCAAAGTTAGATGATCAAACTTATTCACAGTGGTCACTGGGGATGTTCCTATTAAACTCCCTAATGTTTAAACACGAGAACTTACTTTTAGACTGTTGGACCAGTCTAAAAGCAAGTAAACAAGTGTGTGACAGAAGTGTAACAACCTCCTTATCCGTCCTGCTTTGGGTCGCTACGTGATGACATGAGCAGGAGGAAAGCGATGCTTCTCATTGATTGGTGCTGACGGCCGTGGAGACTGTGAGAATGAAAACGACGGTAGTTTGTCTCATCCCGCCGGCCTGAAACTTGGTATCAACACCTTGTGCTGGCAGCTGTCAGTTGTTATGCCTCTTAGTCCTTCAGTTTTATGAAAGCTGCTTTTAATATCTGCTGCAAAACCAATTGCCCACTGGGACAAAATAAAGCTGAAACTGAAGCCTGAGTGAGTGAATTATGTGCCGCGGTCGTGATAAGAGTTTGTGCAACGAGAATATTGGAAATATAGAGTTGCAACTGCTCCATAAATATAAAAGTACAATAACAGTCTCTGCACAGCAGAGGGGCTGGATGAGAGAGCAGAATACATGACTAACCACATCCTTTGTTAATAAGATACAACAACACTCACACACACACACACACATTTTTCAAGAGAGAAATTGAAGGTGTCAACTTTCACAACAGCCCTGTCTTTCTGTGTGTGTGTGTGTGTGTGTGTGTGTGTGTGTGTGTGTGTGTGTGTGTGTGTGTGTGTGTGTGTGTGTGAGTGAGTGAGTGAGTGAGTGCAGAAGATTTAAAATCGGGAGCATCAGCTCAGTTTCTGAAGAAAAGCAGCAGAAAACACCAGCACAAGATGACATCACCATGACACAAACAGATGTGTACTTGCCACAAAAGGAGAGTGAGGTCAGTAGCTCTCACGCACACACATGCACACACACACAAATATGGCCCACTTCCCTCCTTTCAACATCCTTTCATTCTTTCCCTCTTTGCTATCTATATACCTTTTTTTTCCCAGCCTGCTTTCCTTCTCTCTGCCAGGGTCTTTCCCCTTCACCTCTTCTCTATCCACTTCTTACAGTAGTTGCTACCTTTTGTTGCAGAGCATCAAGAGTCTCAGGTTGTGTGCAAATGTGTCGAGCGACTTCGCACACAAACACAGACGGGGCTGCACTTAGGCAAAATCCTATTTTCATTGATCTAATTTTGATAAACGATCGCGGTTGCATCAACGTCACAGTTATGTGTTCTGGGTAAAAGCCTGATAACCAGTGAACTGTGAGAGAAAGAGAGAGGGAGAAAGAGAGAGAGAGAGAGAGAGAGAGAGAGAGAAAGAGAGAGAGAGAGAGAGAGAGAGAGAGAGAGAGAGAGAGAGAGAGAGAGAGTGCAAGAGAAGCACATTAGCAAACAGAGAAAAAAGGAAATCGTTCCACGTTGATCTAATTTTGATAAACAGTCTCAATGCATGCAGACTCGGAGTCCATGGACCTGGAGACTTGGGCTGAGTATGTGTGTGCTTGTAGTTTTGTACTGGTATGTGTGTGTGTGTGTGTGTGTGTCCAGAAATATAATATTTTTGTGTCTCTTTTCTGTGTATAAACTACTGATATCGAGCTGGGTGCGTTTGTGTTTATCAAGCACAGAACTAAAACTTATCATCTTGATAAGATGGCATAAGATATGGCGTGTGTGTGTGTGTGTGTGTGTGTGTGTGTGTATTTTCTTCTTCCTGTAGTTAAAATGATTCAGCCGTGTGCTTTCTTTTCTTAGTGATAAAGCATGTAACACAATGAGAGAGATAAGCAACAAAGGGCAAAACCCCAAAGATCTGTTTTCTACAGTTTTTTTTCCAGTTCATATAATTAACCTGAAGAAGAAACTAATCAGAAGCATTTTGTATGGAAACTGTGACTGTGAGCAGTGGATCCCAGCCTGGAAGCCAGAAGGCAAAGCTGAATCCGAGAGGTCACCGGATGGTAAAAATGAAAATGATGTTTATTTTACTAATATCTTTTGTCTCATGAAATAATTCATCATGTCACGTCTGCGGTCATATAAACTTCACACTAAAAAGGGAAAAAAATAATATAAAAATATCAGAATTCTGCTAAACTTCTCACATATCAAATTAAGGCCAACACTTGTGATGAAGGGCAGCAACACACTGAGAAGTTTAATAATCAGTGCTCTGCTGCATATGATGTTTAATACAAATTAAGCTGAATTCTCATTATGAATAAAAACGCTTTGCTTTTTCCCATAATTGATAATTCGTATGTTTTTTATCTGGTTATATGGAAAGTATTTTCTTTATTAAAAAGCTACATGCGCATTTCCTTGGTTGGAAGTTATTTTCCTTATCTAAAATTGTATTTCCCTCTTTAGAAAACTTTTTTTAAATGTGTGTCTGGAGAGCAGTGACCCACTTCACACTGACCAGCAAAGCAGTGTCAGCGTGTGTGTGTGTGTGTGTGTGCCTTCATGGGAAGGCCCTGTGGGCTGACATTAACACACTTTGCTGCAACATGCATGCGTCCACACGCACACACACACACACACACACACACACAACTTGCACATAATCTGCTGTGGAAACCAGGACACTGAAATCTTAACTCACCCACTGCCCAAAGGAAGAGAGAGGGAAGGAGGGAGGCAGGGAGGGAGAGAGGGAGATGGAGGGAGGGGGGAAAGAGAGAGAGAGAGAGAGAGAGAGAGAGAGAGAGAGAGAGAGAGAGAGAGAGAGAGAGAGTTATTATAATGTGTATCCTTAATACCTGTAGTCTTATCCACTGGTATTAAGTATCTTATTAACTGTCTTAGACTGTATTTTATTGTTTGTCTGAGAATAGTTCAGTGGGCTGATTCCCACACAAGACAGAGCCACATGACCTGTTCAGGTACTCGTGGGCTTGAAGCTAACTCACTACTCATGCTACACACTACACACACACACACACACACACACACACACACACTAAAACAAGTGTGTGAAGAGTTAGAAATCATCACTGTCAGAATAGTGTCTGTTGAACTGACAGCTAAAGCACTAATCACATGCCTGTTTGTCTAAGGATGGCTGAGGACTGTAATACTGGGTTTTCACTCTACTGAGGGCTCCCGGGTCATCTCCCTAAATCTACAACTTGAACTGTTGCTTGACATATAAGATATCCACATACAGATTTCATATTATTTTTTATCTCTCAGTGAATGATTACAATCACTGACCCTTCTTTGACCTCGATGTGAAACGTCATGAGTTCAAGGACAGAAAACAAATCAGAAAACACAACTACAGTGCCAAGAGATTCCAACTGCACTTACACTTGGACCACAAGGAATTGTGGGAAAACATTTTGTTGCAAAAGGTGGTCCGGTGTACCCTAAACCAAAGGAGATATGGTAGCCAGTTGGATATTTGCGGGGTATTTCATTCAACTGGGAACCTTCTTTAGCAAAGAAAGACAATTCGACCACAGCCTCAGACTAAATTTAAGCATATACAGTAAATATATAAATGAACCTTAAATGCATTTACCACAAGTATGTTTGTGTATGTGAGAGCCACAGCTCTGAGTCTGTACAGTTAAAAGCAATACCTGTCATTAATAATTAATCTTCCCACTTACACCACTGTAATAACAAGATATTGACTGCGAGGTTTATGTGAATATATACATTAAAAAACAATTTTAAAAAGGATGGATAATGGCCTGAAGACTCATGATACAGCAGAGCCTCCTATTAGGCAAATGTCCTTTTTAAATAACACAGAGCATCAATAATGGAAATTGCAAATAACATACATGCAAAGGAGTTTAGACGTCAGTGTTGTCCTGCTTTGTTGAAACTAAGATTCACTCTCTTCTGACTTAAACAACAGGATGATTAACAAAATCACACTCTCATCTTCAGAATCACTAACATCAATTAATTGTGTGTTCAAACACTGATGGCGTGAATTAGGCTGATGCTAACCTGCAGAGTAGTTCGATTCGGTAATTAGATGAACCGTTGCGCTCTGGTGGTAAACTAATGGCCGCCAGTGTCATTTTCTCTACAGAGAGGAAGAAATACGACATGCAGCAATAAAAATAAGACATTAAATTTCACATGCGGTAAGATGACCTGACAGGCAACAAACTGTGTGTTAGTGAAAAGCTTAAAACTCATCATAAAAAGACACAAACCTGCACAAACACATCCTTCTCTTTTAACATCGACATAAAAGCAATTCGGTTTCTAATTTCCTAAATTTCCATCTTTGATTGATGGTAACAGCTGCATTGCTGAGTGTTTTAAATTGTAGAGGCTTAAACAAGGTAAGGATGTGTACTAACACACACACATACACACACACACATATGCAGCAGTACACCTTAACTGTCAAATGACCTTGGACAAGAAAGATTTCCCTGCTCGAGGGGAGGAAGAGAGAAAGATGAAGAAAAAGAGGGACAGAAAGAGGAGGAAGATGGAAAGAAAGAAAGAAAATAAGAAAGAAAGAAAGTGATGCCAACCTAACTGAACAATGGATGGCACTTTAGAGTACTACACCTCCAAATGACCTCACACACATTGCCTTGCTAAATGACTTTATCTCCCCAATTAGCCCTGGTGGGGAAGAGTAAGAGGGGGAGAAGAGCAGGAGGAGGAGGAGGAGGAGGAGGAGGAGGAGAACGGTTAATCCTAAAAGCAGAGGGGGACATTTTCACAACACACATCTTTGTCATTTTTATTATTTCAAATTCCACAGGGGTCCCTTAAAGAAGCTTGTTGTAATTTATGTTCCCACACAGTTGAATGAATCATTTTCTGTTCTTTAACATCCACCAATCACTGTCGCCAAATTCAGCCGTTTGTCCACCTATTCACCCACCTGTGACCTGCCTGTCTGTTTCTCCGTGTGCTGTCGATACACGTACGAGAGAGAGGGAGAGAGAGAGAGGGGAGGTCGGAGGGTTCATCTCTTGCTGAAGTGGAACATTTTCAGAGTCTCTTAGATTTTTTTTTCTGCTGTATGTGAGCATCATGTGCTTGTGTGTTATTGTCAGAGGTCATTGTGGTGGGAAATGAGCAACACTGGGTGGGCTCAGAGGTCAAGGTGAACACTGAGCAGAGGAAGATGGGAAGATACAGAGAACACACACTCACACACTGCAGGATGTGCTGGACAGTACAACTAATTCTAAAGTCAGAAATGCACACACTGAAACATACAAGTCCTAAAATATAAGATGAAACTGCTATTTAGCTGCCTATTTCACGGTCTTAAAAACTCTTAACAGATCTCAGTTACATTTTTGCGTGAACAAATCTGAGGAATAACCAACAGATGTTAACGGTTTCACAAACAATCAACCATCAAAGCAAAAACACCAAAGTATGAAATAGTAGGACTGTATGATTCAAAGCCCAGTGGTTCAGCAACTTCAAAGTCCACCATCAAATTGAAGCCAAAAGGACAAATGATAAGACTTGTCAGCTCATTAAGGAAAGCTCATCAAAATGCAGAGGCCATCACTGGACTCTTGGCAAGACAAATGAACAATACAGCATGATGAGAGCAGAAACAAGTGTTTGTCTTAATGCAAATGTGAAAAAAAAAAAAATACTGAATTTAGCTATCAAATTTCCTTAGAGGGGTGATGCAAGTACTTTCATCAAAAGAATCATAATTGGGGCAAAAACATTTTTTCGCTACATCTCCACTCTGTCAGTTCAAATATTTTTCTCGCCAACTCCATCTGCCTGACGACAGCTCCGTCTCCGTCTACCCAGTTTTTCCCCCGTATTCATTCAGTATCGGAAGCAATTCACTCCAAGAGCACTACTGCTCGTGATAAAGAGTGCCTGAAATTAATGAAATACTGTGACCTTTAACCATCATTACTGTGCAACTGACACTGCGGTTAGCGTTGGGCTACGCATCCCTCAATGTGACTGCATCAGCAGCTCTCGACAAAAATTGTTGAGTGCTGTTGACTGTGCGCTGACATTGTCCCTGAGCAGTGTCAACGCAGGAGAAGTCACTTTGTCGAGTATGCATGCATGATCCAGCAACAGTGTGGTGTGTGTACTTGTGAATGCATAGCAAGGCAGTAATGTTTGTATGCAGCACTCAGGATGAGGTTATATTATTATTTATGGGGAGGGACTTAGAGATGGTGACACCACTAAACTAGTTAGTGGGAGAGACTCTGGAAGTGTTCACAACCTCGCTGTATGTGCACACAAAGACAAGATGAAAAAGCGCACAGCATGTCTAAGCAGTTCACAAAACTTCCATTCAAAAAGCTGGTCATCATCAAATTGGCTTGATGTTCTCAGTTTAAATATTTTTGCCCCAGCTTGTTTGCTTGTCGGTTGGTCTGAATTTCTCCAGAGCAGAAAATGAGCAGGAGGAAAACCAACAAGATCCAAAACAAAAGGAACGGGTGTGTTTAGACAGCCTGGAACATTGCGACCACAGGACCACAACTAATAACTAGCATTACTGACTAATTTGTTGATTATTTTTCTGATTAATCATTTATTCCATAACAAGATTTAACCACGCTAGCAGCTCTGAGGGGCTAAATGACTCATAATGCTAACATGCTGATGTTTGGGAGGTTAAAATGTTTGCCATGATGGCCATCTTAGTTTAGTGAGTTAGCATGCTAACACCTCCTAATCATCATTTGATTAAAGACTGACTCTGTCAGATGGAAATTCTGTATTAGGCATAAAACAAGCTTCTGAAGAAATTACACTAAATACACACTACATGGCCATATATCCTATATTTGTTTAGATATTTCACCAAAAACACAAATGTCAACCTCATCACAGCACTACATAAAAAAGAGACCAAAGTTGTGGACCAACCAACTGACCAGCATTGCCATCTGTAGAGCAAATACGCGCTAGCTTGCTGCTAGCATTGCTAAAAATAGCTAAAATCAGACATCATGATCTGTTTGTTTTGTCTGACCAACAGTCGTAAATCTAAAGGTAACACACATTCAACAAGGTGAAACTAGTAAATGTTTTGCCCGACATTTTTTTACTCCCTTCATCAATAATCAGTTGCTAATCAGTAGTTCTGAGTAAATGGAGACATCAGGGTAGAGGATTATTCTGCGAGCGGTTAGGTGAAGTGGTTATTTCCATAGATTGCCATCGTAGAAACTCATCATAGGAGTGCGTGCACAAGTTGAAGTTCAGTGTTCATGTCTGTATCTACATCTATTTCAATGTGCGAAAGAGTCCAGTTCTGTGTCGCTTTGTGTGCACCTACTCTGCATCGCCATTGAGGCTCCAACGACGCTAAGTGGTGCAACCAGCCGGGGACCTGTTTGACATTTTCCACCTTGACAGGCCCTCAGGGTGGAGTTAGAGCCAAACACATCAATATCTGAATTACTCCCATCCCCTTCTCCAGCCCTTCATCCCTCTCTCTTTCTCAAAGTCTTTTCGCTGCAGTGGGGGCCACACACAAACCCAAGCTCAGACACACACACACACACACACACACATTTGGGGTGTTGATGGCCATGCACTAGCTGTCAAGAGGAACCGAACAGATCAGCTACCCTCTAAGGAGTGTGTGTGTGTGTGTGTGTGTGTGTGTGTGTGTGTGTGTGTGTGAGAGAGAGAGAGAGAGAGCATGTGTGTAATCGATGTCTCATCTTTGTTCCATTTGCTCCAGACAGCACCATGTATGATAACCTTCATGTTATCAGAGAGAAAGAGAGAGAGAGAGATAGATGGTTTCTTAGGGAATATCATGCCCTATTTGATGAGAGTTTTCACACTGTGCTTCACGCGCAGCCCTCCATCCAAAGGCGTAAACACCAAAAGGTGTCCTATAGGGCCTCTCAAAAACTAGCTGCCACTTTATCTGAGTACTTAATTGGACTTAAAGATGTACAAGTCTTTTCACACATGGCACACGGTCCCAGTCAGATCTATCAACAGGTTTGAAAACAGGGCAAGAATCAAGATCTGCTCTCAAACCTCCAGAAGCAGCTTGTTTAAGCTTGCTCGAGTTACTGTTATATGTATACTTACTGTATCTCTGCAATTGGGAAGTTTTTGGCAATAACATAACTGTCAACAGACACCACAGCTCCAGACTCTACATTTCTTCACCCGTAGTGATTTTAAATGCCTTTAAATTCCTATTTTATGTCGTGATAAAGTTAACGAGTCAGTTCTTGTGTTGTGCCACTACAGTAGATTTTTAAAAGCCCATTTCCTCTGATAGGCCAAGTCCGAAGGATACAAGGAGGGTCAAATTAAATTAACTCTAGAAACGTCATAAAATCAGGCTACATTTGGTGTAATATGTGAAATAAACTGACCGTAAATTCTACAGTGCATTTTACTATAATGTCAGATGCTTAAAAGGGTGCAGAGATGTACTGGTAAATTGGTCGATAAACAGAAATGACTAAAACTGATTACTATAAGGGCTAAAAGACCTACATCAGATTAAATACACATTTTAAGAAAAGCATTACATCAAATTGTATTATCCCCGAAATGTTCCACTTTAATGTAACTGACAAATTTGCTAATCTGACAGTAATAACTATTGAAGTCAATATCCTCCATTTATCTCAAACACCAAGAGATGTTTCAGGAAGTGAAAAGAAAGGAGCAAAAAATACTTAACTCAAAGGAGCAGTAACAGAAGTTTTTGTAATAGAAACAGTGGTTGGAGAGGACTACAAAGCAGACTTTTTCATTTTCAGTGAGAAATGGAAGTGGGTCACTGAAGGACAAGGAATCTCAATTTTTCTCTCTGTCTATCTCTTCTTCTCTACCTCCCCTGCAGAAAGCAATCTGTTTGAGAAAGAAAACAGAAAGATAGAGAGAAAGAGAGAGGGCAAGAAAGAAACTGGGAGAGAGACGGTGGTAAGCAGAAGGGACAGAGACTGAACAAATTACTGCAAGTGAATAAGATTTTGTACAAACAGATTTTTGTACCAATTCCTCCTCCCACCTCCATACAGCCCCCCAGCCTTGGGCTTATTCTACACACACACACACACACACACACACACACACTTACACCTACAGCTGGCAAATAGCAAGACCTTCAAAGTGATAGTTAGCACTCGTCATCAGTGCGAGAAGGAAAAAGAAAAAGGGGGAGAAGGATGGGATGAGACATGGAGTGATTGAGGTAGGCAGGGGGTTAAAGACAAGAGCAAGCTAGAGATAAACATTCACAGAGAAAAAAGAACAGAAGCAGAGATGCATCTATGAGTTCACAGCTCGGATTTTCTTTTTTCCTTTCTTCTTTGGCTGACTTTCATTATTTTATCTCCTGCTATATCTTTTCTCCCATCTGTTCATAGCGAGAAAACAAATAAAAACAATAGAGACAATACAGGTTGGAGAGGAGTAAACAGAAAGGGGAGAGGAGCAGAGATACGGATCATTTCCAACAGTGGCTGCAGCCACACAAACACGACGCAGACGGACGAGGTGATAACAGACCCCAGAATGTGTTTTATACCGCAGCTGAAATCCAAAAACGGTTTGACTGTGGGTCTGCTGCTTCTGGTGTCATGAAGGAACTCAGCGCAAATCACAGACTGTATCAGGGAAAAAAGATAAAAACCACAGACATGTCTCACACATACTGATGACACAGCATACATTTTAAATCCTTCCCAAGACGTTCAATTTTGCAAATATGGGACATCAGTTTTGTGCCGTGAGCCACAGCTCGTTGCTCCCCCTAGTGGTTCAAAAGTTCAGTTGGAAATGTATGGTCACAGATGAAGAGACATCCAGCACAGTTTAGGACATTACCATAAGGGTGTGTTTGGTCTTTTTTGCTTTACTTGAATGTGTGACAGGCCAAAAAAATTAACAGCTACTCCCTGGTTTTCTACGCCACAGCTAAATAGCTGCAAGAATCTGAGTGCATGATGTTACAAACTTCAAGGTGACAAACCTAAACCAAACCTGTTTGCAACAATGTCACCAGAGGATCTACAACATGAAGTTTGCAAGGTAAGACATTTTGGAGGGATTATTTCCTGGCAGAGGCACATTTCTTCCTGTAGGTGTCAAGTGTTTGACAGTAAGCAAGAAAGAGAGAATAACTCAGCTCAAACTGGAAAAAAAACACAGACTGAGGTTGGATTTTTAGTATTAATCTGCATTAACGGAAACAGACAAAATAATGACAACTTCGGAGTAAATTTGCCAATTGATCAACAGAGAAATCAAGATGAATTTGAATATTTTACATTAGCGTTAGTGACTTTAGTGACTTTGGACATCACTCTGTAGTGTTAAAACAACAGAAGTTGTGATATATTCACCCATAAGAGCTGTGTAGTAACAAGGTTTTGCCATCAGATTAACTAATATCTGCAGATGTGAGTGCGCCGTAGCTGCTTTAGCTAGCATTAACGCTAGCTTCACAGGATGACAGGACAGACAGCTCTGAATACTGCAGCTCTCAATTCAGAGCTTTTGAGGTGATAAGCTTAAAACAATGATACATTTTTCTTTGAGATTTAACTAGGAGATTCTGATCACTCTGAACGCCATCTGTCATGTGCACTTGACAGCTGCTGGGATATTTGCTGGCTACATGTGCATATCCGACGTGAAGAAATTTTGTTTATATTAGCCAAAAAAAAAACAAAAAAACTCTGACCAACTCTATTGGTCTTTTATAAACTTCCTATTTCCAAAGCCATCTTTGGCCAAGGACTGTGTGGCAGAGACTGAGCACAAAAACCAGACAACAACCAAGACAGATTATCTTTCTGGTCGTTTGGCCAAATCGCAGAATTAGCTTTTGTAAACTACAGCTGAGTAAATTCACTGGTGACAAAAATCAAGTCGGCAAGGAAATTCATAGTTAGTAAAAACCAAAAAAAAATACTAATTAAAATAAACTCATGCAATTTCTTTTAAACTTTGAAGTAAAAAAAAAAGATGAATTTCTGTGGCTCCTATGGCACATACTGTATGTCCCCTCTCTGACTCAGGACTATTGATTCCACATCACTGCTGGTTATCTTAAATCCACCAACACAGATGAGCAAATAGACCAGGAGCTGGACATCCTGGACACAGATGGAGTAAAAAGCCTGTAAATATATAATGGAACAAATTATACTGCAGAAAATTAACTCGTGTATTTGCTCATGCGGCATGTGTGTGTGTGTGTGTGTGTGTGTGTGTCCATGTGTTGGCCCTCCATCAGCTTGGTAATAAAGTGTGAGGACAAAGACAGGAAGCAACAAACGCACACACACCCACTAACCAGCTAATCCTCAACATACACACACACACACACACACGCACGCACGTACGCACACACTCGTACACACACGTACACACAGTGAGCAACAATGTTATGACAATAACTCTGCGTTTTACAGCCCACTGTAGCTGCACATCTGGATAACATCAGGACACACAGGAACAGATAAAGACACACACACACACAGACACACAAGCAGAGTAAGCAAGAAGTACAGAGATGATGTGGATGATGAGGAGAGACTGGCCAAAAGAGAGAGCACACACACTCATGCTGCCAAGAAAAAGGCAAAAATCCTGTTTTCCTCCCTCTTTCTGCCTCCTCGTCTTTTACCACTCTTTCTATCTGCTCCCTTCTCCTTCTCCCTCTCCCTCCTTCTGTTCTCTCTGTCTCTTCTCTAATACTATACGACAGAGAACACAAATCTCCCTGCTGGCAGAGGAAGAACAGCGTGTTTCTACTGAAAGAGAGAGAGAGAGGGAGAGGGAGAGAGAGAGGGGGGAGAGAGAGGGGGGGAGACAGAGATTGACTGTTGAACACCAGTTGAAGTGATTTATGAGGTTGGAATCTGTGCTGGAACATATGTAGACACTCGTTGTCTTTCGTTCACTCTTTGTATTGCGCGCGCGCGCGTACACACACACACACACACACACACACACACACACACACACACACACACACACACACACACACCACTCTTTGCACAAACTGAGTGTGTCTAGCAAGCTGCAGGTTGTTAGTTGGTGTACAGTAGACAGACACAGATTGTACAGTCACACACTACATCCTCTGTAAGCTACAGCCATTACACATGAACTGCACTGCACGCAAACCACACACACACACACACACACGCACACACACACACACACGCATGCACGCGCTCAGCATACTGGCAGGCTAAGGCAGTAACATTCGGCTCCTCGGGGGAGCCACATTTCTAAATCATTTGAGTTACGATCCAAAAACTTTCCTAGAAAAGCATCCAACCTAAAATTATCTTAATGAGAAAAATCAACCAAGACAAAAGAATACCACAGCCCATCTCTGAACAAAAAAAAAAAAAAAAAATCACACAAAAATTATGACTGACCTAATTCTTTCGAGTTTTACTGTTTCTTGACTGAGTGTGTTTTGGTTACATTTTTTAACATCACACACGGGCCACACTGGCTTTAACTCTTCTGTTAAAGTTTCTAGTTGACTTGCAAAAGCAGTTTGGTTTGCTGACATTTCTGAAGTGATAAATGTTATCTGCAGCAGGACCAGTTATAGCTTCAGCTGTCACAAATTCAATCTAGAAATAGGACAAACAGCTAAATACAGCCAAATACAGACATACAGCCGAATTAATCAGACAACATTAAGACATCCTGATCTATAAGACATATCACAAAACGCTTTAGTTTACCAACAAAATATAATACTTTCCACAGTGATTGCTGTATAACTCATGCCTCCAACACCTGAACTAACAGAAATCTGCACATTTTGGAATTAATCTCTACAAGATGGCTACACATTTTTCACTTTGTCTAAAATTTCACTTACAGCCATCTCTCAGACTAATGAAGGTGCATTAAAAAAACGTCTCAGTTTTCCCAACCTGAAATGAATGACTTTTGGGGGCACAAGAACACACGCATGAATATTAAATTAGAAGGTCGACTAAGCGTCACTCAGCCTGACGAATGCACTTGACAGCTGTTTAAAATAAATCTGACCTTAGCTGAGGAAGAACTGCAGGAAATACTTGATATGTGTCGTGGACACCCCATGATGACGATCAAGTGCTTTAATACTTAAGTACTCAAGTACTTTATCAAGCCAAAATAATAGTATCTCAAATTTGGATCGTTTCTCTTTTAAAGATTAAAGGTTGATTATCTTGTTGGCTGTAGAGCTGCAGCAATGACTATGATTAATTTATCACCTGACGTAAACTGACAACTGTTTGGATAATCAATAAATTGTGTAAGTACATTTTCAAGAAAAAATTCCAACATGTGGTGGTTGTTCATCACAGTAATGGATATTATTTTGGGGGTTTTGGACTATTGGTTGGACAAAACAAGACATTTACTTGCATGATTCTTCCATTTTCTGGGCTGCGTCCACGTGACTGGATTCACTTATTGTACGTCACTTTGGACGCAAGCATCAGCTAAATAACCGTACGATGAGATAAAGACGTTACACACTGGGGTTTAGAAAGTTGTGGTGGGCATTTTTCAGCAGACAGCAACAACTTTTCTAATGTTTTATTGACCAGATGATTCATTTTGCAAATGATCTGCAGGTTGATGGATGATAATAATAATAATAATAATAATAATAATAATAATCATTGCCTTCAGCCCTAGTTGTCTGGCAAATTGAAAATGTCACCTTGGGCTGTGGGAGATGTATGTTTTTTGGTGACCAAACCAATAAATGATCAATTAAAAAAACCAGTTAGCTACAGATAACATGACAATGACACGCAGAAATGTCAGCTTTATGTATCTAATCTCACTGAAAGTTAGAAAGAACTCACAGGAACAGCAAAAGAAATGTGGAAAAAAAAACAAAAACAGCTGTAATTAATGGCATTATTACAGAAGCACTGACGCGGAGAAAGATACTTGTAGCAAGGAGAGGATGGAGGAAGAAAAAGGGAAGGACAGCAGAAAGAGATGCAGATATGCTTGTATCTGACACAGATGAAGTGAGAGAGAGACACAAACAAAAGAGGACGAGAGGGAGAGAGACATCAACAAACTGAAGCTGTCCATCGTCTACTGTGCTGATGTGTGGCATTACATCTGACTTTGTCTCCTTCGCTTCCCTTTTCTCTCCCTCCTTATCAGTCTCTCTCCCTCGTTCCCATAGTAATCATTCAAAACTGATTGCTCTGATCCCTCTATTCTATTTGTCATTAAATACAAGACACAGACACACACACGTTACCATGCATGGACACACATACACACCAAGAGACAGAAACAAATGCCATTTAATCAAATCGTATAAATAAATAAAAGGTTTTTTATTTCCCATAAGTCCATCTGGTCGCCTGCTTCTCATCACACACACAGCCTTCATCTGCTGGTCAATAACGCTCACACACACACACACACACACACACACACACACACACTCTCCAACTCAGAGGCACGGATGACCACACACATTGGCCGGTGAATCTAAATGTAGATGAGTTCAGTCTGCTAGAACGACTGGCGGCAAGAAGAAACCTTTATCAAGCAAATCTATTTGTTTTCTGTTATTTCACTCACTGCGTTCAACCATCCTATCAATCGGTTTAACAAAATGCTATCGACGTGTGTTTCGTTTTAATTTCACAGTGCTCTGCAATTTAGTAAAAATGTGACCACAGTTCTGACCCAGTGCTTCAGTACAACACTACTGTCAGACTGCAGAGAATAAAAACAGAACTAAACTTAGGACGCCACATAAACAAAGGCCAAAAACAGATCACTTCATACGTTTATTTGCTGATTTTCTTTGATGGATTATACCTTTCAAGCAAGTAGCCGTCTTTGTGATTCCTTTGTTTTTTTTTTGTTTTTTTCTCGTTAGGAGCAAAATGGGATAATTTGATGTCTGATCCAAAACAGAGCAGAGAGAGTCGAGTACGTGAATGTGTAAGCACGTGTATGTTGAAGTCACCTGTATTTTCTTTTTTTAATTCTACCAGACTAAACCCATATCTGTGGCTAACCGAAAGCAGACACGGCATCAGTGCTGCCGTTCTTTCTCAGGACTGTTTCAAAGGCAACTTCTTACTCGTTTTGAGGGAACAGTTCCAGGTTGCCTTCGCACAAAACAAAATTCCCCCAGATCAGAAGAACTGTTAAGATCAAGAAAAATAGGTCGACCAATGGACTGAAAAAAAGAAACAAACAACAACAATTTTCAGAGGACGCAAGTTAACAACAAAGACATCCTGATCAGTGAAAGAACTGGACATCACTGAGTTGTTTGGGGACCTGGTGTACCAAAATAAGGTTGAGTTTCCTGATAACAGTTTTATAAGATGTTTAGAAAATTTCTAAAATCTGCCTCTGTAGAAATGAATGGGATATTTTACAGTTTTAGAATCTAATTATCAAAAACGCTGCTGTGAAAACGAAGAAGAAGGTGATGATAAATGTAAGCTTATGTATTTCAGCTGAGAAAATTAACAACTTTTGTGACCACTCAAGTATTCAAGTAGATTTCTGAGTGTACGAGGTGCAGCTGAGCGCACTATGAAGTTCCCGTTGGCGTCCACACATTTTTGAGTTTTCGTAACAGCAATGAAACAGTGAGCAAAGCAAGTTGTTTCTTTTGTTCACTGGGAGACATAATGATATCGTCAATCCAATAACGCAATGTCAACCAGTACAGCAAACTTTATTCATCGTAAACATAAACAATCCATCTTCAAAGTGATCGCTTGGATATTTGGGGTTTTTGTTTAATTATTGTGACTAGTGCCCTCTAGTGGACAACAGATGAAATTAGGACACCGTTTGAAAAAGAAAGCGTTTTGGTTTCTTTCTCGTGGTGAATACGCCGATGACACCTGCAAAAGGCTAATTCTGTCTGATACGTTGGCGTGGGACAGTTTTGATTGAGCTGATCAAAAAAGAACCACGAACAACTGATTTATCCTTCATCTTCAGAATTATTTTTCTGTGAAAATAATAAACATCACTGAAAGTTGTGTATTTGGAATCTGTCTTCATAGTGAGTCATAGTGAGTCTTCATATTCTGAAACGCTGGTCAAACATTTACTACACAAAAGCCAAAAGTGTCAGCTGTAATTAAAAAGAACTGCAAAAGGTTTCCTGTTAGTTCGAAACTTTGGATTTTTGGGTTAAGTGCAATTGGAATTTCAAAGCTTTGATTAAAACTAAAGGGAGAAATGGAGAAATTCTGTCATTCACCAAAATCTACACACACATACAAACTCACACACTCCTTCCTCCTACCCCCTCCTCTCTCTCTCTCCCTCCCTCTGAATGAATCGTTCCTTGTCTCTGAACTGATGGAGCGATAAAGTTGGTTTAAACAGCCGTAGACACACCGGCACACACTGGCGAGGCAGGAACATGTGTTTTACATCAAGAGCTCCCAGCTATACAAGAGCTAATGTTACCATCTGTGTGTGTGTGTGTGTGTGTGTGTGTGTGTGTCAGAACAGGAGTGCAACATGTCTCTGCAATCTCCTATCAGCTTCTAATCTCCATTCAAAGATAGAGAGAGAGAGGGAGAGAGGGGGGGAGAATAGGCACTCAGAGAGAGAAAGTGATAACCACTCAGTGGGGAGGAGGGGGCCCACAAAATTATCCCATATCTCTCCATCCTCCCATTATTCATTTGGTTTTGCAAGGCTCCTTTGCTTTTTTCCCTGCCTCAGGGAGAGAAGGGCAAAGCGAGCAGGAGCAGCCTACTTTGGTTTATGTGCATGCACGTGTGTGAGTGAGTGAGTGTGTGTGTGATTTAATTTTTATTGTCTGAATACTCTGGGAGTTGACGGTCTTCATTTTGGCTTCTTAGGTTACTTAGGAGGGCTGCGTTTTGCAGGCAGCAATGTCAACACTCATTCCTCACTTAGTGCTTGCTAGGGACTCAACAGTTATTATTTAGCTTGGAAAGGCCGGCTTGCTAAGTTTGTTTAGACCTTCCACAGTATTGTTGCTGTCCAATTTGCAACGCCGCTGCCTCTGTGATGTACATGTTTGTTTTATAGTTGTCTCTAAGAGCTGTCTGTCCAAGAAAAACAGCACGTGGATGCAAAAAAAAAAAAAAAAAGCATGCAGACATGGTAGTCCTGCGTCTCAGACCTTATCAGCTCATCAGCTTGTCATGCTAGTTTAGCTAAAAATGCTGATTGTCAGCTTGGGGAAAACACAGATATGGATCACAAATTTAATCTAATCTTTTGAGCGATAATTGCTGATATAATCATTTTTAAATTTCTGAGATAAAAACACAAACACAAAGGTGGTCAAAGTAGCCGAACATAAAACTCGAACGTTAAAGTTTTCAAATGGATCGAGAACTGCCTAAGAGTAGAGAATCAGTGAGTTTTTCTCGTGCATTTGGTCTCAAAACCAGATCGCTGTTTATTGCCCAGACCGGAGAATGTGATTTGGAGCTGATTATGGAGCAAAGCACAGTATGGGTTTCAACTTAAGTGCAGCGGGTGTAAAATTCTGCTGGGGCTTAATAATGTTTAAACAGATTGGAAGCACTAAAGAGGGGATTTGGGGAACTTTGTAAGAGAGATGCACATTCTCGTCCCTCATGTCCTCGAGTTCTGTGGTAGGTAATATGTTTTAGCAGAAGGCTAAAGCATAAGCTCAAACTGTTATGGTCTGTTGTGTTAAATTATATTGGAAAGCCTGTGGACAAAAGTCTAATAACAGTATTTGTGAAGCTACTGCAGGAGGTGTGCTGCACAAGAAGAGTCCAGGTTTCTGGGACTCGGTGTGGACACAGTCTGGAGAGACCTGCTCTGACCAGTGCCTGTATGGGACATGGACTCATGTCTACCTTTCACTGGACCAATAAATGTGGTGATCTCACATCGAATAAAAGTCAATCACAAGTTACAAGGAAGTGCTGCACTAAAAATGACACTTTTTGGCCTGTTCTCTCGCTAAGAAATTCAAAAACACTGAACAGAAACACACAGCTATAGATTTACAGACAGTCCAGAGAAACACAACACAGACTACAGTCCACACACACACACGCCCCAGACAGGGAGGGACAGGGTTAGCAATCTTCAGCTCAAGCACAGCATGGTAGATAGCAGGCTAACACAGCAGACAGGACACACGCTGATTTTGCAACGCAACCCATGATCATAAACATTTGTGACTTTGGGTACAATCTGAATGGAGTTGTGACTATTTTAACTCGTTTGTATGTTGCATTGCCACAAACACACCTCACACACCAGTACCCACTGGCTGTAGACTGTGTGTTAACTGCTTTTGTTTGTTTTATTTTGTGAACGGCAAGGCGTTAAAAAAGAAAAAGACTGCTAAGACAGGTCTGACCGAACGATTCTACTCAACGTGGAAAAGAATCCGCAGCTGAATTGGCTTCAACTATCATGCAGTAGTGTAAGGTCAGGAAAACTCCTCCACAAGACTTCAAGATTATGCATCACAACAGTATCCAGCTTTGGAGGCTCTGGAGGCAGATGTGAGTTACTGCTTACTGCAGAAACAGTGATTTTGAACACTGGCCAAGTCAGTGTGTGTGTGTGTGTGTGTGAGTGTGTGTATTTCTGTGTGCGTGTGTGTGTGCACTTTCAGACCTTATTAGGTTGTACTTGTGGTGATGCTTAACCCCACTCAGAGCTTGGCAGCTGCTCCCTTTTCTCTCTCTGTCTGCCTTTATTTCTCTTCACTTGTTCTCCCAGCGTCTTCTCTCTCATCTTCCTGTCTTTGTCGTCTCTCCCTGCTTTCTCTCTCTCTCTCTTTCTGACACTTACTCTTCTCTCTTTGGTGCTCTCTTTTCTCCCTCTCTTCTCTCTGTCTACTGCTCACTCTCTTGGTGGTCTTGAGGTAATGCAACACTTGTTTCATGGTTGTTCTGCAAATAGAGGGCTTTAAATAATGGTGATCTTTCACATATGTTCATCTGTTTGCAAGGTGTGCTTGTGTGTGTGTGTGTGTGTGTGCGTGTTTGCAAGTTTCATACATATTCATACGTATTGTGGTTGTATGTAGCATTTAACTGCGGTTAATTTCGAAGTCTGACTCACAACCGCAATGCAACTGCAATCAGCGATTAAATTACTTGTAAATAATCATTTCAATTTATTACGAGCTGTAGGTGAAGCTCCATGAGGGGAAAAGGCACTAGCAGCAAGTTATAATCATTTTACCTCATTGGAAGATCAAATAATAATTTATTATACAAATTAATTTTGGGGGGGGGTTTTGTAGACAGACTGACAGTCACTCGTTAGACAAACTTCAGAGGTGAGAATGTGATAGTGAAGCATCTTAAAGGTGTTGCTTCCTTCTTTTAAGTCAGTATATGGAGCTGTGTACAGATGTCGTGCCACTTGGTGAACTCGTGAAAGCAGCTGCTGAGATCTAAGTATACTGTAACAGAGCTAAATAAATACAATAATAATTTTAAAAAATCCAGGGCAGGACACATGACAATCACAGCGTCTGAAAACTGTCTGTGCGTACAACTTCAGCAAGTAAGGTAGGTTGAACTAGTGGGTTTAAAACTGAGGGGTGCTTAAAGCCCTTTGAGCAACTCCTATTTATTGTCATCGTAGTCCACAGGTCTCCCAGTAGCATCACACATTAAACCCGCGACTCTCAGGTCTGTGGCTCTGAGAGAGACAGTTGTTCTTAATCAGTGAGCTGTGTTAGATCAAAGGAATAACATAGATCCACTTTCACAGAGGATTTTCTCTCCAAAATGGGTTTGTTATCTCGCTAACCTGAACCCAAAATTCAGGAATAAACGTAGGACTGGAGGTGGATCCTATCAGACTTGGCTTAAGAAACAGAATATCCTGTTACAGTTGGAAAGATGGATCCCGGTCCCAACATTTCTGAGAAGAGAGCAGATAACAGTGTTGTAATTGTGTTGATTTGGTGCGAGTGACCACAGAAGGCCAGTTGCTATGTATTCCCCTGAAGAGACACAAACACAGACTACACACACTCTCCGAGAGAATGTGTGTGCGTGCTTGGCGTGATCTCCTTTAATGAGTTAGATTACATCGTTAGATGTTTATGCAGCAAAAACATAAAGACAGCTTGAAAACAAAATGCTCAAGGACATGTGAGAACCACAGTAGTTCAGAGTGACACACACACACACACACACACACAGGAGCATGCGTGCATACACCCATTGTCTGGCTGCACCTGGTCTATTAAAGAACAGGATAGATGGGACTAGGGGACCTGACTGTGTGAATGTTTGTGTCACTCTGTGTGTTTGTGTGTGTGTGTGTGTGTGTGTGTGTGTGCATCTGTACAACCTCAGAAGCCAAACATCTGCAGCAATGACGCACCTTCAAGTAACAGCACAGAGTAACTGTGAGCACACATCATGCTAACACCCATCCACAGATTATGAAATCATTAACCTGACATTTAACAGCACGTAGTGTTCTCTCACCTTTTGTCTCTCCCTTGCTGTATAATCCCCTCTCCATTCCTCTCTTAAAGAGAAACACCATTTTCAAAAGCATTTAAAATCCAGTTTAACTCGTGTGTGTGTGTGTGAGTCACATGCACACGCATAAACACGCACACGCAATAAAAACGTACGATTTTAATAAACTGAGACCATGAAGAGAATCTTGTACCTGTGAATCAGTGTGTCTGCTGAGTGTTTTAAGTACTGCATCAACAATGCACCGTCCTAAATCAGTAGTGCCATCTGAGACCAACTCAGAAGAAACGGTGCTGAGGGCTGCACTTCACATTAAGCAAAACACAATTATTAAATGGCTGCGCAATCTGATATGGAGTGAGATTAAGGAGGCTCACGTGGCTTTATGTCGGGTATTTTTGTTCCATCAGAGTCACTAATTTTCACAAAAGTCTCTGCACATCCGTCACAGTTTCCACAGAGCTATGAACTGTGTTGTCAGTTCTGTACGTACTGTTTCAATGGTGGAAAGCACCAAATTCCTGTCCGAATCAGAGTCTCATCTGTGTCATATGTGTTGAAGTTAAGTTTGCACCTTTAGATGCACTGGAGAGGCAGTGGATCCCAAAATGCAACTTGAGAAATCTCAGCCTCTCTATGGCTCTCATCAAAACTTCTTAGCTGCAAAGACAGAGCAAAAACAAGGCTCTTACAGTACAACCCAGCTGTAATGTCTTCAGCTTTGGCTCTATCCACTGAGCTACACAGGACCACAGGAACACAATACGAGTCGATATGTGCTCCGGGAGCAAACAAGTCTTGAACAGTTGAAGCTGTGCTGAGCTGTGTCGGGCCCCGGTTGTGCTGCAGAGCCGATACAGGGAGAGAACAAAAGCGGAATGGTCTTAAGGGAAACTGGGTATACAAGATGCATCATGCCAGTGGAGCAGAATTCATGAAAACACACACACACACACACACACACACACACACACTGGTGGAGAATTCCTAATGAGTGAAGACCTCACAGGGGACATGAGGGGAGGACCGGCAGAGAGAGAGAGAGAGAGGGGGGAAGGAGGTAAGGGAGAGACAGGAGAAGGAAAAGAGAGAGAAAAGTGATATATCCTTCTCAAGCTTTCACCCCATATCAAGTATGCATGGCAGCGTGAGTGTGTGTGAGTAAATTTTAAGTTTGAGAGTGGATGTGCGTTTTTACTGAGAGCAGTGAAAGGCAAAAATCTCCGCTCTACATTCCATTCACACACGCATCCGTGTGCATGCCTGCACGCGCACACACACACACACACACACACACACACACACACACACACAGATGGCACATACACGTAGCCAGAGCCATATTGCTAGCTTGCCAAGAGGGCCTTGGATCACCAAGGTTGCCATGGCATTGCTCATTCACACACGCACTCGCACACACACACACACTTTATATTTTCATGTCCTACGGGGACATTACACAGACTTACATTCATTTCCTGGAGACTTTAACCATAACCATAACCATTACTTGCCAACCCTTATCTTAACCTAACCCAACCCTAAACCCCCAAAATGTAATCATTTACATCATGGGGACTTTGATTTTGTCCCCATAGGGAAGGTGAGTCTCCAAGTGTAACTGTATAAACTGATTTTGTCCCCACAAGGTAAAAAAAAAAAGACATGCGCACACACACTTTCTGTCTTTCTCTCTCTCTCTCTTTGACTCTCTCTCTCTCACTCACATAAAGCAAGGTGTGTCTAGATGTCCTAACGCGAGTGGATTAAAGTGTCAAAATGACTGGTTGAACCTGAGTGTGTGCGTGCATATACTGCATGTGTCTGTGTGTGCATGTGTGAGCACGAATGTGTGTGTGTGTGCCTATGTGATGTGAATGTGAATACAGGTACTGCACTTTTAGATTCTTTACCACATCCACTTTCTCATTGCAGTCAGGGAGGTGTGCTGCTGTGATGATGATTCCCATCTTCCACACTGAAACTTCGCCAGAATGCAAGACACACTGAAGATGTAAGATGTGTCACAAGGGAGGAGAGATGGCAGCAAGTAAAATGTGGGCGGGAGCGCAGATTGGATTATGTGGGCCTCTTATCACTCATTGTTTTGCTGTTGTGGTTTGGCAGGTGATCTGCACTGCACCTCTTTAGACGTTTCCAAGCTTTTTGTTTTCTGCCTTGCATGACTTGACAGTTCACAGCTGTGCTTTAGCGCCTCCTCACTGGCCGTAATGCTACAACACACGAGATCATTCCACTGAAATGCAAGTTCAAAAGCGTTTCTCTAAAGCGGCACGTATCTGCGAGCAAGGTCTAATGCACAGAAAAGAATGCACTTTAAGGACAAAAAAAGGAGATAAAAGTAGAAGAAAAGAAAGTCTTTCGACTGATGTGTTTAACAAATGTACATTGTTCTTCATTACATTTTACATTATTGTAGTCATCTGTCAATCTACTTTCAGTCGCTAGCTGGAAGCAGTTTCACATTAACTATTCACCATCATTTTCTCCACTCGCCCTCTTTTCCCTCATTTGTCAAATTACATCACTATTACTAAGGCAAAAGGCCTGATTGTGTGAAAGAACCTCAGATTAAAAGAAAAGATGAGGGCGGGAAAGGAGAGACGAGCCAGGAGATGGAGAAGCGGGGACGGCATGTAGGGTTTTCAAATTAGCTATTGGTCAAGGGTCAGATGGACATTTAATCTAACCAATCAGCTTCCTAATTACACAAGTGCTGCCAGAATGGTGCACCCAATGCATTTCTGTGTGTGTGTGTAGCTGGCTGGTGTTGCGTGTAGAGGCCTTGTTGTAGCAAAATGATCATCTGGCCTCAATATTGGTTCCATGTGTGAACACACATATGCTCGTCTGCATGCATGCACGCACATAGACGTGCACGTGGGCACACATTATCTAGCCACCTTACACACACACGCACACACAAAGAGCAACACACATTGTATGCGCAAGGCAAGAAAGAAAAACACTGAGCAACAGAAAAAGAACATGTGTGCATGCATATACATATATATATGGACACACACACACTTCCGGTAGTTTTTGTGTGTGTGTGCGTGTAAGCTGAATGTAAAAGTAATTGATGTAAACGTCTAAATTACAGCTAGGAGCTAAAATAACCACTGTGTTTTACCGTTGCCATGTCGACATGATGAAAAACACCTGGCTGGTTCACTGGCGAGGAGGGCGGAATATGTGTGTCATGGGCGCCCAACTGAACCAATGAAAAGCCTCGTGTGCGTAAGCGACGTGTGTCTGAACCAATGAAACTCTCACTGGAAAGGGAAGACACCCGAACAGACAGCACGTTAGGCTCAAGTCAAATGTTGCATGGTTTGTAAAATCCATGCCAGATCCAGATTCTTGTAAAATCATACTTAATCTTAAGACTGGTGCAACAATATTTAAAGAGCAACTAAACCCTTAAACCACTTTCTTTAGCTGAAAATCAATTTAAATGGATATTTATTAGCGTCACTGATCGACGCAGGTCCCAATCTTGACATTTAGTGCAAACTATTTGAATTTTACATTTTGTGTGATAGATATGCATAGTGACTGCCCTCTACAGGTTGAAACCCGGCTATTGCAACCAAATTCTGTGAGTGGCTGATCTGGAGGCATGTGACGTTTTGGAGGGAGCCTACGTCAGCCTGTATAAACGCCACCTGATTGCACAGCCCCCACAGACACATTTTTTAGGATAATTCACAGGGTGCCAGTAAAGATTAGACAATCACAAGAAAGTGTCTTTTAATGCTCCACTGGTCCCAGAAAGAGTAAATCCTTGTCTCGCCACCTCCCTTCTTCAACTGCAGGGTCAGGTACCCAGCAGCAGCAGCAGCGCTGGAGTAAACAGGGATTCACTGTCTTGCTCAAGGACACTTCAGCAGGGTGGAGACATGTCAGGCAGAGGGGACTGAGACTGAGTCTAGCTGAGGGAATCTGACTAATCACTACACCACCCTGCTGCCAAAAAGTAACCCCTCCCCCCAAAAAAAATCCACACTGCCATTTTCATAGGGCTTTTAAAGTCAGTTTAGTATACGTTTGTATGACTGATGACTGACTTTACATTTTCAGAAGTGGTGTGATGTGGTAAAAAGTCATGTTTCCCAATCCCAAGTTCAGAGGGAACATTTGACTTTTTAGGGTTTTTTTTTCCCAACCCAAGCTGGAATCAGTCAATCAGAGGACTGAAAGCACACTTGAAAGGCGGATTAGCATCCAAAACTGAGCCAAGACAGAGTCAGGCAAATACGCCTCTTCTTGATTAGCGTGAGCCAAAAATGCCAACATCTCACCTTCCCACTCTGCATGCTGTCAGCTGTAATGTGTGTGTGTGCACATGTGTATGTGTGTGTCATCTGTGGAATACCCCAAAAATGGGTCTAAATGTGGTTAAAATGGTGTAATTTGTTTTTTAAGCCAAATGCAATAATCTTAGCAGACAATAAGGCTGCTGTGGACTGTCACACAGAGCAAAGCCACACACAGGTCAAAACTGTGACACTCCCAGCAAAGCAGTCACACACACACACACACATCCAGCAATATTTCCATAGACACACAGACAGCCAAACACACACAGGTCAAAATTACAGCAAACAGGTTGTCTGATTATGTTTCTGCTACACTAAACAGCCTGGATTTTATACATCTCTCTCTCTCTCACACACACACACAGACAGACACACACACACACGCACACACATTCTTTTTTTTCTTTCCAGCATGGCTGTGTTTATTTGAGTCTGTGTCCTGATGGGAAATGTGACTGCTACACAAATAAACTGAACAGCCAAGAACGGACAACTCTGTCCATGTGTAAGTGTGTTTCTGTGTGTGCGTGTAAGAGTGTGTGTGGTGGGGGGGGGGGGCAATTTGGTGAATATCAGGACGTCTTCCCTTTTTCCGACACACACGCTCACTCTCCCTCTCACACACAGTGACACTTAAAGGCACACACACGCACAGACCTTTAGTTGAATTTGAACGCAACCTTCGTTGCAGCAGGGCTTTAGCAGAACACCCTCGTGTTTATAACAATGTTTGGAGCCACCTTTAACAGGACTGTAATGATGTTTAGTTGTTGCTGGAGCAGCAGCTGTTCGTAGCTGGTACTGAAGGACCCAGCGGCACATACAGCTCACTGGCACGTTGGCTGCACTGTTGCCCAAAGCCACGGCAGCAAATGAAGAAATGAATCAACCAAGGCCTCTCAATCATCACTCAATACCAGATACTCAATTGTGTACCGTCAGCAAAAAAAATAAACTTGTGACAGCTCTCTGACACTTTGTAAGTTACAATGCATCGGACATCATTTTGTGCAGGGCTTTGTTAGTTGTTCCTTGACTTGACAATGGTCTCTCTGATAATATCAGATGATCCATAAGGTCCACAAGTCTGATCTTCCCCAAAGTTTATCAGCTCTTTTGTCCGTTTGAATCACTTTTTCAGCCTTGGAAACAAATCTTTGTTCACTACATTTCATTTTTTTTGGAGCACTTTTCAAGGGATCTGACATCAATAACTACAACGGAACATGCTTACAAAAGAAACTGTTAAAATAAACCACAATTATACATAACAAGCAATTTGAAGTGCTTGGTTTTATGAGTTTAGACTGAGAGTGCAAGGGGCCAGGAAATAGAAAGACAACATTCAGATAACACAGCAGATCGAATAGCAGTTAACGAACACAATTTGTAAGTTGAATCACTTCAGCTTTTTTTTTCCTTTGTTGCCTTTAAAAAAGCATCAAGCACACACACACACACACACAGACTTGTGCATAAGCTCCATAATTTCCTGCAGCGGATATAAAGTGATGTTAAATTATCAGCACGGAAAATAAGTTCAATTCATGCTTTAATTTCCTTACAAAACGCACACACACACACACTCTTACACAACCACGCACAGACAGAATGCAAATGCAGACACATTGCGTATAATTGAGTACACAAACAGTGGAGAGCACACACAGTTTCACATGTACCCCCGACACGAATGAATCTACACCAGGAAAGAGGGAAGGAGGGCAATAGAAAGCAAAGTAATGAGAGCTTTATGGAAATACGTCTGTGTGTGTATGTGTGTGTGTGTGTGTGTGTGTGTATGTGTGCATGTGTGTGTGTCTTTTAAACATAATTAGCTCCATCGGGCAGAAATGTAAACGAGAGAAACTTTAATGAAACTCTTCTCTGATCTGCTGAAAGCACACATTCCCGTTTATCTCTCTCAGTCGTCTCTCTATTTTCTCCGACTGTCTCTTGACTCAAATGGAATTGAATGTCACGCATAGGACTTTTAAAACCCCTAAGGCTCACATTTCAGTATTGCATTATGACCACATGAGATGAACACAATTATATTGTGTTTGTAAGGTCACATTCACAATTTCTTCCTCTCCCTGCTCGTGTCCATTTATCTTCTCTCTGCTGTCCTTGAGGAGGAATTCCCTTTGAAAACACAGCCTGGAATTTATTAGATGGTCTAAATCTTGGGTCGATTCGCATACGTATGGGCATATTCACATGTGTTCACATATGTTTGGCTCCGAGTTGGACCTTTCTCAGCCCTACTTAACTCGAAAAACCACCATTACTCAAAGTCTGTCTCATTCCATTTATAAACTGAAACATCAACTGAGCTTTTACTTTAATTTCACCTCAAAACCTCATACGATTTCTATCCTTGCCTCATGCAGTCAGTCAAAACGTCAGAAAATAAAATTTCAGACTGTGAAAATGTCTTCAATGTAATAAATCACTATAAAAACAAAGCCAATAGCGGGGCAATGTCTCAACACTGTGCAGCAATTATAGATCAGGCCTTTCAAGAGAAAATATTCTTTCTTCTTTACAAAGCAAAACGCCTCCCATATCAGAATAGTAAGACCTCAGAGTGTGTGTGTGTGTGTGCGAGTGTGTGTGTATGGGTGTCAATGTTCACACACACCTGAAAGCTTTTGTGTTTGCGTGTGAGTTGTGTATCGATTCCTGTGAATCAGGTGAGTTGTCCTTTGAGGAAAACAAGGGAAGTAAAAGAAAAAGAGTGAAAAGAAAAGGAGAAGAGGGACAGATCGATGCAGTGGAGAACACAAAGAACAAGTGAGGACGAGGGAAACACACACAGGAGCGCAGAGTTGCAAACACACACACACACACACACACGTGTTTCGGTGAAATGCGTCTTTGGCTATTTGTTTCTGCTTTTGTCTCTTTCTAATACTCTGCTTCCTCCCTGCATCCTTCCATCAGAGCTCCTCTTCCGTCAACCCTCCCTTCATCCCCTCATTCTTCTCTCTCACTTGCCATTTACAAAGAGTCCATTTGTATTTTGGGCGGATTCACCTTTTGTAATTCAGACTGTGCCCTATTGTATCAAAGGCCGCATTTAAATTGGACTAAACGTTTGCGCGCGTGCGAGCCCTCAAGTGTGTGTGTGTGTGTGTGTGTGTGACTGTATGTGTGAGTTATTTCAGATGATCCTTTGCATTAGTGCCCCTCCCTTACCCTGCCCAGTGATGAGTCAACCACAGCTTGTGTGTGTGTGTGTGTGTGTTGGACGTGTCAGTGCATGCCATGGAAAATGAGAATAAATATTGTGTAGTGAGAGGAGGGAGAAAGATAGCAGCAAAGGCCATATCTTATGAAGCTATTAAAGTAATAAGTCATGTTCAGTTTCTCCTCTAATAAATTGTTAAATTGTTTGTCTCTTCCCTCTCTCTCCCTCCTTCCCACTTTCCAACACTGACTCTTTCCTTTCTGTTTTTTTCTCTTTTATAGCCTTCGGGCTCTGATATACAATGCCTTACATACAATGAAACATGGAAAGTATAATTTGGTTTTCAACCTTTACTGACCCACTGATGGTCAGCTGGATGTTGTTTACACTGACAGAACTCTACTTTTAACTTTAGTGGAGATCTTAAGTTTCAAAAAACAAAAAAACACAAAATATTTCCATCTGATTTGAGGGGAGTGTGAAAATCTCATTTTACTGAACAGTGCATCCATTTAAACCTAGACAGACGTTTTCCCTCAGGGTATTAATTATAGTAATGGTATCATTATCTGTATTTACAGAGCACTTTTCAAAATCCTTAGACAAAGTGTTTCACAATGGCAGCAAAATTAAAGAACTAATAAGTATAATATTTAATTCATGAGGTTTTCAAAGAACCTTGATTTCCTTCCAGGAGTTAGATGAGCAGATCCATGTCAGTCTCAAGTCTTTGTGGAGGTGCAGTCACGTCTTTGTTAGCTTAGCCTAGCATAAAGACTGGAAGCAGCTGGAAACAGCTAACCTGGTTCTGTCCAAAGTGAATTAAAAAAAATGTCTGCAAAGTTCGTTTGTTATGTCCATACACAAACAGAAATGTAAAAATTACAGTCTGTGATTTTAGAGGGAGTTAAATGTTGGTTACTATTTCTTCTTTAAGGCAAACAAAGTGGAAAATTGCATGTTAAGGGGTTAACTTTTTTTTTGCTGCACTTTTATCTTCATCTGACTCTCCCTATCTTCCTCTCAGTTTTTCTTCCCTTTCTCTCATGCATGTACTCTCGCTCTCACAGACACACACTGCCCCACCCATGATAATGAGCAAACCTCTTGCTGCCCCACCCGGCCCAGTCTGCCAAGTTACTGCCACCTCAAACACAGACACACACACACACACACACTCAACAGACAACAGACCAAACCACAACTTGTACAAAGAAGCCATACACTCACAACTCACACAATTATACATGCATACACACACCACAAACATAGGTCTCACACTCAATAATACCACTAACATAGACCCATGTTAGTGCCCTGACACTACACAGACACACACAGACACACACACACAGACACACACACGCCCACAGTTCAGTCTATTCTGATCTAATGTTCTAATGTGATCACAGTCAATAAGCTCTGCGGCGATGGCAAACCACAGTCTGTTCCTGCCAGTCCATGACATCACTGTGAAGTGAAAAGCGTTGTGGGCCACAAAGTGGGATGACGGAGCTGACTGACAGGTGGTAGCCATGGAAACTGTCAGTTTGCCTCCCCGTTGCCCTGGCAACAGGCAAGTTTCTCAGTGTTGTGAGTTAAAATTTAATTTAAAAAAAAAAAAGATGGATTCAACTTATGGGAAAGGAAATTATGTCATGGAAGGACACACACACACACACACACACACACTATGGACTCACACAAGTGCACATTTTCAGCCAAAACCCATCTGCATAAGTACTCTACATATGAAGGAAGAATTATAGATTCCATTGTAACTGCTCTCTGCATGAGGTCTAATCCTCACATCTGGTTCAAAGCAAAGGAAGATGAAGGCATATTAATACAAGCACTTTGACAACTAATGCTCCCAGCAGGTACGATCTGCTTATAGCGACCTGCGAGAAAGGTCTTCTTTCAAAGATTCAAGCTGAAAACAGGGTGCAAGTGAGGTAAAGAAGAAAGGTCAGGCTAATTGAGAGAATAAGGTGAATGTGCGACAGAGAAAACTGAAGAATGACAGAAGGACGAGCATGTCCACATGTTACATCTTACCCGTAGGAGGGACTGGGACTCCTCTTTAGCGGCTCCTCCTTTCGTCTCCTGTCCTCCTCCACCTCCACTCCCTCCTCCTCCTCCTCCTCCACCTCCTACTCCTGTGTATTGCTGAGGAGCCATCTGGACCTGTTTCTCCCCTCCACCTCCACCTGCAGCAGCTCCTCCTGGCCTCCCTCCTCCATACAACTTGGCATCTCCCAAAAACGACTTGGTATCTCCCACAAAGGACTTTGTGTCTCCCAGGTAAACCATGCTCGGTGAAGCCACGCCTCTTTTCTGCTGCGAGGCCTCATGATTGGCTGAAACAAAAGACAATGAGAGGGGGGAGGAGAAAAGAGAAGGGCTCCCACCTCCCGTACCTCTTTCTACTCCTCTGTCGGGGCCCATTCGCTCCTTGGGCACCCAGAGTAAACCGTGGGCCTGCTCACTTCCTCCTCTTTCTCCTAGTCCTCTTGTCTCCCCAAGCACCCAGCCTTTCTCTCTTTCTTTCTCCTCACCTCCCTCACTTTTTACCACCCCTCCTGCCTCTTCTCTGCCTCCTTCTGCCAGCCGTCCCTCAGGCGGTGCAAGAGAGTAGAGGAGGCGAAGATCCCCCTTGCTTTCTTCTTTAATGGCTAAGGTAGAGGGAGCTGAACAGCCATTGGCTGAGAGGGTTAACGATGGTGTCAGTGAGGCCGTCAGTGAGGTGGGTAAGGAGGTCGTTGTCAATGAGCTTAATGAGGGAGAGGATTCATGACAGTGGGCCGAGTTGAAATGGTCAAGAAGGGCCGACGAATCAGGAGCTGTGAAGTCGCAGTGTCGACAGCGGCAACATGCATGGACACGCCTGCAGACGGAGAAAAAAAAAAATCAGCGTGTGAATTATGTACACATGAAAAACTCAAATTAGAATAAATAACATGTTGTATTCAATGTAAGTACTGAGTAAGGAGTACAAATGTACTTTCATGTCGAAAATAAGGAGTGGTGAGCTCAACCACAGAATAATATGGCAGTTTAACATTAGAATTAAAACTTAAGGTTTGTTTTCATTATCAGAGTAAATTCAAATTCTATTAACTTAAAAACGTAAAAATGAAGAATTTGTAATAGTTTTAACTGTTTAACATTTTTTTACTGAATAAAACCCACCCCCTGAACTGACTGAACATAAAGTGCATTTGTCCCCGTTTGATTTCCCCCAAGCACTCAGGTAGAGTTTCACTGAGCCTGTGGCCAAAAAGTGACTCAGTGTTCCACTAAATCAAAAAGGATTAGGACAAAACTGTGAGAGATGTAAATGAATGTGAATGACGTGAAATGAATCACCCGTAAACAAGCCACCTTCATTTCCTGTTGGCAAGGCCCTGGATGACCAGCAATGTATACACAAAACACAACATCTTGGTTTTTCCTGGCTCAGAAAACCGTTTGGGTGCTTCTTGTGCGGGCCAACGAGCAAAATCAATCGACCATCGAGACCAAGAACTTGCACTCCTGTTTGCAGCAGCTGTTGGTGGGCCCACTATGTGCAGCTGCTTTATATTTACGTAACTAGCAGCTATCAAAATATACATAAAAGAATATATAAATATGAGTCATGCTGAAAACAAATAACAGGATTGTAATTCAGTGTCCTTCCTAAATATTAAAAAAAGACAAGAAAAAGAAATGATAACACAGGTTGGCTCTTTCACTATTTGGAAAACAAGTCAGGTGTATAAATCTGACTCAAAAGGGGATGGACATTTTTCTACTTATTTCACTAACATCTCATCCTAAAGCAGCACTTTGCTGTCGCTTGGGTTGATTTTCCCCCCCAGCACCTTCTCATCGCTGCCACACCACATCGCCACCATTTCATTAATCTAAAAACCGGTGAAGAGTCATGTTTCTGTTCCCAACATCTTTGTGGATTCTGCCCAAACTATTTTAAACACAAGGGGAAAAAACAAAACAAAACGTTCAAGTACACAAGGACGCATCCACAAATTTAACTTTTAAGAACATATACATTCTCTTCTCTATATTATTAGCCATTTATCTGACTTGTTTTCCGCATGACTGACAGGGACAGGGAATGAAATGGTGACAAAAGTATAATAAAACAAGCATATTTAAAAACAAATGCAGTGCAGATGAGTGTCTCTTCTGTCTCCCTCACCTGCTCTCTATATCTCTTTGTATGTACACTATCTAAACAAAAGTATTGGGACAGAAATCTTTATCATTAAATTCAGGTATAGGGCTGTTTTTCAGGGGTTGGGCTTCTTACTTCCAGTGAAGGGAAATCTTAATGCTTCAGCACACAAGATATTTTGGACAATGCTATGCTTCCAACTTTGTAGCAACAGCTTGGGGAAGGCCCTTTTCTATTCCAGCATGACTGTGCTCCAGTGCACAAAGCAAAGTCCATGAAGACATGGCTGGATGAGTTTTTTGTGGAAGAACTTGACTGGCCCACACAGAGTCCTGACCTCAACCCCATCCAACACCTTTGAGATGAACTGGAACGGAGATTGCAAACTGGGCCTTTCTGTCCAACATCAGTGTTTGACCTCACAAATAACTGCAAAACCTGTCTATGCATTTGGGATGCAATGTCCTTTAAGTCCCTGTTGTTGTCCCAATACTTTTGTCTATATGGTGCATTATCTGTTTTGTCAATCTATTGCCTTTTGTCAACTGACTGAAGAAAATAAATGTCCTGGGTAATGAAAGATTCAAGTTGAGGCTTTAAACACCTTCCAGAGTAGATCCAAATTGCAAATATGTGTGTGAGTAAAGTACACATTGTACCTTGTTGGAGTTAAATGTCTCCAGATGCTGAACAAACACACAGTAGCCTCACTGTTTGTCATTCCCATACACACCACATATGCATGCACACACAGACATGGAGCACTTTGATTTGCTTGTATTGAAGCATAAAAACATATTGAAGCAGTACTGCAGCACTGATTTCCAGAGCTGTCCTTCAATGCTTCTTGGTAAACTAAAAATGCATTTGTGAGATTTTTTCCCCACTAAGTGTAGACATTTCTTTGAGAATTGTAAGCTGGTATCAGCTACTTAAGTAGGAGGAGTTCACTGGGAAGTTCGCTGTGTAATTTTTCCCTTGGGGGCATTTCTTTGTAAAGCAACATGGAGAAATCTGGACCAAAAAAACACAACTAATCAAACTGAGAAGAATGACCCAAACAAATTCTGTTACTGTTATCTACATAAAAATGTTTCATAATGAACAGGGCAAAGCAAAAAGTCTTACTTGATATCTTTGATAGCAAGTGCGAAGTCAAGATTTTAAGCAGTAGTAATGCCTGTCACTAGTTAGTTCTCTCAAAATGTCTCTTTTTGCAGCAACAGACGACATAGTCTGGGGAAACGCACATTTAGCTTGTTAACATAGCGCTCTGCAACTTCACATTCAGTTCGCTTCCCCCATGTGGATGAGAGTCTTTTAATCTGCAAAGGGTCCCGAGAAAGCCAATTTAAATGCATTTTGTATGTGAGCAAAGAGGCTGCTCACCCCACACATTTGGGCCTGCATCTTACGTTAAGAGTCTAATGAGTCTTACCCCAAAAATCTCTAACAAATCTCGACCAGATACCATGTCCGCTCTGGGGTCAACACACACCTGCACGCAACTCGTTAACACACACACACACATGCAAACACAATCATACTTAACAAGTGTTAATAATTATAGTTGTGGTAGTATTTCCACAACACTAAAATGTCTGCGCATATATATATATATATAGATAGATAGATAGATAGATAGATAGATAGATAGATAGATACATATCTATATATCAATAGATGTATATGCATCTGATTTTGAAGCCTTTAGAGCATATTGCATTACAATTACATTACAGGACTTCAGTGAGGGTATTCAGGTGTAAAAGTTATGGGAGTTAAGGGAGATCGATTTGGTTTGTTTCAGCTGATAACAGACACACACACACACACACACACACACACACACAGTCATTTGTTCTGAGCATCCTATAATTAAATCCTGGATTTTGTTTTCTAAAACTTGGCCTTGGAATCCTTTTAGGCTTGGCTGATTTTACTGGTGGTGTTAAACTTTGTAGCTTTATTTCAGTTTTATTTGATTTGAGGTCCCACATTCAGAGCTTAGATTTTCTTAAGGACGTGAGTGGACTGTCAAATAACCTCTGCACTCTCTTTCACCCTCTCTCCCCCACTCTTTCCTTTTTGCCTTTCTCTCAGTTCCTTCGTCCTTCATTTTTCCCCACATGCAGTCTCTCTCTTCTCGTTTCTTTTTACCTCTATCCTTTTTCTCTGCCACTCCATCCCTTCTCGTCTTCTGAATCTCTCCATGTTTCCTCTGCTCTCACCCAGAAATTAATCAAAGGTTTCAATCTGTCATTGATTCATAGCCAAAATCTTGCTAAGACGGTTCTGTGAAACTGTAAATTTGTGCATGTGTGTGTGTGTGTGCATGAAAACAATAAAAACTACCTTGTCTATGTGAGTTTGTTTGCAAGCATATTTCAGAAGCAATCCAGATCAGCAATACAGATCAATACTCAAAAAGCCAAAAAGATTTCAAACAACTACCTTCAGTTCTGTGTATCTCTCTCAGTCTCTCTGTCTTCTTCTACCACTTTCCCACACCACCCGTCGCTCTCTCTCTCTCTTTTTCCCACCCTAACTTAGTCTAGCTTTCTCTGTCATTTGGTGCTGCTGTCACTGAAAAGCCAGAAAACCTGTGTGTGTGAGTGTGTGTGTGTGTGTGTGTGTGTGTGTTTGTGTAAGCAACAAATTGGCTGTGGAGTCTGGTCTGACCTATCCCGGCTTTTAGAGGTCCATGAAACCAAACTTATGGCTTATTCAAATACAAACCTAACACAAACTCTGCAAGTATTTGATTCTACATTGACAGGCTGATCTATTTTTAAATAGGCTGCGCACTGTGAGTCCAACAACAGTGGAGGTTTGCAGGAGTGCAATGCTAAATTAGCTGATTGCTCTTTCATAGGCCTTCCAATGGATTCCAACATATGGCAACATAGCACAACAGTGTATTTAAACAAAGTAATTTCACAGGACAGCAATAGCTTGTAAAGGGAGCGACGAAAATACCACTTGTTTAAATCCTCTCTAAAGATTGTCAGCTCAATCAGATTCTCACAGTTTCATGCCTCAGACTCGATGCCAAGATTAGATTAAGTCCTTGATTAATCAGCAGGTCGTTAGGACCTGGTGCCGATTTTGTTCCAGCAAACGAAAAGGAGCAAGCAGAAACTGAGCCAACGTGTGTCATCACACAGTTCTGGCACAATGTTAACTGCTTCTGAAGTGCATGAAAAAGAGAAATCATCTTAAAGTGTCCAAACTTGAGCAACACTTGTAATATGGAGAACAACTTTATTTATAGAGTTATTATACAACACTAAATACAAAGCAAACAGAGGGCCATCAGCCATAATGTGTCGGTCTGATGAAGCTGTTATATTTCAAGTGTGCAGAACTTTATAACAGTTCATCACAGTATGGCGTGTGACACTGCTGTATGAGTCACTCCCTGGTGTGAATGTCTGAAAGATGTTTATGAATGTGTGATGATTTTTTTATTTTTTTTTTTTTTTACATGGGTTACCGCTTAAAGTGAGCAATATGTGAACATTTCCTGGGTAAAAACTCAAATGGGTTTGAATCCTAAGATGAGCAATACTTTATCATCTTCCCGTGTTGAGAACTAATAACTCCAGTTACTGGAACATTTAGTCATAAACTAACTGGACTCTCTGAATGACACTCAATTGACACACTTAAATGTGTTGACTAAAATCTAGACTCCCTCGGTATTTTAAAACTTGAATGTTTTTTGATACCCTTTCCAAGAATCAACGCTGTGGAAAAAAAACAAAGTATGAGGTGGAATAATGGATATCTAATAACAATAAATAGTACGTAAACAGTGTTATGTAACCCCATCTCTCTCTCTCACCTGTAGTGTCTAAAAATCTCTTCTTCCACTTCCGTGATGAAGTGACACTTTGTACAAGAGTACTCCCTCTCTCCTCTACCAACTTCCTTGTCTCCCCCAGCTTCATCCTCAGCCTTAACATGTGGCGGTGCCCCCTTTAGGTTGATCAGGGTGTGGCAGCTTTCGTAGTGTCGGAGCAACACATCAATGTCGGTGGTGGCAAACGCACACTGGTCACACAAGTGGGTGACGCCTGGGATTGGGGGGAAAAAAAAAACACAGATTGTGTTAAATCTAGTGATATAACAAAGCTAAAATATACTGACAAAACATGGCTAATGAGTTAAGCCATTGAATACCTTGTGTGACAACAGGATGGGTAGGATTAGAGGGCTGAAAAGTCACTCCAGGGTCACCTCTCGGAATAGGAGGGGTCATGGTGGGCGAGGTGGCGGCAGCCGGTTTTGAGCCGACAGTTTCTTGCTGTTTGGTGGACTGAGGAAACTTGGAACAGCATTTAGGGCAGGAGGGCCTCCGACAAGCAAACGGGTGAGACACCTTTAGAGAAAAATCGGGCAAAAGTTGGTGAAGCGGAGCACGACTCTTTGCATTAGTTATTCCTGAGAAAACCATGCAGAGAGAGTGAAGTTCGACTTCTGTTGTGTCTCTCCCTTTTTTGTTTTGTGATGTGAACGTGTGTTTATCTAAGCAGGTGACATAAAGTGGTACCAGTATGAATGTGCATCATTAGCTGAATGATTCCATGGCCAATTTTGGCTGTTAAACATCCTTTTTGCATTTTAAACAGCTGCAACGGCATTGTTTGGCAGCTGGCACAAAGGAGGGTGGGGTGGGGGGGATGTGCGTGGGTGGATCAGGGGAAGCAAGGGAATTTTAACTAGGCTGGAAATTAGAACAATTAGCTTTACACTTGTTCATACATTACATATTATTTTCTTGTGCGTACAAAACAGCTCATTTATTTCTTCTAATTGCCAAGCAAACAGCAAAACACCAAGCAAAAAAAAAAAAAAAAAAAAAAAGTACAATAGTTTTTTAATCTCACCTCCCCCAGGTGTTTATGGGGCTGGCAGAGCCCCTGCGGACAGTACATGCAGTGCTGAATGCAGCATCGGTGGATGGAGTGGTTGTGTTGGTAGTGCAGTAGTAACGGCGCTACTACGATCACATCCGCACTGTGGGCCATTGAGTACCGGAAATCACACAACTGACAGTTATAACTGGTCACCACTGCTTCTGAATCACTGCTGTTTGGTTCTCCTAGCAGGCAGAAAACAGAGCAAAGATATGTTGAATAAAACCATTTAGGACTTGGAGTAGAACAACAACAAGGAAGAAAACCGAAGAGGTCGAGTCGCATGATTGCACTAAAATCAAAAACAGAAGGGGTAAGGCAATACTGAGGGCTTGTAACAGCAAACAAGCAGAGGTCAGCAGAGTTACTAAGAAGAACAAAATCGAGCAGTATTATAGTACCAAAAGGAGTAAAAACCATTAGGCTGCTACTTCATTTTATTACACTTGATCATTCATCTTGTACCCTATTAAAGTAGCTACCCTCTACTGAAAAACACGTAAAGCAATTCCCCACCACATTTCACCATGCTTTCTCCCATTTAATTACCTTGACTGGTGCTGGATGGATTGGATGATAGATCTTTGCGGGTTTTGGATACCATGTGGTCTCTTTCTCCTCCTTCTCTTCTCCCTCCTCTTTCTCTTTCTCTGTCCATCCCCCCAGGATTAGAGTTGTTTGGGCTCATAGTACCTCCCATGGTCATTCTGTGTCTTTGTTCATAGTGCTCTAAAAGCTTTGCCGAGCCCCCTGACCACTCGCAACTCCAGCTACAGAATTTGCACCAGTAATATGCTTGCATGGCGCCTCGACCCGGCTCCCCTGTCCAGCTCGACGTATCTGAACACGCCCTGACTGGGACAGAATACCCGACCAAGGAATCATCTTCCGCTCTCACTGCGACTCTCTCTGCCCCGTCTAAGATTTGACTCCTTTCCTTCGTCTGGCTGTCATGCGTTGTCAGGTTATTGGTGGCCAGCAGAGGCGTGGTAGGTGGGGTTTTGACTTTATTTGGATGTGAGGACAGGAAATGCTGTTCAAGTTCTAAGGAATTACTGCCCATGTATGTAAAGTTGCAGAACTTGCAGCGAAAATACTTAGTATTCCCCTGGCAGTCGGAGGTCTTCCGGCCAATCCCAATAAGAGTGCCACCCAGTGTCACCTGTTGACAGGCAGAAAAGACAGAAAAAATGTTTTGTTTTTAGATTAACAATCAGTTTCTGATGATCACCTTGGCTGGTCCTTGGTGCATTTAAAAGTAGAGTAAATTTCCCAAGGCTGGGTCCATTTTCATCCTTCTCCCAGCAGGCAAAACACCTTTTGCTAAGCTCAAACCTTTTATCTATCAAAACAAAGAGCAATGCTGAAACCAGTCAGGTAGCAGGTTTCTAGTTTTTATCTGACAGACAGTTGTCTCTTTCACTAGTTTAAATGACAAGCCTTACCAGTGGAAGAAGCTGACTGAAGCGAAACCTACATAGATTGGATAAAAGATTCAAAGAGATTGAGATTCATTAAGCTGCTACTAAATCCCAACCCTAACCAATCATCTGTAAAATGGACCTACCAACAAATATTATACATCAGACAAAAGTTATCATTACCTGTGACGTATATACAGTATTTGGGTGTGCTGCATCTACTATACTTTGTCGTTGAAGTTAAAAAGTAATACATTCATCTTGGTGATTTTAAATTACAGCAAATATCTGGGGAACATGCGATCTGAGCTGTCAAACACAGAGCTGCAAACATGGAACATTTTGCCACATGTGCTCTTACAACTAAGCTCACAACAAACATAATCCATTATTTTCCATATGTAACTGTAGACCATTAAAAGGCTGTCGAAAATCTAAGTAACTGACCGGTAACATATCCATCAGGCTGTGGTATCCAACGTATGAGCCCAGGATTTCGCATTACTGAGTGAGGAACCTGACACTCGTCTGTTTTTTATTAGGCTAGCCCCTTGACTGTAGGTGATTATGGTGTGCTGCTGGCTATATTGGTGAGCAGGAAACCTGGCAAGTTGTCCAGTGACTTTAGACTTACTACTGTACAATATGGATTTGTCTCTTCATGGATCTGTGGTTTTAAGCTGACTGTTGGCAGTCTTGTATTGGAGGTTTGGCAAGAACAGAATGCAATTGGTAAGTTGCATTTTAAGTGGGCAAAGGTGCACAGTTTCATAATTTTTGTCAAACACATTTAGCTTGATTTTCACAGGGAAAATGTTGATGGGCATGCATTTTGAATTCAGAGTTTTTCCTCGGTTTGTGGAAGGGTTAAGCGCATGTATTTGGCAGGAGGAGTTTTATGTTTTCCAGTGGAAAAGAAATATTAAATTTCAAGTTATTTTGAACTATTACTATTACCATATCTGTGGACAAAAAAACTAGAAGAGACAACAAACAACAGCCAAAAGACTGAGTGATAAATCTCACTACAGAAGTCCACCGAGGACCATCCATAACCATTAGAGCTGGGAAAAGTCATTTACTTAGTTTTGATGCACTCCACATTGATTTCGGCTTAGGTGGTGCCCAAAATGGTTTGGGTGCTGCGCCCAAGCCTTGTAATGGTAGGGAAAATCCTGTAATTATTGTGTTAACTGTGTCGTATTTTGAACTCCAAAACACGGCCATCATCCTGTACTTTTACTTCAGATTTCATGTTTGGAGAAAAACACGGGAGCTTTTTTTTTTTTTTTTGTGCAATTAAAACTTGGTCATTAAACCTCTCGCTGTCCCTTTCATTGAAGAGAACAATGAAGAGGAATTCATATTCAATAGCAGCTATTGCCTAAGCACAGATAAGACACAGACTGGGTTGACAAGACAAAACATTCACACATGCTACAAAATGGGCAAGAAAAGTAATATTTAAAAAAAAAAATAATTAAAAGCCCCAGATGGTGCATGTCAGCTTCAATTTAGAAGGCTAAATGCATTTGTGTTCTCACAACAGCAATCATCCAATCATCACGTCACACACAGAGCCTGTCCAGGCAATTAGAGAAGAGCCAAGCATCAAGCCGTTTCAACAAACGGACTGCACAGAAAGACACAGAGACAGAAAAGACGAGTGGGACAAGCTGAGGGAAAAGTGTACGAGTCGAGGAGTGAGGGGTGGGAGAAAGAGGTGAGAGATGGGTGAAAAGCAAACCGAGAAGCGAGAGAAAAAGGGGAACTCGAGTATGAAAGAGTGAGCAAAGAGAAAGGCACGGATGAGGAGAAGGTGAAGGAGAGACAAAGACAGGCGATGAGAGAGACAACTGGAGAACGAAGAGAGAAGAAGAAAGTTAAATGTGTCTGACAGCTGTTTCATTACACTGCAGAACAGTCGATTAGAACTATAACTGCTTCCAGTGCCTCCGTCTCTCAGTCCGTCTCCTCCACTCCCTTCTCAGCTTTCCTCCTCCATCTCTTTTGCTCTTTTCTTCATTCTCCTATCCCTCTCCTCCTCGAGTCATTTTTGTTTTCCTGAAATCTCATTGGCTGACAGGACATCTCGTCTCAGCAAATGACAACATGGAATTTTCCAAACGTGGGCGGGAGAGAGAAAAAGTGAGTGAGGGATGGAGAGAATAGAGACCCCTTTCATTCGTTTTTTAAAAAAAATATTCTTTCACTTTTTCTTCATAATGACGACTTAAGCCTGCTGGATTTTCTATTTCTGACTTTGCATGGGTGTGTGTGTGTGTGTGTGTGTTTCTGGTCCATTACGTGACTTACAGCCATTACAGACTCCTGGTTAAAGTGAAATGAAACTCCTTGCTTTCACACACACACACACACACACACACACACACACACACACACACACACACACAGTTTATTAGATCATCTTGTTTAAAGCTTTTAGACAAAACTCTACTGTTTTGCTGCACACACTCAGTGTTGTAATCCTTGACCCAACTGTTACCAAAACTGCTGTAATACCAGCGTTGAAAAGACAATTTAAGATCTTTTTTTTTTTCTTTTTAAATTGTACTTAATATGTTTGATTATAAAAATATACGTAAGCACTGAAAATATACCAACAGTATAAAAATTACTTTTAGATATTTAGTTAAAGCTCTTCTTAAACCTAATTTAGAAAACTGACATGCACACTTTCTTTCTCTATATAATAAAGTGACTTTTGTGGGATGTGACAGGCTCTCAAACTACTAAAAAACGTGAATAAATATTAAACACACAGCTTGATAATTAGGTTGCAAGATATACACTGAACATATTGCAATAAAACTCAAAATATCAACTCTTTAAACACACGCACACTCATTAAATCTGATGAGGTCAAACATTCTGTCATTTCTAGATTCTTTTTCCTTCAACATAAGACCAACTCGATGGCATTTCAGTGTCTTCTGCTGAGTTTGTCCCAAATGACCATTTAATTCATGCACGGTGACAAAGGTTCTGTCTACCCGACACTTCCAGAGCTCACTATTTTACCAAGTTCATTTTAACTGTCCTTTCTGCTACCTTAAAGAAGAAAAAATGAATATTGACAATCAAGCACGTATTCCAATATATGCATTTTAAATAAAGACAAATGCTTCTGAATATGAATGTTAAAGATCAAAGTTACAGCCTATCCAGCTTAGGAAGATCTACATTTAACATGAGGCAATAAATAATATGTTTGCATAACAGCAGATACAGCTGACAAGTTGTGTCTCAGGCTTTAATGTCTACAATAACAGGGACAGTAATGCTGTACTATTTTAAGCAGAGACCTTCCAGGTTTTTATTTTAAGCAGTCCACAGCTGTTGATTTCACTGATTAGTCCCCTGTGATTTAAAAGTGCAATAACCAATGAAATAAAACTGAATAACTGAAGACATTTTTCACCCTCAAACTGACTGGCTGATCTGTTGATGTCCAGACTGCAGATGCAAATTACATCTGACTTTTTAATGTGGCCTCATGGTGTATGATCACAAGGTAAAATTCAATCATATTTTAATATATGGACACCATTTATCTTGAAGAACGAAATATGAATCACACCTAAAGGTCTGCAGCATCCTGTCTTTCCTGTCATGTCTGTCTTAATCCTTCAATTTCTCAGAAAAAGGTTTCCTTTAGATACCCGCCCTTCTTAAAATGTGTTTACAAACTGAGCACTGAATATGAAAGATATACATTTATTATTGTTTAAAAGTCACAAACAATGAGTATGATGCACATGAAGTGCATGCATCTGCATTTGCCTGTTTGTCATCTGCAGCCACTGTGGACATACATGTGCGTCCTGTACGCCAGGTGTCCTGTTTGTCTCCCTTTCTGTGTCTTTCCACTTGTCGTATTGCAACACGACGCCTCACTGTTCACATCACACACACCCGATGTTACTAATCAGCTGCAGACTGTCCAACTGGATTTACAGATTTATGACTAATGCTTATATTGATACCCTGATACACAATGTTCAGTTGCTTCATGTTGAAAAATATAAATATTTTTTGAATTTGACAAATTACGGCTCCTTTAATTTAAAATTAAATTATGTGAAGCCTCTGGAAGAAATTTCCTCTCCAAGAAGCACATATCTCTTTCTTGTTAGTAACGACGTCCAAGTTTCCCCTCTGTGGGATCAACAAAGGATTATCTTTATCTTATGAGAAATGTATAGCAAATGCTGTTGCATGAGTACCATATTGCACCTACATCTGTACACCTCAGATGTATTTTCTTACACATTTTCAAGTTTCAGTGCTCTAGATAAAAGCAAACAGAACTAATTTCAGATGTACAGCGCCTTTAAGCTCAGAACAGAAACTACAAAACAAAAACACTGTAGTAGAACAGCGGGTCCAGTATCAGTGTGGTACTTGGGAGGCAGTGATAACTAAACTACAAAGTCCAGGTTATCCATACATAAAAAATAGAGTTATGTTCAAGAGCTGCCAAAATTGCAATGGAAGCACCAGCTTTTACTCTCTTACAGATGACGAAGACATCATTGGTAAAACAGTCAACATGCGTCTGTTATACAATTTTTATTATATAAGAAATATATATATATATATATATATATATATATATATATATATATATATATATATATATATATATATATATATATATATATATAAGACACTCAAAACAAGCAGTTAAATTAAGCATTGAGCTCCAGCGAACATAGAAGCTGTTTGCAACTTCTGTGAGTGTGACGCCGACAGGATTTTAAAGTGAGACTGAATGCACTGATGAATGTGCGTCAAATCTATTCATCTGTCGTTGTGGACCGCGGCTGGCGCTTACCTGAACGTCGTATGTGCCATTCATCATAACTGTCCTGTGCTGTTGATTGTGTACGTCTGGTCTCGTCTTCCCCGACTCTTTGGCTTGGTTCCTCTGCCCCTGTCCTGTCTGCGTATCTGAGGGCAGAAACACATGGAGGGGTCAGACTAGTAGAAGCAGATAAACAAACAGGGGTCAGGCTGCCAGGGGCACAAACTTACAGGAACTTCTCACTTCTGGGAGGGAGGGAAAACTTTAAGATCAGCAATCGACAAGTTGTTGTTTTTGCAATAAACTGCTGCACGGTGAGCGTACTCGAATACAAAAAATGTGTATTTGAACAGGGCTTTATTAACAGGGCTGATTAAACAATGTGATGATTGCACAGGCGTGGTTTGGACTGGTCACAAGAAAAGGCCGCTCTAAAATGATGGATGGATAAAGATTAAAACAAGTATTTTAGTTCAAGTTGTGAAAAAAGTTTTTCTGTGCGTGTATTTTTGCTGAGTGTACTTTACAAGATAATCACAAGGTGAACGCATTAGGCAGAAAGCTGGAATTACCCAGAGGTGTGTGCTGGGGAGCCATGTTGTGGAGGGCCAGGATGTGCGTGTCGAGGGCAGCATCCTGCCGTGTGCGGTTGTGCAGACCCAGGTGATACTTCCTGAAGTGCTTCACCAGGTCAGCAGGGTCGTTGCCGTAGTAACCGTAGCCGCACACGTTGCACTTGAAGTCCTGGAGTTTGGGAGAGGGGCTGGAGGCGAGTGCAGGCGTCTCGGTTGTCGACTCCTCCCCTCCTTCCTGTCTGTGGAGCAGGTGGGGAGCAGAGAGGAGAGGAGAAGCGAGATGATTTGCCTCCCCTCGGTCTCTTTCACTCCTCTCTCCCTCCTCCACTCCTTTCTCCCCATCCTCAGCCTCCGACTGGCTCTCAGGTCTGTCAGTCAATGCCTGTTTGGCCCTTCCTCCTCCTCCTCCTCCTCCTCCTCTCCTCCCCACTCTCTCCTCGTTACTGTAGCGGTCACCAACAGATGAGGGTGAGACAGATGAGGACACGCACTCGCTTTCTCCCTCCTCCTCTTCCTGCTGTTCATCTCCTCTGATCCGGTCAGAGGATTCCGGTTCAGAAGGTCGGTTTATGCGTTCGGCCTCTGCTCCTACTCTCCCTTCCTCCTCTCCCTCCTCTTCCTCTTCTCCCGCTGGCCTCCTCCCCTCTTCTTCCTCCTCTTCCTCACCTCCCACACTCCGGATCGGGGGATTCTTCTTCCTCACCATCTCTGATAAGGTGAAAAGACACAACGTTTGAGGTATTCGTTGACATTACAGAATGCAGACTATTGTTTCTGCAGCCATGAAGGACTCGGGGGATGAAAACATCAAGCATATTTTCATAATCTGTTAAAATCAAGACAGTAACAGGTAGAAGGTGTCTGCAGGACTCAAATAATAATAATCTACTGTGGATCACATGTGCACACACACATATACAATTTTCTGACAATGATGCGTGAGTACAGAATTGTTTTGATTCAATTTACAAAACTTCTTTGAGGGCTAAAATCTGTGACGATCCTCGACCACAAACCTCGTCAAAGAAAAACAGGCCCAACAAATCAGAAACATCTCAGCTGTGAGAGATGTGTGTGTGTGTGTGTGCCTGTGTGTGTGTGTGCGTGTATGTGTGTGCGTGCGCGTGTGTGTTGGAATGTTCATAGCATCCTTACGTGCAACTTTTTGCCTTTTTTTTTCTTAAACCAGGCAGTGAATCTTTTTATCATTATGGAAACCATCCGTGAGAATCTTCAACACACAACCACATCAAAACTCAAACCATATCAGAGAGGCCCGGGAGCGCGAGAGAGGGGAGGAGTGGAAGAGAGAAGAGGGTGAGGCACAGAGAGAAGAGGGGGAGACAGAGGGAGAAAGAGAGATGTGGAGAATGGCCAACAGACAACCACATCAAACCCACACACCCCATATCAGAAAGATGGATGAGGGAGGCAGCAGACTGCAATTCATCCCCTCCAGCCCTCCAAATTTCTCTCTTCTTTCTTGCGTCTCTTTCTGCGCGCCTTTCATTCTTTTTCTGGCTCCCGAATTCTCTGTCTCTTGCCGTCTCTCATGCTCCGTGTCACCTCCCGTCCTTCGGTTTCCTCCGTCTTCTGTATTCGCTTTCTGTCAGATTTTCTTCAGTTTTAAATCACAGTTTACTTTCACCTCCCTCTAATCTCCTTTCAACATGCTCATTTATAATCAGTGCAAAATACCTCCATCAAACGAGGGGGGGAAAAAAGCACTTATCGGGGCAATGTCCTTCCGTCTCAGTCGATTTTTTACTCTCTATTGCCCTCTTTCACACGCAAGAACAACTGCTACAATAATTTGAGTAATTCCATCATTAGAAATTTTCTTTCAGCTCCTGCCCCCTCCCCCCTCCCTCCCTCCATCGTTCCCTCCCCTCCCTTATAATCACGATACAAAGCCATCAAATAACCAGCCATGTGTTTTATGTTAAACCATAATGTTTCTTTTGTTTGAAAAGAGAACAATTGTGGTTGCTCTGTTCACAACATGACAGAGAGGGAGAGAGAGACAGAGATATTGTGTGAGCCTGTGTGTGTGTGCGTGCGTGTGCGTGCACGTATGTGCGTGAGTGTGTGCGTCTGTTTATTTGTGGTTGTTCAGTTCATATTCAGTTGTAAACACAGTCAACCCATTGACCCATAAGCTGTGTAGTGTATGCGCGTACGTGTGTGTGCGCGTATCTGTGGGTGTGTGTGTGTGTGTGTGTTCAGTAATAAACACAGTGAAACCCAACAGATGCCTGATAGAAGACAAAAGCTGATCACTTTTAGATCAATGCAATATGAGGAGGAGAGACAGTGAGTGTGTGTGTGTGTGTGTCTGTGTGTGTGTGAGAGATACATGCTTACTGTTATTTGCTGATAGCAAACTGCACAGAGCATGAGGGAATCAACAAACACACACACACACACACTTCTGAAGAAGAAGAATGTAGCTGAATACAGATAATCAGAGGAACATAAACAAGCACATGCAGATACGCATAAACATATTAAAAAGGACCATATTTTAACAACCCTGTAATGTAATCTAGGGGATTAGGAGGAAAAGAGAAAATAAAACACACACACAAACACAGAAAAAGAGAACACAAATGACAAAGAGAGGGCTGCTTTCTTTGTTGAATCCAATTTTCTCTCTCAGGCCTTTCTAGTATTTTAACATTTTTTCCCTTCCTTCGTTCTCTACCATACAACTATTAAAATAAAGCAGTTTATGTCTGCAAGGGCCCACGCCTAAACCAGCCCTGGCACTCGCTGTGTGTGTCTCTGCATGTGCGTGTGTGTGTGTGAGTGCAGGGAACAGAGGAAAATCTCATCTGATGTTCACCACACCCAGTCAGAATTCATCATTCACTCACACACACACACACACACACACACACACAGTGGAAAACTACAGATCGCTGTGGTGAAGCATTAAGCTGAAATCCCGACCTAAGAAGCACTGACTGGTCTCACTGTGTTTCCATCAGCCCCGTTAAGATTTCCACAGTGAGCTGTGAAACCATCAATCAATATATTATTTATTTACACTGGCGTCACATGATCATTTGCATACGTCTGACGTGTCGCTTGCATGTTCCAAGATGTGGGTAAGAACAGGAGGAGTGTGCGTGTGTTAAAAAGCTGTCGTGCACGTTTCTGTTTCTGGGTGTGTGCATCTGTGCGTGTGTGTGTGTCCATGTCGCAGTACAGCCTTTGTCTGCTTCAGGCTGTATACACAGACTGGAACCATTACTATCAACTACAATTAGGTACAACCCACCACAACATACCGCATAACAACTACTGCTACTAGCGACAATTAGACCCTATATACCACAATGGCCTCAATATGATAGTCAGGATAAATGCGTCAGTTAATCATTTCCATCAACTACAATTAGTCCCAAACGTCAGTGAGGCTTTTTATCTGAAATTGCCAATAATCACACTCAAGACATCTGCTGAAGGATGTACCGAAAGGGCTGTTTTAGTCGTATATGTCTGGCAAAGATCGGGGAACCCTTCTGGAGAAGTTTTTCTGTGTCTCTTGGTGTCAAGCAACTTTTATCACAGTCGCACTGTAAATCATCCCTTCAGTTAACCGAAAAGTCTTAAAACTTTTGAAAGCAACACATCAACGTTGCTTTCAGTTGGGTACTGCTTAAACCAAAAGCTACTCAATACCACCAACGGCAGTTTGAACAACAGGGGCTGCAAAAGCAACAAAATATTTTCATTACCAATGAATCAGTCCATAAAAATATGCATTGTTTGCAGTGGAGCTAAGAGTGGGTATTCAAACTTCTTGCTGTGTCCCACCAAAACTCCACTACTCAATTTGAAATACAAAAACGGACAACTAACTAATTGTCTGATCGAATAATCATATCAGCAACAAAGTGACAGTGGATGTAAAACGACTATCATGATTTTATGTAACACTTAAGTTGAGTGAGTGTTGCGCAACTCCAACACAGCCATATAATGTGCACAGAATCATTACATAACACCAGAAGACCACTAAAATGAATGGAACAAACCAAAGGAAGTCTTTTTCTCTCAGACAACAGGAATGAGATAACCCGCACATCTCAACCATTTTCATCCAATTACTTTATGGATCAAATGCCGAATCTGGTCAAGTATTTCTTCTGTCTTCAGATAGCTTTACTCTTCCCCTCCATGTGGGACGGCTGCAGTTAGCATCTCTAGTTTTCATAAACAAAGGATTAATGTGTAACATATGAAGAAGCAACGCTAAAGGAAATCTCCCTCAAACTTTTCTTTGAGTTTCTGGATCCGTGTCATTTTGTCCCCTCATATTTTTCTCTCGCTCTTTTGTCCGGACTTTTCCTGCTCCTTGTCATCCGTCCTCACTCTCTTCTTGTGCTGCCGTCTCTCATCCTCTGTTCCATGGTGTGTCTTTTGTTGGTTTTTGAAAAGCCAGACACATTTACAGAGAGGTGAGGGTACAGGTCTGAGGAAGAAGGTCTGTCAGAGGTAAATGGAAAGAGGGAAGGAGAACAGGCTCTCGGAGGGGAGGAGAGGTTTTAGACAGGAAACAGAATCATTTTCATCTTTTTAAAAGAAAAAAAAAACTGAGATTGTCTGGGGAAATGGACAGACAGAAACAGGAGCAGAGGAAGGTGGTGCAAGAGGAGAAAAAAAGGTAGGAAGCAAATAGCTTCCTTAAGAAGCATCCTCGAAAACTTCTCCTAATCTCCAAAGTGAGTTTAAGTTTTGCCAGTGGAAACAGCACAGTGTTCATAGGCTACAGCAGAGGGTTATTTCAAAGGCAATCTCCTCTCATTCTTCAAAGTTAATGCAGAAAAAACAAAAACAACTTCCAATTATTTCAACTTTTCAACAAATTCTAGTGCATTTTGGGTCTAATTTGTCCAAAACCTCCAAGATGGATCAGGTCAGACATCCGACTGGCTGCCCCTGGAGCATCTTGCAGCATAATGGCTGGTTGATTTAAACCAACTCTGCAACCCATAATGAGGTTCCTGGTTTGGGTGAATTAATGCAAGAGCAAATGGACTCCATAACATATTTCCTCCTAACCCTCCTATTAGAGAACAGGTTGAATGCGTGAGCAGAATTTTATTTTTAAGTTAATATTCATGACTTATAAGGTGACCGTTGTGTACAGTATATCTGCATGTTCATGTATGCAATGTATGCATAAGCAAATTATGATTTTGAATACTTTTCATTTTCATATTTTGTTCCATCAGTCTTGTCACGACGTGAGAAATCAGTCAGTTAAAGTCAAATTTCAGATTATTGTCTGTATTTACAAATTTGGTCTACAAACAAATAAACGGTTAAAAAAAATGTCCATCATCATGTCCTGAAGCCTAAAATCCATGACTTTAAATTGGCTGTTTGGTCTGATTAACACCCAACAGAATATCTACAGGTTTCATTCCTCAATGTGAAGACGAGGAAATGCACCAGATTCTCACATTTGAGAAGCTAGAAGCAACAAATATTTGGAATTTTTGCTTGAAAAGAAACTATTGGAATATTATTTTTATTATTATTAGTGTCATTATTATTTGTTGTTGTTGATAATTCTAAACTGATTAACCTGCTGCCACTTCTATCTGACTGTGCATCATAGAGACTCCTGTACATAGTTCATGGTTTGTTGACCGTGCTCTCGTACTGTTTCTCTACTCCCAGTAAATACTATTGAAGTTGTTGCCAGAAACCTGAAACACATGACTTCCTGTACAGAAAAAAAGGTTTTCCCTGGAGGGACCTGGCAGACACTAGCTGTTATTGTTGTTGTCAGTCAAAGCTTTCATGGCCGTGTTGCATCACTCAGCAGTCACTTATTTATATGAAAAAGTCACAGATTATTACTTCTAAGTCGCCCACTGATGCACAAAATGGCAGTCACGCTGAAACGGCTTGTAGCTTTAGGTTACGTGTCAGTAAATGAAAGCAGCTGAAGAAAATATTAATGAAAGCAGCTCGCACATGACCGTTTTGGTACCCACATAGACAAAACAGATCAGTCCATGAAACCGAGCCTATTTAGAGCGGTGGGTTAATAATAGGAATCGGCCGCAAGCGCACGCTGCTATGTGGCGCTTGGTTCGGGCGCCGAATGGGAGCGCGGGTGTGTCCGGGCTCTTCCAGAAACAAGAGGGGAAAGAGTGAGCTGAAGCGGGGGAAGGAGGGGTGGGGGGCCCACGAGAAACAGCTTGGAGTTGATTTTGCAGAGGCAGGAGTCTAATTGAAGATAGGGAGGGGGGTGGGGAGAGAAACAGAAGGAGGGAGAGAGAGGGGGGACACCATAAAATCACAGAGAGACAGAGTCCACCTGCCATTTTAAGACTTAAAGCTTTCAGTTGCCTGCTAGGCCCCTAATCGATGCCAGAACTCTTACACACACACACACACACACACACACACACTTCATCTGTTGTGTAGCAGGGGCCCAATTCATTCCTGCCATGGATCAAGCAAATCTCTCTCTCTCTCACACACACACACACACACACACACACACACACACACACCACACACACTTGTATAGACTCGCATGCAGACACACTCTCCCAGACTCATTTGTAATGGGGTAACAGCATGCAAAACATGTCATCTTAAATGTCAAACTTAATCAGAGGTTCCCATTTCAATACCTCTCTCTTATGTTATGAGAGTCCCTCCCTCTGTTTCTACTCCTTCACACTTTGGCTGCCTGTCTGCATCAGTCCTGTTCTCACCAACACACAAAAAACCACAGCTGAAGGCGCACGTCCCCTCTGCCTATCTGTCCATCTTTTATCTCGCTCTCTCAGTTAATCTTTTGCTTCCACCCACCTTCAGATATTTCCATCCCTCTTCTCTGCTGCCGTCTCTTTCTCAATCTCTACTTCTCCCCTTACTTCTGGGCAACACACAAGTGTGGCGTGCTTGTAGGCACGTGTGTGTGAGTGTGTGTGTGTCGATATCACAACAGCTTCAATCACTCGACGTGACTGACAGATACACATCTATTCATTAAGCGCAGCGAAGAAACGTTAGAAGAATCGAAAAATGAAACAAGCTCAGACTGTGTGACTTATGTGTCTGCTTTCCTTTGTGTGTGTGGGTGTGTGTTGGTGTACGTTTGGGTGTAAAAAGCAAAACCTGTGATTTCACAGATACAGTTTATTACATCAGACTGTTACTTCAAACATACTCGATTTCCTAACGTCTTAAACTGTAGATGCAAACAAAAAAATATTTAGTTAAAATGAACAAAAAACGGAAAGCAGAATGACGTCTGCAGATGATCACACAAGCTATCAAAGTTAGCCAACTAACTTAATTTGACTTTTTCCTTACTTGTTTGTTAGCTTTAATGTGTGTGTGTGTCTCTTTGCTGGTTGTTAAGTGACAAAACATAAAGTAAAGATGCAAAGAAGAAGCAGCAGAAAAGTGCATCCATCCTGCGTCTACAAAAACACACACACTCACACACAGCCCTCACCCCCACCACCTCCACACAAACTTTATTAAAAGTCTATTAGAGGAATCTGACCTCGATTAGATTACTGCACCACACAGGGTCTGGGAAGCACTGTGATACGTGTGTGTGATACTCTGCAGGAGGGCTGTTTACCCCGTTGGGGAGTTAAAAGCAGAACACTGGTTAACACCAGCACACATATAAACACTTAACTGGGAGCTGTCCAGTATAAGGTCTTTTGGCTACTGAGCACCTTGGGGATTTAAAATACGGTTCAAGTGTGCCTCAGAAACTACAGAGAGGAGGGACAGTATTAAGATTCTCTTAACTGGTCTACAAAGTGAAACTGTTGAATTTCTGCTTTCAAGCTCAATTAACTCTTTAACTTTACCACACAGGCAAGAGACAGTGAAACAGAAAGTGCTACTACCGGTGACATAAACCCAGTTTTCCGACTGTGACTTACTCAGCGTGACACAAACTCAATATTTTTATCTGCAAAAGCAAATTTGAAAGCGCCAACACCCTGGGACTCACGGACTATTAAACTTTATTTTGAAACGTGTGTGTCAAGGCCCACAGGTGGTCAAAGGAGCATAAAAACAGGTTACTTTCTAAACAAATGGATTTGGACTTTTTATGCTGTCCAAGTGTTCCTAGACAAAGTGTGGAGGTTGGAAGGTTAAAACAAGGTGTGTTTCGTCAGATTAGCCCACACAATAGACTGTCTGTGTGCATGTTAGACTGTTTCAGTGAAAGAACTGCCAAGAGGTTGCTGGTTCAGGTCCCACTGGGGCTATAAATGATGCTGAAATAAATCAGTGTTACAACACACTCACAAATACACAGATCCAAGCTGCTAGCTCAAATGAAGGAAAAGACACTGCATCAAAATCTTTCACACACACACACACACACCTGCGTTGCTTCATTAAATCATTTCTGCACGTAAATACACACACATGAGTCTGGATTTCTGGGTATGCTCAGGATTAGTGATGTTTTAGTAAAATAGTGAAACAGAAAGACACACACAGGCGCAGACTATATATCTCTTCTGCTATTTCAATAATCTGTGACCTGAGAGTTTATAAGACTCAATAGTCTGGCCTCTGGAATGACTGTCTGGATTTTAACTTTACACACACACACACACACACAGCTCCCCTGCTATGGTCCTCAGAGCCTACTCTGTCTGTGTGTCAATGTGTGTGTGGAGCATACCATGTATGTGTGGTCACGTCTAAGAAAGCTCCTTTAAAAATGTATCTCCCTCTGCCTCTTTCTCACCATCACTGATGATGTCACCGTAACCGATTTCTGCGGTGAGCAAATTGTGGTCAACAGCAATATGTTGCACGTGTGCGTGCGTTGTGTGCGTGAGAGATAAATCTCATTTATAACTAGGCATAAATCGTAAAACTGTCGTGAGGGAGCGCAGCTTCACACATGTGGGAGTATGGAAAACACACACAGAGACAGACAGCAAAGAGTGTGTGTGTGCGTAATTAGTTATTGTTAATCTGGCCAGCAAGAGACAGTTTAGAAGTGAGAAGAGATGTTGATGGATCTCACACACACACAGAAAAAAGAAAACTATACACAAAACCTACAAGATCACATTTTTCCAAGTTTGTTTAACAACGAAAGTAACACGTAAACACGTATTAACAAATCCTCAGCTATAGAACAAATACAACAAAAACACACTCCATTCACATTCTCCAACAGGGACTGATCAGCAGTTACATGTCACCGAATTCTACGAGATGGTGATTAATGATGAAAAAAATACTTTCATGTGTGACTGCATTAAAAGATTGGTTCTGCCATATCCATCTCACCATTTATGTTATTTAAAAGTAATCCAACTTCATTAAATCCCCATTTAGTTTCTTCCTGCACATCAACCAAGCACCACATACACACACACACACACGCAGAGTCGTGTTTGCATCACTTTTGGGGACATTTCATAGACTTATATTCATTTCCCGGAGGCTTAATCACCACCTAACCATAACAATAAACATTACTTGCCTAATCCTAACCCTTACCTTAACCTAATTCTAACCTTAACCTAACCTTAAAGCAACACTTCACCCAAATATTTAATGATTTACGCTGTGGGGACTTGAATTTTGTCCCCAGTACTAAGGTAAAGATCCCCACAGTGTGAATGTGTCCCCACAACTACAGGAAAACATGTCTACACACACCCACACACACCAAACAATCACAAGTTTGAAATCTGTTGCTGTGTTAAAACAAACCGAACGCACAACAAAGATTTTTTCCCAGGTGAAACATGTTGAAATTCTTCAAACAAAGAGAAAAACATTTCGCACTCTGATAAAAGTATTAAACCGTGGTCTTAATACCAAAAGAAACACGCTGACAGTATACAGGGATACTCAATAGAAGCACTTCACATACATACACAAAAGACAAACACATCAAAAGCCGTGTCTGATAAATAATTGAAGTGCATTCTCCAAATCCTAGAAATATTGTATTAAAGAGGCATCTGTTTTAAAAAGCCTTCTTTAAAAAAAAAACAAAAAAAACAAAGAGTTAAAAAAAAAGACAAAGTAGTGTATGAAACAAAAGAGAGCGAGAGAGAGAACACATCCATGGTGGTAACACATCGCAAAACCACAAGCCAAGAAAATATGAATATTAAATGACGAACAACCCACAACATCAGCATCACACAACACAGCCACTCAGAGCTGACAGCAATTACCCCATTTTATGCATGAGTACTTATTCAGCTTTAGTCGACGAACACACGCAGTGTGTGATGTATCTAAATCCCCTGAAACAACTGTTTTAGAGAGCAACCTGGTATTTTTATTTTTTTATTTTTTAGAGTTTCAAAACACAGGCAGTGACTTTCTGTGCTTGTGTTCAAAGACAGAATGATAGAGTCTGTCTCGGGATATTGATTTGAAACCCTCCACACACCGAGGGGCACACACACACACACACACACACGCACGCATAATAAACACTGACTGTGAGAGTCAAAACGCCAGAAACACACTGAGGACACAAACACAGCACACTGTTTGAAAACTGCAGTGAGAAGCTTTATCTCAACGCTTGTGGTGTGGGTCTTCCTACCTTCAATTGTCGGATTTTACAAATCCCACCGCACGACTGTCAAAGCAGTCATTACCCCGTCCTGCTCTTTGTTTCTGTGCATGTGTATTTTTAAAGCACCATTAGAAAACCCAGTTAAGTGAGTGGTGCTTGGACCCAGAATCAGGTTTCTCCAGCTGAAATGCAGCTTTGTTAACCTGGTTCCTTTAAATCCCTCCCGCCGGTCCTGCAGTCCTTAACAAAACTCAACAAGACAACCACAGACAGCAGACAGATGCACCCTTATGCCATGTTCACCCTGGGGATGTCAACGGCTGTGCATTTATTGGTTAACCACCAACAGCATTTTTAACCCATGGCTCATGTCAGCCTATGGGCTAATTTGCATACACACCCACAATAATCCAGCTTTGCTACCTGGCAGTTTGAGGTAAAAAAGAAAAAAAAAAGAATCATTAAAAATGAAACTCTAGTGGGGGAACATTTCCACGCCTGGCTGCCGTGTCCCAGGAGGGCTCACAGCCAAAGATGCTGTCCATGCTAGTCAGGAGGAAGACCGGTCCAAGTCCATCACCCAGTTGGCATCCATCACTTAATTATTTTTGGTTACTGTTCTCCTTCTTTGAGTTAGCTGCTGGCTGATTTTTTAAATCACCTTGTGGTGGGTCGCACGTGATCAACAAGTCACACCCCTGTCCCATCCTGGAATCTCACCCTGTTTGTACAGATGTCGATGCACCCCAGTCCTGTCATCGTACCTTTTATACAGAGCTGTGAGGCAGTGCGGCAGCGCAACATTCGCACCTTGAACAGGCAAAGTAGAGGGCATTTCACACACACGAAAAAGAAGTAGAGTGCCGCACCAACAAGACCATGACGGGGGCCACAACGCTGGCCCCTCCCTTCCCTCTTGCTCCTCTTCACTCTTTTATATGCTCAGCACTATAGGGGGTGTTAAGCTGCGGGGGCATAGCGGAGACCTGACAACTTCCTCTCAACTTCCTGTGATCAGAGCTCGGGGGTTGCTGGGGGACAACCAGGAAATTACGCTCACACAAAATGCGTCGTAGAAATGTGAGCAAACTGAACAATAAACTAAGGTAGTGAACATCAGTGCAGTAAAGTGAAATATTGTTTTACTAAATAAATATAATCGCCACAAAAATATATTAAATTACAGTACATGTAGTAATAACCAGTAGCAACAGAATGATGTAATACATTATGAACACAAACACACACAGACACACACACACCGGCAAAGAACAAAATAGAGGAAGGAGGTGGCAGCGCTGCCCAGTATTTCACAATAAAAGCTGAGATTCAATCATTTCCTTACACCGTGTGCATACAGTACATGCATGTGGGTTTGTGTCCGCGATGTCTGCCTGCGTGCGTACATTAATGTACTGCAGTATATCAGGGCAAGAAAGACAGAACACGAGTGTATTCTTTCCACATTTAAGCACTCGGACTCATGCTTTCTCACAAACTTATTTATGAGAGCAGATGTGCTTGGGCCCAGACACACACACACACAGCAACACACAAACACATGCATGTGAAGGACACTGAGACAGTTAAGAAAAGCCTTGGGGCTCAGTCTGAGCTTTCATTTCCTCTATCCTGCATAACAACTGACAGATACACACATACACACACACGCAAATACACACAGACGGACGAGAAAGCGGATGGTTATGAGACTTCGTCCTGCCCAGAGGGACTACAGAGGCAGACAACTAGCTCTAAGTGAATTACTACATTATATTCTGCATTAAAACAATCAAGAACCTTTTCAACAAAGACAGAGTGAACAATCATTTTCCTTTGGACTGAAAATTAACTGGAAACATAGAGCAATAACAAAGTAGGAACCATTTTACAACAATAAAGCCTCACGATTATGGCTAAAACAATAATAATCCCAGTAACGGAGTGACAATTGTCCATTGGAGACCACCGAAAGAAGGAGTGTGGAGGTTCCCAGCAAATCATCATGCATCGATTTTAAAGCTTTCAATATATATATATAAAGGCTAGAAAGGCAATACCTGAAGCTTTCGTGCTGAATTTCTTTGAGTTACAGAAGACACAGACTGCAAGAGCGGGGTTGAAATGTCAGGCAAAGTTTTTTGTTTTCACTTCAGGCTATCACTCTTTCCTGTAACAGCAGGTGTGATATTTTTGACAAGGAGGACACGTCAACAAACTCAAAAGGAAGGCTTTTCTTTCTCTAAGGGGGCATAAAAGTTTTTCTCCTAATTAAAGCTGCTGCTTCGTCGCCCGGCTATACAGTAATGAAGACTGTTTACCGGAAAAATAAAAGGGAGGGAGGGGACACACATTCACTGCTTTTCACTCATTTTCATCTTTACTCTCTTCACACACACACACACACACGCACACACATACATACATACATTGTTTTCCAGTGCTTGGGGAAGTTGCAGGTTGTTGCGACATCACTGTCTGAGATAAAAGCTCTTTGACACACACACACACACAAACACACACACGCAAACAGTTGAAGACGTCAGTTAACATTTATGCTAATAAGATTTTTTTAGGAATAAACTGAATTTCTGAATGTCTAAAGAAGCCGCAGTTGCACACATAAACACACATAGGAGTGCGTCTTATGTCACACTCAAAGCGACATCCATATGCTTTGTTTGAAAGTTTACTCCCACATTAGTTTGTTTCACATGTCTTGTGTTTTAATTTCATCTGGAACACAAGCTGCCAATCTGCTAAAATCTCTAAGTCAACACCAATCACCTGTGATCATCTCACGGTGCTCTGGACAATTTTATTGGGGGGGGTCACAGGAGCACAGGATTTGTAAGTTAGAAAAAGACAGCAGATATTCTTGAAGCTTGTCTTCTGAAATGCATCTGCACCTGCCATTGAAATTCACTTTGACATCAGTTAGCTTGTCTTATTCTGACCCACAGGCCGACAAAGCATTGCACCTAACGTCACATCATCATCATCGGTATTACCGGTGCTGCGTACAGAAACAGGTCAGCTGTGTTAGTGTGTACATGCAGCTGAGCCATCCCACTGTACTGATCTCAAAGAGTGACTAAAAGGTGATGTGCAGAGTGACACACCTCGTTCGGCTGGATGATTGTCCCACGTCGGTCAAATCAGCGCTCTGTGTGTGTCTGCACCTGTTTTCAATATTCCTGTCCATTTACTTTGCCTGTCAAACGAAGTAATTAGGATTTCGATCGTTAAAGATAGTGATGTGCAATGTCCGTCAGCTGCTAAAGCCCAGAGATAAGCCGGGAAAAGTAGACTGATTTTATCACTCAGACGATCTGGCAATTTTTGTGCTTTATTTCCAAACATGTTGGCTCAATTCCTGATCTCAGGAGGCCTTTCTTCCCCTGCCGGTGTGATATGCTATATATGTTAGCTATCAGCTTACCAGGCATCAAAATAATGAGGAAGCCTAACACACCCTATTTTGCATGTTCTGTCAGAACTTATCAGCCTCTTTTAAGTGCACGCTGAAAAGAAGTCATGTGACCTCAACTAGATCAGGACTCTTTAAGTAGGTCAAAGATTTACAAGAGATTCAGGTGTGGATCAGTAATAAGAGCAAAAGTATGTAATCTTTAGTTCTCACACCCATCTAACTGCTGGTACACCCTTAAAAATCCACATACACTCACACAACTACAAGCATGGACGCGCACAAACACACAGTTTAGTGCTTAAACCTATCGAGCTGTTACTACACCCTAAATCCTTTCATCTCTTGTTTTATACCCAGCTCCTCCCTCTGTCTTTTTCCTTCTTTTCATCTCTTTTTATTCATCTCTCTAATCTCTCTCTGATCTACGCCGCTTATTAATTACAAAAAAAAAAAAAAAAAAAAAAAAAGCTCTGTGTGCTGCTGAGACTTTCTTCCATTATTCCATGTTCAATAACGGCAACTGACAGCTGAAAGTGTCTTCTGCATGTTAGAAAATGTTCCAAAGTCCTGAGGCCAAACCACAGATCATGTATTGTACAATGTTCAATATATATGCATATATATATATATATATTTACACACACACACACACACACACACACACACACACACACACATATGTGTGTGTGTGTGTGTGTTTAGCCAGAGGTACAACTGACTGTTCTCCTCTATCTGCCTTTTGGCTCTCTCTCTTACTGTCAATCACTACCTGTTGCTTGTATTTATTACTTGTACTTGCACCATTATGCTCCAGGTATGCATCAGTCAAACAACAAACCGCAATTCTGGCAACAATTCAAAAACTCCAAGGCAGGGAAAATTAAAAAACCTGCAAACACTTGACAGTTCTGAATTCTTTACTTCTTTACGTCTAATCAGCTGATACTGAGGGGGTGGGAGGAAGCCAACCCATCCCCAAAATATTCCACAAATCAGTCTGAGGACTGACATGCTGAATAATAACCAAGAGATTCGGGGTGGGCAATTGACTCCTCCTTTCCTTCCAGGCAAAGTTGTCATCTGTTATCTTTCAACCTGTCAAACCTGCAACTCTGCATATTTCTGGGTACAGATTTACACAGGTATAATCTCTACAAAGAACAGAAAGAACATATAACTGTGGGAAGCACGTTACAGAGAGGGAAATAAGAGAAATAAATGAAAAGAATAAATGGATTCTGTCAGTTGAGTCAATTTGGGTTAGGAGGAGTGAATGAGTGAAGTAGGAGGTACAAAAAAAAAAAATTAGTCAAGTAAGTTTGATTTTTCTTTCACACTTCTTCATTTTATGTCACACTGAACATCTATCAGTCTCATTCTGTAGTTGCAGCTGCAGAGAGCGAGCGAGCGAGCACGAGACAGAGTGAGAGAGAGAGAGAGAGAGAGAGAGAGATTAACACACAAGAAGAAACAGGGAGAGATTTAGAGAGACAGCCCGAAAGGGAAGAGACAGGGAGACAGAAAGAGGACAAGATGTGAATTCATTGCCTTAAAAGCAGCTCTGAGTCAAACAGTGTGATAAGAATCAGACGGCGCGTGGACACACACATGCACAGACACACACACAATCTGTGAATCTTTGCTTTGAACTTCTTTGGATAGATAAATAGAGAAGAAGTTTCCGATTACTGTTCATTTATGGCGTGTGTGTGCACGTGCGCAAGTTGCAAACGTATCAGAGAGAAAGAGAAAGCCAGTGTGAGACAGAAGCAGGGATGAGATTCTTTCCACCTATGTGTCATTTCCTCTTTCTCTTTCTCTCTCTTTCTCTTTCTCGCTGCATTAAAATTCAAATTCAAAGGAGCTTCATTAACATGGGAAACAGACATTTCCATTGCCTAAGCAAACGAGAAAAAACAACTAAACAACTGAAAGCACATAAACAGAAGAAATGTGTATTGTTAGACACTTTACCCCTTCTCGCCATGATTTTACTATGATTAATCTTTCTATCAGTGGCTCCTCCTCTCCGTGGGCAAACCTTTCTGTATTACCCTGCCATTCATGGCACATCTCCCTGAGGCAATAAATTCAACTATCCCCAATAAAAGAAAACAGACTAGAACTGTCAAATTGATTTAACGACAAATATTTTGTCGATTTCTAGCCATTTGACAAAGGATCGCTTGGGGATAAATTGAAAAGTGGTCCTGTCTGGTGTGACACTTTGATCTGCGTTACAGAACTGTCCCTTCCCTCACTGCAGAATAAAAAGAAGGTCAGGACTGGCTGTGAGGAGCACCTCTGGAACCCGGCAGAGTTGGTGACCTGCCTCAGTTCATGTTTCAAACTGACACCAAACCTGGTGCTGCTTCTCAAAGTTGTTGTTTCCAACCCACTGAAAGTGAGATAATTAACAGGAGAGGAAAGAAGAAAAAAAAACCAACTTGTTTGTCAGTCAGTTGGTGCTTCACTTTGCTTCAGACTGAATTATGTCAACAGCTATCAGATAGATAACCATCAAATTTCACTCACGGTCCAACTCCACAGAGTGGGGTTGACACCTGTGGGTTTTTTTTGTGAAATGTCTCACACAGCTGCTGGATGAAATCAGCACATTATAGCATCCTGATATGCTAAGATCAGTTGGTGGACTTGGTAAACATTTCTTCACTAGATTACATTTGTTGAGTGGGCTGCGAGCTCGAATGTTGTGAAACCGCTGATATTACCACCTCTGTGTGCACCTTTGTTTCTCTGTGTCCTTTCCTGCGGAGAACGAGGGTGGAGCCACTGATCCCAGAGGCGTGAGCTTAACAAGACAGGGCAGCTCTCAAGCACACAAGCCAAAGGTGGCAGGGCAGGGTGGCAGACTAAAGAAGACGAAAGCACCCTTCACCGGCAAGGCCGAGATTTCTCCCCTGTGACTGTAAGAATCCAGCCTGCCAAAGTGTCCTCGAGCAAGACACTGAATCCCGCTGAAGCCCCAGGGGAGCCCTTATGTAGTGGATGGATACAGAAATCTCACTGCAGGGGATCAGTGCAGTATCACAAAATGCCTGTGAGCTAAAGTCACCAAAGTTCCACGCCTCACCTCACCACAAAACACTCTGGTGGCAAATTATCTGCCTCCCCCTCCTTCTGCCTATGTGGCACTCTTTTCTCTTTCTGCCTTCCTCTTTCTCTCTCCTCCTGTCCTATTATGGACATAGCAACAGAGTCGCTGTCAGTACGGCCAAAGGTTTGATTCACCGTCTGTCCCTGTCTTAATGTGCGTGTGTGTGTTAGATAGCAGATAAGAGCCATATATAAACAGCACTTGAAAGCAGAAATGTAAATGTTTAGAAGTCGCAGCAGAACACAGACCATATCAAGATACCACAGAGAGCAAGAGACAAGAGAGAGAGAGACGGACTGAAGCAGAGTTCACACCAGGAGAACAAGCAGGAGACTGCAGTGAAGACTCAGGCTCCAGTCATCAGTAAAGCTCAGTGGAATTTAGCATCTCAGAGCTACGCATCCAAAATCCTGAAGCTGTGCCTGAATGCAAAGGAATGTACCAAGTTTTGACAAGATTGCCCAGTTAATCAGACATCAGTCCAGGGCTTCATGCTAACAGGCATTATGACTTTTTAATGATTTTACTGCTCCTCACAGAGGATTTCAAGTTCGATACAATGAGTTCAAGTACTCTGATGTTTCCTGGTCATACACCAGTTTAATCACATTTAGGTCGTCCCCTCCGTTTATCTTTGTATCATATAGACAGAGGAAAGTGGCAGATTTCGCAACATATCTAAGACTTCATGTCTTTTTGAAGAGAGAAAAAAAATCAGTGTGATGTTTATGCAGTGGCAGGAGCTGCTGAGTCCAGAGGTATCTTCCACAGCCTATATTCCCATTTCAAAATTTTCTTTTCACAATATCCCCAATATTCCTCAACACAGAAACACAAAAGTCCCCGGGATGTTTTGGAAATTTTAAAGATTTATGTTACGGCCACAAGGTTTGATTGTTTCAGCTTTGTCTCTGAGAAACATTATTTATTGAAATGTCACAACTAAGACTAATTGTCTTTTTTTTTTTTTCCCGGCCCTCAATTCCAACTCTCAGAGTGAAGTCGTAAATAAGCGTCATGAATCAGAAGTGACAACTTGTGATAACTAAAGTGATTGCAGGTTTTATAAGCTGTGTAAGTTTGTGCACGTGTGTGTCTGTGTGTACGTACGTCCTTTCACGACTGTGTTTGTTTGTAAGTACATGCTGCCATCTGTGTACACTGTATATACATGCTTAGCTGAGAGTGTGTGTGTGTGTGTGTGCACGCGGAAGTGACTGAGTGATTGTTAGCAGAAGCTCGTTAACCTCAGAAGTCATTACCACAGCCCTGAGGTTTACGCCAATTAGACAAAATAAACGACATGCGAAAAACAAAACAGACAAATGAAAAACAAGAAGAGAAAAGAAAGTGATTACTGAGGAGAAAATTAAAGTGATTATTCTGATTATTACGATTTAAAGCGAAAGTAATTATTGAAGTAGGGATCGAAAGTGATCATTGGAGTAAAACAACACGTCAGACTAAATAATTAGACCTAATAACTAAAAACACACACACACACACACACACAGGCAAAAATGTAAAACAGGAAGAGAAAAAGAAAATATTATCAAAACCAGAAGAAAGAAACAAAATAATGTAAGGTCAAATGAGATAAAAGGAAAGAACTGCAGGACAGCAATGGTGCATGTGCGTGCATGTGCATGTACGTGCACGCGTGTGGCTGTGTGTGCGTGTGTGTGAGAACTGGGTTATTTGACATTAGTGCTCCTATGTAGTACACTTTTTTCTCCCTTTCTCAAGATGTTTTTGTTTTTACAGCTTCACCCTGGGTAGACCAGACCACCGTACACACACTCATACACATAAATACACATTTTCTCTCTCTCCCTTACACACACACATATACAAATTCACATACACACAGACCCCTAAAGGGGCCTTTTTCCACATTGGACCATATGGTGCAGACAGGCGCACGGAAACAATTCTCTAAAAACAACACACACACTCTGCGCTTAGAAACCTACCACACCACTACATACACAGATTTTTACCTTCTCTCTTTCACACACACTCACACACACATACACACACTCACACACAGGACAGTTAAACCTGCTGAATGAATTGCTGCCTTGTTCAGTAGTGCGCTAATGGCAAGGAACCTGCCATGGAGATTAGCGCACACACACACACACACACACACACACACACACACACACACACACACAAATTCAAACACACACCAACGTGCAAAGGCTCAGCATTAAGCATTCTGGGGCACTTATCCATCCGTTAGTTATTTTTCCCCAGTCTAAAAGTAGGTGTTCAACTTCACGTTCCAACAGAGGAGGAGGTGGCGAATCTACTCTGTGAAGCAGCTGGGGCTGGGAGAGCTGCTATATAACAGCTAATATCTGACCAATTTGGCATCAGACAGCGCAGCTATCAACTCACCAGACTGCCACAGAGACATATAGTTGCTCAAGACATATCTTATTACTAACTAATCTAGCAGCTCCCACAGTGGGTGGAGGATGTTCGGTGATTGGCTTTAGTCTGGCTAAAAGTAAAAAATAAAAATCAGAATCAGAATACAGCATTTTGTTACAGCTGCGTCTTGTGGCAGAGAAATATGAGCAGCTACCCTTCTTACGGTGATTTTAACACCCCCCCCCCCCCCACCCCTTTCAGATTTTGAAACCACCTGAATAAAAGAAGAAATGACATCAAAACAAACTGTTAAGTCATATTTAACGAGATGACGACTGAACCTGCAGCAGTTCTGAAGCAGGATCACATGCCAAACTTATGCAGGTCTGAACCAAACAAAGCAGACAGCTCCTTATGAAGCCTGGCTTGAGATCATCACAACGCTAATCTCATGGTGTTATATCCAGTCTTGTATCTCCCTTCCTTCTCTTACTCTCCAGTGTCTGTCTTTTTAAATGTTTCTGTCAATATGGTAAACTGCCAGCGCTTTACAAGTGATTAGCAGCAAAAAGTATTTTCATGAAATCTGTCTTTCACTGCTTTATTTTCTGTAAAAAGGTGTTTAAATCATTTCCCCTGCCAATGTCTCATTGTCCCTTCTTCCTCTTGTAGTCAAAAACACAGCAGGGCCTCGGATATTCTCAACAATGTGGAACGTTTCACGTTGCATTATTGACAGTTGGCTCTGAAAGGATTCAGGAGACAAATTCAACGGTGTTTGTTACTGCAGTCAAACGTAACAGAGGGACTCACAGCCGCTGGAGTCAAAAATGTCAGATTTTCCAGGTCAGCCTACTCAGCATTGATTTGTTAAGACAAAATAAGTGACTAATGTTAGACATGTTGCGGAAGAAGAGACCAACACTGAGTCATCTCACTGAGAGCAAAACTTCCTTTCAGAAGAAGAAACGACATGTGCTATTTAACAAAGATGATACTATATACAGCAGTGGTTTCAGTTCACAGACGATAAGCTTCCAAACACTAATGTAAGTATTTTACTATAATCTAATGTACTGATAACCCACTAGCTAATAACATTATCTGCTATCGTCGTTGCACGTAATCAATGACGAGACATGCTGGATTACCTATGACAAGACAAGCTGCCTGCTGTGAGAAGCTTTAATATTTAAACTAAGAGAGCAGTAACCCATCAGCACCGCTTCCAGTCGCTCCTGTGTGTTGCAAAGGAACATCCAGCATTAGCTATCATGACAACAGCAAACAACGTGTTGCTGGACACATAAACACAGCACATATTTACAGAAGTACTCAGTCGGCATCTCTCTTGTTCTTGCTGGTGATGCTCCTTCCTTCCTGTTTATTTTTGATGACAATTTCATGCCCACATTGATCCACAGACCGGCACTCCCTCTGCGCTGGAATTGGCAACACAATCAAACCAGCACAGCAGTCTACTGTGAAACTCACTGCTGCATGGTGGCTGTCTCGCTTGTTTTTGGCTTTGATGGGCACCTGGACCTGAAAAAACTAGTAGTTGGAACTATCTGTCAGCTCCCAGCTACTCTGTATTTTATTGTTCTGGCAAGATGTTCTGCTGCTGCCAGGCAGTCTGGCTGCTTTAGCTGGTTGTGCTGGATGCTAAGTGCAGCCCCACCGCTAGCCACTAGCCTGTCAGCTCCCAGCAGCTCTGTCTTTATCGTCCCCGGTAGAGGAGCTGGTGCTGCTGAACTGGCAGCATCATTATCAGCAGCAGCCTGAACCTCTGAGTCTTTGTTGCATTTCCTCAGCAGTGGACTCCGGCTCACATAAATCTGCATCGATTCTCTCAAAATGTTATAAAATCCATAAAATCCACTGTGCGTGTGTCACTTTAAGTTATACATCAAACTTTCTATGAAGTCAAGATATGTCAGTAAACAGCCAAAGTTGCCACAGTGATACACAGAACATCCTGCCAGTGTTGCCAGTAAAAACATATCAACCCTATAACTAATACATGGCAGACAATGCTCCTTTAAGCAAAACAAAAAAAAAAAGTTGCATTTTCGTCAACATAAGCTGCAACATTCGAGCTGACTTGACATTATTTCTGTACCTCAGACAAAGCTGCGACTGCAGAGTGATTTTTCCTTCCAGACATACCAGGAGCAGCACACAGCTGTATAGTTCCCCAGCATATGGATTAAATAAATACAGTCTGCACAGAGCTTGTTAACACTTGTTCACTACTTGGCTACAACAGTGTATTGTAGCCAAACTGAACAAGAAAAAAAAAATCCACACACACACACACACCCATATCTGCACACACCCAGACGAAGGCTGAAAACACACAAACACAAACAGGTAGCCTCACACACGAGCAGCCGCTAAAGGGTAAACTGTAGGTAAATGGGTGCAGCGCGGGTTACTGTGGATGCACCTCGTGACGCATATGACCTATGACACACACACACGCGCACACACACACACAAATACAAACAAAAGGAGAGGAGCTTTTGATGAGCGTTAACCAATGAAATCAAAAAGTTTGGCCACTCATGTTGTACTAAACCCAAACTGTATTTTCATCAAGATTACTTAAACATAGACCCACAGACTCACAGACAAATCCATAAGACGCACATACCTCACACACACACACACACACTGAAGCAACAGGATTTGGGTGTAATCCTGTGGTATAAAAACACAGAAATACTGAACCACTACTTGGGGTCTGTTCTCCCCCTGGCTATGTGGTCAGTTTTTAACCCCCCTCTGATTAATGGATCTCAGCTACAGCTCTTCCACAAACCCAAGCAGAGAAGATAAATTGATAGAAGCTATGAAAACTAGTCTGGGTCCATTGCTCCTGTTTTGTCTAGTTAGTGTTCTTAATCTTATTAATGGATCCCCCCCACTTCAAAAAAGCAGGACTAAAAAAAAGCACCCACAAATCCATCAGTGGAAAATTAACACACAAAGTCGCCATCAAATGCCAGTCAGATTTGGCTGTGGAAACTTGTCCCCACAGATAAGGCACAGTAACAGGTGGGTGGCAGGCGACAGTGAATTTCAGAGGTGTTTAAGGGAAAACATTCGACAAAACTGACGTACTTACTCACTCTTACTTATTCTTGCATACCATTTCCCACAGCTAAACTCTCAGGACAACTTCTCTGTACAAATAAGGACAAATCAGGTGATTTTTTAAATTAAATGCACATATGTACTAAAAATTAATTCATCATTTTTTTTACAGTTATAGTTCTGCAATTTTACCTGCATTGGTGTTCACATTTCATCTAGCCAGCAAAGTACCTTAACTTAATCAGGATGTATGCTATAAGACATGCTGTAATGCTGGCAACAACCTACTGCAACACTTCAATCACAGAGCTAATCAGGATCCAAGCTGGCCTGACTGTGCTGAGTGTGGTGCACTCAGACCGACACATAGTGTTCCCTACCAATATGAGGCAGGACTGGTTCCTATACAGCCGCCAGATTCTCACAAAATTGGGGCCAAGCTGGGCTGACAGCGAGCTCCAGTTAGTGGGGCAAGCTTTGGGACTCAAGCGCCCCATGGACTCGGCCCAAGATTCAGAAGAGGCGATGCATATATGTGGACCAAGGTGAAGTCATTCATCATGAATCTGGCACGAATCTGAGAACCAGACGTGCCAAAGTAAAGTCGTTATTGGGCGAAACATATTTTACTACCTAAACTCCTCAACGCCGAATGGAAAGTTGATCCTTAAGTCATTGTTTCGTGACACACCGTGATAAACGCCACAGTGACGAACACGATGCACTGCATTATGGTTGCTGCAGCTCAACAAGTTTCCCTTTGAGTCCTGAAAGAATTATGACTGTGTTTGTTGTAAACAAGCGCCAGGTTTGGAAGCTGGTAGTTAATGTATTTGGGGGATCAAATCAAATGTAATCAATATGTCAGAGACAATGTGAACCAAAACAAGATGATAGTGATGACACTACAAAATCCGCTGCCTCAATTTTCTACCAGTTACTATTAAATGTAATACAAGAAACACACACCGTTCACGCAGAAAGCCATGCAGAGAATGAGACACACACATCTGTCACTTTGATCTTTGATTGATTCTGTGCTCTTTAAACAAGTCGATCATTAACAAACCAACAAATTAAGTCATTAATTGCCATGACAGCTGGTGACACCTCCTTTATTAATCCTTGTATACATAATTAATAAGTCTCAATTGGAATTAATTTGAATTAATTGTTGTTTGGGATCTGGGGGACAAGGAGAAAAGGCATGCTGTGTGCGTGCAAAAAAAAAAAAAAATGCATTACAGCTTTAGTAGGTTTGTGGTGTGTGTGTGTGTGCGTGTGTGTGTGTGTGTGTAGGAGGTGGCAGAGGTTTTGAAAGCCCTCTCTACAGAATGATGAATGGGTGTTGGTTGCTGTCCCACACAAAGATACGGAATGAAACCCCGATACAAAAACGTGTGTGTGTGTGTGTGTGTGTGTGTGTGTGTGTGTGTGTGTGTGTGTGTGCGTGTGGAGGAGAACTAAAGGCAGCACATCCGGCTGTGAAGCTGTGAGAAGATGAGGTCATCAGACACACAATGAACAACCTGTTGACCCATTTTGTGCAAATAGGTCAGCAGGTAGCTTTCATACGTACATTCGCAAATTTGAACTCATTTCTAACTTTTGGTGTTTACCTGTTTGAGGAAGAGCCAGGATGGCGCGCACACACACACACACACACACACACAGGATGACACAAAAAGACAGATGGGGGTTCACTGACTCATTTGTGGGTCACTACATCACAGGAATAAACCCCTTAATGTCTTTGTAGTGTGTGTGTGTGTGTGTGTGTGTGTGTGTGTGTGTAAGTGTGCAGCATGAAAGTCAAATTTGCTTGTGGGGCTTACTGAATTGTCTCTACTCAACGTTGCTCAGTTTTCTAAAACTCTAAAAATCTGACTTGTACTAGCACATCAAAGACATAATACCACACACACACACACACAAGTGCGCATGCATGCACATGTGTATATACACAATTGAGGGCATGCAAACATACACTTGCGTAGACACAGTCGGACACACACACACTGGCACAGACCACAGCTAAAAGCATCAAGCCGCTCAAAGCAATCCGCCCTGCTGAATAACATCACCGAGCAAAGCCACCACACCACATAATGAAAAACATACACAAACACACTCACACACACACACACACACACACACACATATGCCCGCGCTTATGTGCCCAAAAGGCCTAATGCGTATGCACCCAGTACAATATACTCAGGCTAATCACTTATCTTTATAAACACTTTAAAATAACAAACATCACTGAAATTCTCACAAAAATAGACAAAGGAAGCCGATGAATTTGCCCTTAAAGGGTCAGTTCACCCAAAATGACACACACACAAATACGATTAGTTAATTCTGGTAGATTTTTGGGAAATTCTCCTCCAGGTCTTCTGCTGCCACCCCATCATAATTAGAGCAACTGGAATATTGTTTCTCAACATTTGTAATAACTCAACAGCCACTTTCTAGAAATATTTGGATAATACAGACACATCACTGTGGACATTTTTTGCTTTTTTTTTTTTCTTTTAACTTCAGTGGAAATTGTTCACGAAGAAAATTCTGAGATGGCAGGAAAAAAAGCATGAGTGTGCTTGTGAGAAGGAGAAAGGAAAAAGAGAGAGAACTTCAGTGTGTGTGGTGATGACACAGGTGTAGGAGGATAACACAGCATTTGCATACTGTATCTGTGTGTGTGTGTGTGTGTGTGTGTGTGTGTGCACCTTAAATTCTTTACAATAGTCCTGATTCAGCAAAATATGAGGTGGTAAAAGAACTTCATGCTACACATCACTTTATTAACAAACACAAGTGCTTACTCTGGTAAAACTCTCTCTCACTCATACAAAAACACAAGATACAAGGATTTTTGCATGTACTGCACAACTCAGTGCTTGCTTTAAACATACATATGTAAATGCAGACAGTTGGACACATAACAGAAACAACATATTAGTCACACAGCTATTATTATAATGTACCCTACACCGTAAACCACTGCAGATTTCTGCACCCACTCGCGTAATAACCTAAACCGTGTGTAGATTATTTGAATTTCCTGTAGTACAATGAAACTTTCAAATGCATGAATGATTGCAGCAACACAAAGCCTGGGCTATTCAACACTCCAGACACGTCAAACCAATTCAGATACTCAAAGCTCTGCGCTCAAAGGCACAGAAAAAGTCCATTTGTGCATCATCACGTATCGTTTTTACCAGAGTTACGACCATTGTAGTGGTGGAGTAAAACTCTGCAGTATTCGCAAAGTAAAATCAGTTATGTCAGACGGGTTCAGTTTACAAGACACGGCTGGTAACAATTACTTACATATTTCTGCTCTCAGGATATATGATCTTACTCTTCAAACAAGTGACAAAGTTGCTACCGCTACATTTTACTGAGTTTAAGGGACTAATGAGCTCTGTTCATAATGAGGTTTACTGAACCAGGGTCCAACAAAGTAGGCTTCGTGGAGAAACAAGTAACCACTCGTCAGCTGCTCTACAGAATCTACTGAATTCTTCAGCTTTTACTGAATGTGGATAATTATTACACATACTGTTTTCCGCCCTCACAAGTGAAGCAGTTAGACCTGAAGACCACAGGGTAGCATTTTCAGGCAACACACGCAGTCACTTCCTCCAACAGTGATGACTAAGAGCAGTTTTTCATAATACTTCTCAAAGTAGCTCTGCATAAACGCCATTTTATATCTCCTGTCGTTCCATCTCAGCAAACCGTCTCCTGCAAACTGGCAATGATGCTGCTCTGCTCTGCCTCACAATCTGGCCAGCTTTGAGAGGCAGAGATGTCGGCTCAAAACTTTTTTTTTTTCCGTTCATCTGAACAAATGATACCTGCAGTTTTGTGTTCATTTGTATTTAAAGTTTAAAACAGAAAAACATGACTCAGTATGCAAAGGAAAAAAAATGCTTTCAAACAAGACAAACACACACCACAAACCCTGGCCTACTGAGGCTGTAATGCATTTTTTTTATTTATTTTAATCTACATAAATTAGAAAAACGCTTAAATATTAAGACAAATCCTACTGGATGAAATTAGATGTTTATGCGGTACAAAAACTAAACAGCCACTGATCTGACTGACTGAACAGAAATCAATAAACAATAATAAAGAATAAATGATCACTTGATAAAAATGTATTAATTAACAATAGCCAAATATTTGAAATAAAATGCATGATAAATCGGTTATCATACATTTTTTTGCACCGCGGTCCAACCTTTAACTATGAAATATTACTGAAACACGCAGACACATTACCATAATAAATTATATACTTCTTTGCTTTTCAGAGTGATGGTATTTAAAGTATTTCATTTTGTCAAATGCTTTGTATCACATAATCCCAGTGATGGAGACAATCAGGATTTAAAAGCTGTTCACCATCATAATGATAAAAAGGGATCAATTATTAAAAAGAAAAAAAAATGAATTGATTAAAACAAATATGTCCTACCTCTTCTGTTCATCAGGTTATAAAAACATCATGGCTGACTCCCGGCCTTGGCATCGGCTCTGTTGAAGCGGCTCGATTCGACCCAGTGCTGCAACGGTCCGTCCAGCAGCAGCCAGCAGTTCGGCTACTGGCCCTCTGTACTCCACACGATAATGGGATGCAGAAACCAGGTGTCACACCCAAACTAACATCCCGCCATTTCTTTATCAGGTCAACGTAACTCCGCACAGGTCCGTGAAAAGTCAGAGCAAAAACTTTTCTTTCAAGAAGGTCTTAAACTCCAAGTAGCATCTACTACCTTTGGTCCAGGGCTATTGCTCCTCTTATGCTTAACAGCTGGGCAATACTTGGAGCTTGATCAAGTGTGTTGTAGATCCATGTAGTATTGAAGTATTATGCAGGCTGTCCTTCTTGCCGCCTGTGTTTTGTTTAGTTTTTTTTCCTTGGTTCTGGTTTAGTTCCTCAGTCACGGTTTGTCCCAGTCCACCATCACTTTAACAACCTGGAAAATGACAAAAGGACAAATAACTTTAGAAACTAGCACACTGTGCAGCATTTACTGGAACCTATTTGAGCCAGACTTCAGACATTATGTCCATATTTTACTCACGAGGGAAACAATTTTGCCCAGACTTCAGACAACCAAATTGACTGGCTGATCAAAGGTGCACAATAAGCAAAAGTATTTAGAGCCCTGCTGATACCTCAGCCAGTCAAACGCTCTAATTGTACCAATTTTGTTTTATCACCATAGTTGACAGATGACGTCTTCCACATGTTAAGACTGTTTTGAGGCCACAGGATGAAGCCAAGCCACTGATAATGTATTCCACACAAATGTCAAAAATATGTGTGCCGGAAAGCATCAACCAGCTTTTCATATTAATTATCCTTTGTATTTTTTCCCCAAAGTCTGCAATAGAAACTACATCATCTATCTTTTTAGAAAGCTTCTGGTGAAATCACAAATACTTCTCTATAACAAGCTGTGTTGTGGGGGGGCACACATTATAGGAGTTGGTACAGTCTACCACACCAGCGGTAATATACTATATTCAGTTTAAAATACTCTGAATAAACTGTTCAGTACAGTGTGGTGCCAATAAATCACTGACAAAAAAAGTTACTAATAAACCCACAAGGAATTAATTCAGATTAGAAGACAATTACAGTCTGTGGCACCAGCATACAACTCTCCCCTCTCTTTCTGCAATTATTATGCACTCCATTTCAACATCGATCGCTTTGTGAATCAGAACAAGGCAGTCATCAATGAGCAATTTCCGGGGATTAATAAATAAACTCATTGCCGCATATTGAATTTCCAGCGGCTGTGACAATTTTCTTTATTCGGTAATTCTAGTGTTAAATGTCAGCCTCTCCAGTTCTCAGTTCCCCCTTTTGTTGCCCCAACCACAAAAATCACCCCACCCTCTCTGTCTGTACCACTCCTCTCTCTCTCTCTCTCTCTCTCTGTGTGTGCCATCCCTTCTTCTTCTTTTCATCCATCTTAAATCTTTCTCCCTCTCACCACAAAACTAAATCTGAGTCTGTATTTATACAGTTTCCCTGGGTCAGTCTCAGCAGTGCGTGTGTGTGTGTGTGTGTGTGTGGGTGGGTGGGTGTGTAGGTGTGTAGGTGTGTATCGGCGGTGGATAAGAGACAAGTCTTCACACATACACTCTTCAGAGCCGAGTCTATATTTAGAACTGGTTTCTTGCCTGCTTATATAGCATCCATTTTATCTTTCATGGATATTCCTTTGGTGCGTGACACAACTATTAGCTTTATGTTTCCACAACAAGTTAAAATGCAAAGTTAGCAGGAACTGATGCAAAGGAAGAGCTCTCCTATCTGTTCAGTGTGGTCCTGACCCACACGCAGTTCTAACTTTGTTTGGACTGTAGATAGAAAATTAACACAGCAGCCATTTGAGCGCTGGAGTGTGTCATTATCTGAAAAAGGGATATCTTCTGCTCAAAAGGGGGAAAAAAAGATTTCTGGCATAAAACGTGAAGCACATTATGAGTCATTACTGAAATTATGAGTCATTTCAAAGACCCGCCCATCTTAAAACAGTAATGTTTTTGAGGATATAAAGTTGTTTTTTTTTCCCTGTGTTTTTTGTGTTCCAGGTAGACATTTGGGATATGCCCCCAGATAACCTCAATGAGAACATTTAATATTTCACTGCTTTAAATATATGTAAATGGGTGCTTACAGTAACACACAGCCTGAAGAATAAATGCAAACACATACACACACACAGAAACACAACGATCGCACTCAGTGTGATGTACACTGAACACACACACAAGCTTCCTGTTATTACATGGCTGACCACATAATAGCATTAGCTATTAGAGCTCAAAGTAAAGTTTGAGCATCTCAAGGACGAGAGAAAGAAAAGAATAACTGCGGGGCAACTTATTAGTAGTACTCGCAACAGGAAAAGAGTGAGTGTGACTGTAAATATTTTCCCTGTGGAACTCTGACTCAGTCGAGCTGCCGCAGCTTACTCATTTACTCGATCACAGACTTTCCCTGCCCCTGTTTTTCTCCTTATCCTCTTATTTTTGTTCTTTATTTCTAAACCATGACTTATCTTGTGTTTTCAATCCCGTCCCTCACTGTTAGGACTCCAGTTTCCACATCTCATGCCCATCAACTTTTAACTCTCCGTCTCACTTTTCCTCCCCTCTGTCACCCTGTCTTTCCCATCAATCCATCAGTGAACTCTGTGTCATTTTCATATGCTACTTCGGTCCGTTTTTTTCCAACTGTCACTGTGCCTGAGATCCACCCACCCCCACCCACCGCTACTCTCCCTACCACCACAGCTGCCTCCTCCTGCGCACCGACCCCCCTGCGCGAATGTGTGTGGTCCGGTCCGACTATAGACCGTTACATTGTCCCAGACAGGTTGGACTGCACCACAAGCCAGCAGACTAGGGGCTGGGGAGGTGGAGAGCGGGGGATCCTAGGGAATGTTTGTTTTTCTGTTTCCAATTTGGTCCAGCCCGAGGAACTCCACACTCCGCTCTGTCTCAAACACACCATTCATGACGGCCTGACGTACATGATTACACACAAATACCCACTCACTAACACACACACACACACACACACACACACACACGTACAGATGCTTAAGCTGTGTCACTGTCACCAAAATAAACACACACATACAGCACATGCACGCTGACAACCACATACACACCACTCAGACTCATTTTCAATCATTTTTACCCTGAAACACAAGCTCTTTAATTTATCCTTGTTCTCGTCTTTTATTGTTTTTTGATTTGTTATTGCCAATGCCGGTTCAAATGACATGGTGGTCAAACTAATTAAGCTTGTTTCTTCCTCATCTTTCAGTGATTTTTTTTTCTCCTCCGTCCCCGGGAAAATGATTGTCTTTGAAACGTCTTTTTGATGTGTCTCGCAGCGTCGTTAGATGTTATGTAGACGGAGTCAAGCTCCATGTTCCACCAATTAAAGCACAGAGAGCACATTGTTTCATATTCAACTCAACTGCTCCATCTGAAATGGATTATTTGAGTCGCTTTTGTTGTTTAGAGTCCAAATACACAACGTTGATCTTCGCATGTATCCAGAAAACATTTTCTCGTCAATACATTCAGTACAAGCGAGCAACCAACAGCCAGACAGATTTAAGAGCTTTCCTTTTCTGACGCTTATTGGTTTGTTTTTAGATGTCATGTAGACTGAATTAGTTCCACATTCCATCAGACAGACAGGAAACTATGCTGGGGTTTTGTTTTTTTTTTTTTTTTTCATTCAAATTCTCCAAACTCTAAAATGTAAGTCCATTCAGTTGTTTTGATGGTTTACATTTTGAATTCACAAAATGTGACATTCAAAAGCTGGAAGAAATAGTTAATGCAGGCAGAAAATCAGATGTTACAAGCAGATTTTTGGGGTTTAGTTTTGACCAATCACAGTGCAGAAATAAAATATTTAACTGTTCAGCAAAGCTCCGTCTGTTAATAACATGATTTCATTAGTTCATTGCCACATCTGAAAGTTATTGTTGTTTTGTGTGCGCCTACTTTGCTTGTGTTCCAAATACATTAAGCAGCTATGGTAAGATAAAAAGTATATTTGAACCTATTTATTTTGTTTCTAATTTCTCTGGAGGTTCATAATTGGCCGTAAGTTTTTTGTTTTATGTTTTGAATGCTAAAAACAGGACGGCTAAATGGAAGTTACAAGCATAACCCTGTTTGCTCTGGATACATTGACAGGCAGAAAAGTAGGTCTCTTTTATTTTCAGTTGTTGACTCATCACTACTGCAACATGGATTTAACATCAAAAGCAGAGTAAGAGGCAAAGAGCAGGCAAACACAACAGGAAAAGAGATACATCTGTTATTCATTTTTTCCCCTCAAACACACTATGAAATTACCAGAAGCCTTTAAAATGTTCCAGAAATTAGCTTGAAATGTGCATCAGGAGAAAAATAAGGAGAAAACATGGTTTTGTATGGTTTTATCAAAATTAAAACTGTAAAAATCAGGTTATCACGATGCAACTTCTTCTCTATCAACAGCTAAACTCATCACAGTAGCCCCCAAGGGTCAATTTAAGTCAAGTTAGACACGATTCCTCTGTTACGTGGACTGATGGAAGAGAGGAAAAAAAAGAAACAATACGGTTTTTAAACCTTGGCTAGAAAACACTAACGTGATATCTCCCACTGGAGGACATGTCAGAAAACAGACCCCACGACAAGCAGCCGAGGAGCAGCTGACACAAAGTGCTGACGTCCGTGTCAAAACGCCGTCTACGGTTACAAGCAGAATGTTTGAAATGAAACGAAATCCTCAAGCCAGAACAATTAGTCAACATTAGTGACAATGTTTTTCAAGCAACGAGGCCAACAACTTTTTAACTCCAGCTTCTCTGATGTGAGGATCCGTTGCCTTCCTTTCACAGGAAGTGGAATATTTTGGGTTTTTCTTGAACAAAACAATAAATTCCATGACGTCAGCCTCGTTTTGGAAAAATCTAAGTGTTTTATATGATATTCTAAGTCTTCATACGAGTCCTATGATATACTGCATTGATCAAAACATGGACTGATACATGAAAAAGAATTAATGCGCAGATTAACTGATACTAAAGATAGTCTTTTAATGAACTCTTAAATTAAAACAAATGGCAGTTATCTAATCTAAGTGTGTGTTCTCGTGCGACAAAAAACACTTCATCTCGTGTTGTGCTCTACATTTGTATTCATACCAGTTTCTAAATATTCTTATCAAACTTACACCTTCACAGACTTGGTTCGCTGGCGTGCCTCGTTGAGTTACTCGGCTCTAAAATTGAGACAGCTTTTCTCTGTGGATTAACTAAGACAATAGAGCAAAGTACAAACACACTGTCATAACAGGATCAGGCCAACGATTTTACATCAGCCAGTAACCTTGATCAACCAGATCTTTTCAGCTGTTGAGGTTAGAGCCAAGGGCGTGGTCCGTCTTTTCATTACTGTAAGCAACGCCCTGAGCTTTCAAGTTTTGCTCTGACACAGACACACGTGCATCGTTAGTGACACACTGCCACTTCCCTGTAATAGATATGTTCCTCTTAATGCTTCTTAGCCCCTGTTAAACAATCAAACAAACGGAATCAGTCCACTCCTTCCTGTTGAGTGTGAAATGAAGCCTGTTGTTGGATACAGCAGATCCGAAGGGCGAGGCATCGTTCAAAACAGTCAAATATGTCAAAATGCAGCCAAGGGTTTCAGAATTATGGCTTTAGTTTTACTGAGATTATTTTGGGGCATTTCGCTCTTTTACAAGAGTCAACAGCATATCTGATGTCAAGCGGGGAGAGTAAGGGGGATGGCATGCACAAAGGTTCCCAGGTAGGCCACATCCCAGAAATGACATTTTACTGAACTTTTGTAAAATGAAGATCAATCAGATCAAAGACATTGTGTAAGATATCTGATTGTCTGCGGCTCAGGACAGCCTCCAAACCAAAATGTCAGTATTTGATGACTTCAGAATCAAACCCAGCAAAAATCTATCTTGCACATTGTACCTTTAAATAACAGCATAACATACTGGCCCCTCAGCAGTTTACTGTTTTCCATCTGTAAGTCTGAAAATCCAGGGAATTTAAACTATTCTTGCTGTCATATTAAATATGAGAAACCTATAAAACAGCTGTCTTTTTTTATTTTTTGGTTTATTTATATATAAAAAAAAAAAACCTACACAGTTTGACTGTGAAACAAATAAATGACTAAAAGATTTAAAAGTTTAGGACCGGAAAGAAAAGGGTTTTTGGTCTGCCCGGGGGCCACAGTAGATGCAGAAGCTGCCGTTGGTTTAACTGCTGCTGCGGCTGGTAGAGGAGGCAAACTTAACCAACCACAGTAAAGACGCTGCATTTGCCTGGATGGACGATGTTAATGTCCCACCTTGATGTACGATAGTAGCAGGAAACGGGGAGCCGCATAAATCAACACAGGGTTGTTGATTTTGACCTTGCTCTCCACAGCTAAGGCTCTCATACATCAAAAATAATGGAGAACAAACTCTGCTTCAGTGGTAGTTGTAGGCGTAATGGAAGGAACTAGTAGCGGCATAAATCAACATGCTGATTGTTGGTGCTTGCCCCCCCCTCTCCAATATAAGGAAAACAAACTGCAGCACTGCCAGAAACACACACATTACACACATGCATCTCACCAGCCTGCACAACTTTGCCAGGCATATCTGTTGATTTTAAACACACACCTGTATATGTGTGTGCCATGGTTTGGTTTGTCTGTCTGAGTGAGCTCAAACATTACGTCAGTCAGACACACACACACGCGCACGTCCACAGACAGAAACACACAGATAGACCACACCAGGCACATACTGCTATACACTCGCAGCTCAACACAACTCTCTCTTGCACGTGTACACACACACACACACACACACTTTCCACTCCTGGAGAATCGGACGTTTCCTGCGAGCTGCCGGCTCGACGGGAAAAAAATGTCTGGACAAACTTAGGCGCACGCACGCACACATACAGACACACAACGGAACATTTTCGAGCCACAATGTTGACTTTATATTCCTTTCCAGAGCCCTTCTATCTGCAAGCTGGCCAAGTGAAGCAGCTTTTCCCTGTTGGACACCATCAGGAGGCAAGGCTGGGAGGTTTCAGGGCCTCAGTGATGTCAGTGCAGGGCTGGACTCCATTCAAAACTGGACTTTAATCAAAATTCAAAGCCAAATGATCGTACTATCACAGTGAGTCATTGTATTTCATTTAGTGCAGAATTTTCACAGCAATAAAAACATTTTTAATATTCCTCAGTGTCTCAATCAAAGATACTTGTGTGTAATGTGAGGTATTAACTTTCCTCTGATGCGCCACAAAACTGAATGCCAAAGCATCTTTCACTTTCCCCTTCTGTAACCAGGACCGTTTCCAACGAGGGATTGTTCTCCGATGCAGTTTGGACCCATTGCTTATTAATCAGAACATTAGAGCAGATAAGCAACGCTTCAAGCAACTTACACAAACTGGCCACTTTATTAGGTACACCAACACACTCTAAAGCGAAGTACAGCTCTGACACACGCTGATTTTACGAAGCTTGGCCAGTTTTTGTTACAACTCTTCCTCCAAGTGTTAATTCAGCTACATGTTTATTACTGAGGTTATGGAGTGGTGTTGAACTGGACTGCATTACGCTGGAATGTGTTTCTAATATTCTTCTCCCCTCATGTTTGTAAATGGGGGGGGGAAAATGCAGACTGATTCAAAACCACTGTAACCGCAATAATAAAATTAATGACTCTCTGACAGTGTCAATCAAATTTGAGCATTTTCAGAATTGACATGTTGGATTAGATTAGATATTACAGGTGTACCTAATAATATGTATATAATGAGTACAAGTGCTATTTGAATCCAAAGTCTATAATGAGGTCTGTTTTTTTTTTTAATAAGATGCAGCAAGTTACAACTCAATACAACAGTAAACGTCTCCAGGCTGCATCATGTCTTTTTCACTGTGGTGTCCTAAACAGTTGGCTTTCACCTTTTTCAACCACTGCTGCTAATTCATCTACTGAAATCTAACATCTCTCTTTTCTTGCCATCCTTCCCTCTCTCCCTCCTCCTCCTCCTCTGTTTTCCTCTGTAGAACTGAGTGCTTTCAAAGCTGCCTCGTTCTTCAGTATTATTGAGGAGAGACTTGAAGCATAACACTATATGTACAGTCTAAGTGAAGCTGTCACCCCATGGTGCAATAATACTGGAATGCGATCTGAAAAACAAAACAAGAAGCACTTGTTTTATCTTATCCTTCAAGACATGACTCCACATTTTGAAGCTGCTTTAAGTACCAGACAGAATAAATCCAGAGTGTTTCCCTACCTCACACCTTGCCAAACTAATCCTGAAGAGATTTTTATTACTTGAAAAACAAAAATGTAGAGGAGTGGTTGTTTTATCTTATCACAGCACATCCCCTGTGGTCTTATTTAAGTCTGGCAGAGACACACTGCAAGTCAATCACACATTTCTTATGTGTTACACACGTGTGAAAGTTGTGGACGCCCATGCAATAACAAATTTATCACAAAGGCTACAGTCAGTCTGTGATGGCTCATCGTCATGATTTACCTTCCTCGCTGACTCGTCTAAAAAAGCACAAGAGGTGGGAAAAAAGAGAGGAAGAAACAGTCCGAGAATGAGAAAGATTCTCACAGCTAGGTGAAACTGGCTTCTAAAGAAAAGGGAGAGGACAACTTGTGTGTGAAGCACTAAAAAAAGCCCAAAAGCCATGTTGCAGAACAAACGCCATGCCCCCCGCTGTGCCTTTCCACCCGCCTCAACACACACGACCACGCAGACACACTCACAACACACACACACACGGGAGCCGAAGTAAATTTAACTGTCAGCCGTAAAGTTTCTGACTATAGCAAGTGATCTTTTGCCCCTTTTCTCTCCCCACGTTTCCTCCTCCCACTCCTGTGTCTATGGAAATGAGGTCCTCATCCGTCCTCCTTCCGTCCATCCTTCCTTCCTTCTTTCCTTCCTCTTTTACTATATTTTCATCTTAAGTCCTTTTCTTTGCACTTGTGTCACATCCTAGTTTTACCACTTCTGCTCATCCTTTACCTCACTTCCCTTCTGTCTCTACCTCCATTAATCTCTTCATCCATCTCTCTCTCTCTCTCCATAGACCAACAAGTACCACAAGTAACCCCCCCGTCTATATCCCACTTTCTTTATCTCCTACCTCCTACCTCTCTAGATATGAGAAACTACCCTTTCCTCTTCCCTCTTTTTCATTCATTCCTCCCTAACCCCCAAACATCACTAACTAAAACACACACACACACACACACTTCTGACTGTGGGCCTCTGACACCCTCCTAACACACACACAAAAGTCTCAAAGACCCCCAGATGTGTGCCCCCCTTAATTTCCATTTCAAAAAAGGGCCACCTCCCTCTCTCCCTCATCCATCTATCCATGCATCCACTTCTTCAGACACACAGCAGACACTTCAAAAACACACCGTTCCACATTCACACATACACACTTATCAGCAAGGCTACTTTTCTTTTGCTTTGTGAGAGACAGAAAAAAAGAAAAAAAAAATATGCTGACCATGACAAATATCACTTATCAGATCCTTTAAAGGGGAGTGCTGGGCCCTGTTAAACACAGTGCACACCAACTGAAGACTTCCTCTTTTACTCAGATTTTTTTTAAACATGCTGACCATCAAAATTATTATTTATCCATAATAAGGAACAGGCTGAGGAGAACAAATTTCATGAATCTTTGTGGTCTCCAAATACTGGTTCAGGACCCAAAGGTAAGTCCTGAGGAGGTTATCGCTCAAGGCTACTGGGACATCATTTTAAAAAGCCTGTCGATAAGATAAGCCCAGCCTCAAACAGAGCACAGCATCACAGCTTCCCAAAGCACAAGGTGAAGCCTTCAAATGTTTTGTTTTGTCTGGTTAAAAGTCGAAAACCCAGAGATGTTCAGTTTACAGTCATAGAGGAGCCAGACAATACTCACGTTTGAGAAAGTGGGAGAAATATTTTTTAGCTTGAAATGATTAATGATTAATTGATTATTGGGACCCACGTTGCTGACTGATTTTCTGTTCATTGTTGACTAATTCTTGCAGCTCTAAACAAGATATTGTTTCATTAATAATTAGAAAAGTATAGCAGTGTGACAATTAACCATAACATTGGTTTCAGGTGGAATTGCACAGCTTTAGTGGCAACTTGACAAGAGGAATTTCCTGTGTTATTACTCACTGCAAACCAATACAGGCAGTACATACTGATGGAGATGGTCCAGTGACTGCAGCTGGGGTGACCCCATCACTGGGATTATACTGCAGAGAGCAAGAATCAGAAAGAGCCACTGAAATCCAAAAGAGAAAAGCAAATAAAAAAACTCTATACACACTGATACACACATTAAACTAAAGTTTTCATCACAGGACATGATGCTCCACCTTTAAATGTGCCGATTAAGCACTCCTAACTGCTGTAAGGGGAGATGAATGCCTGATTCTTTCAAAGTCTATGTGGTTTGAAGCGAAGCCCTGAGGGCATCAGCTCAAACTGTCTGCAGGGCTGTACCCTCCAAAGCCCAAAGCTGCTGCTGCAAGATTATTTAACAGCATCACAAAACCAAGCCCAGCCCCATCCTGTGGAGAACAGGTGAGACCGTTAGCTGCATCTAACCACATTTCATTGATTCTTTCAGAGCTGGGCAGAAATGTCAAGTTGGAAAGGTGTCATATCTCCCTGTGCTTACCTCCAACTGTCTCTCTGCTATGGAGCAGCCAGCAAGAGTTGCATGAATAAAATAACACAACAGGCCAAACTGGCCATTTATGAATTACAGTTCTTAGATCCATACCTAATCTTTATATTTTCTACAGTCCACACAGCCAGAGGCATTTGTGAAAAAAATCTGCAGAGGCTGGTGTGGCCATTCACTTTACTGGAAAAAAAAAAGAAAAGAAAAAGCACTTGTTAGGCGTTTAAATCATAGTTTTAATTTGACGGGATTCCATAAAAAGTCTGCCCCTTATTACACAGACACACAAATATACGCACACATATGAACGCTCACATTGACACACACACACACACACACACAGACGGAGGACAAAGACGACTTTGAAAAGTTACTCAGCCGCCAGATGTTTTAGCCAGATCCCAGACTACAATACTAATGGGTCTGTGTGTGTGTGTGTGTGTGTGTGTGTGTGTGTGTGTCTGCAAGAGAGCCCAACAGTTTTAAAAGCAGCAAAAAATGAGCCCCCTTCCTCAGCAGGTATATAATTCCAACAAGGCTACATGAAGACTTTCAGACTTGAAACAAACTGCTTCACGTCTCGCGCACTCAGACACAAACGTATGCAGAAAACACAGAATCTACACTTTTAAAATCCTCATTTTATACCACACTGAATCGTTGACAGGGTTAATATTGTGTGCGCACATACACCAACACACCCGTGCATGAAATAAAGAGGGAGTAGCTGGCAGTAAAGCTGCTTGACTGCAAGACATGCGCTGGTGAAAAGGCATGTCTGCCACAGAGGAGACTGCCACATCAAATCTTGGAAGAAACATTATTGTGACTGGGAAGGATCACAATAGCAAACAAACGTCAGTGCGTATTTACACTTGAAATCAAATTTGACTTCAATCTCTGAGCAAGTAAATCAAGTGGTTTGACAACGGCTACAGTATGATCAAGCACACGTGACGCTAACAGTCCTTCTCGTCTTGCAGCACAGTCAAAATAAGAGACAGAGATTTAGCGATAAAGAAACAAGACTGAGAGAAAGAGGCACTTACAGAGAAAAAGGAAAAAATGAAACAGACAGAGGGAAAGCAAAAAAGTGTGTGTGTGTGTGTGTGCGTGCACGCAGGGTCTTGGTTTGACTGTTGACAGAACAGACAGTTAACCTTCAGTACAGAAACAAACAATCAGCGAGTCAGTTCAATCATAACCGAGCAGTGAATGAGACAGATTTGACCTCAACAGAAGGAGATAAGAGCAGCTAGACTGTTACAATAAATGATAGCCATCTATCAACAATGATAAACTGTCTGGAGATGAATGTTCTCCAATTACAAAGATTTTGTATATTAATGAAATGCATTGAACTGCGGAGGTTTGAAATCACCTGCGAAAAGACTATAAATACATCACAAATTGAGTCATAACTCAGATTCGGTTTGATATTAACTTAAGGAAAGGTGGCTTTACATAAAACATAGTCCTTCCGGAACTCGTCTGTCGTATAATGACAAAAGACTGAACATAAAGCCACAGCAGTGTGAAATATTTGATGTCACAGCTGCAAAGCGACAGGTGGATGTGCTGATTCACAGTAGGTAATTTTCTACAATCAAAAATCGTCTTTCTTTCATTTGGAATCAATCAACTGTGTCTTCACTTTGGGTTGAGACAACTTTTACCCAAGTAGCTTCCTCTGTTAAAAAGAAAAAAAAAAGAAAAGAAAAGAAAAAAAAAAGAAATGACACTTCCACTCGAGAAAAGTCTCGCTGAATTAAGCATACAGTACTTGAGGAAAATGGCTCTCAGTACACCCTTCATCTGCCTTTTCAGCGTCGACACAAAGAAGCTCACAACACAGAATCACTTTCAAATTTGCGCCACCGATGCCACTGTCACCTTTTCCATGGATAATTTTCGCTGTCTGCCTGCTGTAAGTGTGTGAAAGCTGGAAGAAATTACAGATGGAGCCGCACTCACAGTAACAAGTGAGCACAGTATGCAAATGCACTATAATGTATACTCACAAGACAAGTCTGAGTGCATTTTTACAGCTCGCAAATGCATGTCACAGTCACTCTCTATATAACCTTATTGTACCATAATGTCTGTAATACCAAACTTTTAAATATATTTGTGTCTAACACTCGCAGTTAGGAGCAATGAACACAGAGGTTTTCCTAATTTTTTGTTCATCCTATTCACACTCACGAGGTGGGGGTCAGAATATCAACAAAATAAAAATACACCTGAATATAATGCAGTCCAGTGCAGCATAAACACCAACTATGACCTCAGTGCTAAAAGGCATACAATTTAATCCACACCTCCATGATGGCATCAACAAAAATTGAATATTTAAAGAGGAAAAAAAATATAATAAAAGTAGATTGGATCAGACTGTGTTAGATTGTACAGTTTGTTTGGTTCTGCTATTGCTTTGAAATTCAAGCCACGCGCATTTTAATATATGTTTGTTTTTCTTTTTGATTGCTTAATATAAGTATTATGAGTGTTAACACCAGATATCCTATATATATATATATTCTGGAGGAAGCTTTTGTCCTGACATCCATATTGACTTCCGCGCTTCCCTCCTGGTGTCCCTGTTGTAACTGAGAACAGCAAGCTGTGTGTTTACTGTGATGAATTATCTCACTCTTGACTCTTTAAGTCATTCTGACTTGTTATTTTACACTGAAAACAAATAAACGACAGCAGCGGGTGGATTGTCCTGAAGGTAGCAGAACAAGCTTAAATCCTCGTCTGTGTTAACTGCAAAGTGACACCAGCGGGAAGACTTTAAAAACAGAAAGAGCGTAAATCTGCTTAATAACACAAATGAAAAAATATCCATGCTGACCATAACTATAATTTTTATGAAATAATTACAAAATGTCAAAAAACTAAAATGATAAATGTACCTATGAAATCCTTATGTGCCAGCTGTAAGTTTATTTGGTCCCCTCCACTAACCACAACCCCTTAAAACACCGTTGACATGAGAAATATCTCATTCAATCTTATTATGTATGAATTTAAAATTTACAAAGGGCAATTCACCAATAATTCAACTGGATTTCACCTTTCGATGAGAAGCTTCATTTTCAAATGTGAAACCATTAATGGGGAAGCCTTTGACTACTATCACAACAAGACCTACAACACCCAGTAGAGAGCATAAATCAAACTTCCTTTTAACCTTCGCTGCACCATCAGAGTGTGAATGGGCTGACGGACTTCATGTACAAAACCTCAATAATAAAAGCTATTTGCTATCATCTAATAAAGCAGAGTTAATACAAACAAGCCAGCACTTTCCATGTGTTTGTTATTAAGCTGTCTGTGACATGTACATGTAAAACTCATTTAGGTTTGTTTTATTCGCACAAATCTGAGCAGACTCCCAAGAGCAAACACGCTGTCTACTATGTTTCAAGATAGTTACTGAGAACTGTGACAAATTTCTCCTAATCGCACACAGTCGCTGACAACTGAAGGTCTTTCTGACACTCTTTTCTTTCAGTTTTTTAAAGATAGCTTAATATAGCATAATATAGCTTGGAGAAAGGAGGAAGCTGAAGACAAGCAGCAGCTCAAAGACACGCAATGTTTAGGACTGTAGGAAATATGTAACGTGTGCCTATACGATGAAACATGCAGTCAAAATCATCCAACATATGAAGCGGAAAAACCACTGCTGTGTCATAAACTCTTACAGCGGAATCGGAAGTTGATTTGCTCACGACTGGAGCAAATGAGCACAGACTCATTTCCAATTAGATCTTGATTTATTTGAAAGTTAATTGAACACAGCCTTGGAACAAATCATCCACTTGTGTTTTACACAAGGTCAGATCTAGTACGAAAAGTGATTGATAACCGAACGTCTGGGTGCACAGGAAGCGTGAGTGTGCCAAGTTGCAATGCTGAGTCAAAGCAGTCAGAACCCGCAACTCATAACACATTGCATAGCAGCAGGTTTCTCAGGGCTGGTGAGCTTTCTTTAACTACACCAGGAGCCAAAGTTGTGTTCAGCAAAGGACAAAAAAATGGATCCCAAACCTCCCTGGTGCCATAAAATGCAGTACATGTCCATTTAGAAGAAGCATCATCTACTGTGCGTTTTAGAGACTTGACAGATACTCATAGACAGTAAGCTACAAGTAGCAAGCAGGTGCTGCAGGGTTTGAACATACAACCTTTTGGTGGCAGCACAATCTCTAGGACCACAAGAACATACTGCTGCCTGTGTCACCATGCCTAAAAGCCCTCAACCACCACTTCATCAGTCCCCACTGTATCGTGACAGAAGGATTATTTATTCTCTCACATCAAAAGAAGAAAAGTTGTCCCGTATTTAGGATTTGTCTGCCCCCCCTCCCAAAAAAAGAAAGGAAAAAAAGAATCATTTCACCCTAAACCAAGACCATGTGCTACTTATCTGAAGCAGGCCATCGAAAAAGACAGACTTAAAAGTCTAAAATAAGACCAAAGACATTAGAGACAAACTCAAGCCTAAACAAGACTGTACTAACCACAGACAGAGTGGGGATGACATTTTTGGGCATTTAGCAGACAATCTTTTCCAGAGTGACTTCCAGTAAATGCAAGAGGAGAATAAGCTCCAATCCCTGTATCACACACAAGTTACAAGCAGCTAATACAAAGCAATGAAAAAGCCAAAACAATGTGCCCAGACAGTTAAATAAGTTAGAAAAACAATTGTGTCCTTGGGACATGGGCAAAACAAGAGACTGAGTAATAAAGAAGTGCGAGTTACAGAGCTTTGAGCCAAGAGAGCCAGAAGCCTTGCAAAAAGGTTTTTTCTTTAAATAAACTATCCGTGACAAATGGAGGTTTTCCTTTATCTGAACTGCAGGCAGAGTTGTGATGAATAACGGCTGATTGCTCTAATAGATGCTATCTTTTGCTGCTTATTGGAAACAGTGAGAGTCAAGACGGTTCTCGATCATAAATAAATGGGATCAGAAATTAGAAATAAATGAGAGTTGTGCGTCCACATGAAGAAAAACACTTAAAAAAAAAAATCTTGAGTAAAAAACAGCCTATTCTTTCTTGTCTAGCTAACAAATATGGTATCGGCTTTGTTGCTAAGACTGACTGAACCCAGATTAGATTTTAATAACGCAGAAACTTAATGATGAGGTATGGAGACGTTAGGTAAATGTCAGCTGTTAATATTTGTGCTGTACTCTTTAAAAGAAGCCATAAGTGAAACTCAAAACTTAAATAAACCACTGAAGTCTGAACTGATCCTGTTGACACTTCAGTCACAGCAGTAGCAACCAACAGTTAAATCCTACAGTGTCTCAACAATGCAAAATATTTAGCTCAACTGAATTCACAAGGCTGCTCTCTCTTCAAGCCAAGGGAGCAGTTCTTAACTGTTTTGAACTGTTTTTTCACTTCCACACACACACACACACACACACACACACACACACGCTCCTCTGTGGTGGTCCACAGGTCTGTGAATGGGATTACTGCCTTTGCTAGCATGTTAACATGCCATCGAGCACCAGAATACCAGTTTACCAAGAAGAACTAAGTGAAATGCATTATGACAAGGTGAAAAAGGACGCGAATCACTGCAGACCAGAAGACAAGAGACAGCAGCATCTCGGAGACCGGGGTTACGTCAGAAGCAACTGCTTACAGTCTCCTTAAGATTTCAGCTGTTGATGCAGGGCAAAACGTACCTCACCTGTACAGCAGACGTCTGGCACAAGTTTGATAAAGTACCAGTCTTGTAAACTTTTTTTTCTGTTGATTCTTATAATTGCTTTTTGTGAAAATCTCCAGTCCTCATATAAAACACATTCTGGGTCCCACTATTTCTCTCGGCTGCTTGCTTTGCCTAAAGTGCAAGTTCTTAAAGAAAAAAAAAAAACAACCTTATGAACAAAAAACTAACTATTTTCTACCTTGAAAATTATCCGTTACTGTGACTGTAATTAAAAGAGACTGAAAAAAAAAATGACGCATAAGAAATATTTCCCTGTCTATAACATCATGCCGTCTGGCCTTGCACACTCCATCTCAAACTTTTTCCCTTGTAACGCAGCACTGCTTTGAAACGACCAGAGGAAAAATGCATGGCAGCCCGCAAAATCACTACAGTTGTTCCTCGTGTCTTACAGAACATCAAACCATCAATAAAACACAGGAGATAGATTCCAGCTAGTTGAACAGGACATTTCTGACTTCCCTCGCTCCATGTGTTCTCTCTCTCTCTCTCTCTCATTCTGTCTTTCTCTCTCAAAACTTTCTCTCGTCCCAGTCCCACCGCAGAGGCTTCACATATTGCAGCCATATGAGTACGCCATGGCTGTCTCCACACACACACACACACACACACACACACACACACATGCACGCACACACACACAGAGGGAAAAAGTGCTGTGCTCTCTGTCTCACACACACACACACACACACACACACACACACATACGGGAAAGAGTTTTACAAGCAGAGGTTCTCTTTAGGAAGTCGTCAACTGTTTTGACGTTTAATAGCGGCTACGAACAAGGCTGTAAGATACAATAATATCTAGTGTCTGGTAAGAGGAAGGTTTTTAAAAAGTTATGGATTGATACATGGCCAGATCAAATGTTTCTACACCTTTTAAAAGAAACTTGTTAAATGTTTGTAAAACGCTTGACAAAAAGGCACACTGCACGCGTGATAGCTGAACAAATGATTCGGACATAAAACTTATTCAAAGTTAAGAGCGACTGTACACAAGGCTGGAGTGTGTCGGACCTCAGCGTCTAAAAACAAGGGAAAACCGTTAACGGACCAGACGGACAGAACGGCAAAGCAGCGTCTGAAAAATATTCCCAACTAAATTAAAGGTCAGCTGAAAACACTAAATTTTACTTACTATAATGAATATCAAACAAATCTTATTTTAAGAAGCAACAGGAACAACATATTAGAAAACATTACACACCTCATAAAATTACTGAATACTCAACATTAACTGAGATGGAAATATTCAGAGCTTCTATTGTAAAACTGCAGTCACTTGATTCAACTTTGACAACATCCGAGTGACTTTGCAAAGGCTTTTCTTTCAAATAAAAAAAAAAAAAAGAAAGTAATAAAAACAACCATTTGTCAGAAGCTTAAATATCTAAATCTTACAGAAGATCTGAGGCTTACACCACTGTCTGTCATTCTCCTGAAAAGTCGTCTGCTTCGAAAAGTCTAAACAAATACTGAGCGTTTACAGCCTCAGAATCAGACTTCTGTTAGTATGCTGCCTGTAAAACGGTAAAGCAAACTAAACCTGAAAAGCTTCATAAATCATTTTGTCGACTTGTACTTTTGCTCAAGCGATCCCCACTGTTTTATGCATTGAACAGTTAAGTGCCTAACTTTTCCCCACTGCTGCTGCCGAATGCAAAACTTTAAAAGTTTTATTATTTCTTTTGCTCCAGAAATCTTGCAAGGAAATACGGGAATCTAGGACTTTCACACTAAAATATTCAAAACTTTTAAAGGGCTTTAAAAAAAACAAATAAGTGTAACATTTGTTTTTATTACCAGAACTTCTGTTAGATATTGAAATGCCGTGAAGATGCAGACAGGCATGTTTTACATTTAACAGACCGCACAACTAGCTAACAAAAGTTTTGCAACCTAACAAGACCATCAACTGAATAAATGTATTAATTAGTTACTTAAACTGTCCACTTTTTTAAAACAACTGCGAACGAGAGTGGGGTCAGAGTAAAGTCTCGCAAGGCCTGCTCTGCTTTAAAAAAGAGAAAAGAAAAAAAAATTACTGAGGTTATCTGTTGAACAAAAGTCGGTCCACACATAAGCAGCTCTTCGGGGCCAGATCTGGAGAACTGTGGAGGACTATGTAAAAGGCTTCCTTGCAGTGTGTGGCTCATTGTGCTGGCTTCACATACTCTGCTCTCCCCACAGAGTTGTCATGCCTACCCAGCTCCCCTTATCTCAAAGGAACATCACAGTTTCTTACAACAGAGAAGGGGAGGTGGTGGTGGAGGGGAGGACGAGAGGGGGGCAACTTTTTCAAAGTTGAGTGGAAATGCAACTCAGGCTTCCCGGCATCACTCGTGAAAAGATACAACAACAACAACAAATAAGTAAACGTGCGACATTTGAGCCCATAAGTACTTGTTGTTCTTTTAAGTTGATAAGACAGGATGTTTGGGGATCTTTTACGACAATTCACATCCACCATGCGCTCTCGAGCTTCCTAACAATGAAAGAGGTGCAAAAAAAAACAGCGCCATATCGGCTGTAAAAACTACTTGATGAACACAATCCCTTTGATCTGGAGTTGCACTACTTTTCCACTTTTAGCCCCTTTGCTTTAAAAAAAAGATAACTACAAGCATCTAACTGCGTTCATCTTTCAGCACAAAACTCTTTCCCTCTTTCTCTTACGACGTGCGTCACTTCGGAGGACCACAGAAACCCGAAGTTGAATATCAAGTTTGCAGTCAGAACAGTGATGAAAAAGTTATCAATGAAAATGAGAGGAAAAAAAAGTCAGACATCGCAGTTACACAAGAGCTACTTTGAAGTGACAAAATCGCTCTGAGTCACCGGCTTCTAGCGACTCAGTCAGGATGCCACTTAGCGTAAATTAATGTTAAAAACAGAATAAAAAACAAGAAACATAACTTGCAAAAAAAAAAAAACACACACACACACACAAACCTACTTGAGGCGACTAAGTCACTCCACGTCCCCTTGCTGCTGGCTTCAAACTCAGTCTTAAATCAAAGCGGTAGCCGTCCCCAGTAGCCCCCCAATTTGTATTTGTGTAGCGTTTGGGTGTCCTAACCTAAATGTAAATTGCCATGTGAATTCAAAGCGGTGCTGCTCTTTTCCTCTCTCTCATTCAGCAGATCCCTCTTTCCTCACCGACGCCGCTCAGGCCGTTAGTTACATAAGACGCAAACCGACTGCTGCCCGTCGTAAAACTACTAACGTCTAACAGAATATTATGTCTCCTAAACGCACCATTGATAGCCGGGCTCTCCTTTCAGACGAACAAATCTCGTTTCCCCACTTATCCGAGAGCATGCATTTCGCTATACACAACTCCAACCGCCGATGCGTTTTCTTCTTCTTCTTCTTCTTCTTCTTCTTTTTTAAGTGCCGTTTTACAATGTCACTGCACCAACTGGTAGAGAGGGCTGTATGCATGGTGTGCATTTGTTGGGTAGTGTTTCTTTTGGTGCTGCTTACCTGTTGATCAAAATAAGCATTAGAGCCTCTTTTTCTCTCAGTGTGTGTCTCTTTCAGCAGCCTGTTAAGATGGTGGCTGGCTGGCTGGCTGGTTGTGCTGGCTGGTTCGTCTCTTTGTGGGGTTTTTGTTTGTTGATGATGTCGGACGGGGTGACTGTGTCTTGGCTGTCTCTGTTTTTTCTTTGGTCTGAGAGGGAGAAGAGAGATAGTTAAGGCTTCGCGGCAACACTGATACCGACTGATTAGTGAGTTAGGTTGGCTCTGGTGTTCTAATATTCCGATGTATTAGTATGTTATTCAGCCGCTCCGAGCCCCGGATTTGCTGGCCACAGCAAACCAAAGCAGAGCAGCTCGTTATCTGCAGTTTTTTTTGTTCAGACTAGTGTTATCGCTTTGCTGTGACAGGACCTCTCCGCCTGTCTCTCTGTAGGCTGTGGGCATTACGTCAGAGGAGGAAGACACAGCAGCTCTATTAATATCAAGAAGCCACCCGAAGACTGACTCTTAAAGTGACACGCACTGTAATCTTACTTATTTACACGGTTAATACTAACCCAAAATCAAGTATCACCGAAAATGAATAGAAACTGACTCTTAAAGTGACACGCACGCACATTAACTCACTCACTTTAACGGTCATCAAACTACCAAGATAAAAATCAAGAACACTGACTCTTAAAGTGACAGACACTCTGAATTAATTATTTAAACAGTTAATGAACCAAATCAACTACTCGGATGAAAACAAAAAAAAAAACACTGACGCTTAAAGTGACACACACTGTAATTTCACGTATTTGTTAACATAATAATAGGCAAAGTCAGTAACTAAAATCACAGACTACAGCGCAGCAGAAAATGTTATGAACAGAGCTTACTACACCGTTACTACAGGATTAAAATCACTTGGTTGGCTCAAGCCACTAATATACTTTTAAATTAAACCATTAATGCAAAAAAATTAATGATGCACTGAAGTTTTCAGGATAAACGAACGAGTCTTTGTTTAAAATAGCCTTCAAAATATTGAATGCATTTCCTACGTTATAAAACATCTGCAAACGCTGCTGCCTTGTGTTGCATTACCGCTGACAACTGCTAAAAATGCTCTACAGTCGAAATAAGCATTTATCACACAACACTAAGCTTGTAGAATTTGGGTGCACAACAGGATGGACATTAAAACTTCAATATCAGTAGCTCTGTTACACCATGAAATCCACACCATATTTGGCCAACTCAAAACGTTGCTCTACAGCGCCTCCAGTGGTCAGAACATCAACAAGCTAGCTTTAAGTCATTGTTGAAACACATATGTGAAAGTAATATTTAGATCCTTTACTAAGGTTTAAGTAGCAATACCACACTGTTATAATACTCCATTAATAATTAAATTCCTGTATTTAAATGTACAAAAGCATTATCAGTACAATATCACAGCTAAGGGTCCTTATTCTAAAGAATTCAAATTGTAGAATTATATGTGATTATGTAGGATTGTATCATGTCTTATACAGTTCTGATGTGGGCTATAATCATATCCTTGGAGCCCACCACATTTAAGAATAATACGACAAACACACAATGATGCTTTATAAAAATGAGCCTCATTTCCAATGCGTCAACTTCATATGTAAACACAGTTGTTTCATCATGAACAATTGCACAATGCGACATTGTTTACAAAGCGAGAAAGTCTTGAATGGAGTGGAGGTCAAGGCTGAGTGGTGGCCCAGATACACAACTTTAATCCAAGAAAGCACTTGAGTTTATGTTCCATGTGAAACCAAAGATCACAGATCTTTTCCTATGCTTAACTTTTTGTGCCTAAATTTCACCTAAGTGCTGTTACATGCTTAGCACAGCTTAGGATGACTTTGTGTCATGAATGTTTTGTATGTCACAGACAGACACTAAAGGGGCACTTTATGCATCTGGATGAGGCCCAAGGGCCATGTGGCAAACAGGTATTTGTCTACCTGGGATGAGAAAGGGATGTATAAACTTATATTACTTTGCTGAAAGAAAAGAACAAGGTAAATTATCATTAAACAAGCAATTTATTTAATATTTCACCGTATGGAGTTATTGCACCTAGCTCTTGGATGATTTCGCTGCTAGAATTTAAGAAGACCCTATAATGAACCCATAAAATAAACCATATGCAAATATTTTATTACAGTGTTTACAAGCATTTAAAATGTAAATCAATCTGTCATGGCCTTAAAATACAGGAACTCAAGTTAAGCCTTCATAGCAGGTTCAAACTCATCTCTTAAATCAAAACCTCAGGCAATGTAAATTTTTTTAACTTAAAAAAGTGTTTAATCTGAACCAAATTTGACGTGGTCTTTCCGCTACACCGTCAGATCAGAGGTGCATACATATTAATAACTCTTATCTGATATCACTACCTATTTAACCAGAGGGCAAAGGAAACCTGGGCCAGCATGTTCAAAATCTCAATCAGTAAATGGATTTAGAAAATGATATTTTTACACAATGATGATACTCTAGAGCATCTGCTGGAAAGTGACAGGAAATGTAACAACTCTATCAATATCAGCTTATCGTCTCCTTATAAAATCATGCCTGATATCATGTAATCCTTGTTGAAAACGGGAGACAGACTACAGAACTTATAGTCAGATGTTATATAATATAATGAATGCTTTTATTCAAGGCATCTCGCTGTGTCATGAGTGCATGCTGATGTTTGTGTGTGGGTGGATCAAATGGAAACTAAGCAACATAAAGACAAGACAAATGTTACTGAAACAGAAATGCTGCTGTGTGATTTAGTATTGTGTATTCACTCAGGCCTTCAGATTTTTTATGGTGGCCATAATGCAAAAATAATCAAAGAATAGTTTACAGGAATGTTTGCGGGGAGGCTCAAAGACATAAATAATGAATATGGCCTACCCTCGTTAGCTATGTATGAAAACCAGGCTGTTGGCTAAGTCTTTCACCCTTCCCTTCACAGTCCTTCTCCCATTGCCCCACGGGGAGGAAGCCACTGTGAACTTTTTTAGTAGCTTTTTCAAACACTGCCCTTCAAAAGCCAAAGGTAAAAAATTTTTGCTAACAAAGGCAGTACTGCAGCCTCCGGGCATACACCCTGCTGGACCCACCACCTCCTGAGTGGTGCAGGCTTTGGATGGACCACAGAGGAAAAAGTCACATTGAAGAACACCTGCCACCTGCTGCAGTCTTGTACATAAACCCTGCATTGATTTCTTTTTGAAAGTTCCCATTTTCTTGCTTGCTTTGCTCCACTGTTATTATTTCCTCATTGAAGACAGAGAATATGTCCCACAGTTTCTGCTTCTCATTTGCAACCAATATTGCCCTATTGGTAAAAGAAAAAAAAATCTTGTGTTTCTTGTACCAAACAACATGGAGTATATAAGATAATACGGAGCATCTTGCAGTATTGTTGCTTATGCTGACACATCTACTTGTGAGAAGACTGGCTTGACTGTTTATTTGTCACACACGATGTTGGTCATATTTTGTACTGCTTAAGGAACTCACAGAACTTTCCTTTTGCCTTGTTTTGTCACTAACATTGCCATGTTTGAATTATCCCTTGGGTACTTTTGCCACTGCCTTGTGCCTCCTCACTGTGTTAACTTGAATATATAAATTCAGCTGTTTTCAGTCTTGTTGCTTCTCTCTCCTCCATCTGCTGACTCTGTCTGTTGGTCTCATGTAGCCATAAATGAGGATTGTGAAAGGGAGCAAAAGCAAATGGTCAAAAGGGCAACAAGGAATTTTGTCATTCCTCCTGCTCCATTTTGACAGCTTCTTAATTAATCTGATCCACCTGATTTGGGGCAAATACTGACCTGATGATTCCATAAGTTCAGACTGGGTATTGACCAGATGGCACTGGACTGGGTAAGTGTATTCTACCCTCCAGAATATGGCTTGATGTAGGTTTTAAAATTCTAAAATCACAAAGTACCCAACATAAGATGAATTAAACAAACATTTTGTCCACAAGTAAAGAAGGGAGTTGGAGCTGGAAGTAGGACATTTATGGCAATATAATAATTTCTTGTTAATTTAGGGGTCTCCAATGAGGATTTACATGGTTAAGGTTGATATCTGACCACAGTTGCAAAGTATTCTGTGGAGGAAAAGTGATAGAATTCCTTGTATTGCTGCTGTAGTAATATGTGCAACAACACAAGCATGTCCCCTTAAAGCTCAAATGTCAGCTGAAATCATGTTCAGCATTCACAACAAAAGCAATGACAAAAAAAAAACCATGCATGTATTTTGCTAATAACAGGGTCAAATGAAAAGAAAATCCTTCGACTCTATCTGAAAAACAAACAGAGTCCTCTGCTGCCTAAGATCAATGCAGTTTTCATCTTTACTGCCAAGCTTTGGATGTAGCTGACCTTAATCGGAGAATACAAAGAGGACGATGAAAAAGTGTGTATATACGCAACAACAAATCATATCCCAGTAATCAGCAATATTCATAATCCCTGTGAGAACAAGAGCTTTTGAGTCAGTATATGTAGAGAGCTGCATTTTCCTTATTCAGTAAGCATTAAATACTTTTTGTCTCTTGCGTTTGTACACAAACCTCCAGACTGAGTAAAGGCTTGAGAAACAGTTGATACAAAAACACACAACACGTATGTACAAAATACAAGAAGTAGATGAAAGTGTCGGTGCAACTTTGATATAAGGCGCCAATTCCTGATAAACAAACACAACGGTTCAAGAAGAAGAATCTAGTCTAGTAGTCTAGACTCCCCCCCCCCGGGTTTTGTTAAGATAATCTGAGTGAGAATGATCAGCCTGTCAATCAGTTTTATGAAACAGAAAGCAGACAGTAAAATGTCAGTCAAAAGGCGTACATTGTTTTCCTGTTATACCATGCAGAATCACGATCCTGTTCACAGAAGACCAGTTAAATAAAGCTGAAGTGATGCTGACAGATTTCAGCTTTGTCCCCTGGTGTTTAATGGTCCAGGGTGACCACCCTTTGAAATGTGATTCCCTCATGCTCCTTTAAATCTTTCCTTTGGTGTTCCACAATTTTAATGGGGAGGAGAGGACACAGACATAGCTAGACTGGCTAACAGACCGACTGACACTGGACATAACAGTGTTAGTAAGAGTCAGCTTACGTGTTTAATGAACCGGTGTGACCTTCTCTATATTATAACGAAATGCATCTTAAGAATTGTATGTATGATACTTACTAGCAATCTGTCTATCTAGATATTCTACTATGCTGTGCTTAGTTTCTGACGTTTGTTAACATATTTGTTTTTGTCTCTTTCCACACCAGTTTGTCTGGAGGCAGCTTGCTGATTTTTTCCAGTTGGTCAGTGTGGCTCACTGGCAGACGCCTGTCTTGTGGACGGGCAATTACTTAGACAAAGACTTTCCTTCAGCCGCTTTTCTTCTGCAACTGCCTGGTGATTTGGCATGTTTTTCAAAACGTCTTCTTCAATTTTCAGTTTTTAAAAATGTTTTTGGCCATTTTGCTTTTATTAGACATGTTGAGGCACCCAGCAGCAGGAAAGACTGAATACCAAAGTTGTCAGGTTGGACTCAAAATTAGGACATTGCTTTTACATGGCCGGTACTCTGGCCGTCTGAGTCACTGAGACACACCACCCTGCGTTTTCCACATTAGATTCATTGTTTGTTGTCAAACATTTGACCTCAAAACTCATATTTCTGTCTGCCAAGATAAATTCATTATAGTTTTTTAGACTTATTCATACCCATGACCCTCTGAATCCCACTGGCATAGAGTCTGCTGTTTATTCAAGACATTATTATATAACTGTAACAACGATATTAATCTCTAACCTTGGCAACAGAAAACACAGAACTGAATAACAACAGAAAAACCTTTAGAGGTATTATATGCAGCAATCTCCTAAACAAAATAATAATAATAACAATATAGACTCATACTAAGTAAATTCTTTTGTGTATGTTGTCTGTATTTCTTTATGTTCTCAGTGCTTTGCTGTGAATCAGGGCATGTGCAGCTCTGTGTAGCCCCCAGCCACTAACAGTACAACCAGGTCAGATGTGCCTTCTCCATGGTCTCTCTCTCCTCTGCTCTCTCGCTCTCTCCGTCTGTCATAAAGATCTGCAGGTCAGTCAGTGTGAGACGGGCAGGACGATGCCAGCACTTTGGCTGCATTCACACAAAGTCCAGAGGATCATGTAGAGGTTCAGCTGTGGGTTTTTTTTGTATGTGTGCTTTAGAACTCAACTGCTGTGAAACAACCAAAAAATAACAGATTTCTCTGATTCACTGCTTTGTTCGTGCTAACCACCTCTCTCTCTCTCTCTCTCTCTCTCTGTTCATTCACTGTGCAGCTCACTCGACCACCACCGTTCTCTCTTTCTTGACCGGTGAGCCTTACGAACGGCAACCAAAAAAGTCTGCACATTTTAGTTTAAGAAACTCTGTAAGGTTTTATGTGCTGGTTGATTAAAAGTGTTCAGTTCAGTTCAGTTCTCGTTTCTTCAGCTCCAAATCACAACTAAACTCATGACCCTCTCCACATGGAGCAGGTCTGGACCACATTCTTTAATATACAGAGACTCAACACCCCCCATGAGCAAGCACTTGGCGACTGTGGTGAGGAAAAACTGCCTTTTAGCAATTAGGTGGGCGGCAACAGCAATAATAGAACTATGACTAATAATAATAATTATAATAATGATATCAATAGTAACTGCTGTAATGATGATAATAATACAGAAATATGAATAATCATAAAATTATCACACAGTATCAAGTCATCTTTAAACTTAATAGAAAGCATTATTATCATTTCTGGTCTAAATGAACGTCTTTCGCTGCTCTCTCTGTGCATTCAAATGTTAAATTATTGAAGTAATAATCTCAATGTGCATCAATTAATAGTGACACTGCTGTTAGATATAAAACTTCATTATATTCACCAATTCCTCCATTGCAGAAAGGGTTGTGGGATTGCAAAGTCCAGCTAAACAACGATCAGCCAGACTGCAGGTTTTTTGTTTTTTCCTTTTAACCAAGGCTTCCCAAGACAAGATTCACTTTCATGTTCAATTCTTGCCAAGTGCTTTATCTGCAAGCTGGGTTGGACGCAGAGTTTAGACTGAAAAAAAAGAATGACTATTCCCTGTGGTGGCCCAGCTAAGAGACTGTAGCCAGGATCACGACCACAGCCGTCACGATTAATTGAAGGAATGAGCCAAAAAAGCCATGGTTACAATTTCTATTTAATTGTGCCTTATCACCACAGAGAAGAAAGGCATTATGCAGTTAATGTCTTTTTCACCCCTGCAGGGATCAAATAAGCCACTTTGTGAGAAAGAAAACCAAGAAGTTTGACATTGCAGCTGAGTCTGCCATGCAATCAACGATTTGGAGGATAACAACAATTATGGATTCTCTCAAAATCAGAGTCGTTGCCTTTGATGTGTTTGACCTTCAGTGGAAGATGCAAGAGGGGGACTCTGTTTCGATGTCAAATGACCTTAAGCGAAGGAGGCTCCTTCTGACATTGTATCATCCACAAGCACAGAACATGAGTAAGGCCAGCCTTTACTCAAAGTGCTGGGCTGTAGCTGTATTAACTGAACACCCAGAGGAGATTTTTCCCTCATCTCTAACGTCACTGTGTGGTATCCATTTTGGTGTACAAAGCTCCATTGAGAAATTTAGAAGTCTAGTGGGGAAAACTATTGGGAACAGACCGTGAGGTAAAGGTGGACTGTAATTACATGTCTGAACTGCAGTTACACAATATTTTTTGGAGGCTGTGAATATTCTCCATGTGGTTGAGACACACAGTCTTTGCTAGAGGATGTCAAGAATGCCAATACCATCCCATAAAAACTGGAATTTAAGTCCTAAGAATCATATTCATGCTGGACAATCATGCAGAACATGAGTATTTGAGCATTTTTATTCCCTCCTGACATCAGAGATATGACAGGAAATGAGAGGAGAGACGGAGAAAGCAAAATCCTCAGTACAACAAACGGGAGACGTGGTACTCAGATTGTTACACAGCCTAAATGCGAACACAGAGACAAAGACGAGGTGTTGGAGATTAAGTATCAAAGTCTTTGTCCAGAGGACATCCACAGCCAGGAAGTTGAGCAGGTTGCGACCAATTCATGACGTATTCATGACGTACAGTACTGAGAGATCTGTGACAAACTATGTTGGATGCACAACATAAGCATCCACCTCCCCAATCCCACCACCCTTACTTCCGACCTCACTTCCACCTTACCTGAGTGTTTATTTACTCAACAAAACTTGAATATGCTTTCAGTGCCATGAACAGCTTTTGGAGACACTAAGGGGTGACCAAGTATCATCTGCTCAGGGATAGTAGAAAAATCCCAAAAATAAAACCAAAATATCTACTCGTCGCTGAAGACTGCCATGTTACTGTTGTCCTTATATAAAGCGCAGCACCTATAATGCTGTCATCCTAAAAAAAACAAAAAAAAAGTCATGCCAAATCCTATACTGAGTCAAAAATCCTTTACAGCCCATGATCACAACACTGATAAAGTGTGTTCGTTTGGACCTCACCATGTGCTCTTAAGGCAGCTCTGGAGCTGAAGAGGAATATCACCACCGCATCACTGAAAGTTTCTCACAACATTACAGATGAGGCCTTCTCCAGTGGAGATGAGAGGAGAGGGGAAAACATTTGGATTATATCCCCGGGTCAGCGTAACACTGGAAATGGAAGTGGCCAAGAGGGCCGATTCATCTGTGCGGCAGGAGGTCCAGCTCCCACAAAATGATTCGGTTGATAGTGAGGCCGGTCCCCTGATGGAACTGAACGACGCCCCTGAGATTAACACGATGAGTCTGCCCACACTCATTATGGCTTCCATCACCGACTGTGTGGCGTAAGAGGCTGTTAAAGATGAAATTACACCCAAGGTAGGTGAAACGTAAGACCTTTTGTCCTTTCAAGGCATTTCCTTACAAAGGAAGGGGAGAGCATCATCTGTGTTTTTGCAACCACAGAAAGGGTTATTTAGAAGACGTGCCTATACTCAAGAGATGCAGAGGAAGTGTGGCTCACATTATGTGCTTCAGTGGATAAGGTTGGTGTGCTATCTGTCTCTCATGTTGAGTCACACCTGAAACCAGCCACTCAAATCAAAAATGACTGTGACTTGACACATCTTTTGTTTTCCAATAAAGTGGCCGACTACAATAAACGAAGGAGTGGCCTGTTTCTGGCGCTAACACGCACACAACGTCATTTCAGGGATACCCCACTTCAAATTTAGCTCTCAAATGTCAAACACTCCACCTCGACATGAAACAGGCGGCTGTCAACTGCAAAAAGCCGGTCGATTACACCTGTGTGGAGAGCAGCAGCTGTCGGCTGTGATATTTCTTTGATGATCCACTTTCACAGCAAATAAAAAAGCATTAAAATGTTTGTAGGGAACACACGACTTTCTGCTGTCCATCTGTTTGCCCAGCGTTTTTTCCAAACACTCATATTGTCAGTATTTCTCTCTTGTAAGCCCTTGTAACTGACTGAATTTAGTAACCAGAGCTGCTGTTTTCTCCCCCCCCCTCACTAATGAAATTAAAAACTTTTTAGAGTAGAACTTTCAAGTCCGTGGGGATGACTGGTGAGGTCCTGTTTCACTTCATCTTGTTCATGAAACTGCTGTCTGTGTGGCAGCTTTGTGGTTTTGCAATAAGCAAATACGCTGAGGGAACAGTGTTCGCGCATAGGGAGCATCTTGTAAAATGGTCTTAGTCATAATGACCGTAGAGAGCGCTCGCATCGTGTGCCGACTCTCGTGAGATGGTTCCTACAACCGTGACAAACAAAGAAAAATGACCAAACAATCTTACACCAAAATGTAAACTGTGAACTAGATAGGGGGTTTAAGGATGAGAAAGGCATCTGTGCTCAAATGGATGAGTCCAGATTTTGCTCTTTTCACGTCATGTCGTGAATGTCTGTGCACTGGCCTGGAGGCAACTCAGCCATATCAGCTTTGTTCATGTTTAGGTTTTGTCCCAGAGTTGGTCACGTCGCACATATCACAAAACACACTCACACACACGTACACAGTAAACACCTCTGTGTGTGTTCAGTGTCACTACTCCTTTCTGTTTCATACTGACAAACAGCGTAAAAAGAATTACCGCCATGCGGCTGTATGCCAATCAAGCTGCAGTTTAAATCCACATCTGTCCAGACTCATACACCATAAGTAATCAGATAAAACCCAGTAGTCGGTTAAAAGCCAGACCTCTGACAATTTCTAGTAGGAGTGCTTGACACAAACAAATAAAGACCGGCAACCAAATACAGACTGGGGAAAAAAACATGAGTGGATAAACTCTTGGTGTCTGGTCTATATTTATGCCTCATTAATTTAATAAATTCTATGATATAATCAGGCTCCTTTCAACACTTTGTTGTTCTGGATTAGCCATCTATGATCGTCCTGTTGTACTCGGTGCTGAGCTTTGTATTCTAACATTTGTGATTTGGTGTTTTATGCAAACTTCTTAAATTACTGAAGAATGTCAAGACAGTTTCATTCTCATGTGATTGACATGATCGTATACGACTTACATGATCATGAAGCAATAACTTTAAAATGTAGTAACAAAGTAATGAATCTCACTTTGACCAGCCATGTGTTTCTCATTCAGCAACATCCAATATCTTTATGTGCATACTTTTCACTCGATGCATATCATTTCACAAAATATTTCTGTTCTTTTGTTGTCAAAACATGAAGCCATACGCTTAGTTTCCATGTTACAGTGTAGAGAAATTAATGTATAACTAGAAACTAAAGAATTTTGGTAACATTAAATTGCCTTCATAGCTGCTGAACACCCAATTAAAAATGAAACTGGTCTGTTCCCTAACATCAAATTAAATTGTGCTAAAAGTTATATTTTTTATGTGATGTAAAAAAGCCTTAATTGGAATTTTTAAAAGTTTAAATGTAGGCAAAAGAAAAATAAAAGTATTGTTGTGCACATACCCAACTCGAAAGACCAGAACTGATTTGAAAAGCACGTATAGTTTCCTGCAAACTTCATGTTGTCACCTGAGCGCACAGGATGGATCATTACGGTCTAATTTAAGACAAAGAATCATAACATACCTGTCTTCTGTATAATGGACTCACTACATGAATATGTGTGCGGTTTTGTTTTGGTGTGTGTGCCTGAAAGAGAAACAGCAGCACAGACATAGAGTGAATAGAAACATATTTTCTGATGTATCCTGGTTAGCGCCACTCTTCTTCCTTTTCTTTCTCTCTCACTCACACACAGACATAAAACATCCCCATAATAAAACTGTATTTTTAAGTTATGTATTTAGGAATAAGTAAACAAAAACTCAAAACTCTCCACATAAATATGTTTGAGCCTCGCGCGACATCATCGGATGAATTTTATGAACAGACGAACGGAAAAATATGTGATTTCGATGTTTCAAAACATTGTGAAATAGATGATTTCAGTACATATGTGACACGTAATATTTACATGTGTCATTTAAAAGAATATTGTTACTGAAAAACTGCAAATTTGTCTTTACATTTTGTTGTACTGTATGCTCTGCTGAATGTAGAGCGGTTGCCCTGTACAAGTCAAATTAAAGAGATTTATGTTGACAAAATTTTTACCAAGAATGTATGAATGCTTGTATTTAACAGTACAGACCACAGAGTTTGGCTGCTCTCGGACCACAAAACCTATGGGAGCAACTTGGGCGGAGAGACGGCAACTGGGGTGATTTTGTTTTGGCTTTTTTTTTATTGTTGTTGTTGTTGTTTTATACCGTATAACTTTTATTGAGTTGGATTTAACTTAACTCATAAAATTAAAAGAAATAAATCACCAAAACATGCATCTTAGGTTGTTCTGTAAAGCTTATAAATACTCTCTTCTGTAGCGTTTGGAGCCATTTAAAATGAATATGACAAGCTTAAAGGTTTATTACATTTTGCAATATTCCAATACTTGTATTATGTAGATCAGATGGCAATGATATTCTAAATCTAGAGAGATGCACTATACAGCTAGTGTCTGCAGCCCTTAGGAATATATTACTGTAATAGAGTAAGTTTTTAGGCATTAAGCATTGCGTCTCACATGATAAATTGACTAAAGGCACTTAGCTTTGACGGGTTTCAGTTTCAAACTCATCTATCATAAACACACAGATCAAATAAAACCGGTCCCGCAGAGTGTCTGAATATCTTCTGTTCACCTGCAGTAAAATCCAGAGTTTTGTAATTTTATCAGCGCAATTTCTCTCCACAAAGTTAATTTATGCTGTGAAGTAGCCTCAGGGTTTTTAAAAGATTTCACATAAAGAGAGAAATTGTGAAAGAGAGAAAAGAATGACGGAGATGCTGTTGAATGGAAAGCGTAACTTGTGAAAAGCAAATCTGGTTTCAGTTTACATGCTGACCGGCTGCTGGTCTGTCATATGTCAGGGTAACATTTATAGATTTTACATACACACTTCTGCTCGCAAACCAGCAGCCCGTCTCTCTTTTTCTGTCCCTCCGTCTGCATTTCCCTCTCGTCTCTGTCTATTTTCTAACATTTGGTCATAGTGTCTCGTCAGACATACATACACTGGGCAAAGACAGACACAGAGACACACACACACAGACTCTGGACTGTCTGGACTTAGATTAGATTTTAAAATGTTGTTTTGAAACTTTTGAGGCTTTTAGTAAAAGTCCAGATATAAATCACAGAGAGACAGAGGGAGTTCTGGTTCGTGCTTTTAAAGCTTATTTATTTGAAGAGAGAGAAGAAATAAGAGATTGACAGATATAGTTGATACTTAAAGAGGTTTTCTGAAACTGCTTCCCTTCGTCTCTGCTTATGCTCGTTACTGTAACAATATGAGATGAGCTGACACTGTCCTGGCTACATTTACATGCACAGAGGAAGGCTAACTTTCACTTGTTAACCCAGCAGCTCGAGTAACCCGGTTTGGGTGGTCACATGTAAACATGTCATCACTGTGCTGGAAACTCTTTTCACAGCAACTGTGTTTATGCAGAAGTGAGGATTGCAATGCAGTGAAGCTCCACCTGCACAAAACTGTACAGTCATAAAGTTTACACCAAGAATTATCCGTTTAAACACAGATCCTCGTGTTACCTGCCTTTGGACTCACGTAGGTAACCCAACTCTGTCAGAATAATCCACTTGAGATCATTGTAAGATTACTGGAAAACCAGTTAGGATATTGAAATGTCAGTTTAAATCAGATTACTCCTTTGACTTTTGGGGTGGGGTTTATTACAGTTTGTGCAAACTTTGACTCCCGCTACCTGTTTTAAGGGTTTCATCCATTTTCTTTTTAAACACGGTGACCCTGATCAGATAAGTCAGGTTTATTAGTTTGTTTTGGTTCAGTGTTGTTATTTGATTGAAAGTATTTTTTTCTGTTCCTGTTTCCATTTTCTGTGTAAAACAGAGAGAAATGTTTCGAAGAGAGTACCGTACATGTACAGTTAAAAAAAAAAAAAAAAAGAAGAAGAAACTTCCCCTTGATGTCAACAGAAACCATGCTGCTGATTGATAAGCACTGATTGCTGTTGCTACCACTGGACTCCTCACTGTTTTCCACTGCATTAGGAGGAACCTCCCACTCTGTCAGACAGGAGAGCTGGCTGCCTTTTTTTGTTTTCTGGCAGGCTGTTCACGCTGAGAGCAGGACACCACAGCTGGACTGGAATATTCTGTTTACAGGTTTATTCATGGTGACAGACAGGCTCAGCGGCGAGGTATTAAAGGTGCATGAGGAAAACTTATGCCAAACGAAAGAGAGGTTTCCCGAAACTCGCTTGGTCCAAACAGGGGTAACCATCACATAAAAGTCATGGTTACAGCAAATATTAAGACATAAACTATGCAATTTTTATTTCATTTCACTTGTCCACAGCTGTATGAGTCTGCTGAACTTTCCAAAACTCTCTCAACGCTCACCCCCCCAGGGTTGGCAAAAACCTTCAGTCCCATGCAAGCCATGATAATTTAACATGACAGCAACTGATGACGCAGCCATGTTAGAGGAACACAGTGTAGAAATGGTGCAGATAATCTTAGTTTACTACCACCATTTTACATAAACTCTATATTATTGTTCAATAACCTCTGCATTATTGAGTTTTTTTGAAAAGTGCTGACCAGGTGTTTAGGTTTGTGTTGTGTTATCTCAGGAAGGTCTCGAGGGAATTTCCTCAAATCTGGCACAAATGTCCACTTGGGTTCATTGATGAACTGATTAGATTTTGGTGCTTAACTTTGGTGGAGGGAACTTCATTACTTCTCACACAAACAACAGCACAATTCAGGAACAGATGGGGAGATTGTGACCGTATTATACTATATAATTGATGACACTCATTTTTGGTGCCCACCTTTAAACTGTGGCGATTGTATCGATGTTCTGTGCTGTCAGGATGGACACTAGCAGGCACACAGCAATAGTCTTAATATATGGTGGTAACTTCAATCTCTCCAAGAACTACACTTATTACTTTTAATCAAATTCTTTCAAACTCTTCACTACATTTATTCTTTGAGTCTGTACAGACATAAATGTAAACTGTGAGGCTGTAATTATAGTTTTATTTATGTTTATGTTATTCAGTATAAACCACCAGCCTGTTAGTTTAGCACAAAGTCCAGAAACAGCTAGCCTGGTTCAGTCTGAATATATAAAAAATATCAGCCTGTCAGAAGCTTTCACCAAACCCCAGCCTTATATTTAATGGACTGTTATGAGAGTGGAATTTATATTCCCCAAAATGTCAAACTATTGCTTTAATCTGCAACACGGTATCATGTTTTCTGAGCTGGTAGGTGAAAGACAAAGATAAAATACTAGAGCTAACAAATGATCGCGGTGGAGCGCGTTCCATTTCATCCAAAGCAGCTTAGATTCATACCTTTCACCACTGAACGGAGTCAACGTCATGATTAGTGGTCACGGTCTCTCTCTCATGCACAGTCCTCGTACAAATGAGACAAATGCAGTCGTTATCATCACACTTCCACAGCAGCCACTTGACCTCCCATTTCATCTTGCTGTCCTCTGTTGAGTCTGAGTCTATGATTTACACAAACACACTAACACACACACGCGTTAGAATTTACACAAAGTTTGAAGACAGACACAACAACACAGCTGCATGTCTGTGTGTGTGTGTGTGTGTGTGCGCACGTCCCCTGCACTCAGTCTCTGTTCAAGTTAGACAATAGGACAGTTATACTGGTGAAACCGCCGGCTCGGCCCCCGGTCCGCTCCTCACATTTTCCATCTCACCATGTTCGCTCGCTTTGCCTCTTTTTCCCCTCGTCTTCTCTTTCTGCTCAGGGGAGATGAGGAGCGAGGGAGCGTTCACTTCCACAGAGCTGAGCTGACTCTTTCTTTCTTCCTCCGTTCATTCCTTTATGTCTTTTTTTTTTCTATCTTAAGCCTTAAAAATCCTCCATCTTCGCTGGTTCGTCAGTATTCTGTTTGTGTTGCACTTTTTACTTTGTTGAAATATTTTACCTCTTAATACCCTCTCTTTCTTTCTTTTTCTTTCTTTCTTTCTTTCTTAAGAACTGGCAAAGTTTAAAATCCTTTTCAAGATACTGAAAAAAATAATACTGGAGGAGAAGTTTCCTACATTAACAGTAACCTTGTTTTAATATTCTTGACATTTAATTTGGTTATTTTTTTTAAAAATTAAAAAAAAAAAAAAAAAAGTAAAACTCAACATTCAAAAGCCAGACCTTCACAAATCATCCTGGGTTTATAAAACTCGATGCACTTTCTGTAATTGCCCTTCAGAAATTATTTTTATTACGTGGCGTTCCAGATGTGTTTATTGTCATGGCTAAATATTGGATGTGCTTAAGTTAGAGTCTGTAGTGTAAGTAATCATTCATGGCTCGTTTGATCGTGTTTTATCTGCCCTGCGGCCTCATTTATAAAAGTGTCTCACAAACAAGTTTAATCAAACCAGTATGCTTACAGTATGTCAAAGTAATTCTCTTTAACTCCGAAGCCAACGTGGAAGAGGTCCCAAAGCGCATGCACTCACCCAGTTCATCATTTGCAACCGAAAGAAAGTGAATGTGTATTGTAAGGGGGGGTGGGCTGAAGCTAAAATGACTCCACTCCACTGGTAGCTTTGTTATGGAGAGGAAGCAAAAATGATCACGCTGACTGAGAGCTACACTTTGACGGTCAAAATCTGTCAAGTTAGATTACAGGGGAATTACTCAGAAAGGTAATTACGGTTGAAATATCTACCAATAATGATTTCATTGTTTTGGACATGGGTTAATGTCTGCTGTGTTGATTCTCCTGAGTTTGATGTTCTTGGAAATTCTAAATTAAAGGAAGAAGAAGAATTTATTTTATTTAAATGAAAATAAAGATTTTAAACACTGTACTTCAATTGATCTGTACCACTTTTTGTAGCAGTGTCTCAACAGTCAGTATGTCAACTTTCTACCACTTTTCCAATTCATGGAGTGGATTTTAAAAAGGTGAAAGTGATGAGGAGTGACATCTTTAACCTCCGTCCACTACCGGGTCAGTGCCGCAGCAGGTCTATGCTGTCTCAACGAATGACGCCGTGAAACATTTTGGTAACTACTGCCTGAATAAACAACGTGAGTTTCCAGGAAGTGAGAAACTAAATCACAAGAGGATTAATAAATCCATACCTAAGCAAAATCATACCTTTGTACATCCGGGGCATCAGGGTAAATTAAGCGGACTGTAAACAAAGTTGATGAGGGGAACAAAAGCATAATTCATAGTTGTTCATACACAAGTTCATATGCACACATAACCTTCCTGCACGCACACACACACACACACACACGTAGACTTATCTAAACACAGGCTGATGCAGTCCTGTATGCTATGGAAAATGTATATGCGGAACAAATTTGATTCATAAATGGGCAGGTTTCAATTTGAATCCTTGCCCGCTCTCTTATGGCTGGCTGCTAAAATAGAGCTTAGCCTGTGGAAGTGGAGAGAGAGAGAGACAGACAGAGAGAGAGAGAGAGAGAGAGAGAGAGAGAGAGAGAGAGAGAGAGAGAGAGTCACCATTCAAGGTGATTTGAACGATGGCGTCTGTGTGGAGCTACAAGCCTGGTTGAGTGAATATGAGCAACCAGCCAACGAAGCCAATTTTATACATGGCTAAGTTTTCTCTCATACTATGTACCTGAGTGTGCACACACACCAACACACCTACACACACACACACACAACCAAAATCTACATGTGTACAAGCAGACACCCACATGCACACATGTTGATGGATTTTCATGTCAACACACGTGCACACACTCAACCTGTTCATCATGTATTATTCTAATGGCAGGTGCCCTCACATAAATGATGAAAACAGTAAAAGAGACAAACACATTCAGTCATATGAGAATTAGTGAGGCCACTGATATTGGGTAACAAGGCCTGGATCTCCATCACTGCTCCACTTCATCCTAAATCTATTGGATGGAGTGTCGGATGGAGGCCTGAATGAGTGCACAGGGGCATTGTCACATCAAAACAGGGAAAGGTTTTCGCCGAACTGTTGCCACAAAGGTGGTATTATATAAGATGTAGTGTATTATTCAGATTTTCCCTCAAGAGGAACTAAGGCTGGAAAACCAACCAAAGGCAGAGCGTTCACATACTTTCGACCACATAATGCGGAAAAGAAGACAGGGAGAAAGAATAAAACATGGTCTCATCACCACCACAACACTGTCTCAGCTTATACAACACATATACACGACATATCATATTGACTACATGTGGAACACATTATTAGCAGCTTGCCGCAGACCTGTGGCACAGTTTTATCTCAAAGTAAGGCAAACCAAGCAAAATATGACGAGTTCAGGACACAGATAAACTTGCCCAAGTACAAGTGCCCTGTACTCTTTCCTTCTTTCACTCAGGGCGTGGTTCGTCAGACAGGAAACAGTCCCCTCTGCTTTTAGCTGGGGCCCTGCACAGGGTGTGTGTGTGTGTGTGTGTGTGTGTGTCAGGGTGTGGTGTGCCCACTCAAACACGTCAATAAGCAAAGAAATATTTTTTCTCCCCTGTTCTGTCAGAACAAAGCTAAGCCAACGGTCCAACTTGTGTTTTCAAGCTTCAGTCGTATCTTCAGCTAATTTCCAAAATGTTTCTTTTTTTTCATTCACAAATATGTTAAGTGTGAGTAAACCTTAACAGTAGAGTAGTCGTAGTAACTGTAGAATACAATGACAATGTCAAGCAGATCTTCCAACATCCAGAACAACACTTTTACTGCGCCAACATTTTCTTTAATCCTCTTCAGCACATGGCAATACGACATATTATCACACAGATGAAATGACAGGGATGTTCTGCTCTACTGTACTCTACTGTACTCTACTCTACTCTATTCTACTCTGTTTGTGTGTGTTTGTACTTATGTATGTCCAGACGGACGTCAAAGTGGTCAGTTCATCTTGGCTGTCTTGCCAAGGGCTGGACCATTGTGGTTTTGTTTGAGCTCGGTTCCAAAATACTGTGTGTGTGTGTGTGTGTGTAGAGTTGGGTTGTCCTCAGGCTAAAATGAGCACCGACCACAACAGACAAACAGATCGACTGATAGACAAAAAGAAGAGAAGAAACTGAGAGACTGGCCACAGAAAAGAGATGGGGCCTCCCTGCAAAATTTAGTTTCTAAACTACAGGACCTCCACTGGTCCTGAAATAGACACGGACTGGATCTACACCGATCCTCCGGGAGCTTCCGCAGCGTTGTTAGATAGGTGCCAGTAGGATGCTCTGCTCAGCTGATATGCAGCATCCACACATAAAGCAAGAAATCTGTCAGTGTGAAGGGTCATTGAGCTGATCTTGCGTTTACTGATGGGGTCGAATTTGATCCAGTGTGGACCATGTGACACATTCAATATTAAAACAATCTCAATACCAAAGTGAACAGGGCTTCAGGGCGTCAGGACTAAACCTTAAATGTCTAAATGCCTTGTTAAATGTAATTTTAGTGGTTTTAATGACCATGTATGAGAGATGAATTAAAACGACTGATGATTGTCCGGTTCAGGTAAAGGGTTGTTCTGACATACAGTTACTAAGTTTAATATATGTAACAACAATCCTTTTGATTTTGAAGTATTTCTATGGTCAGAGTTTTGCCAGAGCATTGTGATTTTTTTGTTTTTCAAAAAGAAATATGTTTAGCATATCATTACAAATGAAATCAAGCACACATTTTGGCACAGTGAAATATGACGGCAAGCTGATCATGTTTCTGTGCATGCAAGTTTGGAGGCTTTACCTTTTTGCCAGTTAATTAATCACTTAAAAATAAATCCATACTTCTTCTGTTTGTGAATAAATACAGAACATATTTTTATTTGTCATTTCATTTTGCACCTCTGCTCTGATGTAATGTAATCTGATGTCATGTACATGCTGTGGCAAAGTTGTACATTTTATATACTGAAGATGTGCATGTGTAGAGTATTAGGAACTACTGGTAAGGGGACATTCTTGGATCAGACCTTTAGGGGGCCTCAGCTCCCATACAGGTAAAATTTTGCTTCGAATGAAATGTTTTTCTGTTTCTTTGTTTTCTCGGTTAAACAGTTTGTGTAAGTGTTTTTGCCGCCGTAACAACCTTGACTTCACCATCTGTCTGCTTGCTCTCTTGGTTCTTCCTGCTCTCTCCCTCTCTCTCGCTGTCCTCTTTCTTTCCTTCCCCCTTTCTCCCTCTTTGCACTGATAGTCACGCACAGCCATATTTTATGCGGCTAGAAAATGACATATAACCTGATAATAAATAAGGGCAAACAGAGTATTTATGATGTAAGTAAATATTCAAGGAAGATGGGGAGAGTCCACAACAGTACATCAGTGCACATGTGAAATCATTGTGGTGTCTACTGCAAATGAATGTGGAGAAAAAAGGAGCTGACTTGGCATTAACTATGTAGTCTTTACTACCTGTCCACTCTTTCACCTGGTTTTTGCTCTCTTTGTCTGCGTTAACTCTATCCTCTCGGTACGTCCATCTATAGAAAGACGTATCAAGCTCTGTGAATAACATTAATCATCTCTTTACATGTCTATTCTTGAATTTCCCTCGGGATCAATAAAGTATCTATCTATCTATCTATCTATCTACAATGCAATGTGCTTGCGGGCAAACCTTGAGTCCTGGAAATCTCACTCTCACCCTCCTGTCAGCAGCAGTCCTGCCCCCCCCCCCCAGTTGAACAATGTAACCGGTCATAATTCAAAAACAGCTCAGTAACGTCTCAAGGACCACAACGGCCTGCAGACTCACCACATCCCAACCTGATCGAGAATCTTCAAGGTGGTGGTGACCTATCAGGGCAAGGCACATAGGACCTCTGGGAGTATTTTGTGGTCACCAGCATCTGAATAAAAGAACAGCGGTTTTAATGTTGTGGTCGATAGATGTATATGAATAAGATGACCAGGTGTGCTGGTCCAGGACTGCAAAGCATTTTTACCTGTTGTTCCACATGCCAAACACCAAACTACTGCAGGGCAGAAGCTTTTGTACAATTTGGCTTTTGTCCGATGACTGTGAAAAAAGAAGAAAAGGCTTTCATCACAGAGATGTGCTTAATGTCAATCAAACTGAGCATGCGTTGGTCAAGTGCATGTTGACCTACCTTTGCTGTCCGTGCGACGTCCAGGGAAGAAAACTGCAAGTCACCACAAAGTCACAGGCTTTATGGAAATTACCACAAAGAAATAAAGAAAATGCAATTTCAGCAAAAACAAAAAAAAAAAAAGAGAGAGAGAAACTATTCATATGAAGCTGGTAGCAATTCTTTATGAGTTTCTTATGTCAATTTCGCATTGGGGAGCACATGACGTGAAGCGACACAGTGGTCGACACGACAAACATGTGCCTCAAAAGTATATGTGTCAATCTGTGGATACATTTGACAGCCAGACAAATAAGGCAAACAGAAGCTGCAATAACCAGCTTTTACCACACTGTGTAGCACTCCCAGTCAAACAAGGTCATACAAAAGCATCAACCACAGGACAAAGCATAGAGATGTTATAAGGCATGGAGTAGAAATGTTTATTTTTCAAGTCAGATAGACCTCATATCAAAATTTCAGACTCTCAGCATTGGTAACGTGTCCTGCATTGTCCCACACAGACAAACTCTGTGTCCGGCATTTGATTTGTTGGAATCTGGTCAGCTTGTATGTGCAACTGAAAAAGGGTTTTAACACAGCCAACATCTTCACTGCCTCCAAATTCCTACTGGATCTTAAACAGACCACAACACAGAAAGAGAGAAATATAGCGTGACTGCAATTGGCAGCAAAACGGTATTAAAAACAGAATAACAATAAAATGAGTGCACATCACGTAGGGAAGCGACATCAATAAAATCTCTCGAAAATTAGAAAATTATTGAGATGTAATGTAGGTGTGTCTGAACACCTGCAAAAAGTCAAACAACGGCCCCAGCTCTGGTACTGGTATTGCTACTACAATCTAACATCACCTACCTGTTCTATAAAAAATATTGGTAAATACAATTTATGTCATGCCAAACACAAAACTGAGGTTAACTTGTAACTGGGACTATGTGTTCAGGGAAATACAATCTATGTCCATTATTGTCATATTATTATGCAGTATAAGACTGGGATGATTTGGCCTTTCATGCCTCAGAATCAGCTAGTTACTATCATAGCTTGTGGGCTTCGAGCTTCCCAGCCACAGGACCGAAATCCGAAGAGGCCTCAGCACTGCTAAAGACATTATCGCTTAGAATAACCCTGTTCTGTGTGTGTCAGACTCCACATGCCTGGATGTGTGTGTGTGTGTGTGCAGTTGTTTTGACCAGCAGTTAAAGATCTGAACGTGCAATCGGCTTCTCTGTGGTAAAGTTTCTTCTTTTTCTTTTCAACTTTTTGTTGTTTTCATGCATGGCCATCAACCCGGCCTCCACCCCTCCTTCCCTCCCTCTGTCTCATTCCTTTCTACTTCTTGTCTTCATAAAACTGTTTTTAAACTTTGTGTATCTTTTATCCCTTTTTGATGAGGTTTTGCCCTCGCCTCCGTCTCCGTGTCCTTCTGTTGCGTCTGTTTTTCTTTCTTTCTTTCCTCCCTGAGTCTTTCGCTCTGTCGACAATGAACTTTCACGACCCCAAAGACTGGCACTCGTTTATGGGGATACCACTACACTTAGAAACTGGCTTCTGCTTTTCAGCAGAAAAGTTCTTTTTACCAGTTTGCCATCATGAGTTGGCTGGGCTGTCGGTCTGAAGTGACCCTCACACAACACTTCAGCATGATTTATGTAAGTCTATGTTTCACTTACATTTACAAAGTAAATCCCAAGGATCCAAGGATTATATCCAGATAAGACAGGAACACAGCAAGAAGAACTGCAGCTTAATTTGAACCCAAATTACTCTCAAGGTTCTCAGTTATTTCCACTGTGGTCTAAAATACAATTAATATTTTAGAGGAGGGAAAAAATGAAACCCTCCCAAAGTACTGAGCTTCGACACTTGGGACGATTTTTAAGTTACAGATTATGAAAATAATCTTGATTTGAATCAAGAACGCAGAACTTATGCAATCATAAGAAATAAAAAAAATCAAAACAAAGTGTCATGACACAGGTTGTTACTTTGAGAGAAATTAAAACAACACCAAGACCTTGTGAGCGTATCAACTTCTTAACTGTCTGCAACAAGTAACTGCCAGCTCTGCATTTACTTCAGTTCAATGAGGTTAACACAAAAAAATTTGAACAAAGCTAAACAAAAACTACTTCAGGGACGAGGGCACATATTTTAATCATCAAAGTCTTGTCAAAACAACTTTTTACACAGATCTGTAACATGCTAGCAACTTTCCACAACAAATCAATCGAAAGATGACAACCAACAACGACAATAACTGACAGACTTCTGTGATCTCTCAAACCAAAAAAACGCGACACCGCTGTGGTGGTTTGTCACAATTTTCATAATACGAGCAATTTCCCTCCATTAAAATAGTCTATTTGAAGAAACTAAGTTTGAAAAGTATGTAAATAAGGTCAATCCTGTAAGTTTGCTTCTGTGGCTGAAAAGGTTGTCAACTTATGGCCAACAGTGTTCACAGAAAAGTTGCTCTTTTGACGGGAGTGCAGAATTTAAATGCATTTCTACCCTCTGCAGACCGTTGCATCTGCAGAGGGAGGAGGTTGGGTCACTGAGTGCGACATAAAGACAGAGAGAAAAGAGAAAAATACAACATCCAGTCTGCTTGCTTTGTATTGCGACCTCCATCTGATGTTGTCACCAGGCCACAGCGATGACATGCTGACAGCCAGGTGGCAAATGCAATCGTCCAATAGTCCTCCAGTGTGGAGGGCTTATGGATGGTCGAGTAAGCCTGCGAACCATTTGGCAAGTGGCATGTGAGACACGAGGAATTCCACATCCAGTTGATGAGAAGGAGATGAAGTCATCAAGTGACTAAACGAAAACGGAGATCAGGATCCAGCCAAATCGCACGCTTCCAGATGTGAAGCAAGGACAAGGTGGAGAGGATACCTGATTACAGATGACAGGGGTGGAGCAGAGAAGAGGGGGAGCGGCACAAAAGAGAGAGAGAGAGAGAGCGAGAGAGAGGAAAACAACAACAGAGGAGTTGGGGAAACATAAGAAAGGCACAAGGTGACAAATAGAAGAGAAGTAGCTTCTCTTTCTGATTGGGAATCTGAGAACAAAGATTTTCTTTTAGGAAGAGATGGGGAAAAACTGAACACACGCACATTCTAGAAGCACAGAAGGTGGGAAATGACCCACAGGGAAATCAGAGCTCTTACTGACGTACAAACCAATCAATTAAAACTTTTGTACAATAGTGTGTGTGTGTGTGTGTTTACGCAGTTGTGTGTGCATCCATCTGTGAGAGTGTGTTTAGTGAGCAGAAGAAAAGTCAGATAACAGGAAATGGAAAGGAAATGAATGAAAATGTTCTGAAAATTAGAATTCATGGTTTCAGATTTTTGATTTCCCCCTGGTTAAGTGGGAGAAGTTAGGCACCTTTCTCCATCACTGCGTCTTTACCACAACACGGGGGTAGACATAACAATGAGAGGGTTGTAGCTGCCTGCAGGGGATCCCAACAGACATTCAAATTCAAGGTTTTGTGTAAATATTCAACCACACATTTACTGTGCATCTGCCACTCACATACAGACAGTCTGTGTGTGTGACAGAGAGAAAGGATAGATTAGAAAACTGTACTGAATTCACTCAAACTCATTCAAAGACCTCGAAACGTGGACATGATCGTTGCAGATCAGTACAACAGACTAGCATAATCTCCGAATTCTATTAGGTTGTGTCCGATACACTCGCAGCTTGAGTCACAATGACAGCAGAAATGATTCTGATGCTAAGCTAACGGAAAAAAAAAAAAAAAACGGTTTCAGCACTGTGGGCAAGTTCTTCATACGAGGATGTTGTGCGAAAGGTGAATGAGTCTCAAAGCTCAATGTGGCACTTTGTTTGGTGCTGAACATGTTGTGTATGAGCACAGGGCAAAGTCATTGTCATCAGAATGTTGACAGATTTATCTGCAAAATCCTAGATCACAAAGGCAGGCTAGCATAAGAGACCAGGTAAGGGAATGATTAACATTTTAAGATCAGGCAAAGTAATTTTGCATGAAAGTCAGACTTGCTTTAGTATCTAATATACCCAATTGTTTATTGCTCAAGAATGGACAAAGTTTGAGTTTATCTACTAACGTTTGTTCGGACAACATTGTGATTTACAGCTCAGTGGCTTTTGCTCTGCTGTGTATGGTGAATTTCTCACACAAGATGGAAAACCCGCAGCCTGATCAAACAGTTTGGAGCACAGCCTTGTCTATCTCAATAATTTCATCTCTTCGCTTTCACTTTGCATGCACTCATACTGCCTGTTTTTCTGTGTGGAGGCACAAATAGGTCGATTTGTACTGACTGGCATGGGGAGAAAGCAAGAAAGGCAGGAACACTAAAGAAAAATCAAAACATTTCTCATACTAATAAAAAAACCCGAGTAAAACATGAAGGAATAAATGGGAGTGCTGTACCAGTCTCAGTCTACTATCTGCTCTCTATGGAAAGATTCTGCTCTGTGTCACTCACACTTACACACCGCAGATAATGCAGGCAATATGGCCATAAATGTGCACACACACACCGCCTCCCCTGCCTCTTAGAGGGGGTGGCTGTAGCTCAGGAGGTAAATCGGGTCGTCAATTAATCACAGGGCTTGTGCTTCGATCTCATCCTGCTCACATGTAGAGGTGTCCTTGAGGCAGGCGCTGAACCAGGGGTGGCTCCCGTTGGGCAGGCTCAGGGCCATCCGACCATATCTTTGTGGACCTTGCTTTGAGCACGGGGGTGAAGTCATGCTGGGGTGGAGGGGGGCCTTCCCCGGGCTCTTGCTGTGGGGTTGGAAGCATAGCATTGTCCAAAATATGCTGAAACATTAAGATTTTTCTTCACTGGAAGTAAAGGGCCGAGTCCAACCCTTGAAAAACAGCCCCATACCACACCTGAATTTAAGAATGAAAAGGTGTGCCTGACTACTGTTGTACATATAGTGTATCTGTCTACAATAAAATGTGGAGTTGTAAAGTTTAGCTCTAGTTTGTGATATTGCATATAATTTCTGGATAACAAGGTGGGGATGAAGAGGTTGCCTAATGCTAATCTAAACTGTTAAGATTCACTTTGTGCTCTCTGCCAAGCTTGACATACACAAAGGGTTTTAAAATTGTTTATTTGAAGGACAACTTTTCTGTGGTATCTTTCAAAATGTTCAACTTTTGACCTCAGCTTCTGTTTAAAGAATCTTTGTGAATTCATTTGGGTAAAAAAAAAAATAATAAAAAAATACAGCTGGTTCAGCTCCTTTTTTTCTGAAAAGCCACTGGATTTTGTTAGCAAAAATAAATTGAGAACATATTTTCTAATCACCATAACGACCAGCAACCAGAGGGAGGGAGATTAGTTTTAAATGATGGCTTCTTCATGTAGGAACACAAAATCATTCAGTTCAATAGAGTGCAGAAGTCCTCTAAGGCCTAATAATAATCTCACTAGTTTCCATTACTTTCACATTCATAGATACTAGCTCCCTAAACAGACCTGCCTCTTTACAAAGTTTGAAAGCTCTTCCGTTACCACAGTGAGCGATGAGACGCTGTTCATATATTCCGTGTAAATTTTGTGCAAAGATAGAGCCCGTGAACTGTTACCGATTGCACCTTTAACATTAACATCCAGCAATCATTAGCATGCTCGAGGCATAAAACCCATTAGAACACTATGCCATCATTTAGCATTTTCACATCAGCTAAACTGAGACAGCGTGCAGCACATCAGGAACGAGTTAGGTGGGAGCAAGGAGGAGCTAATGACAAAGATAGATGTGTGTGTGTGTGTGTGTGTGTGTGTGTGTGTGTTCTGTCTACATAAATTAATTTTGTCATTTAAGATGCATAAGAGCAGTTTGCTAAGCAGGTATCAATTCATGTGTCTTTTCATGTGTGTGCGTGTGTGCATATAAACTGCCGAAGGAGAGTACTTTATCAGACAGCATCTTGTTGCAGTGTATTTTTTAAAATCTTCTAGAGATTCTGTTATCGTTAGAGTTATGATAGCCCACCGCAGGACAAATATCTGATTAACGATTTGAGCGTGTGCGAGCCAGCGTGTGTGCATGTTTGCATGTGTGTGTCACTATAAATCATATCTGATTATGATGATCAGGCAGGCAGAAAGATGAAGGATGAGAAGGAGTGAGGGGGGGAAGACAGAAACAAAGAGAGAGAGAGAGAGAGAGAGAGACGCACACACAGAAATACAAAAGGCTGGATGGAGGGGGGACGGAGGAAAAACAGAGAGACTGGTAGATGGACGGCAACACAGAGGTCATAATTCATACAAACAAACCTCCAGCACTCAACTGAAAAATGATGACGCTTCACTAACATTAAGTTACTAATCACTCATCCGTGTGGAGTGTGTGTGCATTTGCATGCATTTGCTTTGAAAGGCTTCACATACATTAGACTACAAATAAGTCATCCTGTGTGTGTGTGTGTGTGTGTGTGTATTAGAGAGAAAGAAAGAGAGAGTGACATTTGTTTCGTTGTCTTTAGAATGTTTTCAAATCTGTTCTCTCATTTCTCATCTCTGTTATTCCTTGTTTGTATTTTTGCATGCGTGTTGCTTCTCACGTTCAGCACCAAATGTATTCCTATCTGCATGCAGTTTTTACAGAGCTGTGCACATCATGCATATGCAGCACAACGCACAATATAGACATAATGTATTTGAATCGTATTTGCAGCTGCAAAGCTTTGATAATTGAGTAAATAGAAATGTAAGAAACAGCTGAAAGCAACACATCATGTACCTCATCAGAATGCATGCACATGCTTCACTCGTTTTAAAAAAAAATGTCTCAATCTATAACATTCTGAATTTTTCTTTTTCTTTCTTTTCCCTCTGAGCTGTTGATGGAAGTGGTTAGGGAGTGAGCCATCTCAGTTGCTTCCTATCTCTGTTGAGAGCTGCACTTGCGTGGCACCAGTTACCGCAGACGGTGTTACGGTGGTTACTTTATTTTAAAATATCTTTTACTAAGATCTTTTTAGTCCCTCTTTCAAACTCACTGCCAGCTGAAAGATGTTTTAAGTGGTGCTACGCGGCAACATCTTAACTTCAGCTTGCAAAAATTAGCATGTTCACCAGGGTTTAATGTTTACATCTCAGCTAATAAGAGCTGGAGCCCATACATACCTGTGGCCTGCTGCAGAGTTATTCAACCTGGGAATAAATGCAGATTGTTGCTTTTCTCACTGAGGTCAAAAGCCAAATGTTGGCTGGTGTTAATAGGTTTTCCTTTCAATGTGAAATGGGAAATTTGTTTTTTTCCAGAAAAAATAGGCAACTTTCAGCCAATTAGAATCAAGAACTCTCCAGGTGTTTGTTTATGTTGTAACTTGAAAAGATGTCCAATGATATATTGAACATCTTATTTGTGCAACAGTCAATAATATACTAAAACTAAATGCTGTGCTTAATGCATATCCTTTCAAACCATGAACATGATTGATGCACTAAAAACGCGGAGTCAATACTTTTGGTTTTAGGCCTGCGTATTTTGTTTTTTGGCCAAAATCAAAGTGATGTCCTTGAGCAGGATACTGAAGGCCTTCCGCTCCCGGGGAGCAGTTGTGAAGCCGACCCCATAGTTTGACCTTCCTGTTGAAAAGGCAAGCGAAAAGATGAATTTGTCCTTCGGGGATCGATAGAGAAAATAAAGAGAGAACATGAGCAAGGCCGCCTGTGTCCAAAACACAAAACCCAGAGTAGCTGTAAAACACGGTGGGAGGTGTTGCCATTAAAACGTGGAAACTGACTGCCTTGGGAGTGTGTGTGCGTTTGTGAGAAAGAGCATGCAGGGGTGGAAGGAATAATTAGATCTTTTAGTTAAAAAGAAGGTAGCAATACCACACTGTAAAAAATACTCTCAAAACTTACTCAAAATTTTACTTTAAGGAAAGTATAAAAGTATGATTAACAAAAGGCAAGTTTCCTAACTAAAATACTCATGAGGCAGCAGAATGTCACTGATTCTCCTGTGTTACATACAGTTTTATCTGATTATTGTTGATTATTGTATCATAACATTGTCAGTGATGTTGTGGGTGGTTGAGGCGGAGCTACACAACATTTTAGGAACTTCTTGTGTGTTTTCTGTGTCAATTTCTAATCTCAAGATCAACTCAACGGAAAAGAAAAAGAAAGTTACTTTGAAATGTAGCAGAGTAAAGTGTACACTATTCATCTGTGAAATGTAGTGCAGTAGAAATATAAAGTACAAGTATATTAAAAGTGTACTTAAGCACAGTACTAGTACTGTACACTGTATGTACAACTACTGTGCTTTGTGTGTGTCTGTGTGTGTAAGCCTCAATCTGTGTCTGTGATGACCAAAGCTCATCTGCACCAAGGTAGATAAGTACTGACTTCATCGCCAGCTTAAACCAGCAGTGTGTGTATGCGTGTGTGTGTGTGTGTGTGTGTGTGGGCAGTCTACACAGTGTGTGTTGTTGATGACAGTTACTGATCAGTAACCTGTATGTTGATTGCAGACTATTAGTCTCTGAGAAAGACGAAGAGAACGCTTGTGTGGGTGTGTGTGTGTGTTGATTGCAAGGTGTGTGTGTGTGTGCCTCTGCGTCTGTGTGTGTGTCTGCTGATTGCAGAGTAATGCAGATCAGATGAAGCAAGAAATCGGCTTTTTGGCTCCATCAATCATCTCTCAGTCTCTCCCCTCTCTCTCCTGTCTCACTCTCGCTCTTTCCTTCAGCTTCGAGTTCCACTGTCTGTCTGTCTGTCCGTCTGTCTTTATTTTTTCTCTTTCAGTCTCTCATCATCGCCCTTTATCTTTCTCATGCACGCTTTACGAATTCTCCACTGAACCACTGAATTTCACACACAACACAGTTACGCCTGACAGGTACAGGTGACATTTTCCACTTTTTATATTTTCCCCGAGAGCAAAATATCAAGGGTATACCAACACAAATCTTCAATTTATATTCAAATTTAAAACAAAGACGGGTTGGATTCATCAAGATGACATTTGATTGATTTCCATATTCAGTTTTGGCAAACTGTAGCCACCTGAAATAATAAGTTGTGTAACAATTCAGTACCTGTACCCTTTGTCCTGTGAGGTATTTTTTGCCACTGAACATTGTCATTTAGAGTTTCAGGATTAAAAAAAGCTAATTTGTCAACCTGGTTTCAGCCTTATGCGAGACACTGACAAAGTTGTAGGAAAGCTAAGAAAAACATTTTGCAAACATTGTTGAAAGCAATGAAGAAGCGTGAGAAAACCTCTTCTGTGGAAAAATTGGGATCTTTTTTAATATTCTACAGGATATTGAAACTTAATGTTTTGAAGCCACACAACACTTGCCAAAGCAAGATGTCATCTCCGATATATGAACAAGCCAGTTATTTTATTTCTTTCTAAATGCTTCATGAAAACACTTTCAGCAATCATTGCCTTCAAACTTAAAACCTGATTTCCCCTTTGCTACTGTCAGCTGTTATTTCGTCACTTCGTCTTTGCGAACACCCCGTTCATATCTGTGTCCATCATACTGTATGATAGCCTGGGTTGAGCTCATCAGAGTCCACTCATCACATTCAGATCTTTAGCTCCACCACCATCACCAGCAGCAGTCCATCATGGGGGGGGGTTTCCTATGTTATTCTCAGCTTCATCACCATCACCAAAGACTCGCATCACTCATCTTTAATGTGCACATGGCAATAAAAATATTATCTGTTCACTCACGATGAAGACACTCCTGATTGAAATATTGAAAGTATATGTTCAAAGGGACACGAGTAAATGAATTCAAGTCAGTAAAAGAATTCTTTTGTGTGCATCCAGAGTTACGGGATTGGTCATTAAAATGGATAGAGAGAAAAGAGAGAGAAAACGTGTGTGTGTGTGTGTGTGTGTGTGTGTGTGTGTGTGTGTGAGAGAGAGAGAGAGAGAGAGAGAGAGAGAGAGAGAGAGAGAGAGGATCGGTAAAGGAGCCATGGTAACACAGATATTCACATGAAGGGGAAACAGGTGTGCTTCGCCTCCACTTCAGATCAACAGATTGTGTAATCCCCTCATCTTGGTCTGATGGGATTATATGATTTGATATGAATAACTGGTTAATCTTGAATGCTTTTTGCTTCCTGTGTTGATGAAACTGCTCTCTTGCTGATTGCCACATGATATGTGCTTACCGATGTTGCATCTGTTCCGATCGAGGCTTCGTGTGAAAACGCTTCAGCACGTTAGCTGATCAAAAGATGAGGTTCAATTAAAGTGGAGCTTTTGGTAAAACACATAAAAAACGAACGCCCATATGCTTTGCACATATCGTGGATTGTAAACCAAAGTTGACACATACAAACTACAAAAGGGTTGTAAAGAACATAAGTATGACACCATCAGAGTCAAGCCCGACAAACAACAAAGGGCTGGAAAAAAGCTTCCATAAAAACATAAAAACTAATGTAAAAAACATATATTGTTTTCTATGAATATTTCTGAGCTGAGTTTAATTATATGTATTTTCTACATTTTAATCCAGAATAAAACATAGACTTAAACAAGATTATAAAATTATTCTAAAGGTCCAGTGTGTAGGATTACGAGCCATCTAGTGGTGAGGTTGCAGATTGCAGCCAACTGAACACCCCTCGTCCTCCTGCAGAGTCAGTGTTTGTCTGTTTGTCTGGGCTTGGGTAAACACATGGCGGTGCAACATGGTGGACTCAGGGAGGACCAGCTCCATCTGCAGATATAAAAGACTCATTCTAAGGTGACAGAACCACAACAATTCGATGTTTCTGGTAATTATACACTAATGAAAACATGATTTCTGACTCTAAATCCTACACACTCTCCTCCTGAACTGCATTTACTAAGACATAAGCTCTGTCCAAAATCACTTCTCACTCTTTCAATACTTCTTAAGTACTGGAACAAACACTCAATAGTGTTCTGAGATTTCAAGCACTTGAAACACGCTTTAACCCAAACATCACATCTTAAGTGTCACAATTCGACAAATTCAGAAAAGGCCAGAGACATGACTAATAGACTAATCTTCACAAAGCCGCACACACACACACACACACACACACACACACAGATAGGCATACATACACACAATTAAGACATATAATGTGTACAAATCAGCAGTGGAAGAAGTATTTAGATCCTTTAAGTATAAGTACTACTATCATACTGTGAAAATACTCCACAAAAGTCCTGCATTCGAGACTTTACTGAAGTAAAAGTACGTGTGTATGTATGTATGTATGTACGTCATCATCCTGTAAAATTCCAGCAAAGTTCCTTGTCAGTGGTTTGCTATGATATCTGATATTTTTCGATTGATATTACTGCTTCGTTAACGTGTATGTATTGTGCTGTATAGTACATGTTCAAGGTTGAGGGTTATTTTACCTGCTTTATATTGTTGTAGTTTAATGCGTCAATGCGTCACATTCTAAAAGATTATCAAATGTTCGTGGTGTTGACGTCCTGTTTCAACCAAGAGTCATACAGGGATACATTTTCCAGCTAATCCAAGAGGGTTTGTAAATAGTTCATTTGGCTAAAGAAGTGGGAGAATTCCCTCAGCCCCTGAAGGCTTCATGCTTCATTTTTCAGTTTATCACAAACATTCAAATGTAGTGCAGTAAAAAGTACAGTATCTGCTTCGTGGATGCAGTGGAGTGGAAGTATAAAGTCCTAAAATACAGAAACACTCACGTAAAGTACCTCAGATTTGAACTTAAGGACAGTACATGTACACAGTACAGAGTAAATGTACTTTATTACATTCCACCGCCAGTACAAATGCACACAGACGCCTACACACACACACACACACACATGCATGCACACACACACACACACACACACACAGGAAAGATAAGGGTAGCGTAATGTAAGATAAACAAAGGGGGAGTTCTGGAGGAATAATTAGAAACATGAATGTTTGGTATTTGCGATGATGATATGATGATATACGAGTCTCGCTGCCTGCTGGCCCTGGCAGAAAGTTCTCAGAGGTCATTACGGAACATTCTGGAACATTCTGCCGCGTTCTGATGGGATTCCCAGATCTGCCAGTGTAGCTGTCAATTATATCCAGATTTTCAACTTTACTGGGGCCTCAATGCCACATCAATACTGCAATACCATCCCTTCATCTATCTCTGTCTCGTTCCCTCTGTCCCGTCCCCCTGTCTCTCCTCCCTTCTTTCCACACTGGCACAATAGAGAGGAGAACAATGCCAGGGTGCCACCACATCAAACACGGACAGAAGACAGACAGCGAGAGAGACAGACAGAGTCAGAGGGACAGATGAGGAGGGAGACAGAATTACAGTGCGGGTCGAAATGTGATTGTGCATCAAAGCAAAACTGAGGGGAAAAAACTTCCTCTTAAACTGATTATATATCCATGAGAAGAAAAACCACAATGTCTCTCTCTCTCTCTCTCTCTCTCTCTCTGTCTTTGTCTGTCTCATGGTGCCAACTGTCTACACGCTACCAGTGTGTACTTTTACACATTGCTATCAAAGCCATTTCTGCGGGATCAAATCCAGCTTTCCATACGGTTTTTCACTTGCATTTTCTTTTGTTCAGCAGCAGTTTTCACTTGACACACTGACAAGATACCGTAAAGCAATGACAATCCTCAGATTAGGCATTCAAAGGGGACGATCAGGCGTTTTAAAGGGTTAATTCACCCTAAACCAGACTTGACATGTTTTCCTCATGATCTCTGACAGCTTATTCCATATTTGTGGATATCACCAGTGTCAGTTTTGGGGGCTAAGGACATATTTTCCTCATTACAACTGCTGGCACAACAGTGAATTATAATTTGGTTTCTTGGAAAAGCTCAAACAGCCTTTTTTTTTGTTTTATCCACAAAGTTGATCTTCTATTTATTTCCAATGGAGAAACTCTCACACTTGGTGGTGTTCACAGAAATATATGAGCTAATGTTGAGAAATAAAGCACAATGACTGACTTTCACTTAAAGGTACAATGCAAGCATTATTACAGCTTTTATTTTGTTTTTTATTTTATTTTAGTTTTGGGCAGCGTAAAATTTATTGTGTGGAAAGAAATTATTTTTATGTGAGAATGAAAAGAGCTTAACTGCCCTTCTTTTTTTTTTACAACAACAGTTTGTACTCTTACTCTTATAAGAAAAACTGTAATATAATACACAGCATCAAATATGGATCATGTATGGCTACAACAAATAGGCTTTTAATTGATATGTGTATAAAGAAGACAAGGAATGATGGTTTAACTGAAATATAAGATTAATTATTAAATAATTAATTATTATAATTTAAAATGTAATTTAATTTTAGACAGCAAAAGGCCAAACAAAATCTACTGGGTGCAGGATCCAGTGCTTGGGCAGTTGTGCCCGGAGTAGGAACTGAAAATAAGGACACCACGTCCTCTGCTGCACCAATTTCAACCATTTATTTTATTTATTTATTTATTTTTAAATGTCTCTTGCGAGTCAACCATCTTTATGGAAGTGCAAAATAAACTGGAGAAGGCAATTTCTGAAGAGACTGTGGTGGGATAAACTGCATTGCTGGCTTTATATGAGGGAACAGCTGACAAATATGAAGAGTTGGAATAGAAGGAAAAGGGATGAAGCGGCAGGGGGGGGACAAGTTTACTGTCAGTAATGAAAGGAGTTGAAATGAGAGGTATTGTGTAAAGACTTGAATGAGTGCACAAAGAAGGAGTGAAGGTGTCTTTTAAGCGTCTTAGCTGAAATGGGCTCCTTACCTTTGGGCCTTATACCAGAGTCCGGCCTGAGGGCCTTTATTTTGAAAATCCTGCATAGTCCAGAGCCCCCTTGTTAAGGTCCTGCTCCTGTTACTGGTCTTTATTTTGAGTGTGTGTGTGTGTGCATGTGTGTGTGTGTGTGTGTGTGTGTGTGTGTGTGCGTGTGTGTGTGTGTGTTTGTGTGTCATCAGCTAGAAACCCACCAACTACAGTTAAATTCTGAGTGACTGTTTTTTTTGGCATCTTGCGAGAGACAGCGTTGAACACATTGGTGTGAAATATGTGTTTGCGGTGTCAAAAATGTAGGAAAAGTCCCTTTTTACGCTTCTTCCTGAAACCTCTGGTCAAAGACAAAGCTGAAAAGAATTTCTGTAGAACAACGTAACCCCACTCTGTGTTTAATGTCACTCAATTCCCAAAACTGTTAAAAATTACACTGTAAAAAATGTCTCTGAGTTCTGCTCTTTAAGACTCAGTGCAAAATGTAAATACTGCTCCGATTATGTTAAGAGGTAACGTTTGTTTGACTGAATGAAACACCACATTTATGTGCTGCACCGGATTTGCAAGGAGGTGGCTGGTCTGGAGTCCACAGTCCAATCTGTGGTTAAGGTTAGGCAACAAAAGCACTTTGGTTAAGGGTAGGGAAACATTTCTTTTTGGTTAAATGGTCCAGAAAACAAATGAGGTACATCATGAGTGTTTATTTTATCGACATGTTTTTCAGCAGTGTTTTTGCAACTTGTCTCACGTCCTCATTATGTTAATAGAAACAAAAACATAATTGGTCAACATTATGTTTCCTTTCACTGTTTACATAAAAACACGTAGCACTCTGACACACAACATCAATGCACGCACGCCTGCACGCACACACACACACACCCTGAAGCAGCGTCCTTGACGGGGACGACTGCTGTTAATTCAGTAAAGTGTTTGTACGTCCAGACAGGACATTTACAGACAACCAGCTACCAATCAGATCTCTCAGTGGACGACAGGTTGATATGTGTCCAGCGTCCCGCGGGACCAGAGGGTCTCCTGGCTCCTGTCCCACCGCTGTCCCTGTTGTCATCTGGAGTAAGTGATGAGAACTACATCAGATGTTCAGTTGTTCAACCCAGCTGCAGCTGTGATCTTCATCGAACACCCACCACACACACACACACACACACAGACGCACACACACACACACACAGACGCACACGCGCGCACACACGCTCGAAAGGCGATAAATACGTCAAAGAATGTTTTATCTTTGTTGCCTCCAGTTCTCTTCAGTACTTGTCTCAGTTCTTTCTTGCTAGTCCCCTGCCGATCTAATTCACTGATCTAATTGTGTTTAATAAAATACACATTTGATGACATAATATTTTATTAGAGTCACTCAAACACAAACAGACACTCACAGGCATACATATGTACTATACTGCTGTGTTAAATGGCTTTTTTAATAGTAACTAAAAAAAAAAAACCTGGAAGCGGGGGGTCTCTGGTAATCACCAATATGAGGTCGTTGTTTAATCACAATGAGAATCGGATAAATAAAGGAATTCTGATTCTGATTCTCATTAAACAACGACCTCATATTTGTGATCACAGAGACCGCCCTGTTTCCAGGTGTTTTTTAGTTATTGCTATTTATTGTCATAACTAAAGAAAAGGGAAGAGGAGATGGAGTTGAGGGGAAGAAAGAAGAGAGAACAAACTACAAATACAACAATAAGTGGGTTTAGTTTTGTGCACAAGCATGAAAATCCATAAAAACAAAAATCATACATATTTGCACGTTCACAGGCCAGACACAAACTTGTTCGGTCCCTGTCTGTCTTACACAGTGACTCACAGAGACACACACACACACACACACACACACACAAAGACATATTTTGTCTATAAACCACGCTCATCCATCATCTTAGCTAATGTCACATGGGTAAACTGTCTTTGAACACACATGATGTTAATTTATCATTTCTCCCAAGTGTGTGTGTGTGTGTGTGTGTGTGTTTGTACGTGTGTGTTGCGTAGTCTATTCTCTTCTCATTTCTTTTCCATCCCTCAATCTCTCTCTTAGCTCCGTCTGTCCATTTCTTTTTTTTTTTTTGTTTTGGACATCACTGTTCTCACAGATGCGTGTGTGTGTTTATGTGTGTGTGGGTGTGTTAACGTGGACCGAGTTAGGTTGGTGTGTGTCTGTACTTGCTGGTTTGTGGGTGCATGTGTGTGTACACGTGTGCGTACTTATCACCCAACTGAACGGATTGTATTGTCATCGTATGTGGGTTTATTTAACTATTTAATTCCAAAATAATGTTTTTGATAACCAGGAAGACTGTCCATCTGCTAACTGCAGGCTGGTGTCAGGAGCGAAAGAAAAGAACAAAAAAAGTCGAATACAATACATAATTCATGCAAAACAAACAAACAGCTGAAGGACAACATATGCATGTAATTCTGATGTTTTTTGGGTTTTTTTTTTTTGTTTTCTTGTTGTTTTTTTTTGCCTTTGTACATCCCTGGCCAAGAGCAACGGCTTTTGTTTGCCTTTATGAAATTGAAAACAAGAAAAGAACTCAGAGCTGTACTGTTATAAGTTTCTTTGAGCATTTCGTTTGTTTGTTTGACTTTTTTTTTTTTTGCCTTCATTATGTTCCTTCCCCGTGTTATTCATCTCTCGCTGTGCTAAAAAGACACTCATCTTCTGCCATATTGTACACAACATAAGTAAATGTCACTGAAATTGGAAAACTGTGTTGCTTTGATTAAATCAAGGTTAATCTTCATTGTAATGATAATGAGAATTTCCTTAAAAATGGAGGTACGGAGTTTGGGAAATTACAGCTTCGGTTTTTGATGTGAGCCTCGGATTTTTATTTATTTATTTTTTTACTCCTTGAGAAAGGCTGTTACTCACATCATTCCCGGGCAAAATCATAATAAATAGGCTCTTTTTGGTCTTTGTCTCCGTCAGTCTTCCCTGCTGCCTTATCTCTCTCACCCCTTGTATGGTTGCCCTTTTCTTTTATTCAAGTACATTTAAACAACAAAAAGTGTTTACAGGGGAAATCACAGGACAAAAACACACTTCAGAGTAAGAGAAAAACGCTAATTTTAACACCCAAGGAGCTTGTGCACCTTCAGTGTGTACATACAGCGTACAAAGTGGTATGGATCACTTCCTCCTTTCTTCTCTTGCTGAACTTTCTTTTTTTTCCCCACCCCTTCCATCAACCCACCCAAATGCTATCATCCTCCATATTGTTCAGAGGCGGTGACACTGATATGCAGACTGGATCTGTGCATGTCAGTGTGAGTGTATATTGTATATCTGTGTGTGTGTGTGTGAGAGAGAGAGACAGAGAGAGAGAGAGAGAGAAGGAGAGAAAAGGAGGATGAAGATGATGATGAATAAGGCTCAGGAGAGGAGGGAGAGAATTACCTCTGAGCATGAGGGAGTGAAATATAGACGGAGAGAAAAGCAGAGAAAAAGAGACATTGAAGTGGAGACAGAAGGAGTGATTACATGAAACAAGATGAGTGAGAGGGAAAAATGAAATAAAAAGGGATTGGAGGGGAGGCAAAAAACACAGAGAGGGATAAGGAGAGAGAGAGATGGAGAGAGAGAGAGGGGAGAGAGTGTGAGGGGAGAGAGAGAAAGAGAGAGAGAGAGAGAGAGAGAGAGAGAGAGGGAGAGAGAGAGTGGGGGGAGGGAGAGAGAGGGGGAGAGAGGGAGAGTGTGAGGAGAGAGAGAGAAAGAGAAAGAGAGAGAGAGAGAGAGTGGGGGGAGGGAGAGAGAGAGGGGGAGAGAGGGAGAGTGTGAGGGGAGAGAGAGACAGAGAGAGAGAGAGAGAGAGAGAGGGGAGGAAGAGAGAGAGAGAGAGAGAGAGGGAGAGTGTGAGGTGAGAGAGAGAAAGAGAGAGGGAGAGAGAGTGGGGGGAGGGAGAGAGGGAGAGAGAGAGAGAGAGAGAGAGAGGGGAGGAAGAGAGAGAGAGGGAGAGAGAGAGTGTGAGGTGAGAGAGAGAAAGAGAGAGGGAGAGAGAGTGGGGGGGAGGGAGAGAGGGAGAGAGAGAGAGAGAGAGAGAGAGGGGAGGAAGAGAGAGAGAGGGAGAGAGAGAGTGTGAGGTGAGAGAGAGAAAGAGAGAGGGAGAGAGAGTGGGGGGAGGGAGAGAGGGAGAGTGTGAGGGGAGAGAGAGACAGAGAGAGAGAAAGAAAGAGCAGAGGAAGAGAGAGAGAGAGAGAGAGAGAGAGAGAGAGAGTGTGAGGTGAGAGAGAGAAAGAGAAAGAGAGAGGGAGAGAGAGGGGGAGAGAGGGAGAGTGTGAGGGGAGAGAGAGACAGAGAGAGGGAGAGTGTGAGGTGAGAGAGAGAAAGAAAGAAAAAGGGAGAGAGAGTGGGGGGAGGGAGAGACAGAGAGAGAGAGGGAGAGTGTGAGGGGAGAGAGAGAAAGACAAAGAGAGAGAGACAGAGAGAGTGGGGGGAGGGAGAGAGAGGGGGAGAGAGTGAGGGGAGAGAGAGACAGAGAGAGAGAGGGAGAGAGGGTGAGGGGAGGGAGAGGGAAACAGAAGTACTCCAGTCTGAGGTGCGAGCACGTTTTGCGATTCCCATGTTGTTTTGGATAGTGAGAGAGAAGGACGGAAAGAGAGATGGATCGGCTATAATCGTATTTTCTGTGGTGTGCACACGTTTCCTGAATCCCATGTTGCTTTTTGGCTCTGGGCAACAAATTGAGGGTAAAACTAGCAGCAGAGATGAGGAATGAGAATTTTTAAGATAATATTCAGAGCAGTTCCCAATGGAAAGCCATTCTGATTCACAGCATATGCAAGTGGAGAAGAGGAGGAGGAGGAGGAGGAGGGTGAGCAAGTGAAACACTGGAGAGGAGTGAGGTATGGATAGATGGAGAGAGGATGGGGAAAGATGAGGAGGAACGGAGGCAAGGGACACAGAAAGGAGGGTGGCTAACGCGGGCAGAAGAAGAGAGGACAAAGAAAGTGAAAACAATCAAAGTAAGAGGCATGAGGAGTGAAGCTGGAACAAAACAAAATCACAGCAGCGCATATCAGCTTTCACCTGTAGGAGAGTTTGGGAGATTTTCTTCCAAAGACATGACATGAGTGAGTGTGGCAACGCAATAATTGATTACCTGTTGAGCCCACTGGAACGACTGACCTCTCAAACACACTGTATTTAGCAGCCGCCGCACACTTGCTGGTGTTCTAATCACAATCCCTGCACAACTCAGCGCAAGCTCACAAGGGCTGAATTCTCCCCAGTATCTAAATAAAATGGGTGAGATGTTTGCCAGGAGAGAAACAAAATGGCAGCCTCAAAAATGGATCCAGATGGAACTGTGACATCAAACCCAATATGGTGAGGGACAAGATTCCCAACTTGAGGGGCTTGTGAGGAAGCCAGCCAGGTCTGCACCAGACCATAAATAAGTCCCAACGGTCTCGACTGTTGTCATGAATTATGCATGTGCAGGAGGCAGGTCAGGCTGTGCTGTACTCCGCACTGTCAGCTTTCACACCAAAACCTGGGAGCGCTTGTGGAATTCTTCTACATGTTTGTACACCGACTCTGCTTAGGTTTGTTTGAGTATCCCATTCACGAGGTAATCCATGTAAACACCCCATCCTTGTAGGAGACACCTGGATAAGCTCATATGCTGTCTTTGACGGTAAGTCCAAAACAAACTCCGACACAGTAAACACTGAAGTTACAGCAGCTCAGTGCACCTTCTGCGTGACCACATCTGCTGAGATCCACTCTTCCCCGTCACCTTAACGCAAACGACATCTAACTTCCGTGTCATGTCCATGGGAAAGACCCGATGAGGGATTATTTACATACAATTAGCCAATACAGAGAAACGTTGAGCATGAGTCATGTCAAAAATTAAGTGAAATGATGGTGTATTTAAAAAGAAAAAAATAGACTACTGGATCTGCACAGCAGTGCAGAGCAAGCCTGGAAAGTTTTCTATTAAAACATGGAACCATGTGAGAAAAAGGCTCAACTTTCAAATTGAATCGAAATAAGAAGGAACGCCTGATTCCCAGCAGCCATGTCCTGAAGAGGACAGTGATGTTGGGTGATGAGGTACAGATGTTATCACGCACAAAAAATCTCTGGACGTGCTTCTTTATTCCTGTATAAGATGGGATCTTTTGGAACAAATGATGCATTTCACATTGAGCTTCTGCTTGTTGCTCATCCAAGCATAAAGGAAGAAAAAGAAATTGAGAGTAACTTCCAGAGAGCTGGTGGTGACGTGAACTCTGAACGACAAGCTACAACGCTGTATTTCCTATGCGCTCTTCCAGTAACCTATTAAAAAAGTATTTCGCAGGAATAAACAAACTTGTTAAACTGAAAACAAAAGTGCCTCTTAGGGATTAAAACTCCTCTTGACTCCCACCATGACGAGATATGATGGCGGTTGCGTGATGTTTTGACGTCCTGTCATGCAGGGCGCTGAATCATGTTTTCCATTAACATTTCTCGGCTCCAGGAAAGAGCAGAGACACAGAAGCACCAGAGTGCAACCTGGACAAACTTTGCAGCCAAAACCTCAGTTGGTTCTGCTCTGACCTTTAGTTTATCCATGAGTGACGTGGACTGCCATCGCAGAACTGCTGGCTCGCGATAGGTTCCAAAAATGGCTGAGTCATCACATTATGTGGCTCATTTACTGCTAACAACATTCTTTATGTCCCAATTATGACTTTGCATTTTCTCCTTTCGCCCTTTCAGCTTCCATCTCTTGCTCTCTCTGTAGCTTAATGAGTTCTTTCTCTCTTACATAAGAATTGTAATAAAAATCTATGGTGATGATAACAAGGATTTATGTCAAGCACAGATGGTCACACATGATAATTTAGATTATATACTGACACTTTTGGCCTGTCATTGACCTACAGGTGACACACACACACACACACACAGGCATGGATATACAACATCTGGCTAATGCAGATCATTCAGGCCACTCGGGGGCAGTGGACCACGCTGTACACATTCATGTATTTCCACATCATAAAGTTGTTTTGTCAAACTTGTTAGAAAATGTTTGCCAATTTTTACAGGTAGCAGAGACACAGCAACATATAGCACTGATCTGGAGTCACTAAATCATCACTCTCCTTTTAGCTCTGTTTTGGTCTTCACCAACCTTTTTGCAGAAATATATGCCTCTTCAGCAGCTAAAAGCTCCATCATATCCACAAGCTAGAGGGCAAATATTGCCTGCCTGTCATTCGGTACAAGGTGGATAGTGCACATTGGGCTTTGCTATAACCTCACGCATACGGGAAGCCGTAAAAACCAAAACAATGATCCGAGAGATGCTAAAATGTTCAGTAGATCTGGGCAGAAGTGCAGGGTGATCTCTACTACAGGTCATGCCTTTAACATACTGATATACATGGCATCAGCTAACATTGAAAAGTCAGACTTAAAGCACAAGAGGGGATGTGACGGGACCTCAGGAGGTAGAGCAGGTCATCCATAACATCACAGGGCTGCTGGTTCGATCCCCACCTCCTTCTGTCCACATATTGAAGTGTCCTTGGGCGAGACACTGAACCCCAAACTACTCTCAATGGGCAGGCTAGTGCCGCCATGTGTGTGTGTGTGTGTGTGTGTGTGTGTGTGTGTGCAAGAAAGAGCAGCTAAAAACCTTGCAAAACACTTGCTATAAAAGGGCTGTATAAATGTGGTCATTTGCTGACTTTTTCAAAAAACCTCAACGAGACACCAAGCCTTCCACCCTGACCTTCTCTCTACCACTTTAGTGAAACTTTTTCATTGAAGTTAATCCAGCCAGCAAAAGAAAAGTTGTGCTATAAACATGTGTTTTGTAAACAAGGGCACTTTCTCACTGACACGCAAAACGTATACTAAATATATATTAATGCTAAAACACAAAGCTATGATGGATACACGCATATAAATACAAACAACCCTGCCATTCTCTGTAATTCCTTTACATTGACACTCTTTGTACCTCTGACATCTCTTAGTCATCATATCAGATTTTCTCTGCTGAATTTTTAACTGTGTGTCTGTGTGTTTCAGTGTGAAGCACTGATAATGGATCTGTGCTCTTTATGAGCAGACGCAGAGGAGGTCTGAGTTGAAATGACTTTATTCATTCTGAAACATTACAACACTATCTTGTTATTGTCATAATGTGGTTACTGAGTGAAAAAGTGGGCATAAAAGCTTTGTGGATCGCTGGTTTTGAGATCAGACCATGAGCTTGGGAGACACCAGGGTCGAATTTGTATCAGGACTCTTGTCACATGTCCTCTTGTCTCGTATCTTTCCGGCTGTCTTCTGTAAACAATAATTATTAACTTCTCTCACCGAAGGAACACTTCATTCCAACCACGTCTGGCACAAATCTGCTGCCTATGCTGACTCAGTTTTGATTTCCTGTAACCACCCAAAGTCTTTATTCTATCATGTCTAGACAAAAAAACGATGTTTGTCCTCACCACTGCGTGGAGGGTTGCTAAATGTGGCAACGTCCCTCAGACTAGAAAGGTTTCTGGGCCGAAACTGTTTCAATAAATGAGCTGAATGTCTCCTCACCAGATCATGACTCAACCTTGTAACCTAGAGATTAACTCGGATGGTTTCATTACGAGGCAACTGCTAAGCTCTGCTCCTAAATTAGCAGTGCGCCATTTAAAAGAAGTGTTAAGTATTTACAATTATGGAATGGCACAATGTGATACCTTCCTGTGTCCACACAGATTTTCCTAAATACAAGTTGCTGTCATCCATAATGTATTAGCAGCTAAGTATGCTATGGTTCATGTACATTTTTTTTTGCCATTAAATATCTTTTCTTGTGTGAATCATGAAGTCAAAATCCTCAAGATATAGCCTTCCTCTTCTGGGGTCACAGATTGTACTCCTGATTTAAAAAATTAATGGAGACGTGGGAGGCGGATCGGGGGAGGGTGGGGGAGCGGAAATTGAAAACTTCCACGAGGTCCCAATAAAAATGAAAGAAAAAGCGCCATTTTCTGATGACCCTTTTTGAAAGTGTCCCATTAGCAGCAGAAACCCAATATTCCAGCCTTTCCCCTCTTTCTCTAGAGGGTTAAGAGGTTCACAGGAAGACATGACTGGAGAATAAAGACATGGGAGAAAATGAGAAAAAGCAAGGCAAAAAGGGTGAGGCTTCAAATCTGTGGAAAGGCTGAATATTACCTCATTTGGACCCGTTCATACTGCAAGTGGTTTATTGATTTGTCGCAGTGAATAACAGATCGCAGTTAAATACATGCACCAGTTATTAATGGTCTACCAACAGCTCCACTCCTGAATTCCCTTGAACACAGTGCTAAAAGCAAACCTCCAAAATTTATGTGTAAATGTGGAGCCAGTGCTTACATTGACTATGTTGCTTAAGTGGTTGGTAAATGCCTCACCTTTTTTAAAATGCACTTTAATTTAAATCAAAATTCAAGTATGTTTAGTTTCAAAAAAAAATTTGAATAATCTATTTTTTGAGTTAGTAAATAACATGTACAGAGACTTTATTGCTCAATGAATTGATCCCTATATATACGTAGGGTTCATTTAGTTATTTTCCATTTTCCTACAAAGAATCCTGTACTTCTGTGATCCAGACTGTTGCATCACATCCAGAGCAACAGGGTAATAAAACAGGGAGTTAAGCTGCTCTTTATGAATATTAAATTAACTAACATGCAATTATTAATTAAGTACAGCAGAATTCAATGTTAATCATTTCATCTCAGAACTTCACACACACACACACACACACGTTGAGACGACGGCAGTTAGAGCAGCTCAGGTACGTATTTAGATGTATAGCAGCATTCTTACGTAATGTTACAAATGTATGTATGATGACTGAAAGTATGTTGCTTTAACTAAAAAAGTGAAATATTTTGTTTGATAAAAACAGCTTTTTTGTGTATCTGAGCGCTGAATCTGAGAACATCAGTGAATTTATATTCATAATTAGTCTGAGTGCTTTTAGGCAGCTAATGGATTCTCAATGGAAGTTTCTCTAAGTGCAGCAAAGAGCAGAATCGTAATGTTTGTGTGTTCTGGTGTGTGCATACGTGATGTGAACAAACACACACACACACACACACACACACACACACACACATACACAACTGTAACCAGAGAGCAGAAAGTATTGAACAAGTGGGGGGAGCAGGGAAACGTGGGGGGAAAAGAGAGAGATCCTCTAATTGCAGAATGCAGTTGTTCATCCTAAATGACTGGAACATCCTAATCACTTATCACTAATTACACTTCTGTCTGTCTTTTTTTTCTGTCTGTCTGTCTGTCTAGCTGGCTGTTGGACCGAATGGGTAATTTACTATTTGGTTTGTTGGCAAACTGTTCGGCTAGTTGTTTCTGTGGCTGACTGACTGCTTGGCTAAATGACTGATTTACTGGTTGGCACGCCGACCAGAAATGTAATGGGATGACTGACTTGCTGGAGTACAGTCCTGTTGATTGACTGGGTACCTCACTTAAAGACTGACTAACTGACTCTTTGAATAAAATTAACTTATGCTGGCCCAACTCTGTATTTAATGATACCTGGCTCACCGGCAAGAGGGAGTGAGTCACTCTGCAAACATTCCCGCTCTGACAACTAAATGGATGGATGTGATGGGTATAATGGATGTAGCTGTGCAATAATAAGTTGAAACGTAGTGGGAAAATGGAACTGAAAGATTTGATTACCTGCTCTGGCAGCGCAACTGAGAGTGGCATAATGTGCATTATCAATAAGGTCAGAGAGCCCGACAGCAACAACAATGAGGTAATGTAGGTTACAAGTAGGTTAAAAGATGTAATTAGTGCAAATGGAAAGAACACTAATAAATATTAATTGCTGCAGACTGTTGATGTGGACAACAGCTGCAGACAGTGACCACATAACCCTCAGTCTACAATCTAATCTAAAGTAGATTACAGCAAACCATGGCCTCAAGTGAGCTTACACTTTATCAGTTAAGAAAAAGTATCACGCTTCAGTTTGTCTGTGGTCCCGTCAGACACAAAGACGTGAACACTGAGAGGGTACATTTCTTCCATAACATTCACGGATGGACTAATGATCAAACTGAATTTCCATTTGGATCAAAAAAACACAGATGTGGCCAAGCAAAATAATCAGCCGGTGACTGGACAATCAACACACTCTGATCCAGCAGCTCGGTTTGTAGAATAACGTCGGCGTAATCACTGACAATGTAAAAGGTTTAGATCAGAGGCAGAAGCTGTTAGGCTGGTAGCTGATGAGTTGATACAAATAAGTGCAAAAAAATCTTTCAGGTCCACTTGACTGTTGGTGACCAATGAGATAACTCCTACACACAGAAGGAATAACCCCCTCAAAGTATCTTACCAAATACACAGGAGCAGGCAAGTTAATACGCACAAATCCAAGCAAGCAAACGCATGCAGACAGAAACATACAATATGTGTGAACCATACACACACGCACACACACACACACAAACAAACTGATATTCAGGAACTTAGACTGATGCAGTGTTTGAAGAAGTCCAGATGGTGTGTGTGTTAAACAGTGCTCCCTGCAGAGAAGCACACTCTGAAATCTGCACACGCTAACACACACACACAGTAAACAAACATTATCATATATCTTTGTTCTGCTGACTGCAAATTAGTTCCTCAAGGACTTCGTTCAGATGTTGTGCAAAACTTCATTTTTCTGCACACCTTACAAAGGCCTGCGATATTTTGTTGCTGGCACAGACGCACTGAAACTACGGGAAAAGATTCAAATCCAACGAGCACTTGTCAGACTTCAGAAACAAATATCACTACCGTTTAGATTTTCTAATCTGTAAAGTTATAAAAGAGAGAGAGAAAACAACCCAGAAACATGACACATTCCTGATGGTATCTGTGGAGATTCTCACTCATCCAGTGATTCACTCAAAGAGTTAAAGCAAGGACTTGTGAAGATTGACTTGAAGACGTTTCGCTGCTAATCCAAGCAGCTTCATCAGCTTCATCAGTTCAGTTCAGAACTGATGAATGATGATGTTGTTTTTACTGCAAAAAAAAAAATACACTGACAATCTTTTAAAGCCCATACATTTTGTTTTACAGGCCTTGCACACTATGTTTAGCTTTTGGAAAACAAAGTCTTAATGCATTTTAGCACCCCAATAGTTTCCCAATTGAATTAATTTACTAATTCAGTGAATAAACGAATGACTTACTTTTCAAATAAATGCGGTTCTCTTCCATGCTTAACTTACTTACACACTCACTTAAACACTTGGACATACTTATAACATGTTTGAAAAGACAGAAGTGGTACTTGGAAGTCACCTGACTGTTTTTTTTTACAAGCTGTTTTACACAGTGATCATACAGCGCCGCCACAGTGAAGACTCTTCTTTGTGTCACTGCTGGTCTTTTACACTAAACAAAACAATGACGGCATAACGCCGACCTTGATCTCATTTCTGCTCGAATGTTCTGGAGAAAACATTTTCAGATGCTGTTCTTCTGTGAACTAGCTGCCTTTAAAACCTCAAGTGTAACATGTCGACAAAAGGTCACACCCCTGTCTCGAACTTCCTGCTCGCCAGCTCTTTCTTCTTATGGAACTGGCTCTGTATCGCCCTCTGCTGACTGCTTAGAGGAAAAACAATGACCCCGACCCCATTTAACCTTTTAACATTTCATGAAGGAAACAGCAGCAGCCTTGGACAGTCTGTGTAAGAGATGCTACTGATTGACTTGTAGGGTTAAACATCCTGCGTTTGAAGGCAGGCACCCCGTATTGGAGAGCTTTGGCGCAGCCCAGCTAACAGCTAACATGTAGCTTGTTTCCTACATATACTGTTGGCTACTTTCACTGTTAGTATTTGTTTGTGAAAGAAGGCAACATGCATGTTGCTCTTCTGCTTGTTGATCAAAACTAGACTCATGAAACAATAAAAAAGTGTGCGTGGGGATTTGCCATAAGGCATTCATATTAAGGATTTTCAAATTAGATGATGCTGGGGGCAGCCGTGGCCTAGAAGTTGGAGAAGCAGCTTATGATCGGAGGGTCACCGGTTCGATTCCCCCACTGGACAGGCAGGAAAAATTTGGGTGTGGTGGAGTGATTAATAAGAAAAATGATGGATGTTTGACCCACTGGGCTATCTTGTACCAATATGTAAATGGAAAAAAAGCAAGAGATTTGTTTGCTGCCCATGGCCCTCCAGCTGTGTGGCTTTAATATGCAGACTGTGTGTTGGACTCCTGCTGAGAAACTGTTTGTGGGTGCCTGTACCAGTGATACTTAGCCAGTTCACGCTAATTTGGTGAGTTTTAAAGTTTACGCTTGCTAGTCATGAATTATAGAGGTAGAGCGCTCGTTTTACAAGTTGGAACGCAGAGCAAATTAACAACAAAGATCAAGCAGACGTGTCTCAGATCTAATGAAAGCTCAGGATTTTCAGGTTGAATGTTTTTTGATGAGAAAAAGAAAAAAAAGCAGCAGTTTCAGGTAAGACAGTCGCAAACTAAATTTTTGCAGCTGATTTAGGTTACACAGGCTATAGTGTGTTCCTGCCCATGATATGTTATTTGTGTAAGAGAGTTTAATTACCCCAATTAATTACCCGACCCCCCCATGTCATCACCCTCCCTGGATAAATGAGACTGAATGACAGGAAGGAATCAGGAAAGAGCCTAAGCCAAAGGAAAGGGGAAGGAGAAGAGATTCAAAGCAAAACTGGTACTTTAAATCAATTTCTCTCAGTGTAGATTGTGTGTACTTGCATACTTGCATTTTAGCATTGTGTTTAAATCGCTCCAAGGTGTATGACTGTAGGAGTGTTACGTTAGATACTCCTGTTAGAGTTACAATACAGCGGTGATGAGACCCACAGAGTCTGACCGGGTTTCTGCTGTTTCTGTTCCTTATGAATGTTTTTTTTTTTTTTTTTTTTGGTTTGTTTGTTTGTTTTATTAAAAAAATTATAAACCAATTCTCTTTCTTTTGAAGGAAAAACAAAATACTGAGACAAAAAAGTGATTCATTTTCTGTTAATAGAATCAGTTATCTCTCCATAATATTATCCATAACACGAGTTATATTTGTCAGAGTGCTTGCAGCATATTGCTAATTTAAATTCAGTGACAAGGTATGCACCCCACACCTGTTCCTTATAAAAATAATTTATCACAGCTGTCACTTTACTATATTGAATCAGTGTGTGTGTGTGTGTGTGTGTGTGTGGAGCCCTCTGAAGATTCTAACTACATTATATGCATGTAAATACACATGAACAAATAATGGTAAAATGTGGCAATAGAATTCAATAATTTCTTGAGGAGGAAAATGTTTTGAAGATTGGACAAATTCAGAAAAAAAGAACTGCTCGAGCACAAATTACCTGCATCATGAAAATTAAAGCTTTTTCATTAAAAGTGCACTTGAACATTGCGCTCAAGGCAAAAAAGCTATTACAAGTAAAATAAATAAATAATGCAGAACAATGGAGGCACACTTAAGTAAGGAAGTGCCAAATCAAGTCTTCATTTATGACTTGTTGTTAAAAGTCTTTTTCAATCCGCTGCGCGAAATTAAAAACTGAAGTTGCATCTGGCTCTTTCTATGAGCAGTTTATGTCAATACATTCATTAACAGCCTATACTGCACATAAATTTACATCTGTGTCATTGTGTCTGCTGGTACATCACATATGATGGCAGAAGACTGTTTTCCATTATCATCCCCCACCCACGCCGTCTCCTGTAAAAAGGCCTTTACTCTCAAGTCACTAATTTGTCGCAAACACACAAGTCAGTTTGCCATGTTGATTTCAGCGCAGCAGAAAGTCACTGGCCTTGCAGACATGAAAAACTTAACACAGCGGGAGAATCACTGAAACTGTCGATCAAGTTGCACACAACAGGCAACAATAACATTTGACATAACAACACACACGTGTGTGTGGCAGTCTGGAAGAAGCCGTCGGATGTCATGGCTACTAGTTGCTTCTCCGGAACAAAGACGACGAGTCAAGCCTTGTATTTGGGCTCGTTACGCTGCTACAGATTGATCCCCCCCCTCCTTTCTTCTGATGCCTAAATGACTTTTGAAAAGGCCTGGGAGATTTTTAAATATCAAGGATTTAGCAGGGTTACGGCCAAGACATACGTTTCTTTTTAAGTTTGAGTTGGGGGGGAGGTTGGACACCCGGCTGCAGCTGCTGCCACGGCTGCTGCTGTTAGCCTCATTCCTCCCTGTGCAGCATGTGGTACAGTTTTTCAGTCTTTTTCAGCCCTCTAAATCTGCTTTAACTGGTCCTGGTGACAGTAAATTCTGAACCTGATAGTGACATGTTTGACCCACAGAGCCATCAAGAAGGGGCCCTTTGTGGCTGAGGCCTCCCCATACTGAAAACAAACGCAGTCCCCATGCATGCAAGGTGTCCTGGATGAATCCTGCCCCCCCCCAGTTCTGCACTAAGAGACGTGGGTTGACTTTTTGTGCTGCTGACTAATGGTGGTTAATGCTGTCACGCTGGATTCAACACAGGCAGCAGGCGTTCAAAAAAAATTGGAAATTTTAGCTAGATGATTTTATTTGCTTTGGAAATGTAAAACTTTTGACATTTTTATGACTCTTGTGATTGCTTTAAATGATTCGATTTGTCGCCATTGGTTGTCTGACTTTATATTTGTTGTTTCTTGTGTGTGGCTGACTGCAACTGTTTTATTGTTGTTGTTTTTTTTGTTCCTGAGGTCTCTTGGAAATTTGCTCCCAATGGTAGTATACGATTAACTAAAATTACTGATGGAAATTCTTATTTTTACAATTTTACATTTTTTTTGCATTAGTCAAACAAACTTAAAAGCAACCTCTCCACTTAGAGTTTTAAAGTCATGAACTGCACAGAGTTATGAATAATAAAATGTCATTGTAAAATTAAATAAAAAAGGTCTTAAAAGTTGCGTTTCTTTGTCATTTCAGATTTGACAGAAGTGTGTTTTTAAGAGGCATAAAAATTAAACTGGATGACTGAAATTACACATAAGGTCAGTTTTCCTGAGAACTACTGGTGAACAAGGGAAAATGCGCACAGACACAACTACCTATAGCAAACGGGAGGATTAATGGATCGACTGTTTGGTGTATAACAGAAATATCCCAAATTCTCTGGGCTCAAGAGGATATACTCAAATTCATGTCTAAAACACAGCAATAAAACTATCAAGTTCATAAAGAAATCCAGCAGACAAAAGCAGCAAGTGCCTGCTTTTGCAGCCGGCATGATGTTAGGGATTTTTGTTTGATCAATCTCTTAAACAATTAATTGATTATCAAAATGTAGCGGACAATTTTTTGTTGGGTTTTTAAGCTCTAATGCGAAGTTAAAGGCAAAGACTTTAACAGTGAGAATTAAAAAGCAGAGTTTTCTGGGAGTTGCAATGGATTTTAGATTGAAAATCTACTCTCCATCCATCCTTCTTTTATCCACCCATCTTTCATCCATTCACCATTCCTTTCCAAGAGAGGAGAGAGAGAGAGAGAGAGAGAGAGAGAGAGAGAGAGAGAGAGAGAGAGGGAGGGAGGGAGGGAGGGAGGGAGAGAGACAGAGAGAGGACGAGAGATGGAGAGTTTTTCCCTCGTTTCACAGTGAAAACCTTCTGAACAAAAAACTGACTGTACAGGTCATTAAGTTAAACCACACACACACACACACACACACACACACACACAAAATTTGGGCCAGACCAGTTACCGCTCGTTAGTTGAGGTAATGTTTATATAGCATTATGCCACCACACACACACACACACACAAATGGTTATACATGGCTCCTACATGAGTACTCCAGAGTAAGGGGGGGGTCGAAGGAGAGAGGGACAGAGAAGGAGGGCAAGGGAGAGAGGGAGGGAGGGAGGGAGAGAGGGAGAGAGAGAGAGGGAGGGAGAGAGGGAGAGAGAGAGAGAGAGAGAGAGAGAGAGGGAGAAGACAGAGTACAACACAGATGGAGAGCGAGAGAGATGTTAGTTATATTTGAGTCAGATGTAATAGCTGTAATTATATTGGCGATATGGAAGGCCTGAGTCTGAGTCTGCAGCGTGTGTGTGTGTGTGTGTGTGTCTGCAATCGAACAAAGGGCCGCTTGTGTCAGGGGCCTGCTCACTGCAGCTCTTACCGTAATGATATTCCAACGCTTGCTCAGTGTGTGTGTGTGTGTGTGTGTGTGTGTGTGTGTGTATTTGTATGATGTTGAGTCTAGAAGGGAAATGACTACCATGCCGTGCCAGATCCCCCACCACACACACCCCATACTCCAGTCTCACACACACATATAGGAGATTAGTTGTACCTGCATAACATAGTTTGATATTTATGTATGAGGGGAAAAAGGGATGGGGTGGTCACATACACAGACTGATTAGGTGTGTGTGTGTGTGTGTGTGTGTGTGTGTGCAAAAAAGTGAGACACACAAGACTTTGAGATCTTTCTCTTTTTTTTCATGCACGCTTCTCTTCCTTCTCCTTTTTTATCTTTGTCTCTTTGTCTTACTTTCTCATCTTCCCCACCCGTCCCCCGCCTCCCCTTCGGTTCAGTGAGTTTATTCTGTGTAAGTTTTACATCCAATTTAGAAATAAAAATAAAACGATTCTGCACAGTGTGTGTGTGTGTGCGTCTGTGACGTCATTAGGTGTGTGTGTGACCCAGATGGATTTTCCACAGCGTTCTTCTTGATGGGCGGGTCGGTGCAGTAGACAAAGTAGCATGCCAGCTCGCTTTTTCTTAAACGTGCACACACACACACTCATTTTATTCCCAGACACATGATTCCCATCCGTGTGTGTAAATATTTCTCGTCCCTGTGCCACCATCATCCATCTGCTCATTGTGGCTGGCTGCTGGTTGCGTTGACCTTTAACCCCCCCCACCCCCCCACTGGTTCTGATTTAGTGTTTCTCTTTTCTGTTGCATTCCTTCCTGTCATAATTTCCCTCTCATTTATTCTACTTTGAATCGTACTTTTCATTGATTTCATAACACACGCTGCTCGTATTTCACGTTGCCTTAGCGCACGATGCCAAAATGTGTGCCTTTTTTAAATGCTTTCATGCATAGTTGTCTGCTTAATACATTCCAAGTGCTAAAATTGTCAGTCGTGTATGTTTATGCAACCTCCTATTTACGACTCACTCTCATCCAGAATGTCACTCCAAACCCCAAGGATTTTTTTTTTTTAATGCTGAAACCGCCAGAAAAGTTAGCATGGAAATCTCATCGCTACAGGAAATCCATATTCATTAACATAAATGCTGTAAATAAAGAGAAGGGAGAGCCTGATGTAGTTTCAGATAAGATCAGACATAAAAGAGAGACACAGAGGTAGAAAAAGGTTTAGGCCGGCATCCGAGAAAAAGTCAAAAGAAAAAAGAGATACAAATACAGAGATTTAAGGACAAGAGGAAATGCAGGGTTGGGGTTGGGCTGATTTACAGAATGCAGCGAGGAAAAAGAAGAAGCGAGCCTCGTGTGGTCGATCCATTTTGACTCTTTTAATGCTCCCCTTTCCCGTAAAAAGATGTTTTCCTCTGTGCGGTTTACATGTTGTCAATATTCTGTCTCCAATTTAAATGGTTTCAATTCTCTTTCACGATGCAAGATGTAACTCAGAGCTCCAGCAGGCTTCCAGCAAAATACAAACACACAAGCGGATACAGAGTAGACACGAACTGTACTCACTTCTACTCAATCGGTTCAGAATATACACGGAAATAAGTATGATATGTAAATAAACGGTTTGCTGAAAACGACTCGAATTCCTTTTGTTTTTTGATGTTCTCAGGTCAAAGGTCTTTTCAGTGTCTGAAGCTGAACTAATTTCCACTTCCTGAACTGAACTCACTGAAAAGCACAGATATTCCTGTTCGGCTTTCTCGCTTCTTCGACTGGCAACGTTTTTAATTATACTTCTTTGGAGAATTAGTAAGTTTGGGGCTCTTGACAACACAAATCCTCTCAGGATTTTGGGAGGATTAACACTAAGGGAAAGAGGCATGATGCTCTGGAAGACAAGCGTGGCTTTTCCACACACATGTATGAGTCAGTCTGATGTGACGTGTCCAACAGGACGATCTGCTTGAAAGTGCGTCTTTAACCGATGACTCGTCTCAAATCAACAACTTTCAAAAGCAGCGCGCTGATCGCGTCAAAAGAGCGTCCGTAAAACCGTGGGTGGATGCGTGGATGCATTTCATTCAATCCCTTTCTTTTTTTACTGTGAGTGTTCTTCCATCACACGGCACGGCAGGTAAAAGCAGCTGTTTACCTGTCGGAGGTGGCCTGACTCTAGAGGCGCAGGAAGAGGCTGCAGGTCTTCATCTAAAATCTCACTGCGGCTGCTTCTGCTCGTAGTTGCTCCTTTCCTTTTAAATTCTTCACAGCGAAAGTCCCACCTTATTTTCTATTTTACAGGCTTTTATTCTGAAACAGACAAAACGGGAAATGCACAGCTGAAAGCGAACATGATCAAAGAGTAAAGTAAAGCACTTATTTGAAAGTACAAACGGGGCCGCAGCGGAGAAACTAAATGTCAAACCACACAGATTCAGCACACACAGACTTAAAAACGTCTCCCTCCGTCCGCGGTCATGTTCAGCTCTGCGGGTCCTCCCCAGAGCGAAACAGATCTAAAATAACCAAACACAATTTTTATGAAATAATTCATAGCTCTGCAGTCCTCCAGGTCCACAGCGCAGCTGGGTTTCTATCAAACCAGCTGGTTAACAGCATTCATCTGCTGTACCACACGTGACTCATTTCAGGATTCATCAACTCGAATGAAAAGCAGCAGGATCCTGAGTCCTGAAGAGCAACATGAAAAACCATTGGACTCCTTCAAGGTCAGTGTCCAGCAATGACTAAGAACTTGAGAAAAAAAAGAAAAAAAAAAAAGGTGCAGACTGAAATTTAAGCAGACTTTTATTTCTTTTTTGAGGATTTCTGATTTCTGCATTCAGTGCAGAGAGGAACACAAGCAGCCTGGAAAACAATAATCGCACTTCCTCCTCAAAGAAAATAAATGAGAAGAAAGATACGTTTTTAAAGTATCAACAGCAGGAAATATACAAATGGACCCTTTTAAAGACTAATAGGAACAGTAAATTAAATCCCTTGACTGCCAAAATGATGACACTTTTATAGACTGGACCCACTAAATGTAAGACATCTTGAATGATGGCCGTAACATTTTATTCCTCCCAAAATGCCTATGAATTGTTCTGAAAACGAACTCTCCAGTCACAGAGGACGAAACCTCCAACTTCAGAGGTGATGAGCTCAGGCAGATAATTCTGCATTTCCTGACGGCGGGTGAGAGCATCACCGCTACCCAAACACTTACTGATCATTACTACCAGCCGTTACCATTGCAATCAATCTTCACTCCACCGCTACCTATTTCCTCTCTCTGGTTGTCCTGCTGACAGGCAGCCATCCCAAAATCAATCCCAGGTTGCACTGCTGCAGCATCCATCACAACTTAACAGAGAACTCCATTTTTCTTGTCTCTCCGTCTTTCTTTCTCCCCACTCCTCCTCCTCCTCCTCCTCCTCCATCTGCCTCTCTCTGCCCTGCTTTCCTCTTCAACTTTGCTTCATTCTTTCACGCTGTTCTCACTTGCCGTTTTGTCTCATTTCTGATTCAACCCGTCTCCCGTTTTGTTTTGGTTTTATTTTACGACCTCCTTCTTAGTTTGCCCCTTCTTCTCTTTCAAATCAATAGCTTTCTCTGAAATCTGAAGATTTCCTGAATTTACAACAAACAGCTGTTTACATTTTTTAAACCACACTGACATTTCTGTTTCTCTTTGTGACTTCCTTTGTGCTACTCTGAAAAAATCCATGTAGTTTCTTAGTAGATTTGGTAGTTTTACAAACCACATGATTTGATATTACCAAGCCACGTCAGTGCTTTTCACGGCTGAAACCTATTTGATATAACATAATGACTACACTATGACCACTGTCTAATGCCTGATGTCCTATTTTCAATGTTTTTCAGGACTGCGAGTAATGATGCTCGCAGCCCTAATGCTTTCATTATCGATTCACCTGCGGCACAGTTTCTTAAATACTCATCAGTTTTCCCAAAGTCGAAGAAGGTATTTGCTTGTTTTCTTTATGTAAGATAGATTCATTGTTTTGTCACATAAGACATAAAAAAACAAAACAAAACACATTTGACAGGCTGTAACTCAATTGTGTTTGATAATGTGCTTCTAAATTGCTTAATTGATAACTTGATTACCAAATAAGAATGATTTTTTTCTGATTACGCGACAATGTGCTGAATACTACAACTGCAGAAGTTGCACAGCGGGCTTTTGTTTGCCTCCCAGTTGCATGGCCTGCTGGGAGTCCATCATAATGAAAATGAATAGATGGACAGTGGCCATGTCCAATACATGGGTCTTATCACGGTGTCATGAACTCAAACCTCGCTGCAACAAGCGTTCTGTTAATATTGGTCGGAAACCTCCGTGATTCTAATCACATCTGAATGACTACATGAAAGCAGCGCCTCCCTTTGTTAATAATTATACCTCAGACCTCGTTCGGGAAACTAATCCCATCCAAATGGAGCTTTTGTCTCTTCCTCTGTCTGTCTCTGTCTCCCTCTCTGCCCACTTCAAGAGCGCCAAATGAAGACCATATTAGCAGTGATGTATAGATGAATGATGTCATCGCTCCTCAAAACCCTCATTGATGTTACTGGGACGATACAGATCATAATCACCATGATTGATAACTACAACCTTCCAGGGTAAATATGTGTGTGTGCGTGCGTGTGTGTGTAGAGCAGTAAGTGAGGATTAAAAGAAAAAAGTGAGGAGAGATTGGGCAAGGCAGTGAAAGAGAGAGAGACTGATGGAGAGGTATGGAGTGAGTAAGAGAGGGGGGACCACAGAGATTTAGGGTGAACGTACGTGAGGAAGCAAGATTAAGAGACCTGAGGGGGGGCGATCAGGAGAATAAAAGGAAGAAAGACTGTGAGGGAGAACGAGAGAATGAAACAGAGAAAGAGACAGAGTTGTCAAGCACTCGATCACACCAAACAAGAGTAATGTTAAGGCCTTAAGGATCTTTCACACTCTTGATGGATGGTTTTGTGTGTGTGTGTGTGTGTGTGTGTGTGTGTGTGAGATAGATAGAGAGAGAGAGAGAGAGAGAGAGAGGAGGAGGAGTGTCAGTGTCTGAGCCATTACTGCCTCCAGTGGCAGAAAGGCAGAAAACGATCACTGTGAAGCCTGTGTATAGCACTGCATAACCTCCAGTTCATTAATATCACTCTCACACACACACTCACTCACACACACACACACACACACACATACTGTATGCGTACATTACATTATTCATGTTTTCTTTCATCATAAAAATACCCTTGCAGTGGTGAAGAACATGCCATGCCATTTTATTACAAACTAAAAATGAACTCTGTCTCGTCTCACTAGCAGATTCTTACAGGATTACACAATAAGTTTTGCATCATCACGTGACCAGAACAAGTTATTAGAAACTGAGGACTTTTCACTAAAAGTGTGGCTCTTAAACAATCGTACAAATAGGAAGAAAGCAGAAAACCGACTTCTTCAGTGTCTCCTGCTTCTTGTCTTTAGCCATGCTAGCGACGTGGTTTTAAGGATGGTGTTATGGTGTTGGTTGGTCGACCACTTCGGTCCAGACTGAAATATCTCAATAACTCCTTTAGAGGACGAATCCTACTGGCTTCTTTCGTGATCCACTGACTTCTCCTCAAGCCCCACCAAGAGGTTCACATTTCTGGATCTGAGTGACAGGTCTTGACAACCATTGGGTGGACTGTCTTTGTGATGAGTGCTAATTAGCATGCTAACACGGTAAAGCGAGATGGTGAACACGGGACACATTACACATTTTTGGCATCAGAACATCAACATCAGCATGCTGATGTTAGCATGTCGTTAGCACCACGCTGCCACACGGGGCTGCCAGCACGACTGTACGATCTTACGGTCTGGTTTTTCCTCTCTATTCTGAATTATTAAACTTCTCCTCCATCCATCTGATCCTGTTTTGTTCTGTTCGCCTCTATGCTACTGAACTGTGCGATGTTCTGTTCTCTTTCCTCTTGCATTGTATTCTGCTGAATTCAAGGTCGCTCTCTCTCTATGTGTGAAGTTGTTTAGAAGTCTATAATTTTCTGGCTTAGTTGTACTGCCACTGGCCCAAAACTCTGCTCATTCATCAAAATGTCTCATTTAAACAATCCTCTCTGTCTTCCCAACCACCCCTCTCTTTTTCTTTCTCTCTCTTTCTCTCTCCCTCCGTCATCCTCTCCACCTCCTCCTCCTCCTCCCTCTCTCCTTTTCTGCTCCCGCTGTCTCTTTCTGGCAGTGTCTTAATTTTCACATCAAACATTCTTTCTTGGCGCAACTGTCAAAAATCGACAATATTTCCTAAGCTGTTTTGAATGCGGCGCAGTTTCGCACAACTGAATCAAAACAGTATATAAGATTGAGAGGGGAAGCAGATTATGTCACACTCTGAAAGGAAAAGGTTATGCAAATAATTGCTTTTTGGCTCATATTAACGGTGAAACCACTTAGAATTGTTTTAATTGCTGAGGGCAGGAGTTTTGGTACTGTGGAGAAACTTAGTCTGTAATAGGACTAAATGAAACCATCCTGACTATCTAATATTATTCATGCAACAGGAATTTTATTTTTCTCCCTATGAAAATATCTTTTTGTCTTTGCTTCTCCATCATTTCTCTGACACTGTCTGTGCTTCTCTGAAAGTCTGTCTGGTTGTATCTGCTCATCGATGTAAGTCTGTCTGTATCTGTATCTGTCTGTGCCTTCCTCACGCTCTTTGAGCTGCGGCAGGAATTTGTAATTATTCTTCCTTCGAAACTCATAAAACATGTTCAGCTACAGCCCCCCCCCCAACACACACACACACACACACACACACACACACAGATGCACACATACATCGGTCTTGTCCTGTTTGTAATTATCAATCCATTTGGGGATTTGAGGATTTTCTCTGCAAAACTTAAAGGCTTGTTTTTCTGCTGAACAAAACCACATCACAAAACACGCACACACACACACAAACACACAAGAAGATAATACACACATGATGACACACATATATAAAATGACTTCGTTGTCTGACATGGAAATTATACACACATCAGCTCACCCACTTACACACACATACACGCACAGGCGCCACAAGAATCTCCAAGGAGTGGAAGCCACAGTGTTTGAAGATAAGGATTTTTCCTTCTTCTTCTTCTTCTTCCACCAGTGTGTATTTGTGTGTGTGTGTGTGTGTGTGTGTGGTTCTCAGACTTCTTATGAAAAATGAAGTTTTAGGTATCTGACTGTAAGAAACATTTGTCACGAGCTGACACACTGCGCTAACTCACTCTTGGTGCAAACTCACTTTTGTACAGACGTGCACATTCAAATATGCATGCAGCGGTATCATACATCCAGTCACTCGAACAGTCATACATTCACAGCAGGAAATGGCAAAATATCATCATGACAAAAAGTGGAGAGACTCTTTCCCACAATGCATTGTTACAACTGCCCACCACAGCTGATAGCAATCAGGATTCAATTCGACTGAAATCCTAGTTGAGGTTGTGACATCCCTCACTAGACTACTTCAAAAATCCTAAGAAAAATAAATGTGTCATTAAATAATCATGAAGGCAACTTTTTGGGTGAAAGTCACATTTTCGTAATAATTTGTAGTTTGTGTACTTCTTTGACCACAGAAATTCTTGAGAGCTTCAGAGCTTCTGTAATGACTGAGACAGTAATTTTCTGTTAGTTAGTCTGTAGTTATGACATTTGTGTGGGCTCCGTGAACCCAGAATTTAGAAGAAGAAAATACATGAATACATCAAGAAAACATTAGGAACAAACAGATGACCCCCTCTCTGATACGTGACAAAGATTTAGTGTTGTTTCTCAGGGCGAGAGTGACTACCAAACTGACTTTTTCTGACTTTTACTGACTGATCATTTCAGAGGCAGGAAGAAAATGTTGGTCAGATAAGTTTTCAGGACACCAGAGTTTAAAATAAATGAAGATGCACTCATACAGGCTATAGGGATTAAAGCATAAGCCATTAAGAAAGTAACATACTGTAGCTGTGTAGTCACAGACAAACACACACACAGGCAAATACACACATACATGTGTTGAGCTTTTATGTATCTAGAGAGCAAAATGGATTTCTATAGTGTGTCAGTGCAAGTTTAAAAAGCCATTTGTCATTTTTGTCCCGTGTTTCCCTCAAGCAACGACATTCTCTCACTCTCTCTCTCTCTCTCTCTCTCTCTCTCACACACACACACACACACACACACACATTTTTGTGCCAACAAGATGAAAATGCACAAAGAAAAAAAAAGTGGGCTTTAATGATGACTCCTACTGAACTAATTATCTTCCTTCAAAATATATTATTAGTGAAGCAGAAAATGAAAGCCAAACATTAAAAACACATAAGCTTCATTTGTGAGTGTGTGTGCATAGTGTGCATGTATGTCTGGGTTTAATCATCTTAAAAAAATACAGCACAAAGTTTGTAAATACTGGTTTGAAACATTTTTTGTTTTGTGAAGCTATTTGCAGTCAAACGAGAGGAGTCAAACATGGAACAAAGAGACGCATGAATACAGTATACTGACTCCGACTCCACAGCAAATGTCCTTAATAAAACAATGAACATCTATCTTATTATATTTTAAAATGAACAGTCGAGCTGCTTCTTCAAGTCCTCGTTTTTCAAGACAAAAAAAAGTAAGAAATGATTTGTGGAATTCATTTGTGCTTGTTTGTGTATGAGTGGAGGAGCTTAAAAGGCAGATTTAGGCTAAATATGATCCAGACGAGGCGCTACACAATAACCATGACAGAATAGAAATAATCGGGATAGAAAAACAAAGAAAAAGTGTTGTTCTCAGTCCATCTGCACCAGAGCATTTTTATAGATCTTATTTTTTATCCTTAACATAAGAGTCTAACCACTCTGGGTTGTACCTGCTAAAGTCATTATAAAGCCTCCAGCCATATGGTCGTTGACGATTTAACAGCCAACTATAAAACGGTAATGCAGAGCAAGAGACTGAGAGACAAATGTCATCCACAAACAAGACAGACAGACAGACACGAACCACAATTAACAACAAAATCACCTCTTAACTTGTGACTCCTGCAGCCTTTCATTCTTTTCATATGTTTTCCAAAGTCTCTAAGCGATTATCGTATTCTGTCCACATACAATTAATATTTAAATCTGAATCATTTGGGATGCAGCTTATGGTGAAAGCAACAGCTGATTTTGCATAAATCACAATGAAAAGCAGTCCAATATCACAGACACAATCAGATTTTCCCCGTTGAACTCAAACACATCTCCATCACAGGAGGAAACATTATTTCTTCATTATAATCTGAACTCAGTGTGGACTGTGAGAAGCTTCTGCAGAGGCTCTACATGACACAAGTGCTGTTATATTTTAATGAGACTGAGTCCCAGTGTGAGGCTGCATTCACTCAGTTTGGGTCCCCACAAGACAGGAGAATTAATATGTTTTAATGAGCGGGAGACGGGCAGAGTGACTGCGTTCATTCATCTCGGCTCCGAGGCCCGAGATCTGAGTGACTCCTTCCTTTACATGACTTTTGCACTGGCCGAGTCGGTTCAACACGAGCCGGCGTTATTGACAGAGCAGAAACAGAAAGGTTCAAAAGGCTCTTGAACCTTGTTTAGATTTCAAAGAGGGAGCAAAAGTTTGGAGAGATCTGTCAAGTCAAAACTTAACATGCAGTGATGTTTCTCAAAAACTTCAGTGGGACAGACTGTTTCAGTTTTAAATCAATAAGTTTTGATTATTCTCTGTGTTTTACTTATTGACCCTGCTGCATTTCAGAGAAGATGAATCAAGCAAACCCAAAGTATCCCGAGCATGTTCAACCACAAAATCTCCATGACTACAGATTTAAACAAATGACAGCATCAGATTTTCTTTCTCCAAATTGTGTTAGCCAAACATTTCCAGGTCATTGTAGTAGTAACTAAAATATTCGTATTGCTTTAGAGCATTTGCAGGTTGCTGAAAGCTCATTTTGCTAACATGAGACTGCACCACCGATGTGGGCATCATTTCACAGAGTTCTTATGCAAATGGTCGAGCGGCAACGCTGTGCACATTATATATTTAGCTGATCTGGTATGCCTGAACCAGTGGAACAGGCTATAAAACAAATATGAGCAAGAGCAGCATTTACGGGATTTAAACCCATTTCTGATGGCAGCTGTTAAATCAGTGCTCTCATTTGACCCTGACCCAACATGACTTTGTTACGCTGGTACAAGACTGAACCTAAAAAATTCATGCCCGTAGCGCTCATTCATTTACTGAGTTATCACAGAAGCAATGGGTCATCAAAGTTAAAATTAGCACTGTGAAGTACAGCTCTGAGAAAACACTCCTGCACTGATGCATGTGTTCGCAGTTGTGTAAAGCCTGCACATCCTGATCAGCACTGTGCAAGTGGTCGACATCGCCTTCACACTTCTGTTATAGTTTTGCTGCACCTGAGACATTATTGTAATGTCACCAACACAAGTCTTTTGAGATCATAGCCATCTCAGCTTCACCCAACTTCAACCAGAGTACAGAGCTAATCAGTCAGGATCATTTATACACGTACGGGTGTGCAAGGCCTTTAATGTCGCCTATATGATCATCTAAAATAAATAAAAGTCCACTTTCGTTTTAGGGCAGGATGAACAAGACTAAACACAGCTTTTTCGCAGAGCTCGATCTCACTTCCACCGCCATTTGGACATGTCCGAATGATGAGCACCATGGACAGCTCTTTTGCTGCTGACAACGGAAACATCAAGGCCTCAGCGAGCGACACAAATCCCTTCAGTATACCTGATGAACACATGGTACTGGAAATATGGCGAAATGTTCTTTCAATACAGGCATCTCACTGCCAGAATTTTTTTTCTTACCTGTGTTACAAAATAAGACCTCTACTGCAGGCCCGAATAAGAGACTTGTTAACATGGAGATTTGTTACAGTGTTTCTGCACTGTGAAGTGAAAAAGGATTTGTGACATCCAAAATGAAGGGTGCCCGAGCCAGACAAACACCTTGGCAGGTGTGAGGCTGTCATAGTGTAAACGCAGATTAGCTGCGAGCAGGTTTCCCTGGATTTTAAAAATAGCGATTATGCCGGTGAACAACCAATTAAATGTGAGAACATGGCAAACCCATTTTACTTCATCTCTCTCTTAGCCTGCACTTCATCCGCTCTATGCCCATGTTTCTCTCCTTCTGTTTCGCCGTCTCGCTGCCCTTTGGTGTCAGTTCTCTGTTCTGGCATTTACGAGACAAATGCTAGTGTGTCACACCTCGTCACTCATACCACACACACACACGCACGCACGCACACGGCTAAATGCTAAAGTGTCAGCAGGCCTGTCAAATTGAGTGTCAGCGTGCAGGGACCTCTTGACTTGGCAGGACCCACACACACACACACACACACACACACACACACACACACACACACACACACACACACAGATGCAGACATAAATTAGGTGGAAACATGCAGAGATGCACAGCCATACTCAGTGAGAGGGGGAAATTAACAATATGCAAACAAGTAGCCCACCACGAGTTGTTGACACTCAAACAATAGAAACACATTTAGTCTTGCTCTCCATCAACCCCACCCACACACACACACACACACACACACACACACACACACACACACACACACACACATAGATTCTAAACAACAGCAGACTTCAAAGGATGAGCAGGAGTGAGACAAAGATTAAATTCCCCTGGCATTGGGTACCAGAAGCAGATGGTGACAGAAGCTGGCAGCAGAAGCAGTTTGGTACCAGAGTGATATATGGACAGTCTCTGCTTTTACTTTACACTACACAGTTGAACCATATTACACTTTGAGTAATAGTTGCTCAGCTTGCTTCCCCTTTCTTCATCTATTTTTTTTTCTCAATTGTCTTTCCAGGCCATACATGTGATTCAGTCTACAAATATTTAATACTTTAGATGGCTGCAAACTGTGTCATAAACCATTGTTGTACCTGTAGTGTTTCAAGAGTCTGCAATTTGAGTTTTACACAATACAAGTAACAAAAAAGTACTACAAAGAACACATTGCTTGTAGATAAAGAGTTAAAAACTGGCTTCAAATCTGCAAGACTACATGCAGTTGTTTGCAGTTTTTTTTACTAGAGCAATAAATTGTGTTTGCACTATTTTAGATGACTATGAAAAGTGAATCACATGATGTTACTGCTCCTGTAGTGTATCACCAAAGAGCACTGATGTTTGTTACCCAAATACTATCCAGATGCATTTCACTCAGGCTGCTGTCCCAGACTCGCTCTGCCAGCTGTCTATGTCCTGTGAAATCAGCCCTTACAAAACATCATCTTTCCCGAGGGTTAAAAATGCGCTTTGCATCTTCGCCGCCATTTTCGTTTTCGATCACCAACAATTGCTCCCTATCATGTTTCATTTAACATGGCGTGGCGCGAATGGCACCGCATCTTGGCAGCCAAAGCACTTCACCTTGATATTAGTGTGCAATCACAATACTGATATTCCACCAGGTTTTCAAGCCAGACTGTACAGGATGCTGAAAGCTCAAGTAAATAAACAAGATATCTGTTAACATCTTGAATTGACAAACAGAAAAATGTGCTTTTGGCAAAGTTTCAGTGTTACCAACACGTCCACGGTTTGTTGCCTGAAACTCTCTCTCTCTCTCTCTCTCTCTCTCTCTCTCTCTCTCTGTCTGTCTCTCTTTCAGCCTGTCTCTCGATGTCTCTGGGGAAGCTGAAGTTGACAAGTGGAAGACAAATCGGTCCGTCACCACCCTAAATGGAGGACCCACTTTAAGCTGGCATAGAGGTTAAAGCACCCACACACATCCACACACACAAACAGACACACACATACACACACAGATCAGTGTGTCATCAGTTGGCATATGCGACCTGACAACCTCCAGAGACCTGCAGGGAGACATGGAGGGAAACAGTCAGAGATAAATGCAGCCCTGTACAGTACGCAACTTTGTGCAGAAAGTCAGAGTCAGTCATCTAATAAACTAAGTAACTCCAACAACACAACACACGCAACACACACACACACACACACACACACACACACACACAGAAACTTTCTCATGCACACTCCTCTTTGTTCACTCTGGACTCTGGTTCTCTCTAGACTTCAGGACAGCTCTTACATAGTAATGTATTATTCATATGAAGAATTGTGTGTGTGTGTGTGTGTGTGTGAGTGAGAGAGACACTGAGACAGAGGGTGTGTATGTGTGTGCATCTGTGTCTGTGTGTGCGTGCGAGCATGTGTAAGGTGCTGCTGCCTTTAGACGCGAGCAGCAGGTAAATTGAGGTCAGGTGAAGTCAAAAGAAAAAGCCACACAAAAGCCAGACACACACACACACACAGCAGTGAATCTGTAATTATAAACAGCGGTTCGCTTAGTTCATTGGCTCAGCATATTTTGGAGTACACGGTCAGAGCACCATCATTCTCCATCATCTGTGTGTGTGTGTGTGTTCTTTTCCTTTCATTGTTTGTGTGTTCAGCTTCAAGTGTCACATTTGGCTTCATGAGTCACAGAGCAACTTTCACAGGATCGACGCCGCATCCACGTCCAACACGTGTTTTTGTTGTTTTCTTCTCTTCGCTTCCTCATTGGAAGAAGAAGGTGGCAGAAGGATAATTGGAAGTGATCACACCAGAGTATGATAACGACGCGCCAGGCCTCGCAGACGGCTCGTCTCCCGATTGTTCTGGCATGATTAAAACTTTCAATTAACCCGTCCAATCAGTGTATTTTACCTGCCGATGTTCCGCTTTCTGTCTCAACAGCTTTAATTTATCAACTACTTTCACAGCACACTTTACACCAAAGTGCAGACACGAGACATTTTAGCTCAACATTGCTGCTGTTTACTTTTATACTGTCTAGCTTTATCTCCTCACTATAAATCAGTTATGGGCAATAGCTAGATTGTTATTATTGTTTGGGGTTTTTTTTAATCAATTTATGTAAAAAACGTATATTACAATTATCAGAACAGCTACAAAAGAAATTAAAAAAGTGTTTTCATTCACAACTGATGTAGATTTCCACTGATGAGATTTGAAAAGACTGTGACGTTTCTCCTTCAGCTTTTTTTTTCCCTGTTTACCACCATCACACTGCTGAGAAACTGCTGTCACATCCAAGAGGTAATCCTGAGGCCTGCAGAAGAGAGATTCAATGATTAAAAGAGAGGGATGAAAAATTTTAACAGCCATGATAAACACCGGGGAAATAGAGATTGGATGGAGATGTAGCGGCATCAAGCAATGCTTAAGCTTCAGCAGGACAAATACCAACTCCTCAGTGGCAATCATGCATCTGACAGGAGCTGTGGGAATGAGGGGAGTTTTCAAGATATAACACCACAGAAGAGCAAGAGGGGAGAGGAGGCTTTGCTTGATGATTCTATGAGAGAGGTGGCTCGATGTTTTAAAGGTAGTACAAGAGACAGAGAGACAGAGAACGAGTGAAGGTGTGTGAGTGTACAGCCAACCCTAAACCAAAGAGACAAATGCTGTTATTGAGCTGTCACTGTGGAGGTAAACTCAGCACCACATAAGTGTGTGTATGTGTGCCAAAATAAATAAGTATTATAAGTATAAGTATTTGCGCCGTTCAAACTCGTACTGCTGGGTTTCAACACCACTAAAAAGAAGGACGGGGAAACCGTGGTAAACATCGGCTGACGTGTCGCCGCTCAGCAGAAAATGTACTTAGGGTGAAAAAGATCTGTGGATGCTGGTTTCTTGAGTTATCTCCTCTCCTGCACATGCTTCGCCCCTGTCATCTCTCGTAACACACATGAGGATATTATTTAAGGGGTGCAGAAATTATTGCTGTTGTTAAATTCTTTGCAGGACACTAAACTTTCAGCTCTTGGCCCAGAAACGTATAAAAATTGTAAGCCTGTTAAAGGGAACATGAATCCTGCTGTCTGCTTGTGTGTAAGCCTCACATTTACTTTTACTTTGCTCTGACCTTTTACACACACACACTCATACAGAAATAGCAACTGTGTTATTATAGGAAAAGGTCAGTGTGAATGGATTGAACATACTGTATGAATGTGAAGGAGTGCATGCACACCTGTGTGTATGCATACAGATATTTTAGGTTGCCACGAACAGCCTTGTAAATGCTTCTTTTTTGTAATTTCTAACTGACGTGACGTAACTTTTTTGCGGTGTGTGTGTGTGTGTGTGTATGCGTGTGTGTGCGCAGGTGTGTTCACTTTCAGTTTCTAGACCTATAATTGCATCGCTGCTGGAAAAATCATTTCTTGTCGCAGGTAGAATGAATCAGAAATAAATCAAAACAGCTACAACATTTCTTTTTTTAATCTCACACACACACACACACACCGCAAAAAAGTTACGTCCACATACACTGATCTGTCGTCTCCCTCTTTCTGACATGCTGTAATGTTCATTAGGGATTTTTCCATGGTCTCACACACACATATGCACACCATCTCTCTCTCTCTCTCTCTCTCTCTCTCACACACACACACACACACACACAATGCTAAAACAGCATTTTGTCCATAAAGTCTATTTCCATGGTTAAGTTGTGATGAATGGGACTCAGTTGAAGTCAATGAGATAGTGCATTGCCATAATTCAATTCAACACACACTCATGCACACACACGCATACATATACACACCACCAAGTGTGGGCCATAATTCAAAACGTATGCATACACACACTCAGACATTTGTGCACGGAGTCAATGAGACTGCAGTGTACCATAATTCACTGTAAAGATAAATGCCCAGTGTGCATTATCACTGAGCTTGTGCTGCCTGTGTGTGTGTGTGTGTGTGTGTGTGTGTGTGTGTGTGTGTGTGTGTGTGTGTGTGTGTTCCAGAAAGTGTGCTTTGTGTGTTGGCATTATTGCTGAAAATCCTTAGTGGGATGATGTCAGCATATCAGGGCAGACATCCACACACAAGCATTTATGGTACTAATGTTAAAAACCAGTTTCTGCTACCCGTTTGTGCTCATTAAAACTTCAATAAATTATTTTTCTATGAACTGCGTTGCGTATCTTATTTTTAGAGGTTGTTTTATACATGAATTTAAAAAAAATCTGCGTGGGAAATTTTTTTTCCTAATTTTCAGTTTGTGTGTTATGTCACTTCCAAACTTTCATAATCTCATATAAATTTGTCTTTAATGAGCTGCTGAGGTGAAACGGGAGACTGAGACTTCTGTGTGTGAATCAGAATCAGTTATGCAATGTGAGTCGCGGATGAAAATGCACAATAGTGGAATCAATAATCAGTTTATCCCTAGTTTGGACTGTGGAAACAAGAAGCAATTCATAACCAAGTATACAAATCTAAACCTGCAATAACTGACTTCTGTGGCTTCTTGGGGTTAGCTGAAACAAGCTGTGAACTGTTTTATTTTGCACACACAGGGCAGTCGTGGAGCGACGTTATCTTTCATTTCGAGTCGTGCTTCGAACCAACTGGTGAATGTAAGCCCAGTGTTCAATCTCTAGCTCTTCGCTCTGTTTTAGGAAACATCTGCCTCTTTACCTACCAGGTTCACCAGGTAGTCACTAACGGTGTCAGTCTGCTGTTTGGTGTGGAGCAGGTGGTGTACAGTGGGGTTTAAGAGCTTGATCACCGAAAAGCAGCTGCCTGCTGCCGGCGAAAACGACACTATGAGAGCAGTGATAGTGAAGAAAAGTTGTTGTTTTTAACTTTTTTTTTTAACCCCACAAATATCATTAATGGATATGAGCTTGTAACAATAATGCAATGGTTGACAGCTATGGTCACATATCAGATTAAGATCATTCATACAAACATATCCTCTGTCATATGATACTTTGTTATGCGTTATACCATCCATCCATCCATTTTCTATACCGCTTATCCCTCAGGGTCGCGGGGGAGCTGGAGCCTATCCCAGCTGACTATGGGCGAGAGGCGGGGTACACTCTGGACTGGTCGCCAGTCAGTCGCAGGGCTGACACACAAAGACAGACAACCACACACTCTCACACTCACACTCACACCTAGGGGCAATTTAGAGCAGCCAATTAACCTAATCAGCTGTATATAAAGAAGTTCAGAACAGGTTAGCAATGAATGATGATAACAGGTTGAGTTTTCACTTAAAGTACTGGAAGCTGTAAGTTAAAATTGAGGGGTTTACATTATTACAGGATAATCACCAGGTAAAGGTGATTTGGACTGCGTTTTTTTTTTTTTTTGTTTTTTGTTTTTTGTTTTTTTTTTAAATTGTCTCCTTTCTATAGTCAGTTTTGGGTTTTGTTGACCAGCACAGGATACTTTCAGTTACATTACAACCAAACTGAGAACAAGAATAATTTGGCAAATATGTAACACATCATGTTTATTTCATCTTTTTTGCCTAAAAATTGAATTAATACCAACCTATGAACTATATGATCTGCTATGAAACTAGCAATACCTGTCAGTTAAAACACACAGGAGAAAGATGTGACATCTCCCCATATTTATTTATGCTTGTAATATACAGCTGACATCCCTCCCATAATTCACAGTGTAGCCATCAGAATAAGACATGAGATTATTTCCCCATGTTAACTTTAATTCTGCTGTATTTTATTGTCCCCTTGACGAGGGATGTCTTGGGCCTTGTCTCGTTGCTGGCCTTAATTACAAAAAGCCACATGAGTAAATATACAGCTCGAACACACTACAAAGAGAAATTCTATGCAACACATGGATACATCAGCACATGTACTGTCACAAGCGCAGTGTTTAGGGCATTCAAAGACGACAGCCTCTCCTCTTGTGTTGTTTTGTTCCAGCAAGAGTATATATCACTTTCGTCCTGGAAAACACAGTTTACTGAATTGCTGTCAGTGAAAACAAACATTAAATTGGACGACAGCCCTCTTCCTCTGGGCTTGAAGAAGCAAATGAGGTCATGCTGCTTCACCCTGTAGCTTGGAAGAGATGTAACATGCAGTTTGTGTTGAATTTTTGCCCTCGTACAGAGCTCGATACCAGATTCCCGCGCTCCGAGACGCGGCACGGTTGGCTGGTCCGGGCCAAAGGTTCAGAAGCAGAAGCCGTTAATAACACGCATCTCTTCGTCTTCCGCCCCTCATTAGCCCTCTTTGTTAGTTTATGCCTTTTAAGAGGATAAACTTTATTACCGCTGTGGGGAAGTGGTGTAAGGATACACGCTGAATTATACAAGAACCTGAACTCATCCTACATTCCCTCACAAACATCAGTCTGACGCTGGCTCGTCCACGCACATGCGCTCACACCACCCTGTGGTGCATGCATGCACACACACACACACACACACACACACACACATATAAGGCTTCAATAAAGCTCAAAGACCCTGACACAGCATCTGCTCATCTATCTCTTCCTCCATCCAACAAACCATCATCAAATTTCACGCCACCTCTTGTTTATCCCATGTCGATCAGCAAACAACACAATTGTGCATCACATCTGGTTATTCTGCTGAGTTACAACTGGTTGAACCTCCTCATTTGTCTGTTTCTGATTCAGATTAAGCATAAAAATGAGCTTGAGAGTTCATTCTTGAACTTGAGAAAAACAGTTTATCTCGCTGGTTTAACAGGGTTATGCGTCGCACTTAGGCTTGGGTTGGCGATAACAAGACTGCAGTCTCTGTTGTTGTGTTCAGATTCGTCTCATGTGGCGCAGTAACTTCTGGGAACGACCTCCATATTGGACAATTGTGCACCTCAGTATTCAAGTCGAATGTCAACATTTGGCGCTGAGGCAGGAAGCAGTCTTGCCCTTTACGTAGCAAGGGAGAAAGTAAGAGTGTGGAGGTCAGTATGGTGGATGCGCGTGCTGCATCAGCCTAATGTGACCGCAATCTTTTCCAAAACCTTAACCAAGTGTTTTAGTTTTAGTCTAACCATGCTTAACTCTTGTTTATGTGTCCCAACCAAAATCTTTCCCCAACCTTATGCTTATGTTATACATTCTAAAACGGGAGAACTTTTAAAAATAAAAAAAAAAGACATTATCTTTGAATGAAATCTGAGGCTTTGCAGGCTTGCCCAATATCTGCGTTCTCCTTTCCTCTCAGAGTCGTTGGAAAGTTATGACTCTCTTTTTCTCTCTCTCTCTCTTTCTTTCACTCCTCCACCCACTCTATCACTCAGGCTGCACATTTCCTTCTTTCACATCTCGCTCTCTCCCTCTCGTGTCCTACACATATTTCTGTTCCTCTCTTTCTCTCTCTTGCTGGCTCTTCCAGCAACGGCAGCCTGTCTGTTCAAATTCAGCTCCCATCACTGCCACACACACACACACACACACACACACACACACACACACCATATATATCATTGGAGGGGGAACAAATTATTCCAGGACAGACGAACTGTTTCGTTTGGTTCACCCTTGTTTGTCTTTTTCCTGTCTTTCTTTCTTTCTTTCTTTCTTTCTCTCCCTCTCACACACATACATACACCACCTCTCTCCCTCCAACAGATGGGGTATTTTAATGAAATCAGCCTTGCCTGTTCCCATCTGTGTGAGAAATGAATTTCACCATTTTTTAAATGAGGGAATTTACAATGAGACAGGCTGGAACACAGGGAACCCCTGCACCGAGGTTTTTGGGGAGTTTTTTTCTCTCCTCAGCTTTTGTACCTATTATGCTTTCGCTGCATTTGTCTGTGTTTCTGTGCGCCCGTCTGTCCATCGTTCTGTCTTTTTGTTTCCAATATTTTGTGACTGTTGTTTGACAGAATTTTCCGACATGACTTTCCTTTACTTGTTCCGGTTACTGTGGCAGAGCGTGGCTTGTTGTCCGGGCAGAAATGAATAAAATCCATCAGTAAGCATTTATTTATGTCAATTAATCAAGGTAAACGCTTGCAAGCAGATTTTACACATTCGCACAAAAGATGAGAAACACACTTAACATTATTTGCATTTGTGGCATTGTGAGTCCAATATCTGGTTAGTGGTCTGTATCACAAACAGTGTGGACTGCGTGATAAAGCAAAACTGTCTAAGCAAAGCAAAAACTGACTCTATATAACAACCGTCATTAATATTTCATGATTACATTCTAAAACTGTGTTTCATAGCACTGGATCCTCATCTAACTTTACCTTTTCTTACAGTTTGGTTTTCATTCATTTCCAAATATGCTTTTAGAGATTTTGTTGCATGTCTAAACAGTGCAGGTTCACAAACAGGGCTATCAATCAGAAAAACCACTCAAATGTGGACTTTCCGGAGATGTCAGGTTTTCATCTGTCAGCAACATGAGGTGTGCGGTTGGGTTTTCAGACGAGAGTGTTTGCTGGTATACATGCGTCTGTGCCTGTGAAAATGTTCGCATAGCATTTGTAAAGGGGACTGTGTGTGCCGGCACATGTGTGCAGTGCACGCTGTGTTTTCTTAGGTGTGTTTTCAGGAAGGGAGCTGTCAGACATGATGACTGACGTCACCCTCATTATACACACACCCACATACGCACACACAAATAAGTTGGCAGGTTAAAGCAGTTAGCTACTTAGAAAACAGAGAAGTCATTCAGACAAACTGCACCTGCTTTTGAAATGGCTTAACAAGCAATTACACCGAGACACACACACAGAGAGAGAGAGAGAGAGAGAGAGGGAGAGAGAGAGAGAGAGATAGCAAAATTCAATTCCAGGCCGACTATTGGGAAGTAGTCAGAACAATTACTGATATTACTAGCAATAGTAAATAGAGACAGAGAGGGGAAAGAAGAGAGCAGATTAGAGACTGAAACCAGCAGATCCTTAACATCTAAATTTAACTGAGAAGCAGCACTCTGTCACACTACCTGTGTGTGTGTGTGTGTGTGTGTGTGTGTGTGTGTGTGTGTGTGTGTGTGTGAGGCAGGTGATGTGTCAGTGATGCAGTCTTTGCAGCAGCAATTAAAATATGTAAATCCGGGAGTGTCGGGGCAGAAGCTGATGCTTAACTGCACCCAGTTCTGATTGATCATGAATATACATGAGTCAAGGCAAAAATTTGATCGGAAAATCATCAATGCATACATCCTTTCTTCGACATACAGACAGACAGACTTCCTGTGTGTGTTTCTCCACATTCTTACACAGACACAGCTGTGACACTGCTGTGTGTGTGTGTGCGAATGGATATCAATACATGTGTGTTGTGATTGTAAACAAATATGCAAGCCTGCATCTTCCTTATAACTCTCATCATCAGGACTTGGGCGAGCTGCCTGGAAAATATGCAAATCACTTTTGTTCCAAAAATATGGTAATGAGCTTTGCGCGCAGAATTAATTAGACCTCCAACATTCTACAGAGATTCTCCAGAACCTACCAGCCGTCAAACTGTGTGAAGTGTGATTATGAGATCATTTGCATATTAGTCCTATTTAGGGACATTAGCAAGCCTCTTGGTCATATTAGACCTGAGAAACTGGTGTTTATCTGTTACGTTAATGAGGGTTGTGAAAGGTCAACAAGTCAAAACCCCACAGAGGCTGGGACAGTCTGGGCAGCAGGATGAATTAATGAGTAATTTACACTTAAAAAAGTGTTGCCATTGGCTGACAAATCTTTATTACATGATATCTAGTATAAATAGTTCAGCGATAATGCATATCAGAGCAACTGTGAGCAACTTTGACAGCAGCAAATGTGCAGCAGGAAACAGGGAAGAGCTATTCTGGAATAATGCAAGAGTAGAAAATTTTAAGTGGATGTCGGACTCCGCCAAGATTCAAATCCCTTGTCTCCGATCTTGATATTCATGCACAGGATCTCAAAGCGCGGCCGGGGTGAGAAGTGTGTCCGGTTTGGGAAGCCCAGAACTGCGTCGCTGCTTTTTTTGCAGATGACGTAGTTCTGTTGGCTTTGTCAGTCCGTGACCTTCAGCACGCACTGGAGCATTTTGCAGCCAAGTGTGAAGCAGCCGGGATGAGAGTCGGCACCTCCAGGCCTGAGGCCATGGTTCTCTGCCAGAAAATGGTGGATTGCTCCCTCCGGGTTGGGGCTGAGTTGCAGCCCCAAAGCAAGGGAGTTTGAGCATCTCAGGGTCTTGTTCTTGGTGAGTGATGAGGAAAACGGTACATGAGATGGACAGGGGGTTTGGTGCAGCACCTATGAGCTCTGGGTGGAGACCAAAAGAATGAGATTGCAGATACAAGCGGCTGAAATGAGTTTTCTCCATCGGGTAGCTGAGCTCAGCCCTCAGAAACAGGGCAGTGCTGTTCCTTTACAAGGAAAAGAGCTAGTCGAGGTGCTTGAGGCATCTGATTTGTAGTTCCTACAACTGCTCACAACAAGGTCTGTGGATTATCTTGACTAACCAGGTCATTAGTTCTGGAAAGAAACCTTGCTGTTGAGGTTTTTTTTTTTGTTTGTTTTTTTAAGATTTTATTTTTTGGTGCTTTGGTGCACCACAAGCCAAGTGCTACCTAGTTCCATCATATTCAAGATAAGGCCGACATCTGTACAGCTGCTATCTGAAAATTGACAGGAAAGCAACACAGATCAATAAAAAGCGCTACAGGTAAAGGGATAGATGTGTTTCTTTTGATTTGGGAGGCAAACAGTCCTTTAAAGTTTAACCTTGAACAATGCAATGAACCCACAGCTCCTCTGGTGGAGCAGCTGGGTAATGAGCATTTTTTAGAAAGCAGAAGTTACTGAACTGTGTGAATGTGAAGCAAAACATCGCCTATCAAGAGGTTGGACCCCCAGCAAACAAGCCCTCGGGTAAATAAAAGGAATCACTGACGCTGATTAGCATTCAGATATTCTTCTCAGCAGGGCTGGTTTATCTCACGTCTCTGTGTCATTATGCTCACCAGCTCCGCTCTCTGTCTGTCATTTAGCAAGTTTCAGGTCAGTGGGCTCCGAGCAGGCTTTCAGCAGCACACCCTCGTTCACATTACAGACAGGAAATGTAGACATGAATGATAACCAGCGACAGGCACTAGAGAGAGCAAACACCATGTACTAGTATCTGTGTGTGTGTTTATGTGTGTGTGTGTGTGTGTGTGTATTTAAAAGGTGCAGCAATGAGGCCCCATTATGCTTTTCTGTAATCTGTTTCTTGTGTGAATTAACTGTTTTGCGTGTGTGTGCTGGGGGGGGTTCATCAAGACTAAGCAAAATGCCTGAGTGTGTTGGTGAGGATAAAATGAATCATTACTACTGCATGAATCATTACTAAAGTCTACCACTACTGCTACTTCAGGGCCCAAACTTTAAAAGCTGAATTAGAGGAGTCAAGCCTCTCTTTAGGGAGCTAATCTTTGAGTTCTGTTTTTTTTTCCTGCAGTTCTTCTGAATGGGCATTTTCAATGAGTTGAGTTAAATAAACAGGGAAAGTTGTGTCTTTCACTTTAGACAAAGCTGTTAGTGCACCGGTTCAGAAGAGATGTAACATAAGGGAGTCATTTGTAGGATTAGAAAGTGTCACCACGCTCAAAAAATGGTGAGGCCTTTGGTCTGACAGCGCAATTAATCCTCTTAGCTCGGGATGTTACTGCCACACTTTGTGTTGTGTTGCACTTGATGTGAGTATGTTACACTCTGCTGGTGAAGTTAAACCACCCGCCACTGCTGACTGGCAAACAAATTTGGCCTGATAAATTGGACTGAACTTCCATCTCATTTTTTTTTTTTGTCTGGCCACATGTTCGTGTTCGTGATTCTCGTTTGGGAGGAGGAGGAGGAGTTATTTTGCCACAACCATTCAGTGGTGAGTGATGCATCCATCCTGGCAACATAACTTTTCAGTTGACATTGAAGCTGTGGGAGCAACAGCCGGAAGCAACTGACTTCATGTTTGTTTGTTTGTTTGTTTTTTTAACTACAACTTGCACACCTCTTTGGATCTGTTACTATAATCATTTTTCTGTCTCTGTTTTTTCCATTAGTTGGACGATATCTAGACAGGACGTAGACTGTGAGATGTACTAATAGGCCTACATGAGTGTAAGGTTTGGATACTATACTGATACCAGATGAGACAAATGTAGCTGCGATAGAAACTGAATAACTCATATAGCAAATTTAAAAAAGTTACATGAGACACTAAGAATAAGCTAGTCAGTAAAACATCTTCTGAAGTGGTGTAAATTAGGAAAATTATATTTTTATGAATCTAGCGGCCCCTCCGGAAATTCTCATGCACACATGATTCACACATGATCTAAATCGAGTTTATTCAGTTGTCAAAGTGATGTAGGTGCTATCGCCTCACAGCAAGAGGGTTCCGGGTCCAAACCCCGCTATGGGCTCTTCTGTGTGGAGTTTGCATGTTCTCCAGGTACTCCGGCTTCCTCCTAACACTATGTAAAGGTTCATGGTATAAGCTATGGTATTTTGTTTATATAGTGATTTAAACTGCTAAAAACATTTCACAGGACTGCAATGAGAGACTCAAGACTCACACACTTTTCCATCCACCTGACAGTATTTCTCTCTTCACATATAATATTAAAAACTAATAACCAGGAGGAAACTGGGTCATTTCAGAAGCAAAAGACTATTAATATGGATAAAAATACAAATATATTTCCTCCCTGAAGCCATCCTAACAACACAAGTCAGCAGCTGTGTGTGTGTGTGTGTGTGTGTGTGTGTGTGTGTGTGTGTGTGTGGTAGGGGAGCTACTCGCTATATGTGTGTGTTTGTATCGGTGTCCCAGTAAAGCATGACTTGCAAATCTGGCTTTTAATGAACTTAATAGTTCCATCATTTCTCTATCAACCATCAATGCTGGTGTTCCTCACACACGCACACACACACACGCACACACACACACCCACGTTGTTTCTACGTTGGTGTTCCTTGTTGTTTACTTCAACTGGATTAAGCAGATGTGTGTACGTGTGCACAGACCTCATTCTTAGAGGAATTTGTTAAGTAATCCGACCGTGGAGCAGAATTATGTCGTCATAGAAACAAAGATTAGGTTATGGGATGTTTAAGAATGGTCAATTAGTGTTACTACCGCAACATATGTGAGAGGAAAACAGGGAAGGCAGAGAAGCATGCAGAGGAAAGAAAGAGCAAAATAAAGGAGGGAGGGAAGAATAAATGAAAGAAATCTTTGGCAAAAATCTATCTTCAAATGTCCATCTTGACTTTTGTACCAAGGAGAATGAGAGCAGAAAACAGAGCAGTGAATATCCTGTAAGAGATCAATACTGAAGAAAAACACTTTTCTGGATGCTACCTGTGTATTGGAAGCATCAGTAGCTTGCTGGGGAGCAAAAACAAAAAATAAAGCTAACCTCAACTCAAGACAGACTGAGAGCAAGAGAGAGAGAGAGAGAGACAGAGAAAAATAAAAAGACCAAAAAACAAAAGAGACAGAAACGAGGAAAAAAAGAAAAGGGGGGAAGAAGAGGATAACCAAAGTGAAACAGTCATCAGACTTCAAAGTTTGCTTTTATCCGATCTGTTTAGAATTTTAAATCGAGAGTCCAGATACACCAAAACAAAAAGATGAAACGATAATCCGATAATCGTTACAATGTTTCACAGAGGGAAAATATTTTTGAATATATTTATGTGTTTATGCGATTGCTGAAGTGAAATGTGCTTAAAGCATGATAAAATGTTGAATTTAGGTTTCAGTGGATTTGTGGGGGCTTTTATTCCCCCCCTTTTGTTTGTTTGACTGTGGGTTTTCTTTCTGGTTCTGTATGTGTGTGAGCATGTGTGTGTGTATGTGTGTGAGCGTGAGTGTGAGAGTGTGTGTGTGTGTGTGTGTGTGTGTGTGTGAGAGAGAGAGAGAGATAAAGAAAGCGAGAGTTACTTGAATAAAGAGCTGCTGCGTGCATGAGTATTTGTGTACTTTTCCTGCTACATACAGTACAAGCCATCCAATCCCATCTTTGGGCATTTGGAAGAAAACACATTTTGACATTTAGTTTTCACTTTGATAAACTCTATTTTATATTATACATGGGCTTCAATGCGCCAAATTAAGTTTTTCTTACTGAATACATAATTGCGAGGGCCCAGCCACATCAACATTGTCTACCAGCAGGTTTTATTTCAGGGGAATCGTCGTGATTGCCAAATTCTCTCATACGCGACGTAAATTACTGCTCTGCTTGCCTCCCAAACCATCTTGAGAGTCCTCATCTGACAATTTAGAGGGCTGGTGAATCCAAAATGGAGGAGGTGATCAGATGAACTGCTTTGAAAATAGGTAAGCAAGTACACATAAATTAATTTTCCACTTTGTGCTGTGACAGGCAATATGTCTAAACACTGTAAAATGAAGCAGTTGTCTTGGAATTGAAGGTAAACAGCTTACAGTGGAGACACGGCAAAGCAGATGTCAAACCACTTTGGGGCAAATTTGTGCACAGGTGCATGAGAGCTTCAGTGACGTTGACAGAGCGCAGCAAATTTTTCTGAAATTACACCCACACTGTGCTCCTTTGCTGAAGCTGCAGTTATCTGTATTTTTATAATAATGGATCAACTGTGTGTCATGTGAGAGGGGTTGCTCAAGTGAGGCAACTGCTGATCTCTACAGCATCTTTCAGCTCATTGTTTGTCACTCTCACTGCTCTCTCTGATGCTTCTGATTGCTGAATGCAACTGTTCTGAGCTTAGAATCACAGTGGATTTAAACTGGCAAAACTCTAAATAGATTCAGATGCTTCTCTGTGTCTGAAAGGTGTTTAAATAGGCAGCTATTTGCAAACACGATCGCCATAAAACTTGACAGGATGACATTATATCAGTGTTGTGGTACAGTTTTATAGCGCTGCTCCGGGGTGGCCAAAAAGGAAAATTAAGTTTAACTCAAAATCCTGCAGCCTCATTGGCAAAAGCATTTATGCCAATAGACTTTCATCATGCTCATTTCTTTGGAGACATGCAGTTAGGTTGTGCTATTTCTGTCAAAATGCCAGTTACATCATTCAAAATGATCAATTAGGCTCATCCGATTGAATTTAAAGTGATTCCAATCACTCAGCATGCTGCTGATGAAATTAATATTCTAGAGAGAAAAGGCCACACACTGAGCTGGGAGTAGCTCAGTGTGCACACACTTTTTATGGAAATTCTTCTTCGTTATTGCCAAAGCATCTGATACCATTGTGTGTGACATGCATTGACTACATTGCAGTTATTACCATGGAGGGCAATTTTGATGTCTGTATTCTCATCGCTTAGCGGGCAAGTTAATCAGCGGGCCAATCTCCCAGAATCCCACTGTGTTTTTTTAACAAGTGTTAAATTATCACATAGCTGCAAGCACTGGATTGAAAATGAACTGAATGAAATGCGGCCTGTTCTTCTGGACTTCATACATCCTCATTTCCGCAGGAATCCACGTTTAGACAACCTGCACTTCAAAATATCCCAAGGCCATGTAATTTTACACCAAGTAGATAGAGGCAACTTTTGCATTCTTGGGGTTAATCACATGTTGGTGGGGCAGGCTTGTGCAACAGGGAGAGAAAGAGAGAAAGAGGATGACAATGGAAGAAGAGAAAGTCAAGTTTAACAAAGGTCATTCACTTGGACTGTGCCACACGTAGTCTTCTGTGAGGATTACTGGGCGGATCAATAGGAAAACTGCCCCTGGTCCTCTGACCACGAGGTCCTTAGCCTGAGCAGGACTGAAGGCAAAACCACTGGCTTTTACAGGCCTCTGGACACCCGGAGAAAATTACACATTTAAAATGTGTGAAGGTTTAGCTTATGAACCCGAGTGATTAAATGATAGCAGGGTGAGGCTGTTTTCAGAGCGCCTGGAGCGTTGGCTAACGGAGGAGGTCAGGGCCACCCAAAGGGATAAGAAAGACAGAAAAAGACAAAATTTAAGTTTTCATTTAACTTTTTTTATTTTTCTCTTGTAAATGCTGAACACCTCTCCTCTTCGGGCTTGTAAAGTTCCTTGAAATCCAACCATCTGGAGAGGAACTGGTGTTGGCATATTTGTATGTGGATAAATGACATAATGTTGCAGTACAAAAATGCAAAAAGTTTGAGGTAATTTAAAGGGACGTTGCTGTTATACAGTTTGTCCACTCGGAAAGTACTGACAAGTTTATCTATTCCATTTTTAAAATTTCCAGCCCAGCACAAATGTTGGTCTCAAATCATTAAAACAACTTAAGCGAATGGTTTTAAAGAGCTTCAAGCTCAAAAAAATTCAACCATCAAGGGATTTCTGACTCTTTTGTACACACAGAATTCATTTATTTACACAAGTCACACTGGAGAGCAGGTCTTATACTCTTTAAGATTATTTTTGAAAAGCAAAACCACTGAGGGAAGTCTCAAAGATGACACAAGCCATTTTTTCATATACTGCATATGTGCGTCGGCTGCAGAGGCCCCCTTGAACCTGCACATGTTGCCAAAGCACATACTCTGTGTTTACAAATATACACATAAGCATGGTCATATACACGTACTGTACATACACGCTACAGCTTTGAGTTGGCAGCAGAGACAGAGACCATCTTTGTTTTTTCTTCCCTCCCTCTCTGTATATTTCTGTTTATATTCATCCCGCTCTTTGAAGTGGTCCTAACATTGCGTGTTAGTTTTGATGCTCTAATGAATAGACTGTTTTCATGTGACGCACTGGAAAATGGAAACTATGATTCTCTCTTTTTTCTCTCTCCTCAGCTCTCTGTGCGTTCCTCTCACCCGTAGCGCTTCTCCTCATCTGCACTTACACCTCCTCTTTTATCTTTCTGACCCATCCTTTGTGTTTTTTGTTTTTGTTTTAGGTAATTATGTCTCTTAATTATTATCCCCTGCTCCATTTTGCCCTCTGACTGTTTTTTTTTCTCTCTCTCTCTCGCCCACTCATTCTTTTTTCCTCTTTTTGTCCCCCGCATCATTAGTATCACTTTACTCGAAGTACATTTATGCTGTTTTATATTCCCTTTATTTATCCCTCTGTCCTCTGTTAGCCCACATGGTGTTTTGGGAAGCAAAATTCCTCTCCCTTACCCTTGTTTCAGTGGTGTATTTGTATGTGTATTTGTATTTGCGGTTTTTCTAATTGTGTGATTCTGTGCGAGACGTCATGTTGTGCTTATCATCATATTTGTGCGAGCTGGTCTTCATCAGTGGCTTGTAATGATGAAAAATCTATGATCAGAGAGAAAGATAAGTGGAGGAATATACAAAAAGAGGGCAACAGTTTTCTGCTTTGATCATCAGGCCGGTCAGCATTAATTCCAAACTTCATGTAGCTTTATTGTTTGTGTCAGACACATCAGTTATCGATGAAAGGCATCGTCAATTATTGATTTCGTAAATCAAATCAGTGTGTTGTGATGTATACTGTTCCACTGTTGTGCCGTCTCAGTCTGTTTTTCTTCTCTTTTCTTTGTGAGCTGTTGCATTTTTCTTTTTGGCATATCTGTTTATTTGTTGTGGCTCTTCTTTCATGTCAACTTTGCCGTCTTTATACAGAGTCTGTCATGGCTCAAGGCACCACGAACCCCAAACTAAATCCTTTCACTGTTGTGCATTCAGTTTCAAAAGATAGCACGTAACAGATTATTGTTACGACTTATTATAAACAGATTGTTTTTCATAACGTTTGACTAAGACACGCTGGCCTGAAATATAGATACATTTAAATACATTACTTTGAAATAAGTGGGTGTATTTGTTTATCCTGGTGCATTTTGCAAAGGAAAGGGACAGGAGCTGTGGCCAAACCCAGCTGAACTATGGTAACGGTCCACCGAACAGACACTTTGTTGAAAAAGTAGCCAGTTCCCAGACTTTCCACAGTTGTCATCTATCCAGGTCTGTGAATATGCATGTATGTGCAAAACAGTGGAAAGAAGAAAGAGTGCCTGTGTGTGTGTGTGTGTGTTGCACATTGCTATCCTCCTGTGTTGTGTGTGATTAGATTTGTCTCCTTTACCTTCAGGGTTGTTGTTTTTGTCTGCCAGCCAGTATATAAAAGCTATGGGTTTACACGTACACTAACACACACACACACACACACACACACACACACACACACACACACACGAGAGGCCCTGGTGGCGCTGCAGTGCATAGTCATGGATGGGCGCCAATAATTCTTCTATACTACAATATTACTCATGTAGAACGTAGACGTACACACATGCACACACACTGTACACACACACACACACACACACACACACACCTGGCAAAGCCATTAGTTGCACAAAGCTGCAGACACTCAAAGCTCTGTGGTAATAAGTGGATAATAAAAGGTTTGTAGTAATGAAATCTGTTAACATTTTTGACTGAAGCTGAAAATACAAAAAATTCACTTGCAAACAGGACTTTTCTATGCAGGAATCCAAAGAAGAACACTATCAGGCAGTCAATAACATCTTGATGAATGATTGCTCAGGACCCCCCCCCCCCCCCCCCCCCCCCCCCCAAAAACACACACACACGCAGACTCGTATTGCATTCCTGCTCTGACTTGTCCTCTTAATGAGAATACAGTACTCTGTGGGGCCCAGCAGGTATCAGGAGTAACATTTCTGATAATTTGCACAAGCAAATTACTAATTAAAACAACAAACAAACACTCTAATATCCTGTAAAATACCTCTGATGTCAAAGATAACAGACTGTGTTGAGGAGACAAAACCTACAGTATATCCATGGACTGTATCAAAGACAAAATTGAATAAAACTGCAATAAACCCGGAGGGGGGGGGGTGCAGATTGTCCATAATCTGATGTCTCTCAGTGTTTATTTTGTGGTGGATTACACTACAATGTGTGCACCAGACCTGGCAAAGAGTAAAGAACGAAAGCTGAAACAATCAGTATGGAAGAGGCAAAAGGAGTCAATATGGCAGCTCCTCTAAACTTATTTTGTGAAACAATTTGTGGACAGCTTTACACTAAACACCACAGTATCACTGATTTTTCTCCAAAAGTGGATGTCTGACTAAGTCAAACCTGCCATCATCGTTTGGGGGGGGATTTCCAACATGTGATAATCATTTAAATGGTGAACAATTTTGGAAATTCATTCATTTGTGAGGAATCACAACACGTTATCAGTCGCTGCTTGAAAGAGACATGTTTGTCAAACAGCCACTTTCCAAATGTTGCAAAATTTGTCAGCCGCAGCTACGCCAGTTCAAACGTGTAGGGGGAGGGGAGTTCAGACGCTGCTGACGAAACATACTGACACCTTGTGGCTCTTTTTCTTAACAACAGCACCTTGTCAAATAAATACATAAATAAATTCGCAGTCTCCTCATCAGTTTTCGAGAAACCATTGCGCTGCCAGGGCCTCGTCAAAAAAATGCACGGTCATCCAGCAACAAAAGTTCATTATTCAGCAATTCACTTAATGTGGGGGTGTCGCAAGAGAGGACAAAGCGTCTGTCACTGTGTTAACTTTCAAGGCTTCCTCGCTCAAAGTAAGCAGTGCTTTGGGGTCTGATAAGTCTTCAGACTGATTACACAATAGCATTTGTGCACTGTTCAGCCAAAACTGCCAAGCAAATAAGAAACAATGTTCAATGTGAAATCAGTCAACAAAGCACGAGAAACAGTGGAGCCAACATAAACGAACAAAAGTGCACATACACTCCCTGTCTGCACAATATCATAACTACTCCAATGAAAACATATAGATTGGGATTATAGTTGTCTCGGAGGGATGTTATACAGGTTGTGGGTGCAGTGCAATGGACAGTAAAGTCAAAATTTTGCTCTGAATTCTGTGAGTGATTACCTTTTCAAGCAGTAATGGTGGCAATGAAATGGATACAATTCATTTCAGGGCTGTTCGCATCTTTCAGTGGCATCGTTAATATTTTCTACCTCAACTCCCTCGCTGCTTGGTCACAGCTTGTTGGTCTTGGGGAGGCTCAGGTTCGAGCGCGTGTTGCCTCAGCAGCACACGGCGATACGTAACAACCAAATAAACAACACGCCCTCCTGTATCGCTCACCGTCACCGTGTCAGGGCTGTGAGTCAGCGGATGTCGACTACATGGTTCAAGGAAAATTCCACCCTCAGGTGCACTTTCCCCCAGAGATACCATCAATCTGCGATGCTCAGTGCATTCCAGCAGTTATTTTAGTGATTAAGTGTCGCAATTTACTCAGGCGGCGTCCCCGCTTCCTCTCGACCTGTCTGCTACCGCTGTTAATGCTTTCCTGCGTTTCCCAGAATGACTCTCAGCGATCCTCTCAGATCAGAAATGAACTTGTTGCTTTCAGTTGTGTAAGAGGAGAGAAAGCAGGATTTGTTCCTGTCGAGAAGAAAAGCGAGTCACGCTCTTTAAGTCAAAATGTGCCCTGAAGCTGCAATGCATTATGGGCTTCCCAGGCAACGACGGGGAGGAGAAATTCATACCCAGTTCCTGTTCTTCAGACTTCACTCCTAACGATTGCTGACTGTCAGTGTGAAAGTCTTAAAACTAATCCTGTGTCTGTCTGAAGAAACGGCTGTTGGTATGACTGATGTTTTGGCCGGCTGAAAAACACTGTGCCATTAAAACTCACTTAGCTGCACCAGAAAATATCTCAGCACGACGTGACTGCATTTTAAGCTTGTTACAATAATACACATATTTTCCAAATATGTACTTTTATATACAAGACAGTGTGTCTTCTAATTTTTTTATCTTTCCAACATTGTCACTAGAAGACAAGAGTGTAGCCAGGATTTAAATGATCAGTCATGAGGATTTGGTCATAGTCACATGGGAATTTGCTCATCAAAGTCAAAATTTCAACATCAGAACCCCACCCTTAAAAAGAAATAATAATAAGTTAAAAAAAAAGAAGAAGATAGGTCTCTAAATGTCATGCTTTATAGGACATGTCCCTGATGTCCTCGAGTCAATAAGATACAATACAGGCAAGGAGCTCTTTTTTTCTCATTTTCCTTAACAGAACATTAAGAAAGACTTCAATACTTTAATATGAAACTCTTTAATATTGTTAAGATTTTTTGTTGTATTTTACTTCAGTAGATAATAAATGAATCCTTTTGCATTTTTTCCTCTGCCTGCATATTACTTTCTGTTGTTATTTAATGCTATCACTTCAATTTTAACTTCTTCCAAAGAAGAGACTAAATTGTTTCTAACTTGGTAAATTCCTTATTTTAACATTTGGATGATTAATGGTTTTAGGGTGGATTGTGTTCCTGTTATCGCAGTATCAGGTTGTTCCAGGTCTCAGACTGATACTTGAAGATTGTGACTTTCTGCCCAAGTTGCTTGTTCATCTATTTACTGCACCCTTACAGGAGATGAAATCTGATAGCTTCTCCTCTGTGTCCAGTTCTACCATCTATATATAAGCACTTTTGACAATGTGGGCTTTTTACTGTCCACAATAAAATTCAGAGGTTTAACCGCAACAAATCAGCTCATGACACAAGAATATATTACACCAATTACCAACCTCCCATCCCCGCTGGAGGCAAGTTTCCTGTGTACCCTCTGCAGGCAGAGCCATCTGATTCACAGGGTGATGTTTGGAAATTAGTATGAAAATAAAGCTGCCATCGCATCGAGAATAAGCGCTAAGACTCGAAACCCTTAACCACAGGGGGATGTTTTCCTAAAGATGTTTTCCTCCTCTCCTCCTTCCTTTTCTTTCCTCTCCTCTCCTCTCCTTTTTCAGAGTTTCTGGTTAAATGTCAGAAACAATGAGGCTGTGTGATGATTTTATTACTATAACACTCCAGAGCAGGAGCAGGATTGTGCACTCTCTCTCTCTCTCTCTCTCTCTCTCTCTCTCTCTCTCTCACACACACACACACACACACACACACACACACACGTTTTATTCATGTAAAAACTGGAACAGCAGACATGTAACACATGTGCTTTGAATACAGAAAGCCCTCATGTGTTACAATCAGAAACAGCAGTAAGTGAGCAACACACACATGCGCACACACACTCGCACACACACACACAACATATATGCACAAACCTACATACACACGCACTGATCTCTCACAACGCCTCTTCATTTCTGCACACACCCACACACACGCAGGCAGGTATAGTGAATAATGGCAGGTTTGTGCGTCTGGCTGGAATATTGAATTTATTATTCCTGTTGTGGAGGCGAGCAGACCGGATACATATAAGGCTGTTAGGGCGAGACAGATAGATTTGGAAATATTACTCATGTAATCCACATTCCAGCAGGAAAGCACCAACTCCACCTCTGCCTCTTTTTTTTCACTTTACAGCTTGACACTGTTTACCACATGCAGTGTCATTTTTTTAAAAAAATCTGTGGCAAAACTGAACAGTTTCCCTTGGACGCAAATGTATTTTAATGCTGCAGAATGTGGTGTGAAGGGTCAGTGCCAGGGTCAGCTGAATCACTCGGTACACGATGGAGACAACGGGCCCATGCAAGAACCACACCTGTATGAACCGATTCATTCATGAGTGGAGCTTCACCAGACCTGCTGTGTGAGAGTCCCTTCACAACAAGAGAAACACTTGTTTCACTAAATAATCATAACGAATGAAACTAAAACTTAATCATGTCATTTAAATCAACTTCAGATATTTAAAAAAAAAAACAAATGCAAAATAAATATTCTGCTGACAACAAGGGTTTGTGGGTTGAGATCTCTTCACTCGTACACATTTGTGGGAATGAAATTTGTCCACAAACTGAACAGAACAGATTGTGTAAATGATGTTCCCGCGAACAGGTGGCAGTCATCAGGTTGAAATGAGCAATTTGCAACAGCTTTGTGCAGTTAGGAGCAAACATGATTAAAAATAAATTCAGGAAGATCAGGGTAAGAATTGAAAAAAATGTTCTTGCATGAGGCCCAACATCAGCTAAGTATACCACAGTTATATCTTAGCATGTTATCAAAATGTGTCTATAGATGTGCATGGATGTAAACTTTGATTAACGGCGGGTCATCTCTTTTGTAGTTTAAGTAAAACTATGCAGATGTTATGCCACTGAGTTCACTTTTGGAAGCACTTTGTTGTTGTAGGTTTGTTGTTGGGGAAAAGGGAGCCCTAAACAGCAGTGATGAGGGTTTTCAAAGTCAACTGCGGTGCACGATGTGGCAGCAGGGACCTCCCCCTTCTTAAATATATCTTTGAAATGGTCACAAAGAAAAAGTAAATACTGCTATGGCAACACCACACTGGAAGCGAACCTTTGGCTATAACCATTGAGGGATATTGGAGCATTTCTCATTCCCTCCGTTGCACCAGTCCAGGAGCGGCAACCGTCTGGCTGCCATCCCGCTCTCCAAGCCGGGGCGTTTTCTAAGGTATTGCATTACCGTATATTTTATTTATCTGCTGCTGCATCTGTGAAGAATGACGCTATTCATTGTTGTTGTTGGTCTTGCTTGCCCAAATGCTTCTGCAAATGGTAAAAAGAACGAATGGGCCTGTTCTTCCTGAGACAAATAACGCTCTGCGAGTATCCTCCATCTCTTTGCTTATTCTGTTTTGGTTTTTTTTTTTTTGTTTTGTTTTGTTTTGTTTTTTTCATTCCTAGCTCATCTCTCCGAGGACCATTTGAGGGTCAGAAGAGGATTTACAGAGCACTGAGCCGTGGCTTGTTGGTTGTTGCTAATGATGATTTAGGAATTGAAGCTTATTCCTCTGCTGTGCCCCCTTGGTAGTCAAGCTACATAACAGTGGAGGCTAAGTGCACACAAGTATGAGTTTCATCTGCTGTGACTGCTCAACCTGTGAGGCAAACCACACAGACAAATAAAAAACTAATTTTATGCTGAGCAGCCCACTGTTTTATTATATAACCTGCAGAAAATAATTTACTGTCAACAATGTATATCCACAGGCATAAAAACACACATTAAAACACATATCAGCTGGAAATGCACATAAACAAATGATGTTGCTTACTGCTTATCAATAGCTCATATTTTTATTTTTTTAGCACTTATCAGAATCAGACTGTTTTTTGTTGTTTAACTCACTTCCTAAGGTATTGTGTTTCATGGTGATCAAGGTAGGAATTAGAAAGAGAAGGTAAGAAAACAAATGAGTAGAAAAACTGCAAAAGATGATGCCAAAAAATGATGCTGCCACACTGTCACATGTACATAAACAGTGAAATTCTTGTCCCCCAGCACTTTAATCCTCTGTTTACAGAAATAAATAAATACAGATGACAACCACACTCACATACTAGAGTCAGCTACATGTAGCTACACAGCTGGAGTCTCTCAAAGTAATGACAGTGTAGAGAAGTGGTGGAAGTAGAGAGTGTTATGCTGCGTGATTTTTCACCCACATCTTTGCTTTAATGATTTATTTTATGCAATTTCCCTGTGTTTTTAAGTGCACTGACGGACTCCGCCACAAGTCACCCTGAAGTACTTTAACACTTTATTAAATACTAATTATCTATGTTTTAGTTACACTAGAAAAAAACTGGTTGTTTGTTGAATTAAATGAAATGAATGAGCAATGAACAATTTAAATTATCACTTCACGGTTTAAGTCATGTTTTACGCTTCCAGGTTCTCAAATGGTGATTTTTACTGGCTTTCTTAGTCTAAAATCTGAGGGTTTAGAAGATGTCACCTTGGACTCTTGGAACTTGTAATGTACATTTTTTTCCACTACCTCCTGACATTGTATAGATTAAACAATTACTAGATTAATCAAGTAAATTAATCGGCTGATTAATCCACAATGAAAACAATGCGTTTGTCCCTGATGAGGTCTGTAATCTAAAATATCACACACACACACAGAAATGAATAAAGCAAACATCCACAGGATTGCTCAGACATACAGATACACACAGCCTGTTGTGGCTGATCAGTGCCTCCATTACAACGACACGAGCACAAAGTCATACAAGGCAGACAAACACACAGTCAGTACAGCTCATTGCCAATGATGTATGTGTCCAATAGAGACAGTATTGATTAGCACTACGTGGCAACAATAGATGGTCTGCTGTCAGCTGTGACATATGTTGTTTGGTTTTGTGTGTGTGTGTGTGTGTACTGAGTGAAGATAGTTTAATGTATAGTTAACTTTGTGTTTCTGTGTGCGTACTTTGTGTCCTCTGTTCACCTCGTCCTATAACTATAAATACTGCCTGTAACTGACTCATACTGTCCACACACACACACACACACACACACACACAGGCGTGCGCGCACAGCCATAACTATAATTTGCGTCTAACTGCATCACCCTGTCCAAGGTACCAAGATATTTATACACACATTCCCTCAACATACCAAATTAACTGCTCCTACACAACTCTCTCTCTCCCTCGCTCTAATGCACACACACACACAACAACAACAACTGTAACAGGAACAATAAATGTGTGTCCTTTTGTTTGTGCAATGGCTGGTACGGTGCATAAACCAGTGTTACTGGTCACAGGTCTGTCACTAGTGGCAGAAGTTTTGTCTGAAGGGAGCGTCAAACGCTGGCTGAGAGGCTGAGGTTGGGGGACCAGTTAAAACACTCAGAGCCATTTACAGCGTATGAGGGAACATTAAAGGAGATGTCCGCCCTAACACAAAATTCAAACACAGTCGAGTTTGTATATTAGTCGTATGCTGTACATATACACCAATGGGTAATTACAGGGTGCAGCTGACAGGTGAGCGATGCTGCTCTTTGTCATTTCACCACAGGGAAGTTCTTTTTTAATCAATTAGCCTCATCAGCGTTCATCATTTCTGTCAGTTACTGCGCTGTAGAGGCCACCAGAAACAACACATCTCCTGTACATGGACAACGACAACAACAAAAATGTATGCCAATGTATACCCTGTTCTTTCCATTTTACTACATGAAGAACTTATAGCCTGGAGCAACTTGAGCCCAAAGGAAGCCTTCAAACAGAGCCGTCTTGTTAGTTGTGGTTGTTTTAGTTGATGAAGATCAGAGCACAAGGCCACTTTTAATATCATGAGCATGTCCTGTTGATCAAATTAATCGACACCCTGTACATTTTTAAAACTGCACTAAAATGTCAGATTTTACTCATTGTATCAGATTGGATTTTTAGCTGATATTTTTAAAATGGAGTACAGCGAAGTCAGCAGCACAGACAAGCAAACAATTCCCGAATAATATCTGTGAAAATGATCATAACAGGAAGAAAATAAGCTGTAAAACTCCCTTTGAGCTCTGACTTATTGTCTAAGTCAGGGCCCAAATCTTTTTCCAAAAACTGGAACTTAATATGGGGCCATGAGGCAAAACCAAACACTTTATTTTGTACTGTATTGTTGAGATGCAAAATGGTACTCGGCTCCCAGGTTCTCTCAAACAACAGACTTCATGTGCAATTTACTAACTGTGCCCTGATTATGATTGAATAATTAGGGATCCTACATATACAAAAGAGCATCTGACCTCACAAAAATTAAAATGGCATAAACACTATTGCATAATTTGTATTTTATTTTATTGCCAGCAACATCTGGACAGCCAAACTGAATCTTATGACAGGCCAACTTCTGCAGGCCCTACCCTTGGGCAGCCCTGGTCCTGATCTTTGGAGATGAACGTAAAATAAATGAAAAATTCACCTAAAAGGCATTTAACTAATGTCAAGGTAAAGGCTGTACACAGCCATACAATCTGTTTCACATTTTTGATTATCATTTTTGACCACTCTTTAGGATTGTGTCCTATCCAACTGTCATCATTTGGTGTTGCCAGGGAAAAAATTACTCACATACTCATAGAAAACAGTTCTAAGCATTGTGTGTGGGAGCTAGCCTGGCTAACAGTAGCTTCCCATAAGTTGAAAATTATACAGTCTCTTATCTAAATGTTTAAGCTCATAAACATCATGTTAAAGCATGTACTTTGTATTATTTGGCTGTGCAGTTATATCAACAAGCATAATAACAATCAATATTTCCTAAAGGGGAGGTCGATGCAGGACACTGTCGAGCATCTTGATTTCACAAGGTGGGAAAACTCAGTGTATTCCTCAATGAAGTGAATGGGGACCTAAATCCAATGTATCCACAATGTGTGTGTGTGTGTGTGTGTGTGCGTGTGTGTGTGTGTGCGCGCACAGACTGACTGACATCTCTCTCACTCTCCTGTTCTTCAGGGACTAGTTACAGCTACAGCTTAATCATTCTTATTGGTTGATTACTCAATTTGGCATAGATCCCAGCATACTTGAAGCGCCACCAAACTTCACCCTGAGCCAAACTCTAATACTCCATTCAAGTCTCATCAGCGATAAATGGAAACACCTGTGTGACTGCTCAGGGCCTTTAAGCTTCATCCCAAAATAGTTTCTCATTTCAATACAATGCTTAATGCAGGAGTTTCAAATCAAGAGAGGCCATCCATTGACTGTATATGAAGTGGGGTGACATGAGAGCTCCCCCATAAAGTGATGACAAAACATCTAGATTGCCCCCTGGTGGTAGGCTCCAACATAGATCAGAACCCCCCTGGTTTGGCAGATGGGACACAGGCCAACTAAAACCTAAAAACTCAAAATACATGCAAATTAAATTTGTCCCAAGGATGGTTTCTGTCCTTTTAAGTAGTTCGAATCACATTAATGAATGTTCAAGAGTTCATTTTATAATTATTTGATGCTACAAAAAGTGGCTTAAACATCAAGATTGACAGCTGAGCCCTGGTTTCAGTTTTCAGTGCCAGTGTATGAACGGGAACTCGATACTGCGGGTCCACAATCCAGCCACTACCATACGGACTCTGGCTCCAAGTGATGCCATCAGAGCAATATGGCAGCACTCAGGATATCTGCCTTCACTTTTGTACAGTATAAGGACGTGGAGACGTGTCGTCCATCTTTGTATGTCAGTGGTTGTGAAAAATGTTTTTTTAATATAGCAAAAGTCCAACAAAATATATCATTTTTTTAGCCTTGACATTTACTGGAATCACTGATAAGCGGGCAAAATCTCTATGGAGATATTTTCTGCATTCAGTCATATGCAACAAATGTTATGTTTAGTGTTCTGAAGCCATACATAAATGCTGGGGAACGAGCCACAGGTCAGGAAGGCTACCTGGTTCAGTCTGTGCTGGAAGGTAAAGGTGGATTTCCCGTTCACTTTGCAGTATAGCAGGGGAATCAAGATGAGAAATCCAACGCGATCCAACTCACTGATATGTCAACATTTGGCAGCACGGGGAGGGTTGCCTCCAAGCTGCAGGTGAGCTATTCCCCTGACCTTTGACGTCTGTCCATGGAGAGAAGGACAGAAATGTTGATTTTCATTGAAAGGATAGCTGCTGTATCACAATATGTTATCCACTCTCCAGTGATCTTAGCTCACTGAAGAGCTGTGAACATAAAGTCTCTCTTGGAGGTTGAAAACAGCAGAACAAGGCTATCTCTATTTTTTATTATGCCATCAGGACATAAATCCCCAAGCTGCGAGACAAATCCTTAAGCTGCTTCAGTGGTGGTGAAAAGGAAGCTGAATTTGTGGTCACAGTGGCAGCACCCGGTGTGATTTTCCAGGGATATGGGCACATTTTTCTGGTTCACACCTGTTGACAATGACATTAAACTCAATCGGGGATAACAAAGTAACACCAGGGGACAGTGTTGGGATAGTAAATATGCTGAGAAGATGAGGGACAGAGGGACATTTGAAGGAGACAGTTTCAGGCTGATGTCTGAACGGCTCATACAGGTGTGAAACTGGGGTATTTGTAAGCAAATGTTTAGACATGGCTTTAGAACTACTTATAAATGTCAGACTACAATGTATATGTGTCAGACTAGTTTGTCACTTTGCGTAAGGAGTCTGCAGTTGCCGTGTCCACCGATAGTTTATTATCATTTCAAGGGATGGAGGAGTCTTTTGCAGTTTGAAGATATCAGAAAGTTGTTTTAGATGCTTTCCTGAGACTCCTAGAACAAAACACATCTCAACAGGCCTTTTCCCCAGCAGCTACTTTTACTTGTCCTCGTAGGAAAGGCACACGTGTTACTAATAACACTAACAATAGCTCTGTTGTATTCAAGTGTCCGGGTCAGCCGTGACAGTGTGACAGAGAGCCAACACCAGGACTCTGAAACTGAAGCTGCTAAATGGAATTCAGCTGTCATTCATCTTATTATTTATACCTGTGTGCTTCAGTAGAAAAGGCCCCGCAGAACACTTTATCAAGGCTGACCGATGAAAACACAAACAACCGGTGACATGCTGATATCATAAGAGGAAACATGTGGGCTTCTCCTGTGCTGAAATTCACAAGTGTCCTGCTTCAAAAATAAGAACTTCAATATGCTTGCTTTACCAAAACAATATTTATTCAGTAAAGAAGCGACACTCCAACCGTAATGAAAAATGTCATGTTTGATCATTTTATTTAGGGCCAATAGATGTTGGTGACTTTTTCATTATCATGCTGCCTTTTTCCCTAAAAATCTTTTGTGGGCAACAACAAATCAGTGACATACAACTGCAACCTTAACAAACCTGTGATAGGTGTGAGACATTGTCAGGCATCAGGAATTTCTGTAATTTTCCATAACTGCAGTTGGCTGACACCATCAACAAACAGTTTGCGGTGAGTAGAAGGGAGGTATGGAGAGAAAATACATTGTATTATTAGCAGGTAGCTCTAGGGTGGCTAAAAATAGACAAATAAAGAGCTTTTTTTTTTAATTTATGCATTTAAATAAAATAAGTTAAAATGTGAGAAACTCTGAAAACTCTACAAACCATCAATGATCAATTCAAGGAGTTCTGTGAGACATTTTATACTTCTGAGGTTGAGCCAGTGATATCAGACTTTGACCTTTTGTTAGCAAAATGAATCTGGAAGTTGACACCTCTCAGTCTGAGATAAAACAGACAATCAGGACATTGCAGGGGATGATGGATTTAGAATAAACTTTTACAAAACCTTTTTCAGACTTATTAAGTGATAAACGTCATAGAGACTTTACGGAGGCTAAACGAAGTGTTCCTCCCTTATAACAGTGTTTCCCAAGCCCAAAAAAGACCCTACGCAGTGTGGGGGATGTCGGCCCGTGTCGCTCATTAACTGTGAAGGAAAACTGTCCTTGCATAGGGACTTGATTAAGTTTCCTAAGCTTAAACACAAAGACAGAATTTTTTAGAACCAGACAAATAGCAGACAGAAAGCAGAAAGTGAATGCATATCACACATTATGCTTAGTCATCAGCGTCACCTAGCTGTTACTGTTTCATTAGACGCCGAAATCACTTTTGACTGCCTTAAATGGCCTTTCCTATTCAAAACTCCAGGGCACTTTGAAGCCAATTATATACTACTGGTTTCACTGTTATACACCTCAGCACAGGGAAAAATATACACTAATGAAATTGTATCCAGCTCTTTTCCCTTGCAGAGGTGCTGCTGTCAGAAATGTCCTCTGAGCCCTCTACTTTTTGTACTATGTGATCAGTGACAACTGAAGAATACAGGGCATAGCTACCCCCAAAAACTCAGATGAGAATTAGCCTTTACGCAGATGATATTTTGCTCACAGTATCCAATCAAGAAAAATCCCTGAAGCAAGCCCTAGGAGAGGCCTATTACTGAATGCTGGGAGAAGTCTGAAGCCCTGCCACTAAATGTGCATTGTCCCCCAACCCTCATTAGAGACTTAGCTGTTAGTTGAGCTCCTCAGGCCATTAAATATCTTTGGCTGATTCTTAATTTGGATGTACGTGATACTGCCACATTAAATGTAAAGAATCTCTGAGTGGACATTAAGAACCATTTAGAGAGATGGAAATATCTTCCTGTGTAATAATGGGGGCGTATATACTAAAATGAACGCGTTGGCATTTTTGCAGTCAGTCTCTGCTTAGAAAAGAGCTTCTTTAGAGATGCCAATTCTATTTTTGAGAAATTCATCCGAAAAGATAAAAAAAAAAAATCTGAGTTTACAAAATCAACATGCGTGTAAGACAGAGTGAAGAAGACCAGGCTTTTCTGATCTATATTACACAGCCTTTAATACCAGGTATCTATTAAAGTGAGGCTATGACTCAGAACTCAGGGAAACTGTCTGGGAAGTCTTGGAAAAGGAGATTTTTGACAATATGGAGGGTAAGATCTTCCTAGAAGTTTTGCGATACTCACCGATTGAAATGAAAATGACAGAGAAATTATTAATGTATTTCAAACCCTTGTGAGTTTTCAGGTTTTCACCAGCTATCCCCCTGTGGGATAACTATAGGTTTATGCAGAGTGACAAGCCTCTGAGAAATGAGATTTGGAAATCTAAGGGGACTGAAAGACTTGTGTGTTATGAAGGGTCCTCATAGCGGAAAAGTACTGACTCCACTCTTTCCTAGACTGGCTCCTTCATGAGCCGTGACCTGTCTAAACTTGGGACTCTGTTATCCTGCAGCTCATCTCTGTAACACCTCTAATATATTTGTAACTGATTCACTTTTCAATTTATTTATTTCTATTCTCTTATTTCTTGAATTATTATTCTATTATTGTTAGATGTTGCATTACACGATCTTTGTTACTATCATCTAGTGTGATATTATTGGTGCGTCTCTGTCACGTACAAGTTTATAGCTTTTGGAAAACAGAAATTGCAAAAGATTTCTAACTTAAAATGTGTATATGCTGAATCATTGGATGCTGCAGTCCATGCTGCTGTGCTGTAAAAAAAGTGAAGTATGAGACCGTACTGCAACAATCAATTCAGCAAAACTAGAAGGAATAAAAAGAAGCAGCACAAACCAGCATCAGCTCATATGCATAGCGCACAAAAATCAATCTCCAATCAAAGGAAAGCGTCTCCGCCGGTACTGCAGAAAACAGCAACAAGTGTGGCCAGCTTGAGCAATGAATTTTTGAGACACTGTAAAAGTTAAAGCAAAAGAAAACATAAACCATTAAATTTGTCCAGAAACAACATGAGTTCGTCTGCAGGCATTGAAATCCCACATTGATCCAACTCAGAAGCAAAGTTCATCTCAACTTTATCTCTGCAGGTACAACAGTAGGATTATTTCAACATAATTTTGACACAGTGTATCCAAAAGCCATTTCAGCATATTTTTGAATCTGAAGCCATGAAAGAATGTTGGAAATGAACTTAATATGACTAATTTAAATTACACTGAATTGAGCAGGCAGATAAAACAGAGGAAGAATGGGGGCAATAGCAAACAGAAAAGGCAAAATGATGAAGAACTGGAGAGGCACAATATACTGATGAATGGCACAGTTGAGTAAAATGGTAACTATAAATGTGATTGTTCTAAATTGATCAAAAGAAATGGATTTTCCTCTGTTATTAATTATTCAAAAAGTCGTTAGTAATTCATGACTATAGAAGACAAAATGGTTTTATTCTGGAGATATGAAACCTCACTGTTCACGGTTTATGGAAAGAATTTTACTGTTTACTTCCCTCTCAGTCATTTTCTCTCTCTCTCTCTGTAACTCCACTGAAGTTTACCACTGAAAGTTTCAAAGAAGCTGAAACAACAGTTGGAGGAACATCCTATTTTCGTCTCCCCATTTCTGTTGTTGATTCATTTTTACATTTTCCATTCTTTTACTCTTTCACCTCTTGTCTTTCTGTTGTTGCGCTTTCTCACTGCAAAATGTTTAATCTTTAGTTCGATAATTACAATATTACCAAAGAGAAAAAAAAACAAGAGAGAAAGCTAAAGAAGAGGAGGCGCTGAGCAAGGACAGGTTAATTGAACAACTTGTATTATGCTTTGCTTGCTTTGTGTGGGAAAATCTGTGTCAACTGCTTACTCAGACGCACAGATAAATGAACTAAACCAAATGAATTTGTTGTCTCGGAGGCTTCAGGTTTCAGCTGCACGTGTGAGCTGATCTGACTGAGAAAAGCGTTTCAGTTTCCTTCAGAGCAGTCCCTGTATCAAAGTCAAATATTGTTCCAATCTCAAGAAAATGTAGAGATGATAGTTTAAAATGGAAAACACAAGTGCAGCGTTTTTCTCTCTTTCCCTCATTTTCTCTGCAATACCCTCTGAATTTCCTTCCCCTTCTTCTATCATCAAACCAATCTGAGTGTTCGACATCAGTTCTTATTCATTCAGGTTAGCATTCAAAAAGAACAGTAATTTGACAAACCTTTTTACTTTCAAGAGTAATAAAATCAAATAAGATGGAGCAGTTAAAGCAGCTAATGAAAGATGACTAAACCGCAAGGATGTCAGTATAAAAATTACTGAGCATCAGGTTTAAACATTTTAATGAGGGAGACTATTTCATTACTCTACAAGGTACTCTGCCTCTTATGTTTTCACTGGCTCTTTGCATCTCATCCCGCTTCCCTCTAAGAAAAAATATACAAATGATGAAAAGACAAAGCAGTGCACAAGTGCCTTATTTCCTGGTGACAAAATATACAAAATCCTCAGCCCTTTCAACTGTGTTTCATCATAAAGGAATATGGAAAAAGTCAACGTTTGAAGCTCAAAATAGGACGTATTCACTTTAACAGGAAGTATAATCTTTCCTCCAACTCCAACTTTTAGTATCGACACACACTTTGCTCATCCACAAAAAAAACCCACCTGATCTCTTCAGCTGAGCGCTGCTGACAATAATTCAGCCAGCATTTAAACTTCATTCAAATTTCATTTTTATTTACCAGAAATGTCTTTTGTAGCGGGGGGCAGTTCTTCTTTCCCTTCTCAACACCCAGCACCCCCACCCTCCAAATCATTAATCAGCATGCTCTTTCTTAAACCCATTAACCTGCTGCTTGAGATCATGAAACAACCACAAGCAGCACCGGGACAATTCACATTCAAAAGCACTGACCAAGCTGGATGGAGACTGTGAGGCTGGAAACAGAAATGATAAACAGTATGTCCAATTATTCTTAATAATAATAGTAATAGTACAAAAAAAAATCATCTATATGACCTATAAAGTCATTTATAACCAAGAAAGTCTGCACCCTAAATGCAGAAGCTAAATCCTGAGCAAAGCAGACAAATATCTATAATGTATTATTCCAGTATTGTCATTTGAAATGATGACCCCAATCTCCATTTCAATTAAATCACAGCAAACAATAATTTGAAACGATCAAAACCTACTTGACTTTCCAGTATCATTTCTGGCATTGGCCGTGAGGATTTATGTGCTGAAAACACAGCGAGCGAGTGGTTCTGAAAGCTTTAATGAGATGCTTATGAGCAGCTAAATGGATGTGCATGCTGCTATGCTCACATCATACAGTCTAGCATTAGTTTAAGCTGGGGTTGTTTTTTTTTTTTTCCTCGACATCTGGCGTCAAGGGTTTATATTCCAATTTCACAAGAGTGAAGACAATTGAACCTGAGTAATTACTGAGGTAGATATGCAGCAGCAGTCTGGGGAAGTTATTAAGAGGCAATATAAACACAGAGAATGATCAACATCCTTAATGAGCACACGTCCTGGGCAAAAATCTGCCCAACTGTACAACAGACTCACTGTTAAACACTACACTTCCTCTTTAGCAAACAAGACCATCAATAGGTTTCCATTATCTTTTTTGCGGATTTAAGACAACAGAAATGAAAGAAGTGTTTTTGTGATTTATTTCAACATGTTGTACTATAAATATTTGTGGTCTGAGAAAAGATGTGCAATCAAAATGCTTTCACTCAGAGAAGAACATGTGCGTTATTGTCTCCAATAATGCACAGAGTTTAGATAAATGAGTTAGCAGTAGTCCAATGTACAACTCCTTTCCTTCTGAAGCATCCGTCTCTTGGAGTGAAATGCCTGTTCCACACAGATAACCAAATGCTGCTGTCCTCCACATATCAAAGTCAAGAGAATGCTAACTCAATCTGCTGGAGCTGTGGGGCGGCGAAAACAGTAAATCCAAAAACACGGCAATAATGACGAACTGAAATGACGATCTGAGACTTGAGCTCACTTCAGATACTGTAAAGTGCCAGCCTTGAGCTCTCAGTGAGCACAACTCAACTCGTTCTGTAACAATCAGGGCGTCAGGGAGTTACTTACAGCAGGCAGTAAATACACGAAAAGCAAAGGCTCGCAGCTCACCGCCAAAGTTTAGTACAAGTTCTGTTTTTCTACTGATCTATCTTCCCCACAGCAGTGTTTTCTATTATGCACAAGCCCACGACTTTTTAATTCCTTAGCTTTTTTTCTATGTGTGTGAGAGAGTGCAGGCAAGGTTTTAAAGATCCATCATTATCATATAATTTTCAGGATGCAACTGCAAGGGGGTGTATATGTGTGTGATGTTTGTATACCTGTGTCATGCAAGGTGTGTGTGTGTGTATGTGTGTGTGGGTCATCCAAGTTTTGAGCAGCCTGCTGGTGAATTTATCTGCTGCTCTGTCACCTTGCTGCTTTGACCCAGAATTTACAACTTTATGGCCTTCGGCTGTCTGTGTGTGTGTGTGTCTGTGTGTGTGTACCTATCTGAGTTGTGTGCATGTTTTTCTCCATCTTCGGAAGATGAAATGCTGCACCTCTTTTCAGATTACGCATTAGGGTTACAATGAGGTTTCAGCAAAGATAAGGGATGGTTACAGCTAAGGTTAGAGGCCTGGGAATTAATGTTAGAGCATGTCCCTGTATGGGTAGCAAACCAATAAAAATGTTTTTTTGTTTGTTTGTTTTTTTAAAAAAACTGTCTGTGTGTGTGTGTGTGTGTGTGTCTAGGGGATCTCTGGACAAAGAGGCAGGATTTGAAATGTAAGCTGAAAATGGAGAAAGAGGGAGGAGGTAAAAAGTAAAAGAGAAAGGAGGAAAAAAAAGTTGAATCAGACAATAACATTCTGTTATTTTCTCATAAATTAATGGCAGAATGAGAGCGACAGCGAAGGAGGACAAGAAACAAACAAAGACAGAGGAAAGAGCTAAAGAGAAAAGGATACCTTCAGAGATATGGTGCAGCACCTTTCAAGAAAATACAGTCAGCAATGACTGCTGCTTGTATGCCTGGAATAAACACCTCAATAACCAGATGGATCTTTACTGTGAAGCTAACTCTCTAACCTCTGGATGTCCTGTGCTGGGTAACACTGATGAGACGTTTAGCGAAGAGCCAGGTGTATTTATATTAATTTCTTAAATATTTAAATATTTAAGAAAAGTTAAACCCAGAAAACAAACAAAGGATAAAACGGTAAATGATGTTAATTGGTTAGGTTGATTTATGGTTAATAAGTTCAGGGGAGTCCACACCAGTGCACAACAAACACAGGTTTCAGTCACACGGTCGTAAAGCAGCCTGCGACAGATAAAATTATAAACTTGTAGAAACACAACTTAGAAATTTGCAGCAAAAGATACTAAGCATACTAAGATACTAAGAATACTAAGCATGAGAAGCAAAGGAATTTTGGTTGATTACACATCCATTCAAATATAAAAGTAATACAAGTGTCATTCTTAAGTGACTGGAGGATAACAAAAACAAGTGAGACTGAGGCAAATGAGGCTTTTTCTAAAGTAATCCAACATTTAGAGAAAGCAAAACGTAATCACATCTGAGTTTACAGAGTCTGGAAGTGTTACGATGAGCTGTTATTATAGGATGAGCAGTAGATACACTGACGAGTTGGAGAAATGTTAAACTGTATGCTCTTGTCAGGACCTGAGAATAGCTCTGAGGAGACTGGAGTTTATTTACAGACTCCAGGCATGAATCCCAAAGAAGAGAGAAGAGTGCCATGAAACAGTCCAACCTTGGAACAGCTTCTCATTTGCTTCTGCTGAATGCTTGATGCATCAAGAGAAAAACAATGAATATATCAGATTTTAACACATACTCCACTATTTTTCTTCCTTTTACATTTGATGTCCCTACCAACACCTGCTGCATTTCTTTCAGTTCCTTCTCTATGAACCCACAATCCACATCTCATCCAGACCTTTGAGAACCCCATGGTCATGACTTCACTTTCGCTATCCATGAAATTCAAAAAATGCGTCTAGAACGTGAAAGTGTCAGTTTGGGCGGGCGGTCAGCGGCGGCAAAGCTGTGCAATCCGGTGGTGTTTTTGCAGACGGGAAAGTGTTGACCCATCTTACCACTAGCTAATGAATACTAAAACTAAAACTAACTGATGCTAAATCAAACAAAGTTAAACTATGAGTTGAAGCTAGCCTGCAACCTAACAATTGTCTAAAATCACTAACAAAGCTACTGAATACCACAGAATTAACTAAAATTAACACCAAAACATTTATGCTAACGTTACAATGAAACAAGTCAGGGGGTGGTTGGTGACATAGGCTGCCCCTAAAACGTCACCACGCCTCCAGATCAGCCACTCAGAAAATTTGGTTGCAATAGCCGGGTTTCAGCCTGTAGAGGGCAGTCGCTATGCATATCTATCACACAAAATGGAATTTAAATTCAAATGCTTTCCACTAAAATGTCAAGATTTTGACCTAAATCAATCAGTAACCCTACTAAATGTGTATTTAAATTGATTTTCAGGAGAAAAAAAAAGTGGTTTAGTTACTCTTTAACATTGAAAGACTGTAGTACTTCAATGCACCCCTGACACTTAGTGGAGAAGAGCAACCAAAAATAGGATAGAAATGATGTGGCAAATTAACAAAATAAAGGTAGAAGAAAGGAGGAAAGCAAACTGAAGGGTAAACAACAGGATACATCAGGATACAGTATACATCAGTGTGTCTTTGTCGTGTATTTGTCATCCAGATTTCCTGAAATCTTCCAGGACGCTGAATTTCAAACATTGCCTTCAATATTTCATAAGCTCATTTACATTAGTTCAAAAACACGTTCACCTCAGCTTTTGCATTTTGATGCGCTGCACTGTTCTCAGAAAATGGATTCATTCACTTGTCCGACTTATCCAAAGAATTATTTACCATTCAAATGAGACAGAAATTACAGCATGGCATCGAAAAACAAAAAGTATTTCGACGAGTAATGAGCAACATGTTGAGATTTTAAAGCAAAATAAGTGAGAATGGTGCTATTTCAGTCGGATTTACCCCCAGACTTCTCACATTAACTTCCACAGCGAGACTGGAGCCAATATTTGGAGCCTCTGTTTGGTCCTGCTGCGATTTAAGAGCAGGATGTGTGAAATGAGATTATGCACTTCCTGACAACATGTTGCACTAAGAGTAAAAATTGGCACGAAACTAAATGTGTTAATGAAGCACAGTGAAAAGAAAAGCTAAAGGCGGTTAAACTGTAAACCTACGTTTACTTAAAATTAGAATGACTTGTGTTGTGTTTGTTTGCCTACTCGATATAATGAGTAAACACAACACACATATGTAAACCTAGTTATATTACATTAAAATTACACATTGCATGGTTATAGTTAGACATCAGTATGAGGATTACCAACCATTCAAGCTTAATTACTGATTTACTAAAAACACAAAGACATTCAAAAAAAACAAAAAGAAAAAGGAAAGCTGAAAATCCTCCATATATACCTACACATTTTTTTTTTTACACATTTTTAAGCTAAATCACTCAGTCAGTGATTTTGTGGCAATTTAACAGTGGATAAACTTTTCCCTCAAAATCAATTTGAAGAGAAGCTCCATCGGTTCAGGTTTTGTTCCCCATAAAACACCCTTTCCCCATCTAATTCCTGTCAATTTAATGCTATTTACTGACACAGTGTGAATTTCAATCAGCCTGTAAAGATGACGAACTGTTGCTCAGTAAACACAAAGATGAGTAACGTGAGGGTCCTGGGCTTGCCTGCAGTGATTGGCTACAGGCCAGCGGCTCCTGGCATCAAACAACAGAGCTGCAGCGGGAGCGTTGATGAGGTTTTCTGAGGGAGCATCAGCAGGTGGCAGGACGCCTGTTCGGCAGCAGCTCTGTGCAGTTGAGTAGAGCGACTTCAAAGTTACGACTGTTGTCTATCGGTCTGTCTGTCAAGCCCAGAGGAGCTGGAGGTCTCAGCTCAGCGTCCAAATTAAGTCTTACTCCTGTGGCCTATGACACATGCACACACACACACACACACACACCACTAACAGTCTCCAGACCCCAGAGCCGGCGCTCTTTGACAGAAGAAACTAGTAGCTATGAGTCACTGCATGCATGTGTGTGTGTGTGTGTGTGTGTGTGTGTGTGTGTGTGTGTGTGTGTGTGTGTGTGTTTTGTTATTTCTATATCAAAGAGCAATACAAAGAGAATGACAGCTAGAGTCACACAGGGAAACAGTGAGAGTATAAACAGAGAGAAAAAAATCAAATAAAAGCGAATCCCTTTACAGCGACATTTGTTCTTTTTTCTTTACAAAGACAGACATGGAAATGCAGTATTCCCTTTGCTGGCTGTCCAGTACCCTTCACCCTGCAATGCTCCATTTTCTTTACATGCTAGAGTGACAATTTATCTGCAGAAAGTGTGTGTGACCGGGCGTGTGTCTAATGCTTTTTGCGATTGAGATCATTCATCTGAGTTTGTGGGTATATGCTTGCACTTTGTGCGTAACATCGGCTGTGGACAATTCATCTACATTAGTGAGAGATTAACCTGCTCACCTAACGCATCCATCACTTGGGCACACACACACACACACACACGAACACGCGCACATACACTGCCTTAGCCAAGGGCAGCGTAGAAACACACCCATATGCACGTGGAAATATGCAAAACACAGTGGTGCAGTGCAGAGAATCATGCACGCTCTCAAAACCGGACAAACTACTTAAAAAATACGGTACATTTAAAGTCCTTGACACCGTCCACCTTCCACCAATCAGAAGCGGTAGTACCGAATGTGACACGCTCCGATTCGCTGACACATTCACATCAGTCATCTTTCCTACACAGAGTGCCAGAAGAAATTTGCCATATTCGTGTCTCAGAAAGGGAATAATCAGCAGGGGTTTATTAGAGACTGGAGCATGAAGAGTTTAGATTTTAATAACAAAAAAAGCACTGTTGCTACACAGATGATGAACATCTTCACTGTTTTTCAGAGGGTCTGATCGTTTTTACTTAGATGTGGGTACTCTGGCAGGGAGGAAACAGCTCTTTGCTCAGGACAACTGCCTTAATGTACAGCTACCACAGAATTCAGTTCAGGTAATTCGAATTAAAAGAAACTTTTCAACTTTAGATAGCACTTTCTCAATTTTCTCTTGTTTATCGTCCTATTTTAAAGATGATTCAGGCATATTTCTTTGGGAAAATTGGGAGAGTTGTGAAATGCAATTTTAGCTACCTTTGAAAGACGACTTAATGTGGTATTATAAATACTAAAATCAACCAAATATCTCGTGAGCTCAATGCCAAACGGTAATCAGCACTGAGAGTAAAGACGATGCAGTAATGAGGCAAATTAGATAAAATGATCTCTGGGATGCTGGTGTGGAAACTCTCCAGATTACACAGCATACAAATGAATTCTGACTTCTTAAAAATGTAAAATCCCAAATGCTAACCTGAAATTTCAGACAAAAACAACTGGACTTTGAGTATATACATGAGGAAGAAGAAAGAGGGACAGAAGTAGAGCTTGGATCGATGCTTATGAGCCATAACGTCCACACTTTCTCTACCTTCATCAGTCCATCTTGCCCTCAATCACACATCCAGACCCAAACACAGTCTGCACATTCCTTCTGTTTCTCTCTCTCTCTTTGTGAAAACCATAACTCTTTTCCATTTCATGTAGAAAGCAGAAACAGAAATTCAATTTTGAAGCCTGATTGGCTGAGTCGCCTTCGGGAGGAAAAGACGACAGAGAGAATGCAAGAGACAGAGAGAGAGAGAGAGAGAGAGAGAGAGAGAGAGAGAGAGAGAGAGGGAGGGAGAGAGACAGAGAGAGAGAGAGAGAAGGAGAAGGAGAAATTTAGACTGGAAAGGCAGGGAGGAGATGATGAGAGAAGGAGGGAAACAGGGAAAATGAGAAGGGAGTGAGGAGGCGAGGGATGAAGGAAAAGAGCAAGAGAGAGAGAAGAAATGATGCAGAGAAAGAGTGACGGGCTGAGGGAACAAGGGATGGAGGGATTAAGGGACTACACAGCGAGTGGAGGAGGAGGAGAGAGAGAGAGACACACAGAGAGGCATTGTACTGTGTGGCAGCCCCCAGTCGCAAGGCAGAGGGCTGATAAGTTAACCAGATGGTTAGAGACTGAGAGGAGAAGCAGAGTGTGTGTGTGTGTGTGGTGTGTGTGTGTGTGTGTGTGTGTGTGTGTCCGTCCATGCAGGCTCTCTCTTTCAGTGTGTCATCTAGGGTCCTTTTTGAATCTCTGGTGATGATGGGTGACTGGTGTGACGGCTGTGTGAACTTCTTATTAGTGTTTTAATTCCTTCATATTGTTCCAGCGAAGCCAGGGAACAGGTGAGGAACCCTGGGACACAAGTCCTTTTTTTGAACTTTTCCTCAACTTTTCGATTCATCTTTTCTTTTTTTTTCTCTTTTGTTTTTCTTCCTCCACATCACATTTTTTTCTTCTATTCCCTTCCCCTATTGCTTTTCTATGCGAGATGTGTGGCCAGTGCCAAGCTTTGTGTGTGTGTGTGTGTGTGTGTGTTCCAGAAAGCACAGGTCATTGTCAAGGCCAACTAGAAAGAGAATTTTATCAGTTCAATTTAAAAGTGAGAGAAAGTGTGTGTGTGTGCACGCGTGTATGTGTGTGCGTGTGTCAAAGAGGACCAAGGGAGATGAAAGAAGAAACTTTTTTTTTCCCTTTTATGAAGATTAATTTTTACAACCTGAAGGCCTAAAGCAGAGGGAGAGGGAAGAACGGTGAGAGTCAGAGTGAAGAGGAGGGATGAAGGAGGTTAGAAGCAAAGGAGGAAGGAAGGAAAGGGTACACAATACAAAAGGGAAGTAAGGAATTAAAAGAGGAAGTCAGGAAGGCTAAAAACAGCTTTCAGTTCTTATCACACTGATGTCCAAATGTTAATTTTTCCTGATAAGTTTGGTATAAAATAGTTATTTAATCTTATAAATGTCATGACTGAGAGCTCAGCGCTGCTCCTGATTGGGTCAGACGGGTGTATGGGCGGACACGCACGATGATCGATCACTACTGCGAAATGGCATCAGTGCAAGATAGCAGCACTCATATCCAGGATATTCTGGCTTCGCTTTGGTACAGTGGAGTAAATATATCTCTACCAAATCTAATCTACCAAACAGAACTGGTCATGGGTGGGAAGTGGGTGAGGGATCAGGCACTGCAGTCGCAGCTCCTTATGGCTGGTCTGTCTGGGCACCTGTATGAAAAAGGGGTGGGACCTCCCACACGTTTTGCCTCAGGCTGATGAATAAAGCTAATAAATAAAGGTTAATGGGAGAGTCTATAACATGCTTGTATCGCTGGAAAGCACAATCTGTTCATATCTACTTTATTATCTTGTATTTTTTATGCCATATCACATATTTTTAACAATTTTAATTTGTTGCGTGTTATTCCAATGGAACTAATCAACAACACATTTTGGGTTTTCTTGTATCTCAGTTTTCTTGCCATTTTTGTGATTTTAACCTTTACAAATGAATGATGAATGAGGCTTATTTTTAATGTTTCCGGAGCAGTTTGTCCCGTACATGCATAAGCTTCGTGAAACAGAAATGACACAGTCAGAGAGATACACAGTCATACTTTCCCCAAAGGTGGTTAGGCAGTATGAATATGTATTATGAGTTTTAAAGATGAATAAATAAAGAAAATAAATAAAGAAAAAACAGGTCACCAGTACTGCAATTCATCTGGTGTGTGTGCATGTTTCTAATTCTGTCTGTCTCCAGTTTTTGAGGTGTGCCACCCTGATGCCCGTCTGGCTGCCAGTGCCATGGAGACACACACACACACACACACACACAATTAATTTAACAGTAGTTGCTTTTACACAAGTGATCAAATACAGTAAAAACACACACAACAAACATACAGACAAGGACTTACAGAAATACTGGTATCTGTATAAACACACACACGCTAATACTACGTACACAGTGGTGTGCTGGTCTTTTGCCAGCAGACGTCCAGTGAAAGACAACTTTGTACAGAGAGACGTAAGGGGAGAGGATGAGAACACACAGAAGTGAGAGTGATCAGTGATTCAAGGACAGACATTATAAGCCCTTGAGGAGACAGAAAGTTAAACTGTGAATCTGTGTTCTTTGCAAAGCAAGCAAAGAAAGAGGGGGTGAGGTATGAAGATGAAGACTGAGAAGAGGGGAAAAGAGTGTGGCAAACAGGCAGCTGGCAGATATGTGTAGATAAAGAAAGAAAATGAGTGAGGAGAAAAAGAGGGAAGCTGCAGAGAAACAGAGAGTGTGTGTTGACAGTATGGCAGCAGTAGCAGTAACATTCCTGGCTGAACAGATCAGCTGGCCTGAGGAGAAAGACAAACACAGGAGAGGAAACCATGTCTAGACTACTGCAAGACACACACACACACACACACACTGACAAGAGACACAGAAAATACACACCAAACAGACACACATCAACCTGTTAGTTAGACAAGGTGGGCGACTGCCAAGCACTGCCAAGAACCTGGTGGGGGAAGGCAGAGGAGGAGGTGGAAAAATGGGTGGAATACAGATAGGAGGGGGGAAAAGGAGGGGAGGCAGGAGAGGTGGGACAAATGAGCAGAGGGTGTTACAACACCACACCAGTTTAGTCTCAGCTTTTTTGAACCTTAGCTTTTTGGAAGTCCACGTTTCTGCAGGACAAACAACTTGGATGATATGGAAAAGTACTGCACACCACAATACAGGAGTTAGCTTAACTCTGAGGGCGCTGAGCAGCGTTCACACGGTGTCACCTGCATTCAGGACTTCCTTGCACAAGCAGTTACTTGGTAACGTGAGCTCAGCAAGATGGCGTATTAAAAGCGTGCTACTTTCACACTTTTAAGGTTTTTTTGCGTCATTTAACGGCATCACTATGCCACCTTTACTGTCTCGGTCACCTGACTTTATGTTTAGGTTAAAATATGTTGCGTATGACACGTAACTTACATGACAGGTGACTTAGGTTGGGTTTGCTTTCGGCTCCACATGGGACTTGAACACTAGTCTCCTCTGTGTGCGGACGTTCTCTCTCTTTCTAATGCTGATGCTTTTTTTTCTACAACATTCATGCTTAAAATAACACAGGAAAAGCTCAATGCTTAAAAATTCAGGCCATTTATGGCACCGTCTTTATGGTAAAAAGGAAGATTAAAGGTGCAAATCAAAACTAGGACTGCTGTTCTTCAGCAACCAGGCTGCATGAGCTGAAAGATCAGAAACCCAGTAAGGGGACCTTTTGACTCAGCTTCCATATCTGTGCTCTCAGAGTCCCTTAGATGTTGGTGGATCCCAAGGCAAAATCTGAGGGTGCAAATAAATAAATAAACCTTGAGCATTATAATTTCTGTCTGGACGCTCAGAATTCATTTGCAAGATATACTGTGTAATACGTAGTATGTGTTCTGTTGGTGTTCCTTTGGGCAGAAGGCAGCCACATCCACTGATGGTCGTGAGATACAAATGAAAGTACTGAAACAATAACGAACCCACCAATTTGTTTTATTAAAAAGCGTATGGATTTACATCGTGCTTGCTTAAAATTTGAATGAAGTTACCTTGCTAAAATCCACCACATGGACTGCATTGAGAATCCATTTACATTATTTATACAGTCTTACCTTCCTTTCAGAAACACTGTATTGCACATCCTATTTGTTGTCCCACTGCCTTTTTTCAGTAGGAGCTGGGACCTCATATGTTTCCAAATGTGATAATCACTATCATATTAAAGATAGTCCAAAAACATTCAAGTACGTAAGTGGGGTCACACTGAATGGTCGAGCCACCGAGCTAGAGCACGAACTTTGAATGGCCGTGCCATCTCTGCCTCCAATGCCAACTCACTTTGTCCACATTCTCCACAAAATGTGACAACCCCAGAGTGAACGAGGCTGTTGTCACTGTGTAATAAGAAGCCAAGACAAGCAGTCTGACATTTGAGCAAAGAGCAGGCTTTACTGATAAGTCTCTGGGGCAGTGGGAGGAAAAAAAAAGTTTAACCGAAATGAAATTTCTCGTGGCCTGGGATATTCCTCAGTAAACTGTTGACTCAGAAGATGACCAGCCTTTACAAAATTACAGACAAAGCAAAGAGAGGGGGCTGAGCCCAAGTCTTATCAGATCAGGTATTAACAAGAAATGAAGAGCAAGCGTTCGGGTGAGGAGGTCACCTGCCCATCATCATGAGAAGCAGCTCTCTCTGACCTTTGAACCAACAGTGTGGGATAGGGTGTGTATGTCGTGGCCAGTAAATCGTTCGAGAGTTTGCCCAGGCTTCTGGGAGAGTGGCAGGTCAAATCGGCTGTGCACTGATTGTTAATTGGTCACAGGTAAGTCAAACTCCAAAGTCCAATCAGCTACAGTACCTGGAGTGGAAAATTGACTTGCTGTGACACTTCAACAAGTTTCATCGAGCGATGTCCTTGGAGGCTGACCTGTCACCTTCTTCCTGCTACTGGGGTTTACATGTTTGTTGCCTCCTGGGATGCCACTGGTGTGTTACGGCTCCAGGTGATTAGATATCGCCGCTTTGTCACGCACGTCTCATTCAAACAGAGACATAAATTTGTCCACACCAAGAGATTTTCTCATGATTTTATACAGCCATGCCTCTAATATATCTGGCTGTATAAGGCTATTGTGGTCAATGTTGCAGATCAATGAGAGAGACTGTTTTATGGTCATATTGAATTTTTATATGACTTTAACATTAATGTGATGAAGTACTTTAATTTGTCAGGTATTTGATGCGCTGGATTAGCCAGAAAACAAACGTCCCTGTCCGACTATTTTATCCATTAACAATTTCAGAATTCATTTTGAGACCATAAAACAATATATCAACACTGTACTGTAAAATTACTGATAGAGATTTCTTACTTTTTTTTTAACATAGTCTGAATGCACTCTGCTACTTTTTGGGCAGCAAATTTTCACTGTAGGTGCATTTCACTGAAGCGCCCTGAAGCTAATGAAAGGAAAAAAGTCAAGTGTGATAACAACTTTGATGAGAAGTTCATTGTAAATCTAATTTCATTTGCAGTGTTGCAATATCGAAATACAATTTGTGTGAAGCACACATTTTTTTGCCATTAGGACAAAATTTATTTGTCTGTCAGTGTATTATATTTGCATTATAAGCCCTCTGTATCGAAGAACAAACTCAAGGCTTCAAATCTTCCCTCAGTCACGTGATTTAAAATTACAGTAGATAACACAAAAAAATAAATTCAAAAAATACATACCTGCAGCTATGCAGGTATGTATTGCTGTTATACTAACTTCAATCGAACCGTGAACGAACCTGAACGTAACGTCATCTATGATACACACTTTGCTTTGCTCAACACTGTTGCTAAATGACGCCGTGACACACGCTGATTCATCGCCCACTGCAGCTCCGTGAGCCTGTCTCCAGGGCCGAGCTGTTGCAGATGGATAGCTTATTGATAAATGTAGCCTCTCTCATATTTTGATGTGGTCGGTTTATTGAAATCCATTTAAACGTCACTACAGGCAACCAGACAATCTATTAAGACATGGCTGAAGGCTCCTCTCACCAACCCAGCCCAACAGGAGAAAACCAACTGGTTCAAAGTGTTTGGTTCATATCAGCCTGGCCGCTGTTTCCCTTGCTCTGACTTTTGCCTGTCACTTCTGTTGGGTCTCAGGTTGTTTGGTAATTAACTGTACAGTATCTTAGCCTAAAAGCCAACGTGTATGAAAGTTATTTTCTACAAAGTGTCTTACGCTTCACAGGTTTGTCTTGACTTGGTCTTGAATTATAACTACAGCTAAGTTTGTATATATTAGTTTAGGTCTTTGAGCATGAACAATAACGTTTCATCAAAATAATAGATATGGCTGCAAACAATGTTTAACCTGATGCTTAATTGCCAGCACCTCCTCAAACCAATGACTGTACAGTTCGACTGTTGATGGCACCAAAAACTACATGTGACGACTGAATAGCACCAGTAACGGACATAGCGCTTTCGTCATCATGTTTGGTTAGCATTAGGCACCAAAATCAATTGGTTAGGTTTAGCAAAAAATCACAGTTTTGTTACGTATATGAGTTAAGTATGTTACACAAGTTAAAATAACAGCTCATACATGGTCTCACCCAGGACACAAGTAGAGGCCTCATGGCTGAACGTCTTGCAACTCTCCTCTTTCTGTGGACGATGTTGCTCTTGTACTACATCATTTGACTTCCTCTTTTGCTCCCGTCATAACTACGATGGCCACTAGAGGTCGCCATCTAACAATAACGTAAAAGGGTTGTAAAAAAAAATCCGCTGTTTTTCTGATGATAAGAAGCTGTTTATTCCTTGATGTGATTAAGTGATATAAATATTATAAATATATTATAAATATATAAAGAGCGTGTTGGTGTCTTCTTAGTACTTAGCCCTAATACTTTTAGCACTCATTAAGTATAAGTTTTCAAGGTAAGCACAGCTCTTTCCACAGTCTGTTTGTGCTGTCAACACTTAAATTCTTTATTTTTATTTTAACTGGTGTGTGTGTGTGTGTGTGTATATTTCAAAATGAATGAAAATTACACACAGCAATATGACATGTAAAATTAGACCAGCTTTATCTTTGCACCTCAAGCAGCATTTTGGGTTTTCAGAGACATGTCTGTATCAGCGTGATACACTTGATTTGGGGTATTTCCTTTTGTTTCTCTTTGTGGGTTTGCTTAAATGCCTTTATATCTGATGGGGAACACCTGAACAGGAATTTCCAAGTCATTTCACAAGTTTTAAAATCAGTTTCAAGTCTCTACTTGGCTGGGCCATTCAAGGACTTTCATAATGTTGTTCTGAAGTTCCAGATTTCATTTGATTCTGTGCATAGATCACCATCATCTTTGAAAAATAACCATTGCTTCAATCCAAAATGTTTGGCAATCTTGGGCACCAGCCTGCATTTGGCACCATTCATTGTTAAATCTTTTACACCACCCAAAGCATGATACTATCACGTATGTGCTTCAAGGCAAGGATGTTGTGACGTGGTTGATAACCCGTGTCTGGTAACTCTTTTCAGGAGAGCATGAGTTCATGTGTCTTGTTATCGGAGCACAGAATCTCTTAGCTTATGAACTCAGTCTTGGCCTAGTTATTTGTCCATCTTCCATACAGCACAAGCCAGATGTGTGAAAGGCTGCACTGACTGCAGGAGAAACCTGATTTAAAAGGTTCACTTGGTATAGTGGGCTGTTTAGAAACAATTCCTTATTCAAATCATTTAAGCCTGAAGTTGTAAGGTTGTGAAAAATGTGTGGCATTCAGTGTCCCAGTTTTTCTTTCCTCTTTAGGCTAAAGTGTTTCTGTTCTGCTGTGGGTGAAGTACAAGATCATGTTTGTGGTTTGAATGTCTTATTTGGATCATAAAATACTCAAATGCAAGCATAAAAACATGTCTTTTTTTGTTTTTTTGTTATATTGCTCTCAGATCCACCGCGGTAGGTTCTTTTTAGCTTCCCTCTAAAAAATTGCCACAAATTCCGCATGTCATCAAAATCCATTGCTACAATTAACACCAATAAACCACTGACAACACAGTAAAGGAATCATCAGCATCTGTGTTTGTGAAACGTGATGAATCAATGTCAAATTATGTGAGCATGAGAATTAATTTCAATACAGCTTTGCAGTCATTCACAGATTTATTCTTCAGTAACCTCTGATCAATGTAAAACATTCCACCATCATACTCTTATGATGCATGCTTGGGAATATAAAATAACATAAGCCTAATAATGTGGTGATATAAAGTATTATTCTCAGGAAATTATGGAACATAAAGTAGTTAAAAACAGTAAAAGGCTATTGTCAGAAGTCTAGAATGGCTCCCCTTGAATTCTCTTCAGAAGACACTTCTGTTGTAATGCCAGTTAATAAGTCAGTGTTGGAATCTTTGTTAAGGCTCTCGACAACCCTGTTTTTCTCAGTCCGAGTGATAGATTTATATCTTGCTAGAAGGGCTAAAGTCTGTCCAAGTGTGACAAATCGGTTGTCTCTCTGAAGGACAGGACGGTACTGTGCAAATATTAGGTGTAACTGACTCTATAACTCATTCCATTTGGGAGATATCACAAAGTATGAATCAAATTATCAATGGAGGCAGTTTATGGGTTTCCCCAACAATCCTGCATTTTGCATTCAAGTCTGTACACCCATATAAACTCTGCGGCCTGAACAGACTTTTTCCTCTTCAATAAAATAATTTTCATCACGCTCAGAAATTTTTATTGTCTATTGATTCAAATACGTTGGCACCAGTATTATTTTCTGCCTCACAATGAAGGTCCACTTCAAAGGATTATGAAAGTAAGGCATTGTTAAACCATGCACGGATGTTCTGGGTTTTTTTAAACATGCAAATCTGTTACTCGGTACAGTGTTTTGTTAATGTCATTGAGCATATTTAGAATATCTGTGAAAGGACTGTGTGTTGTGTGCATGACAAAGAAATGTTTATAAGTATGATGTTCACTATGTTCATCATCTGCTGCTAGATGTCGCTAGATTAAAAGTTTAGCAATAACCAATGTTATTACAATTTATTCTTTGGGGGAAAACGAATGTTTATTTCAAATTTCAGTTGTTGTCCAAGCGAAAGGCCATGGATTCTGCACTGCCAATCAAAAAGCCATGCCACTATGAGGTCTACGGCACATTCACGGACATGGTACAATTTCTTCTCTGTCTGTAACTATAAAACCACACAGTACTGCCTCACTTACCTAGAAAGTATGTGCTCTCTGCTGTAGTTAAATAGGAATTCACATGACTTTGCACAGCACATATTGTAGACAGGATACCAACTAGCACTGCCAAGGGCAGTTTCCTGAAGGCTAAACGTGTGTGGTCTCTCCAGACAGGCCCTGCCGCCCACCCCCCTGACACTTGGGTGAGATATGAAGAGAGACAGAGTGCTGCGGAGGAAATATCTATGTGTTGACACACCGAAACACACACTGTCTTCCTCCCTTTTCCCTTCCCTTTCCTCCTGTCGGCCTCTCCACCATCTGCTCCCCACCTTTCTGCTATAGGCCACTTCTCTCTGTGGGAGGGACCTTTAACCACATGAAAACAAATTCTGTTTCATCTTTATCTGAATGTATGTGTAAATGGAGCATGCTACATCTCAGCAGCAGTTTAGTGTACTCAGCAGTGCTTCAGCAGTGTCAGGCAACCCAGAAATCTTCTGGATTCTGAATGACACGGATTACAAACTTACATAGTACTTCTCATAGTGATGAAATGTTAGTGTGACTTATCTAGAAGCTCTGTGGGTCGTAACACACGTTTTATTTCATATTTTAATAATTTTCAGATAATTCAAGGTCATTTAATCTCCATTCCACTGAAAATACTTGGTGCAGAGAGCGTGACAAATGTTCTGTTTTTTAGGCCTTGGTTATATAAGTAGAAAGGTTTTGCACCAGGCTACGTTACAAGGTGTTGGGAGGGAAGTAGTCTGACTCCTGTAGAGGAGGAGGAGGAAAGAATATTGATTTGGATCTCAGCTTGAAGTGCTGAACAATCCCTGACTTGCAGTGCTGCAGATGGTCAAACAGCAGGTTCTGTGATTGTTATTGTTGACACACTGAAAACTGAGGAAGAAAGTTATACGTGGATGAGAGGTTTTAGATATGATTTGACTTTTTTCTAAATGTATCAGTACACAATGCAAAAGTACAACATAAGAGCCATGACATCAGTCAATTCAAACCGTGACAATATGCAACATGAGCTACTGTTCAGTCAGGCCAATATCTGTGAACTACACTGATCTGAATACAAGAAAAAAATTAAAACGAGATGTATGAGAACAATTTCCTGCCAATATCCTGGGTTAATCTTCGAATTAATGCATATATGCATTGGGTAGTTTAGCAAATAATCATATTACCAAGTGGAGCTGGTTGTCAAACAAAGAAAATATAGAGTAAAAAGTATTTCTCGGTTGAGTGGAATAGAAGTAATATGAAGCATATAATCAGAATGCTCAAGTGAAGTACAAGTACCCTAGAAGAGTGTTTAATACTTGAGTAAATATACTCTTGCCATTGGTGCTGTGTACTATGGAACTTGGTCTTGAACAAATACAACTTGAACCCAGTGATTTCTGTCAAAACATTTTGTTTTTGGTTTTAACTCCTGTCCTTTAAACAGGATTGCACAGGATGTTTGACAGTTAGGTACACTTCCTTAGGGAGCAGTGTCAGCAGCAGCAGCAGCAACAGCAGCAGCAACAGCAGCAGTATTGGCTACTGTCGCTGCAAGGAGTCAACCAGCAACTTCTGTTAAATCAGATGTGATGGCTGAACTGTCACAAGTTGGTGTCTGTGGCCAAACTTCGTAGCCGTTTTGTGTCTTGTAAAGCGAGAAGGCAGTCAGACTGTCCTCACCTCCTGCTTCACGTAAACGCCATTATGTAGTGCAAACTGTTTCCTGGTCGATTAGAAAGTTTATTTGAAAGTGGCTTCATGAGACGGTGATGTACTCGTTTGCTTTTATTGACCCGGTGTAATATTAAGTTTCTTGGCAAGCGTCTTAGCGTTTTAACTGTCAGTTCCACAAAAGAGCAAATTTGTTTTGCTGTTGTGTTTCAGAGGTGTGTGTCTGGCCAGACTCACTGGCTTGCTGATGATGAATGGGGGTCAAACTTGGAATTGTGATGATGAATTGTTACCTTTGTGCAAATTATGATTAAATATTTTACTTAACATAAAACTGACATTGGGTGTCCTCTCCAGTTATACACACTGAGTTGCCGGTTTGTTAGGTACATCTCACGGACTGTATACTAAGAAGGACAACATCACAGCTCTCAAAACGCAAAGCCAAAACATGCTGTAGCTGGCTACAAGTCTCTGCTATCCGGTAATTCACATTCTTTTAGAAAATCTGTTCAAGTCCAACAAAGCTCTCCAGTCATCATGTCCGGTGACGTATGAGGCAAAAATTAAGATTATACACAATGTCCATGCAAAGCGTATCTGCACAAGTTGAAACTACTCAGCTACCCTGAAAAAGACATGAGCTCCTCTTGTTTCGCCGATAGCTTGTCGCTAACGCTAAAAACAGCCTATGTGATCGCCTTCTGATGTGACACTACATGTTGACGTTTGGAAGGAGACCGGGCGTCTTCAGTGTCAAAATCTGACACTCTGTACTCACAACCGCACATCTCAATCACTTCTCTGTGACACGGCTCACCCTTTTGCTGGGGGGAGTCGTGGCACAACCACAAGAGGTCACTTGACAGCAAACACAGGTCATCTAAGGTGTTTGAACAAACAGCCAGTGAAGTCGTTTTTCTGTCTGTTGTGACGAGTTGAGACGATCACTGGACATGATCTACACATTCACACAAGACTGTTAATATTTGGTTACACTTCCTTTGAGCAGCAGCCTCCTCAAAAGAAGAGATTTTGGTGTCCAGGCACATGACACTTCACACCTCCACAGTCTGAATAAACTGCAGGAGCATGACTGAGGGGTAATCCACTCTCTTGAAGTGCTCTTCAGCAAAGCACTTCACTTGAAAAAAAAACTCTTCCAAAGGAGCTGACAGTAGACGACGGACATGCAGCTTGTAGGTGTCAGTGAATGTAACTGATGCGAGTGTGTGATTATGAGGCAGGATTTTGCAGCCTGTCTGTCTCGACTGCAGCAGCTTATGATTACATGCTACACCATTTTTGTAATTTGATGAATCAGAAAATACTGCATGCCTTCTGTAAATCTCCATTTCTCCAAAATTTCCATGACTTGGCTGCTGTAACAATGGCTTTTAGTATTATGGGGTGTCTGTTTTAGTTATAACGATATATTGCCATGGATGAATAGACAGAGGTAATGTAAGTGTGTGTGTGTGTGTGTCTGTGTGTGTGCCAGCCAGTGGAGAAAGAGAGCATATGTATGTGTGTCAAAGAGAGAGAGACAGGAGGAAAAGAGACAGACAGACAGAAAGCCTCTCTGCAATTCTTAAGCCTTCGGTAGTGTTGTGTTTGCCAATCTCTGCCTGTTTGTGTGTGTGTGTGTGTGTGTGTGGTGAGATAGGGCAACAGTGCCATCTAGTGCACGTACTAATCTGTGGGATTATTTCCAAAGTTGTGTCCAGTGTGTTGAGACAGCAGAGACACACAGATGGGCTCGCATGTGATAAACATCGTGAGCCACATTCAAAACCCTCAAACTTTGAGGACAGTGCGTCTGTTTCATTTTACTGATTTTGTCTCTCTTTTGACTTACTAAAAAAATAATAAAAAAAACCAACATTCATTTCTGTGTGCTATGCAGATGAATCTGTAGATCCTTGAAACGATACTTGAAACTCAAGATGGGTAATCCATCACTGCGACATTTAATCAGCCTTATTTTTTTTTTAGCAAAGTTACATTATCGTTGCATGGTACTGCAGCTGTGAGCGGAGACTGTTTATCAACTGCCCTTCTTGGTGCGTTCAAGGATGCTCCGACACGAGACACTTTATAGTTGGGTGCCTAACAGCATGCAGGAGGCAATACTTCACAATACTAGCAGTAGTAGTACTAGAACCATACAGATGAAACTCTTCCCTACAGGAGATCCACTGTGGAACACTGAATTAACATACTTTGTTTAACTTTAATTTGTCCTCATGAGACACTCATGTATGTCATTTTGTTTTCTACCTATTACAGTGTCAAAACTAGCGGTGCTGTTATGTACCATTACTCATCAGGAGACTCAAGGGAGTCGGCTGTCAGGCGCTGTGTCAACCGAGCCCGCCTGGAGCCCCAGATGTTACTTGAAGAAGGGAGGTGAGAAGGAAGGTGTGCGCAAAGAGCTTAATCAAAGGAAGGAGAAGAAAATAAGAGGAAGGATGAGACAATTAATGTGGTGCTGCAACTGTCAGCACTGATTAATTTACTGAGTTAATCGACTAATGGTTTGCACTCTTACATATCAGACAATAGTGAAAAAAAAATGCCCATTATGCGCCCATGAAAGGCAAGGTTTACAATTCAAATCACAACACATATTCAGTTCGCAATGACAGATGCACCGGTCACAGTGTTCTTCTCCTGATTCCAATTTTGATACTTAAGCTCAGGTAACATGAGGTCAGTGCTTGCTGTTGCACTAAAACTCTGCAGCCCATCATGCCTAAATGCATTCAAATGACCGTAAAAACACAGACACTGACAATGAAATTGCATTAATGTGGAACGGCCGTGTTGCAGCCAATAACTGTTTCACTTAATGAGATCAGTTATGGGACATACTATTTATTACTGCCATACATGAGGGCGAAAAAAAGTCAGATCTTCATTTCTGAGAAGCCAGAAAGCATGTTTATCCTTAGCTTAATTGATTTTCAACAATCTGCTCATCCTTTTTGCTCTAGATCAATAATAGGGGTGGGCGATCAATTACATCACGATCTACGTAACGGTAGTCACGATCCCCAATCTAAACTGCAATCTTTTTTTCTCAAATGCCCTGCAGACTAGAGCCAAACTTTGTACTTGCATGTGCACAATAGAGTCACTGCAACAAATCAAGCAACTGTTGAAGTAAAGTAAGTTAGATGATTGCATAGTAATTGACCTCTCGCAGCAAACAGTAATGGTTTGATTGTGCAGAAGTGGTCGGGATACTCGACTCAGCTGGTTAAAGCAAAGCCCATATCAAGGTAGATGACCGAAAACATTCTTTTTCTCAGTAAGCGAGCAGTTTCAGAGGACTCTCAGCTGGGAGTTGCCCAGTGCAGTCATGCTCTTTTAGCCACTGAACAACTGGAGCACTTAAAAGGTCAAGTGCCTGGCCCAGAGGCACTTCAGTAGGAGCTGAGAGGGCAAATAGTGGTGCTCGCTCACGTTCGCCACAGATTTTACAAGCAAGCCCAAATAGGTTTTGGTCACTGTGGATTTCCCTGACCGTCAGGCTACTGCAGCTTAACGCTGGGGTCACATTTGATTTGGATGTAGTAATTGTGAAACGACAACATAATTGTAATTTCCCAATGAAAACTTGGGTTGGATTTCCAGTTATTTGAAAAGCAGCGCGTTAATCTTCGGGCTGCAAAGGTTAAGATTAAAAGCAAAGTAAACTGACATTTGCAGTAAGCCGTCCATCAGCACAGTGGACTATCTGAATAAAGTCATGTAGTCTTTTTTCTTTTTTTTTTTTTTGTAACAGTCTTATCGCAGAACAGACCATTAAGTAGGAGTCAGGGTTATAAAACAAGATGTTTGCATTTGGTTTGGTGACATTCTGAAAATATGGCAGAGACAGGAATCTACGAGCAGTGTGTGCTTCGGTGTGTATCCTGCCGTTGTGTGTGGGCTCAGCCTCTTCATGGAGATCTATTTCAATGCTTTCACATCCAAAAAAAGAAAAAGTGATGTTTTGAGCACTGCAGTCATTTGGTGTTTTTGAAATATCAACTTATAAATATTCTGATAGGTTCTCCTCTTCAAAATGGATTTAAAATCATCTGCCGCACATCTGTGTGTATCTCTTTCTGAGATGTGGAGAGGGTCATCAGCAGTGCTTGTGTTTGCCATCCTCCTCTCCAAAGACACACACAGACAGACTGGCTGGCTCACACACACACACACACACACACACTTTTGTCTGCGTGGCCTTTTCCCTTCACAACACTGGTTGCCAGCAGCAACATGCCCTGAGCTGATAAACTTTATCAACCGACACACACCTGTGCTTGTGCACAACCACGTACCACTCACACAAACGTGCGGGCGGATCCACACAGGCACACTTCTTGCTTCGCTCTCTCGACAAGACGCCTGCTACTGCTGTGTGTGTGTGTGTGTGTGTGTGCGTACGCGCGCGTGTGCATGTGTGTGGAAACTGTATAAATGATGTTAGTGGGCCCGAGGTGACAACAATACACTGCTGGCTTGAGTACACGACACACATCATTGCACACTCACAAACTCACACTCACAAACACTTAAGATACACTCACAAATATTAACACACACATACACACAGGGGCAGACACACGTAAAAATAAGAACGCAGACGAAGCAAACTCAAACATTTACACGCCTCTTTAGAACTTGTCATTATCTCCGCTTTTCCACAGTGTGAATATGAATGTGTGTGTCTGCCTTGCTCTGTATACTTCTCAACGTGTGTGTGTGTGTGTGTGTGTGTGCATGTGCGCAGTGCTGGTCAGAGCTGAGTACCAAAGCTCATTACTTTTTGAGTGCTGGTCTAGGCATCCTCCAGAATGACTTGATCTAAACAGAGAAACTTTTCCCACTTTATTTTATACAATCTCTGTGTGGCAGTAATGCACTTTGGCTTGTCTTTTTCTTCTTTAAATCATTTAAAACAAGTAAATATTTGAAAATAAGGTAGCAAAAAAAAAGTAGCATTTTCGTACTGCAGCTCATACTTGTTAAAACTTTCTAAATACTGACTGACTTATTGTGCGAAATGTATACATAGTAGCCGCAATCCTAATCAAAAGTGTCTCAACTTCACTGCGCGTATTATTACGTTTTATATGGACTGAACTAAAACACTGGTGAAACAGTGAACATCTACTATTGTTTTAAGAAGCAGCCACAGATGAGTTTATTTTAGATTTTACTAAAAGCACAGCTAATTGACACAACCCCCCAGTAACACCAGCAAAATGCAACATGTTGTTTATATACAGCACGTTGTACATATCTCCATACCCAAAAGGAGGCCAACTCTGCTGTGATCACAGTGTGTGTGTGTGTGTGTGTGTGTGTGTGTGTGTGTGTGTGTGTACAACCCATCTGTCAGTCTACCACAGTGTAATGCACACAGAATGAAATGTGCAGATGCTGCTTGGCAAATATCTGTTTGTTTGCTTAAAAAGTAGTAAGCTAGTAAAACAATAAATCACTTTTTAATTTAGGAGTGAAGTATTGTTTTAATACGTGGAATACAGAAGAAAACTCTGAACACATTCTGAATTATTTAATTAGAAATGTGAAAACAAAGCTGAAACTGTACAACTGCTAGGCTCACTTACAAAACTCAATACATAACCCAACACTGATAAAAGGAAATTCAAAGCTAACTAGTACTTTTTAAAAAAAAAAAAAGATTAGTTTTTTTAGCTACAACACAATACATTTATTTAATGTTATAAAAGTTTCTTTTCATTTTACAGTTAGTGAAGTGAAGGCAATGTGGACACAAGGTCAGGAAGGTTACTTTCTCGTTTCACTTAATTTACAGGGTTTTTTTTCTTTTTTTATCCACCAATAAATGCACTTGGGAGTACATGGAATTCAGTTTCCTATTTCAAACTGAAACTCTGTAAAATAAAATACATTTCTCTTGTAATTTTGGGGTGGCTAGAAGAAAAAAATAAAAAAAAAACATCCACTGATTCTCAGCAAGTCTTTGCGTCAGTCACAAACGTTGCGATGATGAACGCCAGTCACTCTCCTTTTGTCACTCTGTCAACCTTTCCGTCAGTCACTCCGTCAATGTCAGCTAGCTAGCTAGCTCCGCATTGAGGGAAACCAGTATCAATCAGGCTCTGTCAGCGGCGGGGCCCATTACTTCAGAGCGATTATGAGATATCAGGCCTGTGGACTAACAGACCGAGAGACAAATAAATGTTGAACTTCTGAAAAGTGCCTGCATTAACGCCTCATCCAGCTCATCTCACCGTGCAAATATTTGCAGTCATAAAGCCTGTTGTTTCTGAATCTAAAGTACTTGCATGCGTCGAGAATACCGGAGACCTTGACGGTTTTTATCTACACACAAACACAAAGAGAGGTACGGCCTTCAGGAGGGCATTACAGAAGCAAGAGTCCATATTAGGAATTGAAAAAGAAATAAAGTGGAAATTAAAGGAAGAGGATTCCCTGCAGAATGCCATTTATTCAGTGTGGATGGTGTTAATATGAAATTATGCTTGTGTGATCGCATTAAAAGGTGCCAGTTCACAGTGGCACTGAAACACATACGCACAAAAATACACATATGCATGTTAATAGTCCTCCCTCTTGCTCTCTCTCTCTCTCTCTCACACACACACACACACACACACACACACACACACACACACACAGAGTAGAGGATTTAAATCCATTTTCCAATACTGTCTCAGCCCCCGCCCCCCTCCGCCCTTATGTTGCTCTTTTCGTCACAGTGCCACAGTGCCCCTGACTGGTAGAAACGTGGTAATGCAGCACCAGGATGTGTGACTGGCATACAGGGTGATTGCGTGAGTGTGTATGCATGCCCTTATATATATATATGTGTGTATGTGTGTGTGTGCGCGTGTGTGTGTGTGTATGTGCTGTAATTACTAGAGAAGATAAATCTTGTTAATGAAACAGACGGAAAGAAGAGGGCTCTAGAGGGGGAAGGGAGGAGCAGGAAGAGAGATGAGGGAAGGGGGGAAGACGGAGGAGGGGGCAGACAGACAAGAGAGAAAGCAAATGAGGAGAAGACGAAAAAGAGGGAGTCAAGAAAGAGAATCTAAAAAAAATATAAAGAGGAGAGAAGAAACGTGGAAGGGGAGAGACAGGTCTGAGGGGAACAGAGTAAGAGGAAAGAAGTTGACTGTCACGTTTTGTTTCATTGCATCATATGTCAGTATTGAGAGAGTGACGCAGAGGAACAGAGGAGGAAGACGAGGATGGCTGGATGAGAGAAAGATGGAGAAAGAGAGACAAGTGAGTGCAGGCGCAGAGAGGAGGTGGAGGAGGAGGAGATGGATGAGGAAACAAAAACACAACCTGAAGACGCCGCATTTCCTTAGGAAAATGCGTGTGTGTTTGTGAGTGTGTGTGTGCGGGCTTGTTGAGTTTAAAGAGCTGGAGTATAGCTGGTCATGCATATTAATACGAGCAGAGTGTGTAGGATGTCTATTGGAAGGATAGTGAATAAGCGCATAAAGCCTGCAAGACACATAAGTTATAACACGTGGACGTCGTGCAAGTGATTTTGCATCTGAACAATAAAAGGACCATGAACAAACAAAAGGAAGACGGGGAATCTTATCATCATATGAGGTGGAATTATCTTACTGCAATGCAAACTTTATGACTTACGGACAGACTGAGAGATTAAAAAAAATTTAAAAATTTATTGTAAGTTTAGAACAGATTAATCATCTTTAACCATAACAAGATATGTGTAAATGCATGCACAAGTTGCAAATAAAAGGTGCACTCAAGAACAAAATAAAAGGTACAGACTGTCCAAAGTAGATCCATTTGTTGTTATTATCCTGACCACAGGTAAGCAGGGCAGGTATGTGAGGAAAAACCAGAGAAGAAGTGAGACAGGGCCTTAAAAAGGTCCAGTGTGTAGGATCTCGGGGCGGAAACTGAATATAATATTCATAATTCAATTATCATTCAATCATAATTCAAAATGTTTTGTTCATATTTAATCACTTGAAACTAAGAATTGTTCTGTTTTGGTCACCTTGGAAAGAGACTTTTATATCTACATGGGGGAGCGGGTCCTCTTCCAGGAAGCTACAGTAGCTAAGCTAAGAGCAGACAAAGCAAACAATGGCTCTACAGAGGGTCTTTAGCATTTTTAGCAGCCAGCTTAGTGGGCAGTGAGTCAAGTGGTGTTCATATGCTTGCAATCTGCAACCACACCGCAAGCTGACATTAAAACTGGACTTACCTTTTTGGATCTCAAGTACTCTGTAAGTAACAGTGAGTTAATAAGCCCAAGTCGTCCCCTACCCCAAATTATTTTGATTTAACAGTGAAAACGCAGCCTAAAAGCGTATTAACTTGTTTTGAATGCTGACTTCAAAGCCTTTTTCCACATTGACAGTAATAAAATGCAGTTGGAGAAACCCTGAATATTTTTTTCCTTTCTTGGCTTAAAAGAATTATAACTGAAAAATGTGAAGTATAAAAGCACGCTACTTTTAAACTGCTAATGTTCCATGAAATGGCTGACATAACCCTGAAATATTCTGGTGTACAGATGAGCACGTTTGATGAATTTGCCTGCTTTAATCTCAAAAGCGTAGAAAATAAGGAAAGGTAGACGGTCTGGTATGTATACAGTTTTCTGACTGTCGCACTCATTGATGGTCTGAAGATTTCTATATGACAAATGCCTCAGCTTCTTTTCTTTTCCTTTTTTTTTGTACTTCTTGACTTTTCTTTCTTGCAATCTGATCCTGACTTTGTATGAAATTATGGTGTTTTGCAAACAGGCTGAGCACAGTTATTTGACACAAGCATACACAATATCGTACATTCATCCACTCACTACTGTTAATACTACAAAAACTATTAATAATGGAACATTTTTGCAACTGTAACATGCCACACACACATAACAGATTTTGCTTCTAATCAAAAATGAAGCAAACAACAAAACCAGTTACATGACTTTCACACGGACGTGAACTATCTTCTTACCATTATTACATACATAAATATATTGCACGATAAAGCTTCTCTCTTTGCCCAAACACAAGTACAATCTATAACTCATAAGTATGTATAAAATACACATCAAAACATCAGTAATACCAGACCTCTGCACGACCTTCTCTCTCTCTCACACACACACACACACACACACACACACTGCAGTACAAAGTTTTGCAGGCTATGTCCAAGGTGCTGAATGTGTGTGTGTGTGTATGGACCTAACTCACTGACAAAAGCTCATTTACATGCAACATAATTACACCGACACCGCACATCAGTTAGCGCCACAGGAAAGCCGCAGAGCGAACACAGAGCAGGTGCGTGTTTGTCTCACCTGCTGGCTGAAGCTGAAGAAGGCGGTGCGCGTAACCGTCATGGTGGGAAAGGACTCGGTTCATATGTCGGTGTCCCAACTTTCTCGTGTCCACGCAGTCTGACTCCGTCTCCAGCTTCAGTGTAGCTCGGCCTCCACAGTTTCTACTCACAGACAGACACTTTCTGCGGTCACTAACGTCTAAAAATCCACCTTCCTGGCGGCCATCTGCTCGTAAATGAAGGCTTATAAAAGCGCAGTGATGTTAGCTAGCTACTATCAGTGCTATCAATATTAAAACTTGCTAACTAGCATGTCGTTTCCGTTGCCAACTTTTCTTTGGTTTCATTAGTCTCTATTCATCTTTTTTAAATCCACTGTTAGTACCGTTCGTGGTTTCGCTTTTTTTTCCACTTGCGACCAGCTGAATCTAACTTGCTAATTAAACTGTTAATCTAGAGTTGCCAACTTCACCTGGAAGTGAAGAGGGGGAAGTAAAAGTAGCAAAGCCATAGGGTTTAAATACTCTGTCACATGTACACCTGTAAGTCAAAATTTTAAGTACATAATTATTAATATTTGAGTAGCAAAATTATAGGTATTCATTTTGAATAGCCCATTTCAGAACAGTCTCTGTTTTAGCTTTACTGGTGTCACAAGTTGAGTGTAACATTTGGACCGAGATGCAGCAGATGGCAGACACAGAAAAGGGGGATTTATATATCTATATCTATCTATCTATCTATCTATCTATCTATATAGACAAAAATGGAATAAAATGACTCATCAAAAAAAAAAAAAGAAAAGAAAAAACCCAACTGAAGCTAAGAAGGGAGTGTGCAGGTGAACAGATGGGTGGAGACACACAGGTGAGGGGAACGACACGAGGAAAGAAGAGGAGCTCGTAGCTAGTGAGAAAAACGGGATTATAACAGAACTGAGGAGGTGAACACAGGACACGCCCACAAAAACTGAAGGGAGGAGACCACGCCCACATAATGAATGAATACATTAGACCACGCCCATACAATGCGTGAATAATTGAGACCACGCCCACAGAACGAGTGACTAAAGGAGACCACGCCCATAGAATGCATGACTAAAGGAAAGAAAAGTACTCAGAATCAGAATCTCTTTACTCACCAAATGTACAATGTACACAAGAATTTAACCCGGTGTTACAGCGCCACATAACACTTAAAAAGGGGGGATACATACAGAATGTGGTGACCAGAATGAGATGACCGGAAATATAGAAACGTATGCAGACAAGAATGGGTATTTACATGCATGGTGCATACAGAGAGAAACACTCAAGGCACAAATGCAACCATGACAACTGCATTATAACTATGGGCTTAATGTGTAAGCATGCTTTCATATTGCAGTTGGAAAATGTGAATTTTAATTATTTTTCATATTGCTGGATAGCATGTGAATTTTCCATATGTGGTTCAATAAAGTTTTTCTTAATGTATGAATAATACATTGAGGTTTATTTGTCGACTATATTTTGTATGATTAATCAGAATCTGCAAATACTTAGTCACCAAAGTTATCAGTTATCCATGTAGTAGAGTACAAGTGGAAAGTAGCATGAAATAGAATTATTCATGTAAGTACAAATACTTCAAATTTGTACTTAGCAGTGCCCTGTGTTCTGGGAAACTGTGATGGATATTTTTCACAATTTTCTGACATTTTGTAAATTATTAATCTATTAATTTACAAAGTTACAGAGAGATGAACATCAGTTGCAGCTCTAATTCAGTTGTAATCCCATTTGACTCTGTCAGAGTCCAGAGGGACACTCAGTGCCATGTGCAATATTATCTTGGTTTTAGTTAAACTTGTTGCACCTTAAAATTGTGACTGGATAAAGTGATTGATCACATGATTCATTGCAACTTTGGGCCATGAAAAGTTCTGACTCCTGCCACTAAAACTTTTCCATATGTTGTCTTTTGTTGTTTAATTGAGAGCTGTTCCTTGAGTCCAATCTTCTGTTGCATGAGCAGCTGCAGGGAGGGAATTAAAGGCAGTAACTTTTGGGACATTTTGTAAAGCAAGTTCTCATTCTGGCTTTGGACGTAAGATCTACAAGATTGAGGTTTTAAAAGGTCAAAGTCAAATCTACCTTTATAAGAATAATCATTGGACTGGGTGTTGAACTTTGACTTATCCAACTTGTTCAAGCAGAAGCACAAAGTCTGCTATCTAGACATATACAGGCTCACTTAATGCATGTACACCCTTTGAAAAGTATGTGCAGGTGTGAGTGTGTGTGTGCATGTGTGTGTGTGTGTGTGTGTGTGCGCAGACTTGTCTGTGCCCTGGTAAAATTGAACTGTCATGGCCAGGATAGTCACTTTGATCATTTTGTGTTCACAGGAGAGGAGAGGAGAAGAATTTAGAACAGTTGAGTGGAAAGGAAAGGAAAGGAAAGGAAAGAAGGAGAGGACAGCAGGAAGAAAAGGAAAGAAAAGGAGAGCCGAAAGGAAAGGAAAGAAGAGGACAAGGAATGAATATAAAGAAGATGAAAGAAAAGACAATACATTGATAAGAAGTAATTATAAGGGGTAAAGGAAGGAAGGGAAAGGAAGGGGGAGGGGCAGGAGAGAGAAGGTATGTTGAGTTGAGGTGGAAATAGTAAGCAGAGGAGAAAGGATGAAAGGAAAAATCCAGTCTCCAGAATAAAAAGTTGACATATCAACCTCCATCAACAGTACTTATCGTATTATTTTCACATTACAGGTGTATGAGCTGAGATTTTTATTGGGTGATGGTAGGGGGGGGATTGTGCCAAAGCCAATCAAGACCTTATTCGCATTGTCCTAACATAAAGATTTAACATATCTGTGGATTGGGAGAAACATACATTGCCAACATTTATTTCTGACGATTAGGTTAGAAAGGAAATGAAATGAAAGAAAAAAGACAAAAGGAAATAGGAATAGGAGAAAAGAGAAAAGAAAATGGTAAAGCAAAAGAGAGGAGGGTTGAGGACACACAGGAGACAGGAGAAGTTTAGTGGAAAGGAAATGAAAAGAGGAGACGAAGAGAAAAATTTAAAGGAATTTGGGTTGCAAAGGAGAGGAGGGGGAAGAGGTGAATAAAAAGGACAGAAGGAAATAGGTAAGAAAATGAGAAGAAAAAATGAACTTGTAAAAGAAAAGAAAAAAATACAACGATAGAATAAAAGAAGAAACTGAAGAAGAAGCGAAGAAGAAGCGGAGAAGAAAGGCACGGGGGCGAGGACGAGGAGAGAAGACAGAAAGAGGGGATACTGATAGAAGGAACAGATAAGGGATGAAAGCCTTCTTTCACTGAGTGATGAGGATGTACTCACATCACACGCCACTTACCCAGGATTCATAGCGTGAGATGAGTTCCCAGCATCCCTTTCATCTCTACAACACCCAGTAGTGGTCTATCAGAAAAAAGCCTGGGGAGACACTCAGCTGCAGACAGTCATACATGTGGACACACGAAAAACACAAACACACACACACACACACACACACACACACACACACAGGTACTGATCTTTTTTCTCTTTCTACACACCCAAGAAAACACAACCTTTCCCACACACAAGGTTTTCCTCTGATTTCAGTACACTAAACGAACCTGGTAATTGTGCTCACACACACACACACACACACACACATTTGAACAAAAGTAAACGGGCACTACAAAGTGGTCAGCTGTCTCACCGTGTCCACGGTGATCACAGAAGCCACTCACTGCCATGGCCGGCGTTTGATTTCTTGGTTGGCAAGGTTGCCTGGTCTGTCTGTCAGAGTCTTACCGGACCGAAAAAAGAAAAAAGGACAAACATGTATGTATGTGTGTGTGTGTGTGTGTGTGTGTGTGTGTGTGTGTGTGAAAGAGAGTCTAAAGGAATACTTCGACATTTGGGAAAATGCGCTTCAAGAAGAAGAGGATAAGCATGCTAACCATGAGGCTCCAGGCAGCATAATACACCTATGACCACCTCTCAAGCTCAGTAATAACACAGGATGACCACTAGAGTCTGCAGGAAGTTACTACCCCCGGCTCAGAAACAGCCCGACCATGGCTCAAAATTAGCTGCCAGCCACTCACCTAAAGTGAGTAAAATCTACTTTGGTGAACAAAATAAATGAAAGTCAGCTGTCAGTGTTGGGTTGCTGAAACAGGCCTACTTTCCCACAAACTCTCATCACTACCACACATAAAGCTGATTTACTACCATTTGTTTTGCAGTGACTGTGCATGCTGGTGATGACATGCAGCGTATGGCCGCCAATAATTGTATTGCAATTTGTTGACTGACCTTCACTGTCCACCATCGATACGGTTATGCTTACTTTATCTATCTGGCTAACTATGTGGCTTGATTACCAGTACCGGTGGTACCACAAAGGAGAGTTTTATTATGTGGTGACTCATTATCAGAGGAGGTCAACCTAAAAGGAAATATGAAGAGCTCGCAAACAAAATGTTTTAGTTAATGACCTTTAGAGGTGCTGCTGCTGGAGGTAGATTTTGATGCTTTCGAACAGACTCATGGTAGCCATCTCCCCTGGTTCCACTTTGTGCTAAGCTAAGTTACCGATCTCCTAGCTGTAGCATCATATTTAACACACAGGTATGATAGTGGAGTCCGTCTTCTCATTTAACTGTCCGTATTTCTCAAAATTTCAAACTATTCCTCCAAGAATTAAAGTTTGTAAACTTCTTTCCCTCACTCTCATTCCCCTTGCTGCTAAATAAATTACACATATAATTTATATATCATTTATCAAGAGACATAAAGTCACATTTGCACAGAAAGCAGAAACCAATTTCCTGTTGTGTTAATTTTCTCTGTTTGAGAGGGCACAGTTTTCCCGTGTTTATTCCCCAACTGTTCGTGTGTGTGTGTGTGTGTGTGTGTGTGTGTGTGTGTGTGTGTTTACAGACTGTAACTACACTCATGGCTGCCCCAGTGAGAGAACATCAGATGTCTCTCCAACTCTCCTCTGCTATCTCTTGCTCGGTGCATCTGTCCCTTCGGCCCTCCATCGCGCCTTCCCTCCATGATCCACCCACTGTGGCATCACCACGGCGCCCAGAGAAACTCCGTCCAAACTGGCACACATGTTGCGATCAAAAGATTGGAAGAGGAGGGAGAGCAGGAAAGCGGGGAGGCGGTGGAAGAGAAAGGAGGAAAAGTAGAGTGAGGTGTGGAGAAACAAAGTAAGGGGTAGAAGAATGAAAAGACAGAGGAGAGACAAGGCTGATAAGAGAAGGGGGGAGATATAAAAGGAAGTGAAGGGTGAGAAAGGGAGGAGAAGCAGTCAAAGCTCTGCCCGCACACAGACACAGTATAGACGCCAGTGGTCTGTGAAAGTGTTGAAGTCACATCTGAGTGAAGCCTCAGCAGAGCGAAAGAGCAGCTGCATCAAAAAAACACAGAGAAAGGTAGCTCTCTAGCTTAAATGAGCAGAATGTGGGTGAGTTTCCATCTGTTTTTAACGTGCATGTCACATGCGCACCCATCCCTCCTCTCCAGTGGAGGACAAAGAGGGGAGAACAACACGTCACTTTTAACTAAAACAAAACGTGTTCATCAATGACCATAAAAAATCAGTTACATCAGTAGAGTGAACAAGTGTACAGTGAAGTGTGGTGAGCAACAAACCACAAGTCCAGGAAGAGCGAGAGGACATGGCTGACACCACCGGCTTGTAAAGCTGGGGATCAGCAGGCGCAGGTGATAATCGTTGTGCTATATGTTAGTGACTGTGATCTATGGTATACAATATCTGGTCTCACCTTTAAATTATGTTTTTGTTTTTAGAATCTCAAGACAAAAAGACTGAGGCCAAGTTTGAGAAGACATGGAAGGAGATAGAAAAAAAAATTTAATGGTAAAAACAATCCAACAGTTCTGGTTAAAATAGATTAAGCTGCATTACCAGCTAACCATGAATTAAAAGTTTTCATTATGCTGCACCTCCTCTGCAGTGTAAACCACCTTCTTAACCTGGGAGCGCATACAGAGGGGGAAGGCCAGCAAAAGAAACTGAACTGACTGGTGCTTTGAAGAGTTCCTGCTGTTGCGCCTGGAGGTGACTTTGACACGTGCGTGTGTGTGTGTGCGTGTGTGTGTGTGTGTGTGTGTGTGTTGTGGGGTTTGGGCTCTCAGATCACTACTGGGATAGATGGCTGACAAGTCAAATGAGGTTATGTCCATCCTCTGCTCGCCTCTCTCTCTCTCTCTCCCTCTCTCCCTCACTCTCTCTTTCACTCTCTCTCTCTCTCTCTCCCTCTCTCACTCGCTCTCTCTTTCACTTTCTCTTTCACTCTCTCTCTCTCTCTCTCTCTCTCTCTCTCCCTCTCTCCCTCGCTCTCTCTCACTCAGCTCGCTTTCTCAGCTGTGCAACAGATAATTGACATATTATCTGCCAATGACCTTGTGTCGCAGGCGAATCCCCACCAATTAAAAATTGGGCCATTTCCTTGTCAAGCCTGCATAATGGAAATTCATATGGTCCACAGTCTAAATGAGCCTGCCACACATACTCACAGACACACACACACACACATATACATGCAAACATGCAAACACACACCTGCACTCACACACACAAAAGGTAATTCTGTGATAATAGATGTTCGCCATACATTAAGCAGAGCATGTCAAATACCAGCAAGAGTATAAAGACCTGTAAGAGAAAGTGAGATGGTGTACACAGAGAGGTCAGTGTGTGTGTGTGTGTGTGTGTGTGTGTGTGTGTGTGTGTGTGTGTGTATGTGGTTAACCTTGGAGGACAGTAGAAGGGTATCCAACTAACTTCTCAACTCACTCAATCACAAAGAGACAGAGTGAGGGTGGCTGCAGACCGACACAGAGAATGAGAAAGATGGAGTGAGACAGACGGAGAGTGACAGAGAGAGAGGAACAGTGACAGAGACGGAGGATGACACACAGAGACAGATTGAAAGAGGTTAAAGATTCAGATAGATGGTGAGAGAGTGGGGCCAAAGAGGGAGAGATGGGACAAATTAAAAAGTGTGAAAGAAATCCTCCGTGAGTGCACGTGTGGGGAGGGTCGCTTAATCACATGGAAGAAAGAGAGCAGGAAAGAAGGAAAGAAAAGAGGAAGGAACGAAGGACGAAGACGTCTATACATCTACAAGAGTGGAGGAGAGGAAGGAAGGATTTGTATCAGCATTTTGAAAAGGGAGGAGGGATGGTAGAAAAAAAGGGCTGAAAAAAGGAAGGAGGGGAAGGTTGGTACGAAGCAAAGAACAAAAAATGTGAGAAATGAAGGACAAAAAAAAGGGAAATGGACAAGAATGATGAAAGGACAGAATCAATACAGGAAGGACAGAAAGGAGGAAGGAAGACCACAACCACGGAAGACAGGAAGGGAAGAGGGAGGTAAGAAATGCCTAAGACAAGAGGGAAACATGGGAAAAAGAAAGGACATGTTTGAGGTTTTCAAACACAAGTAAATGCAAATATAGGAGATAATGACAAGAATGGCAGGAAATGTTCTGGTCGCTATTTGTACTTCGACTGTTTGATCAATCATGTCTGAGAGGACTTTGGTGACCTGAGGAGCAAAAGAGGCAAATGATTTGGAAGAAATGCAATCTTAGAACCCATCAGCTATCATCTGATGTTTTGTTAGCGATTTAGACTTTCTGTTAGTCTGTTTAATTTTTCTGCATTCATATGCAGATATCTGTTTATAGAGATTAGCAGGAAAGTCATTTGGACGTCTCAGTTTGCTAATCACACTCTAAACAAAGACCACTGAATGGAAGAAGAAGATTTGGCCCAGATGTGTGTTTATCTGGATACGTTCTGGCTACACCAGAGGCCATGAAACTTATGACCCCAGAGGCTCAACCGTCTTCAAACAAGAACCGATGGATTCAGAGATTGAGGATGTGGTCTGATGAGGATCTGACTGAGATCTTAATGTTGTCCAGTTAAACCAGAATGCAGGTGTTACGCTTTTCATCAAAGCTTTTTTCCAGTAGCTTTGCACCTACATGTAAGATATGTTCCTTGTATCAAATGCCAAGAAGGATGTCGACTGCCAGATCCTACCCACAGAAAGGTTACCGAGGTACTGTCAGCACGGACAGGGAAGGTGTGATTGAAAAAAGAAGCAACAATAATGATTTTCAGTCATGGCAGTAGTGCGGACGAGTGATTCCTGTGTATTTATGCAGCACTGCTGGGACACAAAAGATGCATGAAGAAATAAAAGATTTTTATGGGGAAATGTGGTTGGGAATCTGTCTTTGTGTGTGATCTATGAGCTCTCACACAATATATTCCATATTCTGCCAACCTGTTGCCATTGTACTGAGTCTTCAGCTGAAGACAAATTAGCATTTAAATGAGGCACGTTATTTTCCTTTTACGCCCGCTCTAAATTACTAACGCAATAGCTTTGATTGAGATGAAAGGAGGGAGACTGGTGACTTTTTTAGTGTTATTGACCCAGAAAATGTTGAGTGAGTGCGCTTGGTCTGTTTTTATTTTTTTTAATTTTTTTCCAGCAAGAGCCCTGCATTAAGCTCACAAAGTTACACTCGCTCACAGCTGAGAGCTGCCGCTCAGTATAGCCTACAACCAGAAACCTCCAAAGTCTGGTGCTGAACAGCTTGACTGATGCAAGCTAAAGGGTGACTCCAATGATTTCCAGCCTTATCTCTAAGGTGTATGTGTCACAGAGAGATTCTTCAATACACCGGTACAGTTGGCAGGAAGAAAGCATAATTTTCCTTAAAGTTTAAATTTCACAATTTGAAAAATGTTATTAAGAACGCAGACCATGTTTGAGAACGTCATGGCTGGATTTCATCTGGGGTACTGACTGTGAGAAACGAGGTGAGCATCATTAGAGCTTTTAATATGCAAACAAAATGTAATATTTCTCCGTGAGACAGCCTGTGTGAGACCACAAAACACTGATCAGCCTTGATATCATTAATTTCTACCTCGCAGCTGACTCCTCTCCTGCAGCTATGAATGCTGCACAATTTGGAGCAGCACTTCAGTCACATGCTCTGTACAGTACCATCAGGCTGACAGGCACAATGTACCACTAAATGAAGGACTCATAAGATTAATGTGATGCATTTTGACCTACCTGCAGTATGCGTTATTGTTGACTGGACTAATGCATACTGCAAACTTTTCATGTAGTGTGACTGCACCAACGATACAGGACACCTCATAAACCATCACACCAGAGAAAACTCCAGCCGGTCCGCGGTGTCACTGCTCCCCTGCTGGTGTTACTAACCTTTGCTCCACACCCTGAGCTTTAATCAAAGTGCTGGAGCAGTCAGGCACATATGGGGTTCTTGTAGTAGAGTGTCACATACATGCGCCGACTTATAACCACCCAACTGCACTGATTCTCACCTGTCACACATCTTTGGTTGTGTAGTTGACACCCTTAATCCTTTTTGTCATTTTATGTAATTGCTTCCTTGGCACTCCACAAGAAAATGACATCAACTTTCTCAAAAACAGACCGAAAATGCATAATGTGTTGTCATATCTAATTCTAAGTACAATAACACATGCCTCCTCACATATTCAGGGACATGCTGGAGTCCTTTGTATCTGGATAAAACAAGTAAATCTTATTCAGTATGTGACTGCAGTGGTTTGGTTCAGAACGAAAGGTGATATGTCTCTGGAACTATGCATTTGTGAAAAAGGCAATTTATTCAAATAAAGGGAGCAGGTCAGCGGGGCACTCCAGACCAGAGAGCCAAAGGGGTCTGGTTTAATACCCCAAGACTGACAACTGAAAATGTGCAGACAGGGACACATTCTTTCTATCTGGGAGGTCATTTGGAAATTGAGTGCTGAGTAGCCTTCTATCTGCCCCTGACTGGAAGGCTGACTTTTTTTCTCTCCCTTGCGCCCCTGACTGCGAAACTCCATAAAGAGTGATGGATGTTGATGGAGACACACGGAGTGGTGATTATGGATCATCGCAGAGTATTGAGGAAGGACGGAGGCGTACGTACGGAAACCGAGAAAGAGGGAGACGATTGCGGGCTCAGAATGGTTAATGACAGAATCCATCAGTTTTTTGTAGATGGAGCTGTTGCGCCACTGACTGGTGAAATGTTTAACTACTGCCACACAGGCTCTTATTAAAATATGAAAATGTTCAGACTATATCTAGTGAAAACAGAATGGTCAACATGATTTAGGAATATGACATAAAAAGTGCTACTGCCCTCATTAATCCACATTTGATTTTTTTTTTTAACATTTCACCTTCTGCAGACTCCAGCACTCATGGAGTTTGTATTGCTGTGCTAATGGACACTTCAGCAGAGCAGATGCTTGCAAAAACTGCAGCTTTAGCGGATGGTGCTTCTAATTATCACGGTAATCTGAAGTCAAACACACTCAATCGAAAAATAAACGCTTATAATAAATGCTTTTGCTCCCATTCTTCGCAAATTGAATTAAAAGATTTAATACTTTTTATGCCCCCAAAAGACTTTTTATGCCCCTATCAGTAATCAGTGTATTTTTGAGTATATCTGACTGTATATTTTGAGTATTACAATGTACAATTGAAGAATTGTACAATTGTACAATTGACAATTGAAGCATGGGTGGAAGACGTACTCAGATCATTGACTGCAGTTAAAGCAAGACAGCACAGGTTTGTTCTAAAGAATCATTATGAAATAAACGCTGACTACACAGTCTAGTGGTTATAGAATAAAGATACCATCTGTATTAGATTGGCTCCTTACGAACCTTGATTTCAGAGTGCAATTTTGTCTGCTACCAGAAATCTTGCACAAAATCTCTCAGAAATTTCAAAAGCTTTACATACTATTGGACATGTTGTGTAATGAGATCACATGATGCTAACTATATTGACTTGAAAAGTAAACACTACTTCCAAAAGCTTTCGACAATTAAAAAGCACAATATTTTCCTCTGAAATGCAGTGGAGTAGAAGTATAAAATAGCAACAAAAAAAAAATGGAAATACTCCACCACTGTATTAAAGTCATGCATTAAACACGAGCATTAAAGTGAAACGCAGCCTTAACAAATGACTTTTCATGACTAAAAGTAAGAAGACATGTGATTTAAAAGACAGTGAATTTGCAGGCGTAACATTCCTCAGCTGGGTGTTTCAGAGTCAGGAAGCCCTGAGAGCAAAAAGTTCGGTCACCTTTCGTCTCAGAGTGGGACTGAGGAACAGTTAGAAGAATCTGCCTGAGGATCTCTGCCCGCTCTCTGGCTCACAGGGGAGCAAAAATTCTGCAATTTAGCTAATGTATGTGACTCAGGTTTCCTGAGGGAAGGGAACAAGTACATCACTGGTATGGGTTAGGCTGAAGCTTTTTAATCACTTCTGACAAGTAAATGGGATTGAAATGCATCAGGGAAAGTTCTGCCCTGACGTACTGTTCCGCCCAAAGGCTCAGAAACACAGACTGAGTGTTTCACGACTTTTGGGAAGCTTGGCTGTAATGCAGATTCCTTTTCTTAATGCTTTCTTAACTCTTTTTGGTTGGAGTTTCAGTCATTACAACAATGGAATAAGTCCTTGAAATACACTCTCAAAACTCAAAACACTCAAATACTGATAAATTTACAGAAGTGGAAGAATTATTAAGAGCCTTTACCTCAGTAATAGTACTGATACAACAATGCAAAAATATACCATCACAGTTAAAAGTCCTGCATTCAAAATCTAACTTAAGTAAAGTATGAGAAGAAAAATATAGCTAAAGTATCAACAGGATAAGTTTTGGTTCTACGCAAAAATTTCCCTCACAACAGATAAATTATTATTGTGAGATAGTTAACTGATGCATCACACTGTAAGTATTTTATGTTGTAGCAGCTTGAGATGCAGCAAGTTTTAACTACCTTACTACCCATCCATCCACCTTCTTCCACTTACCCAGGAAAATTGTGGCAGCAAGCTAAGCAAGGTAGCCCATATCATGATGAGATAACCAAACCACCTCAACTTGTTGGGATTGTGTGTGGTTTTTTCTGTATTTCCTGTCTGTTTCTCCCTCTCTTCCCCTCTCTTCTCCTGTATGTGTGAATGGCTGGGTGTGTATCCAATCAGAGCTGGGCAGTCCTTGTGTTGCTCCAGTCACCTTCCTTCCTGCACACCTGTTCCTTATCTTGGCCAATCAACCCATTCAACACTATGACTATTTAAGGACTGGTCCTCCACCTTTACTGGATTAGACTCTTGTTTGTGGTATCCATGTTGGGCTGCTTTTCAGCTTACCTTGCTCATGTGGTATTTGGATTAACTCTTGTGTTTTGAGTTCAGGTTTGCTGCTCACTTGCCATCTGGCTCCTTTGTTGAATTCTGCTTTAATGGAAAAGAATGCACTCTGACTAAATTCCCTTGTACATATTGTATATGGTTTTGTGTAAAGTAAAGACTGAACTAAACTTTTTATTCTTCCTTTTTGGGGTCTTAACACAAGCGACTCCTTTCAACACAAAGCAGTTGCAGCGGCTCCGCTCTGAGCTCCCTCCCGATGTCTGAGAACCATACCCAATCTCTGAGCCCTGCCATCCAGTGGAGGAAACTCATTTCAGCCACTTGCATCTGTGATCTGATTTTTCCAGTCAGTACATCCAAAGCTCATGACCACTGATGTTAAGCGAAAGCTTTGGTGAAGCTAACAGAACCAGATCATCTGCAAAGAGCAGAAAAGCAATCCTGAATCTTGAGTCTCCTGTGAAATATTGGATATTCTTGCATTGCTAAACCTTGTTTAGTTACGTAAATGAAACTACTGAAGAAGTGTCAAGAGGAAAACACTCTTATGAACTGCTAACAACTCAAAAATTATTTAAAATGTGATGAGTACACCGAGTAGAGTACACTGTATGTTTAATAATGTAAAAATATATTTCCATAAGAAAAGTAGTGGAGTGGAATCATGAAGTAACAAAATGAAAATATTGAAAGTACAATCCTTCAAAAAACTACAGTAGTAACAGTAGTAGTAGTGTACATACTTCTACTACTCCAATCTGATCTTTGATAGAAAAGCAGCAGTAAGGCAGCTGACAGTATCATATAAGAAGCCAAATAAAAACAAATTACCAGAGCACATACAAATCAGGGAGAGTCATATCATTCACATGCAATATCACAGAACATTTCTGGGTTTCTAGTAGATAACTGCATCCTCACCTTTTAGTTGGTTTTTTCAGCTGCAAATGGCAGTTCATAGCACACATATGAGAGTCATTTTCATCTGTGTGCACGAGGTCCAAAAGGGTTGACCCTGACCATTGGTGTACAGGGAGAAGGGGACAGAGCACCACATCTCTCTCAATTGATACAGCAAAGGCTGGTGGGGTCACAGTAAGTCTAATAACATACACCATCAGATTTATGAAGTGATGTTCTGCAAGGAAATTTGCCCACAGAGCACTTCCAGGATGATCTTTCTGAATCCACAGCTACTGTGCATCACACAGACAGTATCCTGAGGGCAGAGACGCTGGGATTTCACTGAAGTTCTTACACAAAGTATGGGACCGTGTTGACACAGCAGACCCTCCACCCCCCCGACCTCCCATTGGTCCAACTACAGGGGGTTAAGGAGCCAGGCCTTAAGATGTGAGATAAAAAAAATACTCAGAGATACAAGGACTTCATTTAGACTGAGGTCAGTGCCACTTGGCCTGAAGTCACAGAGACCAGTGAGCGTGACCTTCTTCAGCACAGGTTGATTAAAGTAGGTTTGGATGTCATTTAGGGATGACTGGTGTCTGGTTAAATGTCACTGATTAAATGTCACAGTCACTGTTGTAGATTTGGGTGAATGCAAAAATAATCACTGATGCACTTGTATTTTTCCTGCCCTGAGGTTATGCATGAGAAATGTGTATGAGCTGTTAAATAATTTTACCCCCAGGAAACAAAAAACTCTCCTTCAGCCTCTGTTGTCAAGGTTATTGTTATCATTCTCTCTGCTTAACACACAACCTCTGTGGTACATGACAGTGTGTTTTTAATTAAAATAAATTCAGGAAGACATTCCCTACACTGCTATGAGGGAAATCGGTTATTTCTATGATAATAAGCCCAGAGTCCCAAAATAAACAGGCTGTGGCTCATTTTATACGCTGTTGACTGGGGCTGCTGGGGCAACGTGGGATGAGGGGAGGTTTGGTGTTAGCTCAGGAACACCCAGGTTGACGACAACAGTGTGGGAAGCTTGAAAATGTGCAATACATTTCCTGGCCTTGGTGTGGGAAGAGCAGTCATGACAAGACTTGTGCAACCAAAGCTGGATGAGCTTGAATTTACAGTATGATCATCTGTGAAATACTGTGAATGAGTCTTTATATAGCCTTATATGTCGATGCTTTGATTTTCACAGTAGGCATTTAAGAACACAGAAACCAAAATGTCTTGCTCTTGCCAAACTTGAGAATTTTAAGACGGTGTGTAAAACTCTAAAACATGAACCTTTACATTTATATAACTGCATTAAATTTCAACTTAATCTGATTATTTTATGAACTAATAAGATTATTGTATGAATCTGAGTTCAGTTGGCCAGTGGACAAAAAAGCTGAGTAAACTAATTTAAAAATACTATAAAGTTTGTAGCCTAACAAATATCCTTTGCATTGTTCAAACATAAATAAACCCATCAAGTCTGACATTCGTCCATACTCAAAAGAATAATTAGCTTGCTTTACTCTGTCTAACTCACTGTTATTGCTGCCTATTCCGGCCAGGATATTCTTGAAAAGGGGATTTTTCATTTAAGTGAGGCTTTCCTTGTTGGATATATAAAATACTTCGTATGCAATCTGTATTTGAGAAAAAAAAAAAGAACCCTGCGTTTGTATCCTGTTTGAAAGTGTGAGAGTCGAATTGATGGGTGAATAGATCAACATGCATTACCTATGTATTATACCCCTGCTTTGAGGGTTTTATACCAAATTCGGTGTAGATTTGTTTCTGTTCAATGTTTCACTCATGTCAGACTTGATGGCCTGCCGTGATCGTATAGTGGTTAGTACTCTGCGTTGTGGCCGCAGCAACCCCGGTTCGAATCCGGGTCACGGCAACGTCTTTTAACAGATTTACAGAAAGGCATGATTACACGAGGAGAGGAGAGTTGAAACCTTTAGAAAGTATGATAATATAATCTAACCCAGTTCTTCGGTGATGAACAAATTCATAAGACATTATGAGCAACCCTGCCTCCACCGATGCCTTTCTTGATAAAGAAGGCAGTGGTGACGTGTGAACGGTACAAATGTAAAATCATACAAGTTATACATCTCGCAATAGTCCTACTCAGCGGCTTATTGCGAGATTCGACGCATCAACGCATGAATATCAAAGTAAGAGCATAAAAAAGTGTTTGATGTTGTGAAAATGACGTAAGATAACACAGTTTGTGGAGTCGTCGCATCACGAAGTCGGCGGCCAGCCGTGATCGTATAGTGGTTAGTACTCTGCGTTGTGGCCGCAGCAACCCCGGTTCGAATCCGGGTCACGGCAGCTCGTTTTAACGATATATTTCGCTTACAAACTGAACAAACAAATCACCTTCATACTTTCATTGGACGAGCAGTCTGGTTTGAAGCACTTTACCGAACCACAAAGTGCATCCCCGGTTTTGTTTGTTTCCTGAATGCTTTTATTGTCCTCGCAATTCAAAATATAGGCTATATAACATTAATGAATCTCTTAACTTATAACGGGAAATCCCGTCGTACGTTAAAGAAAAAGTCTTAGTCTACAACGTCTACAAAGCTAGTGTCTACTAAATGTTACAACTTTTAATGGGGCTGAATAACTGTTTCGCTCCTGTGTACTGTACTGTATATCCTCAGTGACTCAGTGAAGTGAAGTCTCGCGTTACCACCCACCAAATCTCATCCAAGAGACCAACCAGGAAGCGAATGGCGGAAACGTAAATCCACCTCACGCTTACAGACAACAATTTTCGGGAAGATCACATCTCTTTTTTTCTGAATGGAGAGGCCAGTCGAGTAGACGGCACATGCCCTCAGCTACAGACGGTGGATGGTGTTGAAGAAACGATGTCGTCGTCTCGTACTACCTGGCATGTTCGGTAAAGTGAGTGGACATTAACCAGCCAATGATCCAGCTGAGAGTGTCCTGTCACTGACAGCCTGCCAGATTATAACACCGGTAGGTTTAACGTTAACGTCTGTATTTTTTGTTTTAATTTGTATGCGTACAAATATTGCACCACCGATGCTGTGTTAGAAGAGAGCATTTCAAAAAATCAGAAATTAGAAAAGGAATCTTTGTTTCGGCGTGCCTAGCAAAAACAAAAAAGAGATGAACGAGAGATAGATAAATAGAAAGACAGCCTTATGGACAATTTGACAGCAACTGTCTCTGAGGGTACTTTATGGAAGTTACAGGGCTTCAGATTGCCTCTGCCTTACTGATAATCAGTCAATCGAATGGTAGTGAATTAGCACTTTTTTACTATGTACTGTCACTTCAGGCAAATGAATAAATCTGACAAGTCTGACAACTCTGCTAGTGACTGAGTAAAGTGGCCACATTAAATCAGCGGCAGTAAACCATGTGCCTTTTTTGAGTTTTTTTTGTCGATGCTAAGCCTATAGTCTTATCACCCACCATCTAATGTTAAATGTAGATGTGAGGCCATGATTCCATTCACTTTTCATTTCAGTCGTAGAGTAGCATGGAGCAGAAACCCAAAACTGGATGAGCAAGTTCTGGCAAATGTCCTTAACCTGCTGTATGCCGTTCTTATTGAATAATTGACAAAAAAAACCAAACAAACTTGTTTTACGCAGGAAAACATGTTGTCAAACAGTTTATGTGAACCACTGCATGATTAAAGGTATGACGACACCGCTGTTCACTTAAAAATCAACAGTTCGCAGAAGGCCATTTCCTATTTCAGCATGACCATGTCCCTGGGCACAAAACCAGGTCCATAAAGAAATTAACTTCCTGCAGTGGGGACTCATCCCAGCAGCCATGCTCCAAAAAGCTGTGGAAAGCCCACATATGGCACATATGGGTGCATTATTTGGGTGTCTGCATACCTTTGGCCATGCAGTGTCATTTAATATATCAGATGACAAGTTGTTAAGAAGTGAATTAAACACACAGTATGTAGTTTCTGCCACCAGGGTCTCTCAATCAAAACAAAAGACAAGTGGCGTGAGACCTTGGGAGTCGTTGTCCTCACTGTTAAACACCCACCAGTGCCAACAGTCACATTAGCTGAATTCCCTCCTCACTCTTGACTCTCTTCCAGAAGTTATACCAAACGAAATGCATCTACAAAATTACAGAGTTTGAATCGGCTTCATACTGCACACTGACGCTCTATCTATGACTCCTCACTGGCAGACATATGGCCCAGCTCGTCAGCTAGCCGAAGGGAGACTACGTAACGACGCATCGCTAGCATCATGTTCCTGAAATCATCGTTTACCACCCTGATCGTGGGGGTGTTTGTGGTGTATGTGCTACACACCTGCTGGGTGATGTACGGGATAGTTTACACTAAACCCTGTGACAACCCCAAAGGTGACAAATGTATCACACCCTTCCTGGCAGGAAACCCGAAACTACAGGTCAGTAATGTGGGAGAGACGAGTGTTGTCACTGTTCAGTTTTGTTCCCAAGACCTTTTTGTTCAACTGTGTGTGTAGGTGGTTTGGTTTAATTTGCAAGGCAGGGACAAGGCCAATTGTATAATGTATAAAGGTAATAATATGTGTGCATAATATCTCTGTGTGTATCCAGTTGAGTATCTATACTGCACTGCGGCCCAATGCAGAAGGAGGGCATACCCTGATCCACAAAGAGGACAAGTTTGATGTCAACAGCAAGTTTGAGAGGTTGGTGGCTCTCTTTTTAGATTTTAAATGACAGAGTAGAGTAATGATAAGCCTTGGAAATAAATTTACTCTGTCCTCCAATCTGATTGGACGAGTCAGATTCAAAGCTGTACATGAGCTGAATGACAATTTACTTTAATGAACCCTAATGTGTTAATTCATTATTCAGATGAATGGATGTCATTCTTGTTAGGTACTAAATCAAATGTGCTAGAGTGTAGTCATATTTTAATGATAACAGGAAATTTGTAGGAAAAAGTTGTAAAGTTTTTTTTTTTTAAACTTTGTAGTTACCATCCTTCTTTTCATCATCCTCTCTTTTTTCCTCCAGGATAGTAAAAGTGTCCCTCCCCAAGAAGACCCGCAACAATGGAACTTTATATGCACTAATTTTCGTCCATCAAGCTGGTGTCACCCCGTGGCAGGATCCACATCAGGTTCACTTGGTGGCTCAGCTCACCACGTTCATGGTCCCTAAACCGCCTGAGATCTCTTTGATATCTGGGGAGGATCAAACGCAGGTACTGGGTTGTTCCAAAGTTCAGGATGAAGGTGAAAGTTGATAATGTTTTCTGAAGAAAGACATGGGTATTTAAGTTCATAGGAAGAAGCTGCAATTACATACATCTATCATACAACTCACGGAAAAATACTGTAAAAAGATACCTTTGTGATTAATTGTTCATTTTTATACTTTAAAGCACCTTCAGAAATTGTTTTGTATGATGTATAAACATTTTACATTATTAGTTCATTTTAGTTGTAGCAGGTGTTTTATTTTGTAATTTTGTTATCAGTTTTTGTAACTTCTCTCCGCTACTCAGCTGACATTTTCGTAACAGTACAGAAACAGAAGAGCTGGTTTGTTTTAGGTTATGGTCAAATTTCTGCGATGGCACACAGGGTCAGAGAGAAGGAGCCCAGCAGAAGAAACAGCATGATGGTAACCCCACGGCAGGCGGTCACACTTCCACGTCGGATCACCCGACTTCCCACTGGCGCTCCCGCCTGACATTCAACATTGTGAGCGACCACTTCCTGTTCGACAAAGAATACCTGCCCGGTGACGTCCACAGATACCTCAGAGTGTAAGATACCGTACACAGAAACACACACTCACACCTCTCTGAGTGTCACGATACTGTACACATTGAGTCCAGTGTAGTCAAAAAACGTAAGACAGATTTTTCTGAGTAATGCATGATAGTCTAACAGCAGTCCAGTCCAGATTAGCAAAACTTTTAAATTGGTGGATATGTTCTGTGTTTCAGATTTCAAAATGGTAAGAAGATGGTTTATCTACCTCTGCTGTTTGTCGATGAGCTCAGCAACAGGGTCAAGGACCTTGTGGTGAGCTTTTACGCTTAAATCAATATTATATAAAACACTTTCTGCTGTTCACTCTCTTACCGAACTTGTTTAGAGGAAAATACAAACACTTAGTGCATACCGTAACTCAATGATTCAGTGTCCTTGTGTCAGACATGACTTACTTCCTGCCTCAGAATAACAAACGGCCAACCCTATTCTCTTCTAAATGTCAAAGAGATGTAAAAGTATTTATGACATTAGACGTTTGGAGGCCAGTACAGTACAGATCTACAAATATTGACTTTATAAGATAAGGTTATATTGATTTGTCATAATTAATTTATGTATGTGGTGTGTGTGTGTGTGTGTAGGAAATCAACAGTACATCCACGGAGCTCCCTCTGACCATTTCCTACGACTCTATCTCTCTTGGGAGGCTGCGGTTCTGGATCCACATGCAAGATGCTGTTTACTCTCTGCAGCAGTTTGGTGTGTTGGTCTCTCTCTCTCTCTCTCTCTCTCTCTCTCACACACACACACACACACACATACACTGTCTAGAAGCCTTATAGGTCATGTACACTTCTCTGTCTGTGTTCTTGTATGTGTTGCAGGTTTCACAGAAAAAGATGCTGATGAGATTAAAGGAATCTTTGTGGATACCAACCTGTACTTCCTGGCTCTCACTTTCTTTGTTGCTGCCTTCCACGTAAGTCTTGATACAGAGGACTACACCACATTACACTGGAAAACAATTACAGAGAACAGAGCTCCAAGGTCAGTAGATAGCTGGATAGCTAGCTAGCTAGTTGGCTAGTTAGCTAGATACTTCATTGATCCTGAGGCAAATTCAGCAGAGTTTTGGTACGTTTCTTTCTCATTTGCACTCATGACTTTCAGTTCTTGATGTGTGAATACATTCCTGATTAGTTGAATAGGATTTTTTTTTTCTGTTTTGAAACTTTCCAACAAGCCCATCAAATCATCACAACAGGCCGATCAATAAAGGTTCCTGGGATCTTAAAATCTAAAGTTGTATCACCACCACACACAGTGTAATCAGTTATTGGCTCTGCAAGTCTGATTCTTAGGTGATGTATTTATAAAAAGCAAACTGTTGCCAATTCTCGATAATAAAACAAAGAGAGCTCTGAGGCATTCTTAGTGTAAATGGTTAATAAACTGTACCTTGACAAAGCTGAGTAAAGTTTATATTTTATTTCAGCTCCTCTTTGACTTCCTGGCATTCAAGAATGACATCAGCTTCTGGAAGCAGAAGAAAAGCATGGTGGGAATGTCCAGCAAAGCAGGTAGGTAACTTTGTTCTCACGAAAAACACAATCCTGGACAGGAAACAAATACGACGAATAGAGATTCAGCTGCACACTGTGGATTTGCTGTTGTGATTCAGTAGAGCAGGTACATTACAGTGTGTAACTGTCAGTCCTTTAGAAAAATGTGTGAAACAAGTGAATCTAGGTGAAACCAAGCATCAGCGGCATGTTGATATGACCTGACTCAGTGAATCTGGGCTGCTGGGTGGCCACATAATGGGGAGTATGAGCAAATGAATATTTTGCTCACAGCAGTATAAGCAAGAGGCTTACACGTAATGATTGTGAACAGTTTTCTAATTGTTTGGCTAGACGTTTCTCCTGCACTGCAACTGTGTATATCCATGTCTCTGGCACTAACTTGATTTATTGACTAACTTGACTGGCAAATGCTTCGAAATTGTCATGGCTGCTGGATAAAAGGATTAAATCTTGACCAGCAGTAGCCGAGGAAAAGCTGTCCCAGTTTATGTTTGTGTGTTTTGTTTTTCAGTGCTCTGGCGATGTTTTAGCACCATCGTGATCTTCCTCTATTTGTTGGACGAGCAGACCAGCTTGCTTGTCCTCATCCCTGCTGGCATCGGCTCCATCATTGAAGTGAGTAGACACAGACTGGATACACAAACATGCTGAAGAAGATATGCAAATAACAGCCTACACACATTCAGAACTGAATAGAAACAAGTGCACGAATTCATCTGAATTAGCCGCAATAGAATTACATGTGATATGTTTGAAAATGGAATTGATATTCCGAATGCAATTAATTTAACCTTTTGCATTTTTAGTTTAATTTACAACTCTTGAATTGCTCATAATCACACAGTTACATTTGCAATCCTGGACATAATGTTGTTATTGTAGGTGGTGTAGTTAAGAATAATTTAAAAAAAAAAAAAAAAAGTTTCGTTTATTATACATTTTTAGGCAAAATATTTTGCTCTAAGGTTTCAGTTTGACACTCCCATGTGTGCCGATAAAATGTGGCAAAGTTCAGTTAACCCAACACCTCAGTTTACATAATTATATCATATACTTATATAATGATCTAATTCTCCATTTTAACATCATTTAACACCATTTTTCTAATGGAGTTTATAAGAATAAGTTCTATGATTCTCACTGATTCATGCATGATAGTTAGTGTTTTGGTATTGTTTTTATTGCAGGTATGGAAAGTGAAGAAGGCCTTTAAAATTCAGGTTTTCTGGAAAGGAGGCAAACCAACATTCCTGGTATGTGTGTGTGTGATGTTTTTTTCTATGAGTAATATCAGTACAAATCAAATCTTGGTTGGTGACATCTTCAAGCTGTGTCTTATGTCCAACTGGCAGTCCAAAAACTCAAAGACTCTTTGTTTATCAGCGAACAAAAAGCACATTTAAGAAGCTGGAATTAGCAGATGTCTGACATTATTTCTTGACAAATGACTGAAAAGATGAATCAAATATCAAAATGGTTGGCAACTAATTGATTAATCCGCTAAACGTGGCAGCTCTAACCATCAGTACCATGTCCTCTACTCTAACTCCTGTGCACAGCCTCCTTTTAGTAAATTTTATTCGTTCTCCCTGCCTGCTGCTGTAATGGAGTCTCTCGATCACATTACTGAGGTTTGAAAGTGAAAGCACAGAGCAGGTACCAGAGCTACAGCCACATTTTGTATCTCTGATAAATGAATAAACAAAGGCAGAAGTGTAGGTAGGATAATACGTAATTGTCCCTTTGGCCAAAACATTTTCCTGTATTTCAGAGCTGCTCGCCTCACTCTCTCTTTTTTTTTCTTTGCTGTTGAATAGTTTGGGAAATTAGATGAATCAGAGCGGAGAACAGAGCAGTACGACACTCTGGTAAGACCACACAGACTCTCATATTACAGTAAACCATACTTAAGTGAGCCTGAGTGTAACATCACTTTTAGCATTTTACTGGAGATTTTCATTTAAGTAAGTTTACGCATACTTTATTCTCTAAATGGGCAGTTCAGCCAAACTCACACACAAAAAAACATAATTTATCTTAGCCTTAAGAGGTAAAATCTGAAATAAATTCATGTCTTATTTAGAATCAGATAATTCATTTGCTGAATTATTGTTATTGGACAGTACAGATAATGCTGTAAGTGGATGCACACCGATTGTTATGTGCGTGTATTTCTCTGCAGGCCATGAAGTATCTCTCCTATCTCCTTTACCCATTATGTATTGGAGGGGCTGTGTATGCTCTAATATTCCTACGCTATAAGAGGTAGGGGTGTGTGTGGACATGCAAATACTGCAAAATAAAGATTCATTAATGTGGTACTGGTGTCATTAATCGCATCAGTCGTTACATGATCATCTCTTTTTCTTTTCTCTGTCTCTGTTTTAGTTGGTACTCGTGGTTGATCAACAGTTTGGTTAATGGTAAGCTTTTTTTAAGACCTTGAATACTTCGGATGAGACAAATGAATTGACCAGTTCACTATTGACAGTATTATAATTACAAGTAGATTACCTCCTTTTGTCACTGATTTCCATTATTTGATTGAAAATAAGAGGCTTTTCAACATGTGCACGACTGTTCCAGGTGTGTATGCCTTTGGCTTCCTCTTCATGCTTCCTCAGCTGTTCGTCAACTATAAGGTCAGTTCATCGTGGTCAGTGTGGTCTTGCTTTTCCTGAAATTTTAAAAGGTGGTAATGAATAAAATATATTATATCATTTAAAATTTAGTGCCACATCTCAGCTCTAAGGGAAGAAAACAGGCAAAAAAAGTTTACATTCTGTGTTAGTCACTAAAAGGCATTGTGTGTATCACTGAGGTTTAAAGGATGGTACATGGTGGGGGGCTCAGCAGATATTAAGCAGTCGTGTGTTTTAAAATTATGCTTCAGTCAAAGGTTTTTCAGTTGGCTCCATGGTAACCAGGCACCACTGAGTGTATGTCTGTCACCTGTCCGCACAGACAGCTGTTTAAATCAAACAGATGCCCCACTGTTTATATGTTTTTAACTTTTTAACCATATCTAGTGACTGGTCAGCCCCCAGTTTGTCTCATATATTTAACCCATTCTGTATCTTTGTTCAGTAAATGTCTGTTGTCAGGTGTGGAGTTGGTGTGGATTGAAAACTATCCACGGCATTATTCACATTATTATTATTATTATTATTTAGTCACAATGTGGGACATTAAAGGAATGTGTCAAGCGACACTTTCTTCCTGTTGAAAATACGTCAGACCCCACCACAAACCAGTCTCGACACACGTGCCAAATGCATTTCCTTCTCCACTCTGGGACTCACTCATAGGAGAACAGCTCCATAGCACTGCTAGAGGACAAAAATTCCTCAACAGAAACAGAATTGTTCAGAACCTAATTTGTGCCACAGCATTGATTTTGATTCAGAAATCCCACTGACTTGTTATGCTTAACTCAACAGCTGAAATCTGTGGCCCATCTACCCTGGAAAGCCTTTATGTATAAGGTGAGAACACAACTGCAGATACTGAGTTTTGTGTTATAACAATTTTTCTGCATTTCATTTCGTTACGTTAAATAAAGCTCACTGAAGGCACTGTCACTGAATATCCTGAGTAGTAATTGGTGCATTTTTTTGAACGATTAAGTGATTGATATTGATTGGTTGTTTCCAGGCATTCAACACCTTCATCGACGATGTGTTTGCCTTCATCATCACCATGCCGACGTCCCACAGACTGGCCTGTTTCAGAGATGATGTGGTGTTTCTGATTTACCTCTACCAGAGATGGTATACACACAAACACCACCAACACACGATTCATAAGTCGCCAACATAACGTACCCAACAGCTTCCTAAACTAAGGCTCTCTCTCTCTCCCCTTCCCCAGGCTCTACCCAGTGGACAAAACGAGAGTAAATGAATATGGAGTTTCTTACGATGAAAAGCCCAAAGGAAAGTCCCACAAGGACTAAAGATGGAAGACTTGTTTTTGGCTTCTGGCAGGTTTTGTCTTCGGTCAACTGGTATCCACTGATCTCATCTGGCAAACAGACCAGGTGCATCAACACCCTCGTGGTTTTGGACTTTTCACCCCGTCCCATAGTGCAAAGTGTTGACAGGTCTACATCAGTTTATCTCTTTTTTTGTTTTGCATTGTGCAGAAGAACAGTGAGATAAATCCCTGACCCATTTCAAACTGATGCAACAATCTCAAAAAAAGAAGAAAAAAGAAAAAAAAAAGATTTCTGATTGGTGTGAATGTCCAGTACAAACCTTCTCAGCCATATATTCTGCTCTTCCTTTTTTCAAACCATCATGTCAATGCACAAAACCAGTCGCACTCCTTGTGTATTGGAACAGCTCCATCCTGTTAATGTTTTAATGAGTTTTAATGATATATCACATTGGGTTGGACGCCCATTTTAAGCTGCAGTTGCCTCTTGAGAACCACTGTAAAATATTTTCATAATTCTAAATACAATGTCAAAAAGGGATTATTGTCATTTTAAACATGTGGACAAATTCCAATTAACTGAGAGAGTCTGGTTCAGACTGCTTGGGGGAATCAGAATCTAAAAATATCAATTTTCCATATTGTTAATCCCTAATCGCCAAGCCAGATACATCTGAGCTTTATGAAAAAAAAAAGAGTTGCCCAGTCATAATTATAGTTTGGATGTTGAAGGGAAACTGGTTATTATTGTAGCTTTGATAAAACACGAAAGCTGCAATAGGCAAAAGTGGATACTACTGGGCCATGTGGACAACAAGGGGATGCGTTGTTAGCTTGGTTAAACATTCCCGATGCAAAATGTGAGTGTTAATCTAGAAATTCTATGAAACTGTTCTAATTATGTTTAAAAAATGCTTGCTGAAAATGCTGTTAACAATTTACCTCTTAGAAAGCACGAATGGGTTTTGGTTCTAAACTCTCATGTAGACAAAGCAAACATAACCTGGGACAAATGCCAGAATGACAGACCCCGTTTTAAAGTGAGAACATAAAACGGATATGCTTCAAAAAAAAAAAAAAAAAGACGACTGAGTCAGGAGTTAAAGAATGGGGGCACCCAAAATCTTAACTTGTTGCTAATGTACCCTCCACCTATGCACATATGGCTGACTGTAACAGAAGCACAGTAGAAGACTTGTTGCCGTTCCGGAGTCATGGCTGCAGTCCTAACAGACTATTCCAATTTGTTGCCGTGGCGACAGGGCTAAATTGCCTAACCACAGTCTTAAGCGTAACAGTTCTAGAATCTGTTAAGTTGAGCTGTCTGAGTCTCCTGCTCTGTCCACTTGTTAAATGATGCTGAACTTTATTACATTATAACACAGGAGGGTGTCACTGAAAGCCATACTGTCCTTTCCATCCACTCTGGTTTTGTAGTTTTTACCTGCTCGAGTATTTTTTTACATATCAGGGCCAAGATAATATGTTAGTGCCAAATGTGAGAATGATTCTTTAAACTGTTTGTGAGCCTAAATGGCACATCTGATGTTTTTAAATAGACACTGACATTGTAGGGGAAACAATGAATTGTAAGACTTGAGGAAAGTATTACTACACCTAGGCTTTCAGTTACAGTTCATTTTTTTTGTCATAGTTATATATAATGTTATTTTGTCTTTTTAGGTTGTTTTTTTTAATAGAAAGACTACTATCAGCCTAATCAGCCTTGGATAATGTTAGGTCTGTATACAAAAATCCAACCCACACTTTCTGTTCCTGTGTAAATGCAGCCAGGAGAAATTTTCCAGAAATTTTCCAGAAATTTGCCTTGAAATGGTTTTACTTATTGAAATTTTTGTGTCTTTGATTGAGATGAAATAAAATTGACTGAATAAACATGTTGTTTGCATTGGATTTAAAACCTCTGGATGTTTTTATATTCTACATAGTCAACACAGTTTTGGTTTTAAGTCATAATAGGTGCAGGAGAATATATGTAGATTCTTTGGTATATAGTTCTAACTAGCATTCAACTTAAAATGCATCTGTTCAAATTAATTTAAACTTACATATAGATTCAAGTTAGGATGGCTATTTGGTTAAAAAAAATGAAAATATTACATTTATTTGTAAAGAAAAAAGCTGCAAGCATATTCTAAAATTGGCAAGATAAATAGGGGATTTTGCTTTGAGGAATTATTTTCAATTTGGCAGAAAACTTATTTCATAATCAAAGGAAAAACAGCGGGAGCTTTCCACATTGAAAACAACATCGACTCCGTCCACAGCCGCGTTGTGTGCGTCCTGACGTCAGGGTCACGCTGTCTTGACGCAAGTATATTACTCAAGCTCCCGCCCTCTCTCTTTCCTTTTCCGCTGTAAGACGTGAACGTGCCTAAGGTGCTTGGTTCTTCTACCGAAGCTAAGGCCCTCAATCCGGCGACTAGCACCGTCAAATTTAGGCATCCAACCCGATACATACAAAAGCCAACACCTACGATGGCCTCTGTGTCCGAGCTCGCTTGCATTTACTCCGCTCTGATCCTCCACGACGATGAAGTCACCGTCACCGTAAGTACACCGGCTTATCCTCGGCTTCTCATCCAGTCCGTCTTTACTGGAACCTCGGTAGTAGTTGCGTGCTGTGAAAGACCTTTATGATCAGGCCGAAACAGTAAAAACTCCGCTGTCAGTTTGGGTGGTTGTTGTCTATTAGAATAGCTCAGGTGTTCATATGTCCAAACAGTCCCATCCTCCGTCCATAAATGGCGGCATGCCTTTTGCTAGCTATCGCTAGGCCACGATTCTGTATCCGGGCGGCTCTAGAGTGCGCTGTGACATTTAAGGATCATATTTACAACACGACGTTGTAGTTCTAAGTCGCCACATGTTTTTAAACATCCAAGAAGTTGAGGTTCTAGCTCGGCCGTTCGCTCAATGACAAGTGCTAGCCAATGCTAAGTAAATCTCCACATTAGCACCCCATGCGTATGTTGTCAGAAGCTGGCGTTAGCATGAACGGTAGGACAGTTGGGAGGTGTTTATTGCCACTTTCTGGCACATGGTCACTTTGTGTCGTTCATCATAAGGCTGTAGTGCGTTGTCTGACGTCAGTTTGACAGGTTTGATACACGTGGATACCTGCACAGCATCTATACTGGTGTGGAAGCAATAATCAGTCACCTTAATCACCAACAGGCTTGTAATAAACACAATTAAAACGTGTTTACTGTCATCATCCCTGCAGTCTGATTCACTGAACACCTCAGGCAGGTCAGGTGCTAATATGAAGCAGAATAACAACAAATCCACACAAGGCAGGACCAGAAAATAGTTTTTCTTAGGGATAATATTAAATGAGCACTCGATTATCATAAAAAAAATACCATATACATATTAAGTGGTTTCTATAACCATTGACTGTTTTTTTTATTTGTGTGTGTGTGTCTCTAGGAGGACAAGCTGAATGCCCTGATCAAGGCTGCTGGAGTCACTGTGGAGCCCTTCTGGCCAAGTCTGTTTGCCAAGGTGAGAGAACAACACACACTTAAACTACTGTTGTGTCCTGATGATATGATGAGATTCTTGCAAATAACCTGATGAAAGGTTTTGTGCATGTGCGGGGTGTAAACTTGGTGTCCTTAAAGTGTCAGCAAGAGTCTGATAAGCTATGAAATGGCAGCGTACCTTGAACTCTGCCTTCCTTTGACAGTCTCATGCAATCAGATTTCTGCTGGGGTTACATCTAATTCTCGTGTTTGAGAATTCATTACTTTAAGGCTTAGTTTGGGGGTGGTACAGGAAATATTTGACTCGTGTGCAACATTAAAAGTGGCAGTGTTTCGGATTAGTCTATGATTGTACAGTGAAGATTGCACCGACTGTAGCATGCTGTCAAATGAGCAAACACAAGGGTTGGGATTTGACGTGGCGGCTCGTGACAGTCAAAATAAAAACAGCAGAAGCACTACTGACTGAACACATGACTGAATTAAGAATCTGTGTTGAGGATCTGAGTGTACTGTGGTAGGGATCGTGACTCTGACCTGTGACCTCATGTCATTTTGTAGGCTCTTACCAGCGTTGACATTGGCAGCCTGATCTGCAATGTTGGAGCCGGAGGTGCAGCTCCAGCTGGAGCCCCCGCTGCCGGAGGTGCTGCTGCTGGTGACGCCCCAGGTAACTGGACAGATAGGCAAAATAATCAATTGTATTTTCGTGCGGTATTTGTACCGAGACCAGACTCAACTGGGCTGGACTTGTATAGTTTATTTTTGAATACCAGTTAAACAGAAGATGTTACTCAAGCAAGATGGAGCACTGAGAACAAGCACCTGGTCTGCATTTAAGGTGTAGCCTGGGAACAGTTTAGTTTCTCGAGATATAGCACTGGTATCATTGAGGTCTTGCTACAAATTATATCGACACAAGACTTTCTCAAGTCAGAGGGAAAACTTTTGATAAAGGAACCCAGTCGAGCTCCCACTCGACCCTCATCTTCGTGTCTTAGGGGCATTGTTAAAAGCCCATCTCATCTTTGGACATGTTTAAATTATAGAGTTTTGACGTTAACCAAACCCTGTCTTGTTTACCCCTACAGCCAAGGAGGAGGAGAAGAAAGAGGAGAAGAAGGAAGAGTCTGAGGAGTCCGACGATGACATGGGCTTCGGTCTCTTTGATTAAAATGGCTGTTTTGTAAGAAAACACAATAAAACTACAAAAATGATTTTGCCTTCTCTGATTCTTTTGTTCTGTGGTATATCAGTGCATCATCTGTCACTAAGATGCTTTAATGTTCTCCACTAGATTATTGGTACACATTGCAGTATAAGCAAAAACCAATGGGATTAAGGGGATCAAAACAGTTTGGGTATTTGTCATCATAATTTTGTCAGCCTATTATGAAAGTCCATCATTCTGTAAGGCATAATAAAGCTAGTAAGGCAAATTTAAGGAGGAGGTGGGCAAGTATGAATGAAATGAGGGAAAAGAAATTGAGACAAAGGTGTGCACTGCAGTAAATGCTGTCCAATTGACCCGTAGGCTGAGGTGTGTCAGACAGGTGACCCCGAACAGGCCTGGAGGAGCATGAACATGGAGGACAATTGTATTTAATTTACACCTGGTCCCTAGAGGACCGCTGTCTCGTTTCACTGTCACCGTGAACAGCTCAAATCACCATAAAAAAATCGAAAAGCTAAGTGTGAACCCAATATTTATACTTTGTAGGTCTACAATACATGTTATGGTCACTTACCCGTTAATGTCCAACAAAAGTGAACATGGTCCGTCCATTTATTCAATTATTCACGTCAGTTAAGGCCAACGATAAACAAAAATGGTCTGAAGTAGCTGCCGAGTGACTCGAATAGCCCACTGCGGTCAAGTTATTGCTATCATGCTATCAAGCCAGTAATAGACCGCAGTAAGAGCCCGACCTGCCTGACCACCGCATGGTGGTGACAAACCTGTCACCTAGCTTATAGCAAGCTAGTCCTGTTAGCCAGCCCGAGCGTTGAGTACGTTGGACCTATTGGTTTAAAGATACTAAGGTTACCATTTCACGACTGTTAGCATCATAAAGTGAGCGAAAGTAGCGGCTTGACGTCAGTCAATTTTCTTTATGGTCCTTCTTTTTTAATTTTAAGATAATATATTGTATTGTTATAAGCAGGAGGCACAAATTGCTACGTATGTGAGTTTCCGTAGTGTAGTGGTTATCACGTTCGCCTCACACGCGAAAGGTCCCCGGTTCGAAACCGGGCGGAAACACTCTTCTTATTCATTTTTTTTTTTCCTTCAGGTCAAACTCAAGCGAGATCACGTTCACCTGTGAAATCCAACGAGCATTTGACATAATGTCAAATGTGGAACGGAAAAACGGCTCCTAAAAGCCTACATTAATCTACATTTAATGGCCTGTTAATGATGCTCTTAAGGCAGCATTTCTCATATCTTTTCTACACCGTTTAGCTAGCATGTTTAGCTAATCACCCTGCTATCAAGCAGAAGCAGGTTTGTGTTATGTTTGTAGCAAATGCAAACCAGACCTGAGAACTTCAATTACTCAAGGTCCACTTTTCTTTAAACATTTCTTGCCATTCAGTTGAGGTTTGCTCAGTTGCAGCAAAAGCTGAAAGCTCCAGGATGAGCTTGGAAGAAAACCTTTAGATTTTTGTTTAGCTCAACTACTGTTTCCAAAGTTGAGAATGAATTTTAAAAGCCTACCACAAAATGTACAATAGTACATTTGCCTGATTAATAAATACATTAAATACATTATTGGCAGTCAAGTCAGACAGTTAATGTAGCAAAATGTCAATACTCCAGAAATTTGTTGTCTCTTCTCCGAGCACATTAAGATTCTGCAAAGTAATTTGAACAGAAATGACACCAGAGAGCATAAGACCCAGCACACACACTTGAAGAAGCAGACTCACGAAGGATTTCTTTAAACGATAACAGTGTTTTATTTGCTTGGTTTAGCAACTGAAGACCTACATGTGACTCCTTCCTGAGAATACTGTTCACCTCAGGGGAGAGCGAACAGCGGAACGGAGAGCGAATCAGAGAGGGACGAGAGGAAGCCGAAGCCGAGGGGAGGGACGGTATCACAGGCAGAATCAGGTTAAAAGACAGGGAAGGAAAACAGGAGGGCTGATGGAGAAGAGATTAAGAGCAAAGTTATGGTGAACAATTTAAATGATAACACCCGAACCCCACCCGAACAAGGCATGCACCCTTTTTGTCCACCAGTCTGTTAGGCAGCCATAAAACAAACAAATCTTGAGCTCCAAATAACTTTAAGTCCAGTTAGTTGTATATGAAAATGTCATTTGTTTGTTACTAATGTTGAACTCTACTCTTAATATGAACCAGGATTTTTGTTAAAGTGTTCCTGAAAATCCAGTTCCTGGACTGACGAAAGACAATTTGACAAAGAGGGGTGGCAACTGAAAGCCTGCGCTGCTTCTTGTTGAGTGAACATTTACGAGTAGGACTGAAGGACAACAACACAACATACATGGCTTGAACATACAAAAGCAAGAACGCTACTGACGACAATTCTACATTTTTTAATGCAAGAACGACAAACAGCTGCTAAAAACTGTTATTATTGAGTAAAACAATGGAGCATTTTGAGTGAAATGTTCCTTTTTAGTCAATTGCAGCTAATTTGGCACAGGTTCAGCACCTCCACTGTAACTCAATCCCTCCGCCCTCCCTCCACTTTGCCCCCTGTTCATCCCTCTCCCTTATTCACTAACAATTCATGCCTCAGAGACGTGTTAAAAATATAGCTTCTTTGTATATTTACTATGCAAGTTAACTTAAGAAAAAGTGGCCTGTGACTTTTAGTTTGTTCTTCAAAATTCAGCTTTATATATTTAATTTTTCTATGCGATCTTTTGATGCCTGAGATAAAGAGAACTAGAGAGCAGATGAGAAAAAGACTTGAAAACATCAGAAGCTGTAAATCAATGACTTTTTGCCCATACAATTTTTAAGAGTAAGACTGAAAAGCAGACACAGACACATACTGTGAGAGACGAGGCTGAAAATAGTAATAATAATAACAATTAATAATGATATAAAAGCATGTTTAAACAACATCATCATCATCATCATCATATTGTCTTCATCATCATCCTTAATCCTGTCACTTCAGTTCCAGTTGTTACATCCTGCACACTTGGAGTTTAGTGTTTAAGCGTCAGATTTTGGAGCATCCATTCACCAAAATATCTCTGCAGTTCCCTTCAAGTGAACCTCTGCGACATTAAAATATTAAAAAGTAGCAATGGATGATTTTTTTTTTCTTTTTTCTTTTTTTGAATTCATCTGAGGATACGTGGTGGGGAGAAGAAGAGCGTTTCTCTGGATACAAAACAAAATAATGCAACGAAAGTACAAAACAACACAATATCGACCAAAACATGGCCGTCGGCGGAGTGGAAAAAGGAAACGACGAATGTTGGAGGAGAAGAGGGCGCTGATTGTTTCAGTCAGTCATGTCTGCTGTCTCCAGAAGTTCATCTTTTTTCCATCCATCCATCACTGATATCCATCCAAATGTTCTCGTTTGTGATTGGCTAGGAGCTACCGCACGCAGAAACTCTTTCCAATTAAATCCTGATCATCTTGAGTCGTGATTGGTCGATGACATCCAGCAGGTTCTTGGCATCGACTGCGAGGGCGTGAGCTGCCATTAGCATGTGTTTCTTGTAGTCCTTTTGTAAACTGTCAGGAACAGAGAAGACGATTCACTGCGTCGCCACTGCTGTGAAGGAAGCTGTTAATCGTTTTTAGCAGTAAAACACATTCACTGTATTTCTACCTACCTTGTCATGACATACTGTTGGGCCAGTTTCATCTTTGATATCAGCTCAGCCAGATCTGAATTCAACAGCTTCTGGGCCATCTCAATCTGTCATAATACAAACAAAATGTCAACATGACATTTTCCAAATGAAAAAGAACACAAAGGGAATAAATAGAATAAAGCTTCTGGGCCACATAATTACATACTCCACTTTCTCCCCTCCATAATTTAGGCAGTTTTGTTTTGCTCCTACAACAGTATTTAGGTCACACAGAGTTCATGTGTTTTACTACAAGGAGTAGTGCATTGTTTCAGATGGGACAGACACACCACTTTGTATGTTATGAGTCAGTAGGGAACATGAAATTCAATTTCAACCTGCAGTGTGCGACCTTTACATATGAACATATGGTGCATTTACTGTCACTGCCAGAAGAGGAGTGAGGCGTTTATGTTTATTGTATTATCTATATTGTATTTATATTTACATTTATTTTTAATACACATGAAATCACATCAGAACATAGAAAATTAGTCATTTTTTCCCCCAGTGATTTTACTCTGAGGCACTTCTACTGACAATGGTCAGGGAATTTTAACGTGTGTGTGTGTGTGTGTTAACCTCTCTGTGTGTGCTGGCTGGCAGCACAGGAAGTGTCTCATCCACTGTTGCTAGCAGAGTCCTCAGCGCCAGACCCACTTCCTATCAAACACACACATATTTTTTTTAAGTCAGTAATAATAATTAATACACACTTTTGAATCTGTTCATGATGATGGATGTTAAATTTGTTACCTTTAAATTTAAACTGCGCCGTTAAAACATTTAAAGCTAAAATGTCTCTGACTTGTTCTTTTTGGTATTGATCCTACCTTGACCATTGGGACATACTCCTCTGGGGCTGCGGGTTGAATCCTGTTGGACATCTCAATCACAGCTTTAACCAACCCCGTCACATTCTCGTACACTTTGTCGTTCGAACGATCCAAATTGGCGGTGGGGGGCGGGCTGATCTCCTGAGGCTGCAGCTGGACCAGTGAAAAGTTCAAAGAGTTATTATAATGAGCCTCTAAGTGTATTAAATGGATTCCCTTGAGACGCTGTATTACTATTAGCATGATATGTTTAATTTAAAGTCGTATCTTCCATCAGGGCCAACATGTGGCTGTAGTTAGACAGACTCAACACTGGGAGGCAGTGTCTGACTACATTCACACACTCAACCTCTTTCTCTCTCTAACACACACACACACACACACTTCTTGTTATTTCTGTCTACATGCAGTTTCACCACTTACACATACAAGTTTTCTACTATGGCAGGGGAGTGTGTAGGATTGTTAGTGTAATGTGGCAGGACACAAAACAATATTTTTAGTGTAATGGGAAAGGGCTGCTCACGCAACCAAAACACACCCCTGAAGTTCAGTATGCCTGCTGAATGTCTGTGGTTTGTTTTTGTCTTTCTGCTCCCCCTTGGCCAAAAATCTCTGATGCAGGTTTAATAAATGTTCACAAAACCTTGCTCAGTAGAGAGCTTGATTTAAGTGAAAAATCTCTTTATTAGGAGCCAGGAATCTGGTTAAAACCATCATCACAGTCTATAATAAGACAAACACATCCCACAGATTCTCATCTTCAGAGGAACAACAACAAAAAAAAAATAAAAATCAATGTATATTTTGGGTGGATGACCTTCTACATCAAACCTATGAACTACAATAATTAAACTACATTTAGCATCTAAGGATGCAATGGAAGACAGTGATCAGCTCACAGTGTGTCTATTGATCTACTGACAGTGACTTCTATATTTTTTATTTTTCTTTACCAAGATTATTTTTTATTCAATACTCTACTGCTACTGGCTACGGCGACTACAAGCCTAAAGCCAGCTTATTAACATGAAACTAGTACTATGCTTTACTTTGAATGGGGGGATAGCTAATAATGTTTAATTTGCAACAAAATAATCTAAGGTCGACTTATCAGAGTTTTTGAGCTTCCTATCACATCTCACAGTTTTTACCATCTTTGCTGATGATATGAGATGCATCTGAAAGCTCCAGTTGAGATTACCTGGCCACAAAGGCTGCTCCCCATTTTTTGTGCTACGAATGATATTTTGTTCTGTCTCTGGTAAAGAAAAATAACTTGAGTACAATGAAGAGAGCTTCAGAAAGCTTCTTAGCTCACGATAATAACGATAACTAGCAGCTAACTAACTCTAGAGAGACAACAGACACACACAAAGGTCAGCTTACCCTCCACGGCTATAGGGAGGTTGAGGAGATGGGAGAGAGGTGCATTTGGGTGGATGGGGGTTTGACAGGGAAAAGGATGAAGGGGTTTGGGGTGTGCAGGTGGTGAAGGCAGGGAAAAGGGTTTGGCAGATTGATTGGTGGACAGATGGATGCAGAATAGCAGGTCAAAAATGCAGGACAGGGAATGAGAAGATGGCAGGATGTTCAAGGGAATCAAATAGAATGAATGCATGGATGTTGATGACAGATGGGGGGAAAAAGGAGTAAAGGGAGGAGAGAAGAGGGACAGCACATTAGGCCAAAGCCAACCACTGGTGGTGCAGCATGCAATCCATCAACAGCGTTGAAGTCAACTGAAAAACAATATGCTAGAATGGGAATGTCCAAACAAAGCATGCAAGATTAACACAATAAAATACAGCACTGCCAGGCTTCCATAAGTGAAAGAGGCTAACAAGAGCACAAAGAAAATCTTTAACGGATTACATGTGATCATTTAGAAACTGGGGAATAAATTCTATTTTTAGGAGATTAACTGTTCATGGCCCACATGTGTTTTGACATGCATATACCTTGACCCCCTCGTTGTAGCTGTCCACAGGGCAGAGGCTGGCCAGGTGACCAGGAGCTCCAGGGCGGGGTGGTTTCTTAGGAGGAGCCACATGCTCTGAAAAAAGGAGGATGTTAGTATTGTATGTATGGATTATGCTACGATGCTAAGTAAGGCAAGTATCATCAGTATAGAGTACAGAGTACATACATGCTAACAGGTACTTCCTGCCGGCACAATTGTTACTTACATTTACTCAAGTACTACACTGAAATACAATTCTAAAGGCACTTTTGCTATGAGTTTTTCTATTAATGTTACTTAAGCTTACACTCCACCACATTTCAGAGTGCTATATATAATAAATATCTATACTGATTATGATTTAACATAGAAAATATATGAAATGTGAGATTTTACTATCCAACAGTATAAAACTACTCCAATATTGCAATATAGTAGCCTCAGTAAATGATATTACTCTCTGAAAAGAAATTTGTACAACAACTACATTTGATCATATGTCCCTACTTTTACCTAAATAAGATTTTCCATGTGGGATATTTATTTTTAAATCAGTATATTAGTTCTCTTACCTGGTTTCCCTACAGGCTGGTAGATATGCTGGCTTCCACTCTGTGCAAATACACACACACACACACACACACACACACACACGCACGCAGGTTAATGAGAGGCAAACCTTCAGTCATCCATAATCATTAAATAACCGTTAAAGGAGACAAACTCTTTGAAGAAGAGGATAAACTTGGACCGAGATACTGATGCAATGTTTACAGTGCCATCAATGAGCTGCAGTTACAGCTGGTTACAGTGTACAGTGAGGAGCAGATAAGGTTACTGCTGAAAAATCGTCCTTTAGGATATTATAACTCACATTTACAGCAAAATGGGACTGTGCAGAGTCTGTGGTTTTAAAGTTCCCATAAGTCCTTTGTGGTCATGTGGTTGGTGTGTGGGCAGTGCCCTCCCTGGCACACAGACACAAATACTTTCTCCCAGCCTCTGTATTTCCCCTCTCGCCGTCTGTCTGACTCCGTCTGTCTCTCTGCCTGGTGGACTGAATACTTTCCCCTTTGCACTTTTTCTATTTTTTATTCCTCCTTTCCTCTTCTTTTTCCCTCCTCCTTTGTTCTTACCGGTGCCTGTAGTGTGCCGTCCTCTCTGTCCATGCTTCCTCTGCTGTTTCTGGACTCTGTCTTCTGCAGGAAAACGTGACAGAAGACAAATTTAAAGGAAGCATTTTAAACATAAAAGTCAGAACCAAGCATGTGTTAATACTTGGTTTAAAAAAGCATGGGGCATTCACAAACAAAGGAAAAACACGAAAAACCAAACACAATTAGTTGTAACCTGCAAGGTACAGAAATAAAAACTTTATGCAAAGCATCTACAGTTATCACTTGCTAACCAAACACCACAAATCAACAGAAAAATGCACAACTGACCAGCGAAATGATTGGACAGAACTCAAATCCCACCAATGAATATGTCCCTGCAGTAGTCTCTCATTTTTCTGTCTGCACTGCATCACAAAGTGAACATCGTCATCAAGTTAGCGAGGAAGAAATAAACACTATCCTGTTCACACAGCAGAGTCTGCTCACTCCATTCAGTCAACAGCAAACAGCAACATTAGAAAACCCTGCCCACATTTGCACCACTAAAACCAAGCATGACTGCCAGCACCCGCTCTCCTTCTGTTTCAGTACCGTTTTGGTGAAGCACGCCTTGAAGAGATGCATCCTGGGAGAATAGAGGCTGAAGAAGACGGGAGGAGGAAAGCAGAGAGTGGAGGCCATCGAAAGAAGGGCGGAGATGGGGAAGGAAAGTATGAGAGAAAGAGAGACAGAAGCAAAGAAAAACTTAAGACAGACAGACAGACAGACAGACAGAGGGAAGGACGGAGGGAGAAACTGGGAGAGAGAGAGAGAGAGATGGGCGACGATAAGAACGCAGGAGATGCAGCAGAGACTGAGAGAAATGAACTGAGAGAGACAGAAAAATTGAGTCAGAGAAGAATGGAAGGGGAGGAAAAGATAGAGAAAGCAAAAGAAAGAGAGAGAGAGTTTTCCAGAGGAGGAAAAGCTCCACTGAGCCACAGAGACAAAATCCTGAAGAGAAAAGATCCCAACGCGTCGCTCTCCTCTCTTTTTCTCTCCCTCAGTCTCTCAGATTCTCCCTCCCACTTTTTCCATCTCTCTGCATCTCCCTCCGTTCCCCTCTGTTTGTTTCTCCCTCCCTGATGGGTGAACTCCTTGTTCGTTCCACCCTCTTCACGGCTCTTGCCAATCCCACTTCCTTTCTCCCTCCTTCTGTCCTGCACTCTCGTTCCTCCTTGCAAACTTCCATCTCTTTCTTTTCAGGCCTTACTTTCCCTCTCACTGCTCGTTTTCATTCCCGCCAGCTCCTCGGTTGGTTTACTTGACATTTCACTGATGCAAGTTATTCAGACTTTACAGAGGTAGAAGTATTGAGATCTAACTTCAGTACAAGTATTAATACCTCAGTGTAAACATAATACGAGTAAAAGCCCTGCATTCATACATTTGCGTCAGTACACAAGCCCAGTCTGGTAACCATTAAAAAGCAGATTATCCCCTAACAGTATTAAACATCAAATATAGATTATAATATTGGATTACTGTTACTGATGCATTGCTGTGTAATTTAATGCAGCTAGCTGAAATGAAGCTAATGTTAGGCAATAATGTGCAATCACACACAACGATTCACTCTGAAATGTACATGACAAGTAACTGTATTAGAAGAATCAAGAGGTCTCACTCAAAATCGCACTTTAGTACAGCGATGGTGCTACAAATCTTTAATTGCTTTCATTCTATATTTAGACCTAAAACATGATGAAGGGAGAGCAGGTAATAAGAAACAAATGTTTTCACCTGGATTGTCCTGCTTTGTCTCTTTTGAGACACACAAAGCAAAAACAACAAAGATTTAAAGTTGTTTAAGATGTGAACAGTTTGTTGTTTTTCGACTACCAGAACGGCGATATTATCAGATTAGAATAAAATTAAGACCCCACACTGACTTTTACTTTTTGTTTGCATGAAATGACTTCTGGGGTTGATGGCAGTGCATCATGGGAAATGAAGAAAGTCCCTCAGGAAGGCAGCTGTCTTTCTGTTGGCCATCAAAGAGCCTGATATTTTATTCGAGTGCCTTTTTGTGCCCCCAGCCTTAAAGCATAGTCTAACCAAATCTTTGTGAAGGTGAGTGCAGACAGGAACTGGTGCATCAAGTGAACAAATCAGCCAGGAAAGAAACCGGCCAGGCAGGGGTTCCCAAAAAAATAAGATCTGAAATTCAGTCTGCCAGGTCCGTCATGAGATTTCCTCTTCTGTGAAGCTATAAATGTGCCTTGAAAGTATGACAGACGAAGAGTGGGGACATGAAGTCTTATCCCTCATCACTCATCTCTGTGGTTTTTCTCTCTCCCTTTCTGTCTTTCAGCTCTCCTACACCTGGCTCAAAATGAAAACAGCCCATCAAGGCAAGAGGGAAAAAAACTATTTGAACCAGAGAAAGAAGAAAAACAGACTTGTTTTGCAAAAGTGGTGATTTGGCTCCTTTCGGGGATGTCTCAGTGTCTGATGAGATAAATCAAGTATAACTGAGAAAGAACTTCTGCAGCTCATCTGGCAACAACCAAACACATAAAGGTGTCCATGTACTAAATGGACATACTGCAAAAACGCATCTTAACATGACATCCTGTCAGCCATAACAACTTCGGTATGTGACACTTTCTCAACATCCAGGAGTTTTTGGATTACAAATATTTTTGATTTCCTTGTGTCAGTTTAGGTATTTTTTGGGATGTAATGCTTTTTCGGTTTAATTTCAGTTTAAATATTTCAGCATCCATCGTGTTAACAACATGATCTTACCTGTAATACACCCGTCCTTTGGCTGAGCATTGTATTCTGATTATAAGACAACCAGCCAGTCCACTTTATGTTCTTGAATATGAGTGGAAGACAGTAACATAACATTTGCTACTGCTTCACAAGCACACACACACACACACTAAATAAACAGCACGTCACAGCCGGCAGGTTGAGAAGCAGCTAAAGCTAGTTTCCTCAGAAGTAGACCCCTGTCTCATGAGTGACAATCGCTAATCGTGGGAGCTGCTTTCTGTATTTACAGTCAGTTTGACTTTGACACAAATTATTGACATTATTTAGGTGAAACTGACATTTCTCTGGAAAACCTACTCTTAAAATCTTATTTGCAGGGTTCCGTTTCTTTAAATGTCTACAACAGAGGTGGTGAGGTCAAAGCAACACAACAGAAGAAGAAAAATCTTCCTCTGATGGCACACAGACAGAATGACACGCTTGACAAATACTGGAATTTCCCTTTAACGGTCTATTTGCTACTGCAGGTGATGTTTGGTTAATAATACTGTCATAGTACACAGAGAAAAACTAAAAACAGTAACTTATACATAGAAAAATATCTCTGTGTTTGTGCGTTACCATGAAGCTCTCCTCCTGCTCCAGCCACCGCTGGTCGTCCTCCATCTGCTGCTGCTGCATCATCAGCCTCTCCTCCATCAGGGCCTGGCCACTGTCCTGTGGAAAACATGGATGCTGAAATGTGAATTGTCTCTTGGCTGCAGTTTCTTTATTCCACCTGCACAGAACACTGCAGTCTGCATGAAAAAAACAAAAAACATCTTCACCAAATGCTTGAAGCTCCAGCATCTCACCATTGTAATGTCACCTGCTAAGTTTAATCAAAATGAAAAGTTGAGCTCTGGGTTGTTCAAGACTCTGAGAAAACCTGTTCAACGGGTTCAGTTATATTACTTAGATGCCCTCCTGAGAGTGCATTCAGGTGCATTTTTATGTGTCGTGTGCGTACCTCCATGTTCGGGCTCCACAGTGCAGTGTGTTCAGATCTGTGCTGATTCCAGGAATCAGTAGGAGGGTAGCTGCCTCCTACTCCTCCTACACCACCATGGGCTGACGGCTGAAGGAGGACAGAAAGAAACAGAGAGGAAATGCAAAAAAAAAAAAAAAAAATCACCTGAATTAGTTTCTAGTTGGTTAGTGATGTTTTTATGATCCAAAAAAGCTTGGCTTTGGAGAAAACAGGACTGAAAAACTCAACTAAATGCAATAAACAACAACATAAAACGTGTACAGCAAAGGCACATGCACGAAAGTAAACTGACTAACATTTTCTACGATAATAAATCAAACTGCTTTATCCTTCCCGTCTGGACACAAAAATCATGATATACATGGCAACCAGATGTCAAAGACTCATAGAAAGGGTTAAAGTGAATAATCAGGAAATCATAATCAATCAATAACATCAATCCTCAAAGAATCAAGGGGAATTCCTGCACAGCACTTCAGCTGCTCCCAGTCTGCTGTGTAACACATTACCAAAACATGTAGTTGTTATTTCCACTTTTTGATTTAAACAGCAGTTAGAATTATACAGTCCTTATAAGGATGAGAGAGAGAGAAGCTTACTGCTAAAAGAGCTGGAGTGTGTGTGTGTGTGTGTGTCTTTTAGCACTACAGGAAATGCCTGCTGTCTGCTCGGTTTATGAGGAGTGGAATGACTGCACTCAAAGTCTCTCTCGTTTTCTGTGCCTTCACATTTCTCTTCCAGACTTTGACACACGTCCACTTGTCCTCCAACGCAGCCTGTCTTCTGGGACGCAATACTGAGTTTACCTTTACAGTGAGGACCGGGCTCAACCTGGACACCTCAGAGATCAAGATCAATTTGATATTTAAAAGAGAGATTTATAGAACCTGACAAAAGATGGTTCCAGTAGTGGACGATGAAAATATATCGGTATGTTTTTGAAACTTTTGATTAATGCATCTTTCATGAAAGCAGAAGTACTTCAAAGTTGTGATTTAAAACGACACACAGCATGTTTTTTCCAGACCTTAGCTTCTTCACAAGATAATTTTTGTTTGCTGTTCTACTTACTTAACCGTTGTTGTTGTTGTTGTTGTTGTACAAAAGAACAATGAGAAATTGTTTCATGTGGTTATACTGGACATATTTTTTCCTAGTTCCTTTGCGAACATCAATTATCATATTTCACATTCCTACAAAGCTCTGCAATAACATTAGTGTGAAATTTGACCATTAAAAAACTGAATATATAAAAATACAAACAAGCTGACAATGAGAAAGATTTAGACTTTTCTTAAACATTACGCTGCCAAGGAGTTGAAGATCCTCTCCACACACGTATTAAGGCATATAAATTGCCATCTCCTTTCATATTCGTATTCCTTTCTCTCATTAAAAATTCCAAAATGTACGAATAAGCAAATGTTTTTCATTTCACAAGTTTAACTGCTGGACACAAGATGGCTCAGAGTCCACTGAATTCAAACATCTTCCTCTCTGTCCTCCTTCACGCTTGCTGCTGTCGCCACCTAAAACCTCTGGAAGTCATAGAAAAACACTGCTGCAGGCACAGTGGATGAGAAGGAACAGATGAGAACAGTTTTCCCACTATGGGAGCTGTGTGTGTGTGTGTGTGTGTGTGTGTGCGTGTGCGTGTGTGTTTGCTGTACCGGGAAGTGGTTGAGCTGGGGACTGGAGAAGAAGCCCTCACTGGAGCGAGGACTGGGGTAGCCTGGTCTACTGGGCTACAGACAGACAGAAAGACAGCAGTTTGTTTGTGTTTATCAGCCGTGACAAACACAAGCGCTGAAGTACAAAAAAATAACCAGAGATAAGTGAGTTAATAAGACAGTAAAATCTTACTTTTGGCGGTGCTTCATCAGACCCTCCAGAGTCCCAGGACACGGTCACTTGTCTCCTCATCTCCATTCGAAGTCTCTCCTCTTGCTGAAGCTTCTCTTCCTCCAGTATGGTGCTACAAAAACAATAATCATAACTCATCATAATCATAATTTTAAAAGTGTGACCCCTCGTTATGTTATTATATATTAAATCATTATCTTACTGTTACTCATTAATGCAACAGTATTTTACTGTGGGATTTTACTGTTTAGGTTGGAGACAGCTGTAACTATTTTAATTATGGCTTAGTGTACTGATCAGTTTCTTGATTAACTGACTGATTTGTAAAATTAGGAAAATGGTGAAAAATGTTGTCAGTTACCCAGAGCTCAAAGTGTCACGCTCTGCTTGTTTTACTTTTAGTCTGACATCTTGATGTGAAACAATGCTACACAACTTATGACAAAATAATAAATAAATAAACAGACAGACTATGCAACATGCAAGCACAATTAAAAACACTGGAAATCGTAGCACCATTCACTTCACGCCGAGCCTATTAGAAAAGCATTTCTATTTCTATAATATTAGTATCACTTAGTAATATTCAACACATGACAAGCATAAACTAAGAAAAATCTTTAAGCACCTGAGTTGTGTTTTGAGTTCGGTGAATCGCGGCCGCTTGCTGGGGTCATAGGCCCAGCATTTGGTCATCAAACTGTAGAGGGTGGGCGGGCATTGAGGAGGCATAGCCAATCGCTCGCCGTTCTCTATCCTGCCAATCACGTCGTTGTTCTTCACCCCCTGGAAAGGCTTGATGCCGTACATCAAGATCTCCCACATGCACACACCTGAGAGAGACGGAGGAACAAACGTGCGGTTCTTTAGGACAGGACACACAAATGTCCTCTTGATGACGGCACACAATGAAAGAACGTGCACAAAATGCTGTTTCTCAGGTGATGTAATATAATTATGCATTTCCATTAACAAACAACACATGTACGCACACATAAATGATCTGAACTCACCAAACATCCACACATCACTGGCAGAAGTGAATCTTCTGAAGTTGATAGATTCAGGAGCCATCCATTTGATGGGAAGTTTACCTTTAGAAGCTGAGACAAACACACATTCATTAAAATCACCTGTAAAGAACACTTTTAATGACAACAACAATTTGTCATTTGATTGGCAGTTAATATTAAAAACTCTCAGAGGACTGCAGACTAAAAGAACACACTAATAGGTGACTTTAGACAAGATAAACTGCAGTACCCTGGTGTAGCCTTTTGATGGTGGTAAAGTACTGGAAACTAGAAAAGCTGGTCATATACACAGAACTCAGAGCGTCACTGGGACAACAAGCTGGTCTCAGGTCATTGAAAACCATCTTTGAAACATTTAAATTATTACTGATTCTTTTTCTTGTGTCACGACACAATACAAAGCTGTGTATGTGTAGCTGTCCATCATTACCTTTGTAGTAGGAGCTGTCCTCCATGTATCGTGACAGACCAAAGTCGCCGAGCATCACACAGTCCACTGAAGAGACCAAGACATTGCGAGCTGCGATGTCCCTAGAAGTCATAAATGGCTGTCATTAGGCCAGAAGGATATTTGTCCTTTCTTAGATGCAAAATGTCTATAAAAAGCATGAGGGATATACTCTGTCTGAATGTCTGATGAAAGAAAGATATTCTCTCAGCTACTTTGACTTTGACTGTGTACCTGTGTACAAAGCGTTTACTCTCCAGATATGCCAGTGCCGTGCTGAGCTGGTAGGCAAACAGAATGAGAGTTGCCAAATCCAAACTGTACTTCCTCACCTGAAGGAACGAACGCAACTGTAGACAGAGAGAGAGAGAGAAAGAAAGAGAGAGAGAGAGAGAGACAGAGAGAGAGAGAGAGAGAGAGAGAGAGAGAGAGAGATGAACAGAAAAATCAGGGATGGAATAATGATGAATTATTATATAAATCTAGGATCAGATCAGATAAGATGAGCTTTTATTGACCCTCAGAGCAGGACGAGGACAGAAATAAGTACAGGTGAATGGAAAATTTAGGAATGAGGTGGGGTTGGGGTTGAGGTCAGGACTCTGTGCAGGACAGTCAAGTTCTTCCACACCAAACTCATCCAACTATGTCTTTGTGGACCTTGCTTTGTGCACTGGGTCACAGTCATGCTGGAATAGAAAAGTGTCTTCCCCAAACTGTTGGCACACAGCTGGAAGCATAGCATTGTCCAAAATGTGTTGGTATGCTGAAGCATTAAGATTTCCGTCAGTGGAAGTAAGGAGCCGAGCCCAAGCCCTGAAAAACAGCCCCATCCCAATACTTTTGTCTAAATAGTGTAACAGATACCCTGTCAATGTCTCTATTTTTATTGGCGAAATGTGAAAATATCTCACACTACTGTGGCTTTTTTTCCTCTTAATACAAGGGCTTTTCCACCTGGGCAAATGCCATCTTAACTTACACTCAACAGTTTCCTCAACTGTTTTTACTGTTAGGAAGTGACACACACATACACACACTCACACACTCTCTCAGCCTCAGAGCATCATTCTCACCTCTCCAAGCGTACAGAGCTCCATGATGATCCACACAGGGTTTTCTGTGATCACTCCGATCAGTTTAACAATGTGAGGGTGGTCAAACTGACGCATTGTCACTGTGAGGGAAATAAACACACACACACTCACCCACGTCAACACACTCTGTACGTGTTAACGTGATTAACGGTTTGTTAATATGTCAAGCTGACACACAAAGTGGTCTTACATGCTTCTTGTAGGAACTTCTCTCTCACGCTGTCCGATGTACAGTTCTTACAGGTCTTAATGGCGACAGGCAGAGCTGGTTTGTCCTGCAGACACAAGTTAGCACATCAGAGACGCTACAGCACAAGACTGGTTGAAATCAGTAGAGAGAAGAGAAGAATATTTTTTAAATTACTTTTCTTTATAATAGAGTAACTACAAGACAAAGACGAACATGAAAGTCAATTGTCAACCTGATGACCATCTTGTATCCCACTACATTAAAACTTACACAACCGTGCACAATCACCTTCTGTTTGTTCATGCATGAGTGCCTGTGTGTGCATTTCCTCATACCGGGCTGTTATAGACTCCTTGGTGTACATCTCCAAACTGACCCTCTCCAATGCAGCGGCCCAACTCTATCCTGTCCCTCTGGATCTCATAATCCCGAGCTGAGAGAGACAGAGAGACAAAGCGAAAAGAAAAGAGAGAATGAAGCACAGATCTTTGTACCAAGAAATACTGGACCCCATCACATCTGACATGTCTCAGACCACATGGATGGGCTCAAGCAGGACGAGGGAAGTATTATCGCGGCATTGTTTTAATCACTGAAAAGTAAAAGATACTTGGAAATGATTTCTAACTTTCTGGCATATCAAGATATTGTCCTTTTTGGTAATACACAAATACACAACAAAATACAATTTGAGCCAGTTCAGACTATATTCCCTTCATCTAACACCAGGACAAACATCGACTTTGACATGCACACTGCAACACAAAATTACAAACGTCAACATGCAGTAAACTCATTTAAAAGGCAAAATGTGAGGTGTTGTGTTGTGTTTGCATGCACACTAGAGACCCATTATCGTGTCTGTTCAAATAAAATTATCCGTTGAGATAAAGTCCTGGAGAGTTCTGTGCAAGTAAAAAGCAATAATCAATCTTTAAGACACTTAACAAAGCACAGAAGAAAACCTGATACCTGGACGTTTTTTAGTGCAATATTCAAAATACAAAATAAACTTGCACCTGTTGCTTTATCAATTCTATCAATACCGTCTTGCGGAAAAGGTCATTTCTACAGGGATGCATTAATGTCCGCTTCCAAACTACTGCAGTAAAAATTTAGTAAATAAAGTGTTTAAAAGGTTTACGCAGGACACTCACCACCAGGAACTTATCATGTAATTGTTTACTTATCTGCCGGGCTAAACAAAGTTCAACTATTTGACTGTACCAACAGCTAAACAGTAAACTCACAAATGCCAAAAGTGTAACCAAAATTCACTGCAATTTATCCACACTGTAGTTCATTTGCAGAAAACTAATAACTGCATCAAACAGAAAAGAAAAGAAGTCACAGATGATAACTGTAAAAAAAATATCCCGACCATGATTAAGAAATAAAAATCTCATAACTGACATGATGATGATGAAATGACAACCAAGCCAATAAACAATGCAAATACTGTGAGGTTGTTCAGTTCCAGAGGATTCTGATTCAGCTGTTAGTGAATAAACATCTTGCATTGTTTATGGACTGACTTTCATTCTACAAAACACCAACGACGACCACAAGTCAACACCACTTTGGAAATGACGTACTTTGAGCCTTTGTATTTTTCTTTGCCAGATATGAATGGTGAAGGAAAACTGGTTCATAATTACTTTAAAAATCCTTATCACTGATACTGTTATTCTTGTATATCAATGCGTATTTTTCGGTTTAAACTGACAAGATAACATGCAGAAAGATGCACTAATAAGTTTTAAGGACAAAGACAAATCTTGCCCTGAAACTTAATCGAGCGCACGGCAAAGAAAAATATCAACACAAATGTAAAATCTTGAGGTACTTTGGTGGGACAGAACTAGAGAGAGAGAGAGAGAGAGATAGAGAGAGAGAGAGAGAGAGACAGACAGACAGACAGACAGACAGGGAATTTTACCTTCAACTACTCCATAGCTGACTGTGTTGGCGATGGGAGGAAGAGGAAGACAGAGATGAAAAGAGGGAAAGAGCCTGACAGCTGCTTTAAGTTTGAAAATAGCTCAGATAACACACACACACGCGCACGCACACACACATACACACACACACACACACACACACACACACACACACACACACACACACACACACACACACACACACAGACACAGTTCATTTGTTAATGTATTAAGTCGATGAATGAAAAACTGAGCTGACACTTCCGCAGACTGGTTAAAAGAGCAGGTTTGCTGTGTAGCTTCATTTTCATCATACAGCGGACATTTATGACATGAAGACGCACACAAACTCAAGCCATGGAGAAGGAAAATATGTCGGCACAAAGTCTGTCTGAGGAAGTCGCAGAGAGAAGGAGACCAAAAAAGCAAAGTGAAAGAGACAAACAAATAAAGCAAGGCAGATTAAGATAGAAAGGACTGTGGGAGGAAAGGAGAGCAGTCCATTTTCAAAGTTGGCCACACAATCAAATATGAGTACTTTCTACTGGCCAGAACATCCACATCAAATGTATTGGAACAGAGGGCTGAAGCCATCATTACTTACAGGACTAAAGGCAAACTTACCAGCACATTCAGGGTTTTTTTTTTTTTTAACATATGAATGAATTTGACAGCTGTAATGCAAGCCCAACCAACTGGAGTCACAGAGTATGAGTTGTAGACCCTCTGACCTCCAGCTGTTTATATAAGACAGTGAAAGTGGTCTGAATTTGATTAGCCGCTACCTAACCAAATGCGGTTTAATGCGACTTCTCTGATGTTCCCTGCGCAAGTGTGTATCTTGGAAAAGGTTCACGCCACGCTCAGCTATTAGACAGCAGAACGAAACGAATGTTTGCTTAAGAACATAAACATCTGGCAGAAGGATAACAACAGTGAAACAGTTCTTATATAGTTCTCTTGCTGCGGTGCCACAGAAGCTCATTTCTTTAGCTGGCAGATGCTACAAGCAGAAAGAAAAGAAAAAGTTACTTACTGGACGGCATGGTGTAAGTGTCCTCTTCATCAACTATCTCAGCATAGTCATCAGTTTCTGTAACAGTACACACAAACGATGAAGAGAGAGAGAGAGAGAAACGGAGGGAGTACAACAAAAACACACACACAAACAATGGGGAAAAACACATGCACATGTTCAGTTTACCATGCCGTCCACTATGGCATGAAGGGTCACCGATACAAACAAAAGAGAAACAAACAAAACTGCGCCCCACCATAAAAATAACACATGAAGAGTGAAGCTAACTCAGAGTTTCGACAACTCCTGCACAAAGCAACACCCACGTAGCTCCTCTCTCCCTCTTGAGACACACACACACACACACACTTGGCGGAGAGTGTCAGCAGATCATGTGCTGTGCATATCTTTCTGTGTAAAGCAGCTGGCTGCAGGGAGTGGTGGTGGTGGAGAGAAGGTAAAAGGAAAAGAGATGGGACTTAAGACAGGGAGTTCAAGAGAGACAAGCAGAAAATAAAAGATAGAGTGAAATCAGTCCAAAGGGATAAGAGTGAAACAGTTAAGAGAGAACAACAGAGAGGGAGAGAGAGAGAAATAGTGGGTACAGGCTGTCATTGTAAGCAGATGGTAGCATTTAGGATCAAATCTGTGCAGAATCAGACAGATAGGTGGTGGGGGGGTGGGCAAAAAGAAAAAGGAGAGAGTCTATCCTAACCAGATGGCAGTGTTTAAAATAAAATCAGTGTGCAGACTCAGCTGTTGGAAACAAGAGTCAAACATCTGCTCTCCTGAAAGCTACTCTTGCAGCTCTGCTCGGGATTCATAAGGCTCTGTGGGAACGTGTCCCTAAATTTATCAGAAATCCTTTTTCTGAAGCCTGTGGCTGATTTGCTCAAGCAAAGCTCTGCCATCACGAAAATAAGCCGCAGAGAGTAAGCCGAAGAAAGCTGACTAGCAATTTAGTTGTTAATATAAGGAAGCTTGTAATAGTAACAAAAGGAGAAGTGTTTGATGCTGAGAGAAATAGTTTTAGGAAATACACAAGCTTTCTTGCCAAGAGTTAAATGCTAAACCTGAAGCTAGGAGACAGTTTGAGTAACTTAGCATAAAAAGCGGAAGCAAGGGAAAAACAGTTAGCCCAACCCTGCCCTCTAAAGTGCACTAATTAACATGTTATTACATCTTCAGACAGAACCAGGCTAGTTGCCCCCCCATTTCCAGTCCTCATGCTACACTAGGCTAACCAGCTGCTGTCTCCAGCCATGGACAGACATGTGAATCAGTCTTCTAAGCTATGTGTCTCCAAGAAAGCAAATAAGTGTATTTATTTGTTCATTTAAAGTACAAGTGTTTAAACATTAAAGGATAGGATGGATGTAAAGAAAAGTAAAGAACTTTTTTTTATCAAACAGGCATGACTACTGCTAAAGTACGACATTTCTGTTTTACATGAAAGAAAAGTTTATTATAAAGCAAAGACTTTAACGTCTCTCTAAAAATATCTTTCAATGAGCTGGAATAAAAGCAACAGCTCTGCTTACAGCTTGCTTCTCAAAGGTGCAATGATAAAATGCTCCTTTGGCTTCTTTTATTCTTTAAGCTGTCTGTTGCCTTTGAATCTACAGTTTTAAGTGGTTTCAGTTCTACATGTTAAGATTTGTTTATAAATACTAGTTAGCTTGCACTGCTAAGTACTGCTGCATATTTGCACCAATGTGAGCCAAAGAATCAACCATTTCTAAGTCTGACTGGTCTAACTCTGTCTCTTACTGCTTTCAGTGAGGGCATAATGTGTGTGTGTGTGTGCGCGCGCGTGTGTGTGTGATCTAGTTAGCCCATTATAGCCAAGAATGCACTCGCTCTTGAATCTAGCAAACCTCTCCCTACTCCACTTTGTATGTGCACAAGTTTGTGCGTGAATATATGTGAGTACACGTGTGCAAGATTGTGTGTGAGTGTGTGTGTGTGTGTGTGTGTGTGTGTGAGTGTGAGTGTGAGAGAGAGAGAGAGAGAGAGATTGAGAAGAAGGTTTGGAGAAGTTCCCTTAAAGAGAAATACAACTCAATTTCCAGATCCTGCTTTTTTTCATTTTTGTGGTTAAAAGCAGACATATTTCAAATTTAGTGGTAATCCGCTTAAAAAAAAAAAGTAATCACAGACACACAAACACATAAACATCTTAAAACCATAAACAATACTAAAATAGTTAACCACTATAGTGACTAGCAGATCAGATTTGCAATCAGATACATGAGAAACATTCAGCTAAAGAATAATTTTCTGCTTAACTGTTCCAGTCACTCCACATGTACACACTCAGCACAAACACACACAGCTTCACTGTTACGAAAGTACGAATGCACGTATGAAGACGACAAAACAGAGAGATTGATAAACAACAGCAAAACTTTACCATCCCCACTAAGATCCTCTGCAGGGTCCAGGAGAGCATGCGGGAAAACGGGACAGCAGAGGAGAGCAGAGAGAGAGAGAGAGAGAGAGAGAGAGAGAGAGAGAGAAAGAAAAGCAGGAGGCAGAGCGGAGAAAAGAGGGAGAGAGAAGAGGGCGGTTAGAGCATGAAAAGCCTTGAAACAACATGGGAGATGTTGCAGGATCTGCAAAGCCAAACACTCAGCGAGCAGTTAGTTAAGATCCAATCATGTCTGCAGTGAAAAAGCAGAGTTATCGACTTCTGTTAATGCTGTGCAGACACACGTAGGTGACAAATTAACTCGTGGAAGAAAATCCAGCATGGTTTGAGTGTGAAGTCTGTCTCGAACTGTAAATATTTGTGAGAGTTAATACATGGTTAGCAGACTGAAGAGTTTAACATCTGATTGTTGGTGATGGTTTCTCACAGGTGTAGGAAAAGGGTTCATTTTTAAGGCTTTACATACTTTATTCTCAGGCAGCATCAACTGGACTGGATAACTATAATGGTCTGTTCAGAATCTTAACCCAAACACGGAAGGAAAAAACCACACGACTCCAATTTTGATTGGAAGAGTTTTAGGATATATGCTTATTCGCTTTCGTGCTGAGAGTTGGATGAAAACATGCACTGACTGAACAGCCATCTAGAGCAATTTGGGGTTCGGCATCTTGCACGAGAACAGTTCAACTTGCAGCCATAGCCGAGGATTGAGCTTCTGCTTAGCGAGACGACCAGCTCTGCCTCCTGAGCCACAGCCACCAAGATCAGCTTCCCACTTTTTTTTTTCACAGTGAAGACAATATGCATCTTGCTCTCTGCTCTACTCGCTTATGCTGATATCCTTTAGTTTTTGTATGGTGAAAATTATGGACATATGAGTGCTTTTTAATGTAGGCCTGGCATATCAAAAAGCACAGACCTTTTGCTGTGTCACTATTACCTACAGTGACTGGGAACCTAAGATTTAGCTGAAGCTAATTCTCCATGACTTTTTTTTTGGCACTCGAAACAAATACCCACCAGCTCAAACAATTCAGACAAAACTTGAGGTCAAGTTTTCAGTCACTGTGGCACAAATCTATAAATAACTTAGAAGCTACTGATACATTTTTGGCTTCCTTTACTTCCATTCACATTTTTGAAAAAGGCTTTCCTCGAGTTTGTCTTCGGGACTGTTAAGTTTGACTCTTTACAAGCTAATCTATGTATCATTTATCAAGTTTTAAAAGTAGGATGTAAACTCTGCCTTTGTGTCATGTTTGGAGCCTCCAGATGAAAGTCAGAAGACTGGCTGGACATTTGTAAAAGTTTCAACGTCAAACCAGCTGCTGTCCAGATTCATGACGTTGTCTGAGTGGTTGGGTTAGCTACTGAGGAAAGCTGCCAAAGCCATGGAGTGTGCCCTCCTTGTTACAGGACACATGTATACAATACATGGAGAGATGTGCTTACGTTACAAGTCATTTCAAAAGATGAGCTGTTTTTCTCAGCTACAGAACTGCTCTGCTGATTGAGGACTCTGTAAAGGAGCAGATGCTTGGTAGCTGAACCCAGATCTTCTAAATGGAAGAACAATCTTTCTAACCACCGAGCCACAAATTATTCTCTAACCCTTTGAATAAACTGACATAAAAGACTAAAAATAATGATTAAAAATAACCACTGTGGAACGTCAGAAGCAAGGCATGCGCTGAAATGAGCCTCAAAAACCATTTCACTGTTTGTCAATGCTGCCTTCCCTCAGTCAAATTCTGCTGAGTAAAATTAATGTTTTTAGAAGGCGGAAAGTGGAAAACGTCCACCTTTAGCAGCTTCTGTGAGCAGGCAGGCTAAAAACAATATTTGTTCTCAAATGTGAAAGGTAGAGAAAGTACTGCACAACTCAGCATCTTTTCCATTTGTTGCACAGTCTTATTTAAAGAGCACTGGCTTGTTCATAAGCAGCAAAACACAAGCGGTTATTGTGGTTAAAGTGTGCGCGTGTGAGACACTGAATTAGTCCAAACAACCAGGCACTGAGGACAAACAGGACAGTTTAGTAGAAGAGGGCATCTGAAAAAATGACAGTTTGTGATGCAGCGGAGATAAGCGATTCATAGACAAAGCCAACTTAATTTTACATTAATAACGTGGAACAGTAAAAAAAGAAAGGCCAAAGTTGTGTTAATATTTTGAATCGAGTCTAATGTTTAACCCCTTTTTTTTGGACCAAATTAGCGCTATAAATCACGCAAGATATAAATAATACTTTTAAAATGCATTTATTGTGCAATTTTATCTTACATTTCATCAGAAGGTCACTTTCTCTGAGGATTTTTTCTATACTGTCAAAGCACGATCCCCAAATTAAGCATTTTATTCCACCACATCACAATTCTGTGGATACGCGCCTCCACTAACTGTCCAATGAGAGACGAGGATACCATTGGGTGGTGAATCTGAACAGAAGACAAAGGGGAGGAGGAAACGCCGCGCCCTGGTTGGCTTAGGTGGCGTCGATGTCACTAGGTCTGCAGCCAATCAAGCACGAAAAGAAGACGAGAGTGTAAGGGGGAAAAAACAGAGTGAATGGATGTCAGTACAGAAGAGAGACATGAGAAAGGCCGAGGGGAGAGAGGAGGAAGTAAACAAAAGAAAGCAGGAACGGAGAGGACGGGATGAGAGAGGGAGAGGCAGTCCCAACAGAGGGGAAAACAATGACAGGGAGGAAAAAAACAGATGTTGGAGGAAATGGAAGGAAAGAAAGAAAGGCGGTAGCTGGAGGCAAGGAAGATATCAGACTCTGCTCATGTTCAATCAGTCGATTTGTGGGTTTGTGAGTGTATGTGTGTGTATAATTTCAATCTTACCCGAGACAGAGATTGCTCGAACTCCACTCCTGACTGCATCCAACTTTTTCTCGCTATTGGACACTCTGGAGGAAAGAACAAATGAACGAGCAACAAGTTACACAACAGTCATAAACATTACAAAAACAAAACATATCTAAGTGGTTGAATCTTCAACTTGCCTTCGAGGGATTTTTAAAGTCAGGTCTCATTCAAAGAGCTGGCTGTTGAAATTGCTTCAGTAAACTAACCCTCACTGTTTCAATTATCTCTCTGCCTTTGCCGCTGTCTCTCCATTTGTGTCATCTGAGCTCTACTACGATCTTTACGTCGCAGGCCACAAGCGGGCGGGGGGGGAAGAGACAGCGACCAACGAGAAAGTTAAGAGACCGAGAGAAAGAGGAGGAGACTACCCAAGTGTTTAAAAACCCTAAGTGGAAAATATTTGGCTCCTAAACTTATCTCCTTATTTGACCACAGACAGAGGGAGAGAGGAGAGAAAGAAAAAAAAAAAAAAAAAAGACAGAGAGATTTGAGTTGAAAAGACCAAAAGTAAGCAAAACGTTAGTGTTTGAATTTCAACCAACAGACAAGTGAAATGTGAATACACAACGTCCAGGCTTCAACGGTCATAGATAAACGAACACAAGAACTCAAGAACAAGAAGTTCTGAGCCAAAAACCCTGGAAAAGGCAGATTTAGGAGAATGCATTAAGTTGTCCCAATTTTAGTCTTTCGCTTTTGCCGAGAGAAAAAGATGTGGGCTGAATTATGGGTAATAATCTGGACATTAAACTATTTTGTGATAGTTTATCTAGTGACATACTGAACTACCACGTTAAGGTTAAGACAACTGGGCTACAACTGACAATTATTTTTATTATAGGTTTATCTGTTGATTACTTTTACAATGAGCCAATTAATAGTTTAGTTTATAAAATGTCAAACACTAAAAACAAGTCTTAATTTAAGATATTCACATTATGATGATATGAAACAGGAAAAAGCAGCAACTTTGAGAAGCAATTGAAGAGAGGATCTCCTTCAAAAATAATAATAATACACTCACAAAATTCTTAACAATTTCAACCAACTACATTATTCAGTGCTACACTAATTTCCAGCAAGTTCTCAAGATATTAAATGAGAGGTACACACTACACACCAAACTTTAACAACAAAAGTCTATTTTCTTGACAACTTGAGGGCTGCTCCACAGCACCGCACCAGTGTGAAAAGACACCAGAAATTTCCTGAAGGAAAGTGGTTAAGAAGCCTCACTCTGTGACGAAGGAACTTCAGGTGCCACTTTGGCAAAGACAGGAAACTCAGGAAAGTGATAGAAGGAAGGTCTAACCTCTGTTAAAACTGATGCTGTCTTGAAAGTCCCGGCAACTGATTTACTGTCCTTTATCAGGAGAATGTCTAATAAGCCGTTTTTGCTCAGGCGTAAAGCGTTTATATCAGGGCTGCACTGAGGCTCTATAGCACACATAATCATGAACTGAGCACCTGTTTATCATTAACACTGGCATAAAAATAAGAATTACTTGACCGGTTGCGTGCTAACCATGTACTCATACAAGTAAACATGTTACTGTGTGCTTCTGTTGAAGATATTTCAAATTTGCGAGACAGGACTAGAAAGCTTACAAGTAAATCAGCTCACACAGCAAATACAGCATGTTTGCAATAGACATGTGATGTAAGCAGGTTTATAGACTTCTGTAATGTTAATGTTGCTGGAAGAAATACTAAGAATCAAAGGGGTTCTTACTTTGGGATGGAAGGCAGAGCTCTCTCTCCCTCTAGAGGACAGAAACACACATCACAAAATAAATGTATAAGACCACATGCATGATTTTATGTTACACGAGCCATCATACATGTGAGACAGGATCTTATACACGGCACAAAGGACAAAAAATACATCCATTATACAGCACTAGAACTGGTACATTTAAAATACAATCATCATGTGAATAATACAGTCGCTAGTGCTGCATTTGAATGTATCACACAGAATTTATTAAAAGCTCACAATTTTCTTGAGCTTTATATTGATTGTATATGTTTGAATATTCAAAAAAAAACACCATATAGCGTGTTTTAATATTCTTGTGTAATCTTTGTATGTGGAGGTGGGACTGAGAAGGCGTGATGGACAGTTTCATACCTTTCTGAACTCTGACGATGAAGGAATGAGTTTCCATTGAGATGAGCCGACAGTAACCATCAATCAGGTCAGCCAAGTTCTCTGCCATGGTCAGTGACGCTGTTGTAACTGTGAGAGGCTACACACACACACACACACACACACACACACAGTGGCAAGCCTGTTACAGAGAGCCACATGTAACAGCTCAGTGGGGGTTTCCCGCTGCTTCTCATGCCAGGGGAAAACTCCCTAGAGCAGCGGGTGTTATGAACCATTAGTTAATCTCTGCGTCCATCCCAGTTACACACTCACACACATAAAAAGAAGCTTTGCACCACAATGAGCACAGCTTATGATAGCTCCTTAGTATCCATTAGAGGCCAAAGTCATCAAGACTAAATAAATACAAATAAAACTGCCTTTAGAGGGTGAGAAAACTTGAAGCACATCATATCTTTCTGTTCTTTTCATAGCTTAAAGTTTTGGCAAATTTTAAAAGTAGATTTGCTGAACAAGACAAGAACAATTTCTGTTTTCAGATTTTTTTTTCAGCAATAATAAGCATGTGTCAGTAAAAGTAATTGCAATAGAAGACACTTTATTAATAGTCTGAACCATATCGCACAGCACCATTATCTCTGCAACAACAAATGCTTTACAGCAGAGAAACAACTTAACTTTAAATATTTCAGTACACAAACTTTACATGAGGTCCTGCTTTGTTACTGAAATTGATCTTGAAAATGGCAGAAATTTACTTCTTGAATTAAAGGCAGGTTGACAAAAAGTGTGCACGCAATGGTATCCTTTAAAACCAAATGTAACTGTAGAGGGATTACCTCAGCAGCTCCAGCTACATTGAGCTGTAGCATCCCTTTCCTGTCCTTCTCCTCCATAGCAGAGTACTGGATGGACTGAACTTGGTTAAAGTTGGCTAGATGGGTGGGCTGAGGAGAGATCAAGAAAGACACACAGAAAGTGGAGAATAAATCACATGAACTAAGCAAATCTTTATCTCAGGAGGCGTTGGCCTGGAAAACATTTAGTTTTTGGATGCAGAACATTAAGAAGCAATCCTGTGTAGTATGATGTGATCATAGTGAGCAGCTCACCGTGGATCCCTTGTCAGTGAGGTAGCTGATCCCTTCCTCTGGCCCGATGGCTAACTCCACCTGGATCACCCAGCTGCACTGTTAGACAGGAGAGAAGAGGCAAGACAGGATGGAATCTTGGATACATGCAAGACCTGATGTGACCAAAAGGGGTCAGCCTAACACAACAAACAGGATTTTTCCAGAGGAAAGAGTATACTGGAGGCATCAGAAGAACCCATACCCCGAGGGCACATTTGAAGCACTCCTTGTCATAGCGGTGGATTGGTGCAAGTATCTCCAAGAACTTCAGGATGCACTGCTCATCGTTGAGATTGGCTACCTGCTTAAACGTCTGCTGAATCAACTTACGGAGAGTTTTAGCCTGAAGAGAAGAAAAGAGAGAATAGGGGTGGAAAAGGAAGTAAAATTAAAATTAAAAACTTGTTTTTATTTAAAAGATTATTCAGCTATTAGAGCAGAAAATCTGCAACTGAGGGAAGAAAGAGGCATGATGGGATGTGCGTGTGTCAGAGGCATTGATCGACTAATAGGCCACTCTGGTTCCACTTAAATTGACCTCAGCACTTCATTCCAGTGACACTGTTAGTTCAGATCAATATCTTAACAAAGACCCATTCATAGTAGTTATTTACCACTCAATTAAACATCAGAGTATGCGCTCTCATTCATCTGTAGTGTAATTCAGATCGCACTATAGGCAATGCATACAGATTTGTTTAGTGTGCCAGTTGTGTTTTTTCCCCCTGCGGTTGTCACAATCACACTGTCAGCCCTGTTTTATTTTAGGTCTGTTATGTCACCAGAGAGTAGACAGATGGGGAATCCATCTAACAACATTATTCTGTCTTTTACAATCCTGTCTATACTTCATCTCTCTAGACATGCAGATATGCAGCACGCACACACACACACACACACACACACACACACACACACACACACACACAGTGTAATACATAATCTTCTTCATCTGATGTACATCTAAAAAGAGCGTGACCCTTGACCTTGAGCTTTTATACACATCTAAGCGCACCTATGTACTATTAAATGCGTATAGATGGTAGTACTATCCATACTATCCACACACAAACACTTACTGCATTTGGTGAAAATACACAGCCATTCAAGCACACACACATATACAGCACAGACAATCCCTAACTAAAAATAGCTCTCCATGTATAGATTAAGATAAAGATTAGAGGAGATTTAGTGCCACTACAGACCAGGCTTTAAAAAAAAAAAGCACAAGTGGATTTACAGTAGGCTGTTTCATCACATTAAGGTCATTCTACACAAGATAAAATGAACAGTTTGACAAATAAAGTTAGGAACAAAAAGCAATCAACTGCGCTGACTGGCTTAGACAGAAGCAACTGACTGATGTCAGGTGAATCTAAAATCACACAATCAGAGCACACTGAGTAAAACCCCTCTGTGTGTATTAAACTTTAACAGAATCACTGGTTATTTCGTCTTATTTTTTTTCTGTTACCCATTTTGTATGGCTCATTTTTAATTTCATCATTCATTTGTAAATACAAGCATTAATATGCAGATAGCTGTCTACTCATCAAGCCTGAAAGAATCAAGATATCTACAAAAACACATTTACAAGATTCCATTTTCTTGTCATTTCAACAAATGTCACAACATACATGCGCTTACAGAATATAAGACGGGTACGCGCTTATGTGTGTTCTTCGTGCTCTTGATAGGATCAGTGTGTTAATTCCTAGAATTCCACCACACACACGTAAACACACATGGATATTGTCAGTCCAGGGTTTCCACCCTTCCTGAGAGGAAATACTGCCCTCCCCATCACCGTGCTGACCATCACTACAGTGAGCAGGGAAACAGTGCTGACCAGTCATAGACAGCACTTACAGATAGTAAAATTCATGAGTGTCTTTGCTAAAGGAAGGACACGGTGATGGTGCATCAGCTCTCTGCGGTCCAGTGGAGCTTTGGTGCTACATTTGTTAGTACACTACTAGGTTGTGTTTTTGTGGCTTAACCTCATAATTAAAGCTAACTGCCATTTCAAATCATTACACTTAAAAGTAAAAGTCTTTACTTTTTCTGGTTTCAACCTCATCAGGTGCTCATCAAATTGCTTTTTCACTTGAATGTAGTGATACATTTCATCCTGTGCTGTGTTCTGACAGTAATACTGAGTCACATATATCGTTATTGAGTTCAGTTCCACTATGACAAGGATACATGCACTGTGGCCCTGCTGGTTGAGCTTCTGATGCATGATCATACACTAACCTCCTGTAAATGAAAGTTAGTTACTGGTTAAATGATTGGTCTGGCAGAGGGAAAACAGACCAGGATGTCTGTTCAATCTTTGATCTCCAAAGCCACTAAAGGTCACTCATAGTAAACCTGCTTCCCAGCCTGTCCATATGAATGAACAGACTCTGCTCTTTATATCGCTTTCGCCACAGCTAACATCACTCACTGTTTACTACCGCAGCCATCTGCTCTGCCGCTTCTGTGTGTGTGTGTGTAGTCCATTGAGGGAGAATAATCCCATTAAAAGACTACCATTCTCTCTCACCAGAGCGAAAAGTAAATGACAGCTGCGTTCTCTAACACACATCCATGTATGTATGTAAGAGCAGATGTGTCAGACACCTACCACTTGCTTACCATTAACATCACGGTTTTTAGCTGCTATATAACATATTATCAGGCATGCAAAAATGCTCAAAGACAGCATGACCAAGGTTAAGATTATTTTCATTTCTATTTCTGATCTGAGAAAATACTCGATTAATTTGCACACCGTTTCAGCTTTACAATTCATGATGATAAATCTCATGTCATTCTCAAGTCATTCTCTTTTTGTTCTTACAATCATTGTTGATTATGCATCATATATAAACAATCAATATGTAAATAAGAATCAAATCAAGTTTAGACATTACAACATCAGTCCAAACATCTTCAGTCCAGTCAGATGAGCCAATTCATCGATGTTTCACTGCACTGTGTTCAGTACAGGTCAAAGGGGAGTGTGTGCTGTCATGTTTACCGAAGGAGCAGAAGTGGGAGAGGAGGTAAAGTTGGGAGGTGGGCAACTGATGAGGGGGGAGTCAGCAGGGGTCGACAGATAGGGGGGGACGCCAGAAGGAGACGCCCATTGACGCCTCCCCCTCCCTCCTCATTGTTGGAGAAAGAAAGTGGGTTTAAACATGACCCGAGGGTCTCACACACGCGCGCACACACACACACACACAGCATCTGTCTGCCTGCCTGCTGACTTCAAGACCTTTTCGGGTCACTGGGCCTTTACTTCATTCACCCACACACACACACACACACACACACACATACAGACACACACCAAGACCCTCCCCAGAAACGCGTGCCGTAAATTTATCACTGACACAGATGCTGCTCATTATGCAAGCACACCCCGCCAACTCATACAAATGTAGACAACCAAAACCTGCCATACCATTTTTCGTTGCTAATACAAAAGCTTCAGAGGATAAAATTTCTTCATGTCACCAGAGGAAATGGAAAAGCAACAATTCAACATACGACCTGCTTTACTGAACTAAAACTTTTCCCTTCATTCATTTATTTAGCATGAAGTCATCATCGAATCTCTGATAATCATATTATTTGATTATAAACCTAAATGGACGGTACACAAGCAACAGTATCCTGGTTTGTGTCTGCATACTCCAGCCAGTATAAGGTTTCTACACTCATCGATACACAGTATAGAAATGGGCTTTTTGGTAAGAAAACAAAGAACCATTCTTCCTACTCTTCCTAACTTCACTGGCAGGTTGGCCAAGATTTAATTTCAATCAGTTTCCCACTCTGTCAGCCAGCTCAGACAAGGCCTGACAACACATCAAGTAACACATTAAAAAACTGGCTCAGTGGAGCCTTCACTTACTCAACGAGGCTGGCCACGAACCCACAAGGTTTGCTTACTTTTGGTAACTAAGAAACTCCAGATGAGAAGCTGGGAAACTGTGAAAGCAGCTGCTAAATGAGTGGAGAGCACTATATGTGCACAGGACAACAAAAGTTTGACCAGAATCCCTCTTATAGAGAAGAAAGTAAACATGGTGTTTGTTTCAGAAACCTTTTCAGCACATTTAACTTTTTGTACTCCAGCTACATTTTGATCTCAGATCAAAACAGCTCATTCTCACCTTGACTGAATCCAACAGGTCTTTCGGGAAAAAACGCCTCAAACCAACGTCTTTCCTGGGAAGAGAGACAGAGAGGGATACAGAAGCATGTTTATTATGCACTAATTACACTGAGGAATGCTAATTGACAAGCACTTTTAACTTTATCTGATCTCAGCAAGTTATTTTTCCCCTGCAGAGATATTACCAACAACAGCCACAGACTGATACATTTAGTCAGACAGGCAAATGAAGAAACTGAAAGCTATGACCAAGAGGGAACGACAAAGAACTACTCATCTTTTCCTAAGAGACGAGAGTGAGGGAAAACAGACAGAAAAAGATAGAGAGAGAGAGTGAGGGGCAGGGAGGAGTACAAAAAGGGAGACCGCAGAGACAAAGAAAGATGTGCAGAGCTAAAACAGGAAGCGAGCAAATGACTCAAACTCCTCTGGAGAAAAGGCAAGTGCAGGGGGAGAGGGGGGAGGGAGACAGAGTGAGTAAAGACTGAGAGCTTACATCATTCTGTTCTCCAAAATAAGTCAAAATCTGTCTCCAATCACAGTATTTTTACTGTGATTTAATTACAGTATTATTAAGGTGTGTGGTTTACAAAAGGGTTGAGATATCAATTCATATGGTCAATTCTGGTGAGTCAATCTTATTATATACTAAAAGTGTGGGTCAGTAATTTCCCAATATTTTCCTAATTAATGTCCAAGAAGTTTATGGTTTGAATTTGTATTGGTACAAATATTGAGAGATATAGAAATAATTCATTGCAAACAACTGTCAGAGAAACCCACAGAGTGATGATGCAAAAAAAAAAGGTAAAGGAATGCTCTTTCCTGAAAGCACCTTGAAAATAAAGCATTTACTTGTAGTCTTCTGTGTTTGGAAGAACAAAACAAAACGGTGAACTGAAAAGAAATGAAACAGATGAAATAATTTGTTGAGCTGAGCAAACAGGATGGTCAATGGTCATCGATTAGGACCGATGACAGCCAACAGAGCCAGACACCAAGATGTACAGTATGGGCAGTGATCCAGCACAGACAGTCAACTGTCAGTTTGGTGTACCAAAGTCTCAACAGCACTTTCCCTCTCTCACTGGTTTAAAATATGCATGACACAACATCTTTTTTCCAACCAACAGTCAGACAGCAATGGAGAGATAGATAAAAAAAGAGAGAGAGAAAGGAAGTACAAAGACAAAAATAGAATATGGGAGCATAAAGAAGAGACACAGACAGACAGAAAGACTGAGGGGATGAAAAAGAGAGACAAAGAGATATCGTCGGAGAGACAGTGGGCATTCTTCTCAGTTAATTGGAGAGCTCGTTAGGCTGATGGACAGAAAGAAACTTCTGTGGAGGAGGGCAGCTCATTAGAATCAGACCATGTTAGAGCCAACCCTCGTTAGGGCCAGAGTTTGTTAATGTTCTTCATCAACATCCATCTACCAGGCAGCAAACCAGAGAGCCAACACAGACAGAGCAACCAAACCCACATAAATCTTCAAAAATGAGTATTAAACATCGGTGATCAGGTGATGACAGCTGTGAAATATCACAGCTGAACTGCAACTGAACTGAACAATTTAGATTTTTAAAAGTTCCCAGACCATTGCGCAATATCCAAACTCTTAATGAAATCCTTTCCACTCATCTAGGAAATGCAATGTGAATTCTGTACCAAAAACAGATACAGTGTTGTTGTCGTGTTATTTTTGTGGGGCCACAAATCATATTTCTGGGTAGAAAAAGGATGCAATGTACTGGAGAGCTTGTGAGTTGGACAGAAAGTGAAGAAAACACATGAAGAAAATACTTACTCAAGTAGTTCATAGTTGGATTTCTTGTCCAGGGCGTTTCCTCTCATCTCTTTGAAGAACCTCCTGGAATTGAAACCAGTGGGACAGACAGAGGGAGGGAGAGAGCAAGGTCAGATCCATTCACAGTTCAAGTTTTAGTTTTTAGCAGAGCAGGGATTTCTGGTGTATGAACATAGAAATGGCAACATTTGTAACATATATACCAGCTTCGATAGACCAAAGCATTTTGGCTTGTGGTCTCACTCATGACAACAGTGATCCAGCTTTTAAATATAATTCAGTTTTTGTACACGGAACTAAAATTAAGCAGAACTACACTGGGGGGTTTTATATTAGCATACAAAGTAAAAAGAATAACCACTGAATTATAAACAAACAGCAAATAAATTCGGTGGTAGTACTGCAGTACGTTACATACATGACCAAAGTAGTGAAAGGGAGCTACTGTTCAGTAGTGTGAGAGCCACCTACCGGATTTCTAAACAGCCCAGTTTGAGGGCTACATCCTGTTCCACCTGATCCCCAATCTCTGTCATGTAGTCATTCTTCACCTGAGGGACACAAACACACACCACAAGAACATGTTTACTGAACCATCTATCTCAACTGACAACAAGTGACTATCTCACACACAAACACACACAGTCCTTCAGATTTAAATCCCTTTTAACACATGCACTGCCACCCTGAAACTGTCCAGACGTTACTCAGAAGAGCTGCATGTGAGAACAAATGTGTTAATCATTTAGACAGCACAATAAAGAGACTTAACCCTGAAGGCTCCCTCATACAAAGTCCATATAATGTCAGACTGTCAGGAAACTTTACAGTGTGACAGGTGCGAAACATGAAGAATACAAGCATATGTGCATGATATGCAGTAAAAATAATACTGCAAATTCCACAGCGTACTTTTGTTCTTTTGTCCTGCCTCCTGCCCAGGTGTTAACCCAACCTCACCTTAACCAAATGGAGTATTTTGCAGCAGGTGAGAACAAGTGTGATCATCTCCGGTTGTGTCCTATGCGTGTGAAAACGCAACTTCATATGAAAAAATGGCTCTAAATAACTAAAAGTACCAGTAACTCATGTCTCAGCAGAAAATGAAATATGCTTATGTGTCTGGGTTCTTCCACATGTTCGTACGTCTGTTTGTGTGTGTGTGTGTACCTGGTGATAGAAATAGTTGAGTGTAGGTTTGTCTTCTGTAAATTGCTGCACAAAGCCCTTTGGAAGATACCGGATCCTTAACTCATACCTAAAGAGGACAAAGAAAGGCAGAGTGAGTGCAACAATACCATTTTCCACCTCAACCTGACCTTGTATTGTACAACAACTTGCGGCTTCTACTGGAAAGAAATGTTGCAATAAAGTGTAATGTTTGAGTCATCTTCTATGTGGTGAAAACATCAGAACAAGTCAACTTAAGATATTACAGCACGTGAAGAGGAAATGAAAGACATTAATAAGGAAAGTAAGGAGGAAAACATGAAGATGGAAGTGTGTGGGAGGAGGAGTGGGGAGAACCCCCCCCCCCCGATATTTCAGACCGCAAATGGGAAGACAGATTGCAAGATGAGTGGAAGAATGACAGACAAAGAGACAGAGAGAGTTGTTGACTAATCCAGACAATGCAGACATCTGGTTCTGTCACTCTTTATGTGCACAGAGCAAAAGGTCTCCACCTCACAATAGCATTAGCACCAAGACCACCACAATAAAAAGAATAAATATACCAGTGCATTAACAACAAGACTGCAAACCAACACAACCACACCCCACACAAAAGGACAGACAGCTGAAGCTAGCTGTCTGAGGAGGCAGAGCCTGACTAAACTCACAAGGCCACATAAGTCACAATCAATGTCCAGGAAACTGGTTATAAAGTATAACCACACAGCTCCTCTTGAACCTTTTCTTACTACATTTCATCTTTGATTTCTCAATAAATCAAGTTCACCAACTAAGCTCCCAGGTAACTTCTATTTTTGCCCCTCAGGTGACAGTGGATTTCACTGCTCATTCATCTCAATGAAGAACAGAGGAAGGTATATTTCAGTCTGATTCGACTTTAATGTACAAAATTGTGAGGCTCTCCAATGTTGTGTGTCCTCATTTATACAACTAAATGGAAATGTAATATAAGCAGCAGAGAAGGAGGGACACAGTTTACACTCAAAACAATTCCCACACTGCTTCCTGTGCACATTAGCCAATCAAATCACTAACCGATGCAGCCTGATGCAGTGATACAGGACACAGCATACTATGTTCAGAATGGTACATAAGCACAATGACAACTTATCAAACACAGGTGGCACCTTTCTTCTCTCACCTCCACTCCTCGTTTGGTCGTGCCTGTTCATAGTTCTCTCTGACGTGGGACACGCCCATATCAGGGTGGAGCCAGTGAACCTGGTCTCTGGATTGGCTGTTGCTGAGACGCAAACCAAAACAAGATGTCCAGCGGACTTTATGGATGTCCAGAATTTTCTGGATGATTCCCTGGAAACAAAGAGCAAACAGCATTATGGTGATGCACTATTTTTAACAACGTCCCCTAGACAGTTACATTAACTATAAGTTTAAAGAATAAAACTGTTATGAGTAAACACTGATGTTATTTAAAGATAAAGCATAAATTCTCCAGTTATTACTCCTGTTACAGGTGTATTAGGCTTCACTGGTATAAATTACAAAACATTTTCCTCTTTATCTATAGTGGTAGTGTCCTAGTTGTGTTGGCCCAACACATGCAGTGAGTACTAAATAAAACAAAAATGCCCAGTGGTCAAAAACACTTTGCCTGTCTACAAAGAATTCAATCTGCCATACCTCAGTGTGCCAACTGTGCCAATGTTTACGTCTGGTATTTTACATCAGGTCAACGAGGGCATGAGTCTATCCATGTGTATGTAGATGAAGTGAAGCGATTTAACATGACGTTCCCACCCAAACAAGTTGACAGACATCATACACGCACGCTCGATAATGCTCATAGCACCATGTGTGTTTCCATGTAAATTGCTAAGGGGTCTGACCTAGATACTGAAGGAGAAAGTGATGAGAGGGGAGGAGGAGGAGAAGATATTTGCAGTGACGTACCCTGTATGACCACTGAAGTTTGAGCAGTAGTTTCTGCGTCACACGGCTGGATCTAAAAGCATACTGCCAAGTAAACCTACACAAGCACGCACGCGCACACAAATACACACAGTGTGCCCCAGGGGTATTATATATTTTGCTAGCACAATATTCTCAGTGTGCTAAGAGTCCTTTATCGGAGCAGACAGCTAGGACCTTGAGTTGGGGGCAAACAGCAAATATTCACCTTTAAAATTGCTGCTGGGGGCAAACTCCGCCATATAGAGGGTGGAGGCAATGTCATGAATGCCAAATACCACCACTGTGAAAGTTATAATGTTCAGTTTTTAGTGAGGATGTTCTATATTGTTCTGATAACAGAGTCCACAAACAGACCAAAACCGCTGATGAACTGAACTTACAGTCCTGATTCTATAAACGAAAGTTTACAAAGTGTTCCTGAGCCCATGTAGTGGTATCCCTTGTACAATCAAATTTTTGGTGAACCCAACCCTATTCCTGCTAGTGAGCAGCTGAGCCTTTTACTCTTTCATATCCAATCATGATACCATCACCTGTTTCCAATTACCCTGCTTACCTGTGGAACGATCCAAGATGGTGTTTATTGAGCAATACACAACTTTCCCAGTCTTTTGTCGTCCCTTGTTTGTTGCGAGGTAACACATTAAATATATTGCCTCTTGAGTATACATCAAAAATGATTTAAGTTATCACATTCTGTTGTATTTGTGTTTTACACGGCATGTCCACTTTTCTAAAACCAGGGTTGTATTAATAAGTATTGTCTGTCTAGTTTAAGCCTATATAACATATTTGTTTAGGCCATAGAACTTCATTATTGTCCAAAACACATCAGTGAGCCATCTAACTCTTTTAATCAAGATGGTAAACACTGTACCTGCTAAAAATATGTGGTGTTGCTAACGTTTATATCAAACCACTACTATGCCTAAGTACAGCCTCACAGAGCACTGCTCAGTCTTGTTTAAAGATGACGCTCTATACTTGTGATTTTTGATGGATCCTGGAGACAGCAATGAGAGGCCAACCAACACACAGATGGTTTGGTCTTTTCATGGGATTTGTTAAAAATAGGAAAAATGTAGATTAACACAAGCCTTACACTGTGAAACTGGGCGAGACTGGTGTTTACTTTTTCTTTATTTAGTGTGTCACCATACACATTCAGTACATGGTGAGACAAAATAAGTGTGTGTCTCTTCTTACCCGGACATCAGTTGCATCTCCATATCTGATATTGGAGGACCAGCAGCTGTGTTCAGTGTTGGTCTCAAAGTGATGAAAGACTTTCAGAACCCTGTCCACGGAGCCGGCCATGGTTCGGTCCGACCCCCCCGCACTCAGACGTGACTTGGCACCTTCCAGGAAGGCATGGTTCAGGTTGGGGTCCAGGTAGGCTGTCGCCATGGTTTTCCCTGCTGATACTGCTGCTGCTAGGTGTCTGTCATATTCTGGGAAGGGAAAACAGACAGCAAATTAGAAACATCATCAGTGAAACAAGAGAGAATAAAGGGTGGAATCAAAAGACAGAAAATTACATTTTTAACCTAATCCTCCTATGAGAGTTTAGCCTGTAAGCAAACATTCACTAATGCTGATCAATTTCTGTTATCTAATCATATAATTGGTTGTTTCAGTTTTGCTTCAAATTTCTTGTTTTGTCCAAACAACAATCCAGAACCCAAAAATATTAAATTCACTTTAAGACAAAGAAAAAATTCAAAAATGACATAAACAAGTTATCCATTATAACAGTTGCTAATTGTCAATCAGTCAACTAATTGTTTCTCCTTCAGTTTGATGCTACATGCTTTCTCCTTCTCTCTGCGGTCAATAAAAGACTGATGCACTTGTGATGTTGTGCTCCTGAATCTTGCTCTCATCTTACTTGGTATAAACCTTGTACAGTTAATCTCTCTTTTGATATAATGCTCGCTAGCAAGGTGGAAAACACCGAACAATGAGACACCAGAGAGAAATGTGTGCAGTCAGGGTCAAGGCTCACTATATAAGCACCTGTGTCTATAACACGAAGAAGACAATGCACCTCAGGCTGACGTTCTTCCTGAGTAAGAAGCCACGACATTGACACACTTCCTGGAATTTCATGGCAACTTAATCTGGGAATGCCTGACAAGAGCTACCTCCTCTAGGTCCGTGTGTGTGTATGAGTGTTCAAGAAGTCTGTTTTTTGTGTGTGTATATATATATGTGTGCATTTGTGTGTGTTATCATGACATTGTATAGAAAAAGATACAAAGCTCTCTTTAACTCTATCCTTTTCGACTTCCTTTCGTCCTGTGCTTCACTTCCCCATTAAAAAGGAAAACTGATCTAGCAGGTAATTACACCCGAGCGGACAGACACACACACACACACACACACACACACAAACGCATAACTCAGAAGAATGACTAAAGATTTTTGATGGATAAATCAAAGTAGGACAAAAACACATTTTCATGCTTCTCTGCCAGTTTCAAATGGTAATGACTTCTATACCAATAAATCACTCTTGGCTTTCTGCACTTTAACCTGCCTCTGTTGCTCTATTACAAACTCTTTCTCTCACACACACAATCCCTGCCAGAGGAACGGTAGCTTTGGCTGTACACCAAGTCGATTCCCATGGAGTCAGATGTCACACTGTGGAGGGGCTTCATACTACTTGTTACTGTGTGTGTGTGTGTGTGTGTGTGTGTGTGTATGTGCGATTTTCTTCATACCTCTGTGCCAGCACATGGGGAAGGGGCTACAGCCGCTCATTGCCATGGAAACACATGTCTCTCTGTGTCTGCCTCCGCTGACTACAGAAAGACAGCTAGCTGTCTCACAGCCACGCATCACACACACTGAACTTCTTGTGTGCAGAAGTTATATAAACACACATCGAGGTCCTGACAGAAATGCAAGGACACACACAAACACATGCGTGCGCCGTCTCCAAGGCAGAAATCTTTGTCTCCAACTTGTGTCAACAACTTCTTTAGCCAACAGTTACTTCCAGAGAGGTAATAGCAGTAATCCTCAAAAAGGCAGATTTTCTGGTCTCCTGACACTTTATATAGAAAGTAAAGATGCTAAAGAAGACTCAACATGGCAAGCATTAAAAAAAAAAACCCATCCTTCGCAGTATTTCATTCTTAAGCTCTCTCCTGTTACAACTGCACAGGTCGTGAAGCGATCCCCAGAGACGTAAAGTTAGTTTCATCTACAAACTTCTTTTTCTCTCCACTTCTGAAGTACTCCTCAGTAGCCCCTCTCTGATGACAACACACTGTTTGTTTTTTGCCCAATTTCTGCCCCATGCCTGCACTCCATAGTTACACAGTTGCCTTGGTAGAGTCAAGTGACTGTCACTCAGGAGAGGAATCGGGCTATTTCACTCAATGGAGTCCCAGTGATGGTGAGAAGACTGCAGCAAAAGATCAGAGCCAAATCCAACTTGTACAGTGTTGATCCAGTGGAGATTCAGTCAGATAGCGGCCACAGAAAAGGAGAGACGCTTTCCGTCTTCAGTCATATACGAAACAGAAAATTATCTTTTCCTCTTGCAGCAAAGAAAGTGAGAGAAAAGAGTGAGGCACAAACAGAAGCAGCAGGACAGAGAGAAAGAGAGAGAAATACAATGTTTGTTTCAGGATGAATGAGGGGAAAAGGAGGAGAGAGCAGTACAGCTGAAAGAAAGTTGAGAGGGGACTGAGAGAGACCGAGAGAGAGAGAGAGGGTTGCTAGAGAAGCAGGAGGAGCTAGAAACTATTAATATGCTAATCTGGCTGGTCTCTTGTGTTCAATGAAAAAAAAAAACCCACTCCCACTTCTGTTTATGAAGCTGACCTCAGAACAGTCTTCATCTTGTGCCAATATCAAAACCAAACATAAAAAGAAGAGAGGATAAAAATCCCTTTATTTTACTCCTCAAAGGTACTACCAGAACCATTTAAAGCATTTAACTCACTGAAAGATGAAAGCAAAAACAAAAAAGAGATAAAATAAAAGATAAACCAGGACAGAAAACTACTTTAGATCTCCATGATCTCCTCTCAAATGCATTTTAAAGTTGAATGTGTCCATATTGTCCACTATTTCATAACAGGCATATTCAACTAAGGTGAGCTGCCACCATCCCCTCAACCCTTCCTTTCATGGCTGTCCAAAATTGACAACTTATCCAACAAGGACGCTGAAACTTTTAATTAAATTATCACAGACAAAAAAGAAGAGCAATTTTTCCCAGCATGTAAACTTGCAACACGCAAACCAATCCACAGTCCAAACCTCAAGGTCTCAAGCACTCACACTTCATACTGCACATTCAGTCATTCAGCCTGTACTTTGAGGGTCATACACACTCTACCTTTCAGATCAAGATGCTGTCCCGAAGGCTCACCTCCAAGTCAAGGTGCTAGCAATATCCTGCCACCCAGTGGCACCCATTTCTGTGTTGGTTAGATGGTTGGTTAGTGACCAGATGCCAGCATCCATTAATCAAACAGACATTTATAAGGCTGAACACATTGTTGTGGAACTGAAAAGACCTCAACCACTTACTGAACAAACACAAATACAAACGCACACAGAAAAGTCACACAAACTGAAATTTTAACAGTAAATCTTAATGATACTGTGCGTGTTTGTGTGTGTGCGTGTGTGCATACATGGGTTTTCCATAATTTGTGCTCTAATTCAGGCATTGGCCATTGTTATGAAAATCTGGTGGTGGTGGAGGGGGGTTACGCAGGGTGTGTGTGTGTGTGTGTGTGTGTGTTTGTGTGTGTGGACTATTGAAAGCCTTTTGTCAGAGGGCCGGATGTTGCCATGAATAGGAAGCGCTCTTTTGGTACTGTGCCAACGTCTCCCTCTCTCCCTCTCTGAGTTTCTCTCTATCTCACTCTGTGTTTACGCACAGATAATTATTTTAACAGGGGAGGGAAACACCTACTAGCCACTAAATGCAAAATTCACACATCCAGGTAAACCTCCGTCACAAACTGTAATTACCATTTTGATGTATCCTTGCATATGTTGTATCAGTGAACAATCAATATGTTCACTTCCACGCCTTGAAGATAAAACTATATTACTAACTTGCATGAAGAAAAAATTCTCTAATTCATCACATATTAGCCTCTAGAAGAGTGTGTTGCTGTCTATATCTGCAGACATCCTGCCCTCTGCTTATATTTCCTTCATTTCTTAGTACTTTGCTGTGTTGTGCAGCACTGTGCAGACCCCAGCCCATAACATCTCGAGATCAACACAGTATAAAAAAAAAAATAAAACAGTGATCAAAATGGCTGTCTCAGTCTCTCTGTCATAAGACGATGCAAGTCTGCATCTCTGTGTGAGCTGGCATGCAGGGATAGGAGAAAGCTGCACTTCACACTTGAACAAGACCCCACACCTGAAGATTATCAACTAAGGCACGAAAGAACAGAACAAAAACAGTCTTTTAATGATTATGGCTCACGCCCTGGAATTACCCTTTAAACAGCCCTAACTTTTCTCATGCATTGACAATTTCATTGTTATTAATTTACTTCCTCTCAGCTGGCAACCAGTGTGAAACACATTCACAGTGGATGGTATGCTGAGGAAGGAGGGACACAACTTAAGAATTTGCACCTGCAGAGAGCAAAGAGTTTGAGCACATTGTTAGTATTCTTTTCTAAGATTGACTGGAAATGATGGACATTAACGACTTAATCCATATGCCAGTGAGGCCTTAAGTAAGGGCTTTCCTTATTTTTATTTTAAGAAAACAAAGGAAAACAAAACACCCTCAGGTTGTTGGAAGTCAGACTTGGACTGTCATCAAGGAACCTATTTTGTTTCTGGCATTGGTGTAAAGATTACAATTAGTCACACACTCCAACTACAGCGATGTTCTCTCTCTCTCTCTCTCTCAGAGCTATATTTTTCCTCAATATACTACAGCATAGACAGCATGGTGGTGCAGTGGTTAGTCCTGTCACCTCATAGCAAGAGGGTTTCAGGGGGCCCTTCTGTTCGGAGTTTGCACGTTTTCCCTGTGCCTGTGTGGGTTTTCTCTGGGTACTCCAGCTTCCTCCCACACTCATGCACATTAGCTTAACTAACTCTATATTGCCCCTAGGTGCGAGCGTGTGCATGTGTGGTTGTCTGTCTTTTTAAACTACATGTTATTGTCCTGTACCAACTACAATTTGCTGATGAAGACAAGTGGCTGAAAGCTCCAAAGACAGAAAAGGGCAGAAAAGGGTAGGGTAAGACCATTTTATTATTATTCCCAGGGTTATGAATGGCATTTTGATGCTTCAACTATGCACTACGAATCGAATCCACTGTGGTGACCTCATCGCACTTCAGCTGCCATAAACTGTGTATGATCAGTGTTGTCGAAGGTTGGCTACTCACCTGTGTAGTAGGCAATCCTGGAAATATCTGAAAGACAAACATAAGAATAACAGAGTTAGCTGGTCTGTTTGATTTGGTTTTATTATGAGCCACTGAATAAATTATTATCGGGTCAGAACAAGAATGGAACCGAAATTTATTAAGCCCCACAGCAGATGTTCACAGTTCAGTTAATTAATGTGAATTGCAGAGGGGATGCCTGTGTGTCCTGATACAATATTTCTCAAATTCAACGGCTTCAATCAATATTCTGTCGACTTTTCAACACTGACTGATATTGATTGATATTTTTTAGATCAATATCCTATTGTTGCATGGTTTATAGCCACCCGAGACCGGCTGAGTCCACACTGGTTAAATGAGCTTCTTTGTTTGGTGGGTAAACTACAACATGACATGTAAAGGATGTAGGGTTTACAAGTTTTTATTTTTATTTAACAAAGCAGTATAAAAACTATAAGACTTTTAAGGCTGACAGAGTGTGGAAATCAAACTCTGTTTTACTGAAGGGCTTGGTACACTAATCTACATTGATACTGTAGCCCCCAAACTCCCACAGGAAGCCCAGGAGAAGCCTTTTTGAAAACCTGACACCCAGTTAGAGCAGCGATATGGCTGAGTGCAAGGGGAGGTCAGGAGGATAAGTGCCTAAGTGCGTTTAACACCCTGATGTACACACATACACACAATGTTAAATGACAGCAGGGGTTGTCAACAAAAATGATGTAATGGTAAGGCGAAAACACACAAACTAAAAGGAAATACCAGCAAGGTGACTCACGGTGTGTGTATTATCGACATACCCTTTGTAATATGAAACCTGGACGCTACATTTTGTGTTTGTGTGTGTGTGTGTGAGAGAGAGAGAGAGAGAGAAAGAGAGAGAACGGTAATGGTGGAGGTAACAGGGTTCACTAAAGACATCATTACAGTAAGGCAAATACTGATAATCCCAACAGCATCTTAAATGCAATTTTCACACAAAATGCTCAGAGAACTCATAAACTTCTCTCTCTCTCTCTGCAAACACAATGTTGATGAGGTGATCGGTTGTCAATTATAACATTTAAATTCACCTGACAACTTGCCTCATGCAAATGCACCCATAACATTGCTCAGAGCACATGGGCAACAGTAGAAAAGTTTTTTTTTTCCAAGTTAAAGTCATTATATAAAATGGTCCCATGACAGGCTAAGTAACATTAAAAGTGTCAACACTTTAACTGTGTAATTCTTATTTTATCTATTACTGGAAAACGATTTTTTTCCTTGACCAAGCCAAGTTAGCCTCCTGCCCTCAAAATATTCAGAATTTTGTAAAATATATTTGTATATTTAGGCACAACAAGTTCCTCTCATCTCAACATGTTGCCACAGATCACCTTTTCGATGATTAAGCCAAAGAGAACAATCATAATGAATGACTAAACCATATCCTGTTGTTTCAGTCTCAAAGTGTCTGTAATGACATTTACAGAGGATAGATCTGAACCTCGCACACACCATCTGTCCCATTGACGCTCACTCTGACTAACTGTCTTCCCCGTCTCTGCTGTAAGATTTCAACGCAAGTTAAGTGCATCAGCAGCCAAACTGGCGTTGAAACAGTCTAGACCGAAAACCATCGGAGACTGAGGCTTTTTTTTTATGTCTGGGAAACAAGATTAGACGGCACCTCGAGAGCTGGAAAAAAAAAACAAAACATCTTGCTGTCTTCTTGCAAATAATTAGTTAACACTTAGTTATACACAATATAATAGTTAGTTAACACTTTAAGTGCTCAGCTGTTTTGTATGTGTGAAACTCTTCGTGATTTGTGATATTTTCTTTGAAGAATATCCTGCAGGAGTGCTAGCACGGTGTTAATTACATACTAGTCTGTTTAACAGCCTCCACTACATTTATTTTAGAGGGTCATGGGTCTGGGACTTGCCTGTAGACTGGCAGGCAGCCCAAAACACCTGCTCCTCAACCTGTCCTCAAGAATCAGACACACAGGAAAGGAGAGGAGCCTTGGATATACTGATGTCTATTCCACGAATTATTTAGCATATGCCGTCAAACTGACAGCCGTCCTCAAATCTATGTTTTGTCTTGTTGAGGGTAACTCCTGCCGTCTCAGTTAACTCCAACCGCTTTCACACATACACGCCATTGTGGAGGAGTGAAAGCGAAATAAATAGAAGAGTTTAGGCAACACAAAAAAAAAAAACAGCTGCCCTCAGAACTGCAGCTCCATTGGCTGAAAAAGAAGTGCTAAATAAATTTAGTTTCAAGGCACCACAGTATGATTTTTTTTTAAACATGCTGCTGTTCTTTCACAGCTGTGTCATGAGTCAAGTATGTAGGTAATCTTATTCAGCTGTTATTACTGTACACACTCAGAAAGTCCAAAAACCAAACAGAAAACAAACTTCCATCACACACCTAACAAAAAGATATATCCATACACACACACACACACACACACTGTGGATGGTCTCAAGGTCTGCAAACTACGTAAAATTGCACGTTAATCATAGTTTTTTGATAACTGTAATTAGAACAATTGAGAGAGAGTCTACTGTGCAATGATCTCTAAACTACTGGTCTCAGATCAATAATTAAATAAAATTTACAGTTTGTGGGGGGTCATAGGAATAAGAGTTTACTTTTCTACACTTAATGACAGAAAGAAATTAAACAAATTTTTTTGCTTTACTTTCGATATAAAAATATTAAAAAGCAAGTAAAGAAAAAGGTGTGCTCAGTTGAAGAGCAAATTCCTATCATCAAAATGAAAAGACTGTTTAACACAATGTTAATGGTCTTCTTTCATTTTTAGTGTCAGCTTCCATTAAAAATGCTTGTTTATGCATGTTCAAATATTACACCAGGCACAGATTCAGTTTGTGGTTTCTCTGTAGGTGCTGACAAGAGCTGCTGTGTAGGTAGATGGAAGTTAAAAGTAAAAAATAAATAAATAAATAAATCAAATAATAAAACTGCACAAAGCTCAACACAAAAGAGACTCAAACTGGTCAAGGAAAAACAGAGGCAGGCGTTACTCCTCCCTCTCCTACAAGAATCAGCTGAACTAACCTGATGAGAGCAGTCAGCTGTTCTGCCTCATTGCTCAGTGTCAAACGGTTAAACATCAAGCTGAGCTGGCACACACTTGTATGTGTGTGTGTGTGTGTGTGTGTGACCCTCTGGACAATGGGGTGTTACTGGAGCATGCAGTCTTACAACGCAACAACATAACCCCTGAGGCACCAATCACACCTGCCAGTCACACTAGCATGATGTGCACGCACACACACACACACACACACACACACACACACACACACACACATCTTTTTGCCCTTGATTTTGCAAGAAAGGTTCTGAGAACACATCTCTGAAACTGGACATTAATGAGTTTTACATATAGTGACAGAAATAGTTTTACATGATGGATAAGTCAGTGGTTTTCATGATTCAATTTCATGGTGGACTGTATAGGTGATGTGTTCACAGTTTTCTTATTATGCACATTCAGATAAACATCATGCAATTATTCAGAGCTTGGCACGTTATCACTGAATAAAATACACTGCACTCAGACACACACCCTAATACACAGATGATGCATACTCCAGATAAGTCCTACATGCATGCAACATAATAAGGTCACGTGAACGCATGACTGCTCATACACATTTATCTGCAAAAGCACACACACTGTGATACACACACATTCACTCAAGTGTGTATATTTCAGGTGCAGTGATAAAGCTAACCGGCTTACTGGAGCAGCATGCATGTTAATGTATCACACACAGCCAAGATTCAATATGTATAATTTATCACATCATCATCAACACATTTAGGACGAATTAACTGGTGAAATATAGTATGTGCTTTACATTTACTTTTTGAGTCTCTGTTTTCTTTAAATAAATCAAAATGCATCTGACATTAATGGTCAATTAAATCCCAGCACCAGCTGTGGGCTCAAGCATACATTTACTCTTCCCCTGAGTAAGAAGAAAATCAAACCTAATATTAAATATTTAATTGTTTCTTTGACTTTTTATGAGAATGAACACAAGGAAACTGGTCTACAAGGCTACAAAATTAACACAAATCCTTACTGGCTCGACTGGTTTGTCTACTGGTTTGTTTGCTTGTTTGTGCGTGTAAGTCCCTATCATTGCTTCATGTTTAGCAAATTTCCATTAATTATGAATCAAGATCGAAATATTAAAACATACTGAAATATAGATGATATAACCTAGAAACAAAATGCCACAGGGGGATTGCTACTTCATGCCTACATTTACAGTACGCACACACACACACAAATGTACACGAGACACACAAAAATGCACACTTACACCTACACGCAAAGCCATGTGGGCAACACTCTTCATAAGGATGCACAGTTGTATTCAAACACAACCCACTAATTTGACACACATATCATCTCACACATGCTGCCTCCCTCCCACACACACACACACACACACACACAGCGCAAAACCCTTCACCGCACATGCACACTTCGGGTTGAAGCCTCCTACATAGAGGCAAACAAACACATGTCCTTTTTTCACACACCCACGATCCTAGTACTTTGATGTGCATCCACTTGTGTGTATTTTACAGTTTTATTACCCTCTTCTTTCCCACTACCACACAACTACATTTCTCCATTCATTTCAATATTCTTACACCTCTTCCTCCAATTTCTCTTCATTATCATCAACATTATTATTATAAATGCAATCATCAACAACACGTTTAAATTCATACTTAGAGCAAAAAAGCTAAAACTAAACCTTCCTTGCATGTTCACATACAAGTACATACAAATCTATATCCATCATACAAGCCCACAATTACTGTAAGTGTTGCGGCTACAAAATAAAAACACAAATGTGATGTACGCTCATTCACGCACATGCAACCAAACACAGAACTGTTTGTTGAAATTCTTACCATGGTATAGTCCTTCCATTTAAAAGTCCAGGAGAAGAGAAGACAAGAGAAGAGAAGAGATGAGATCAGATCCCCTCCTTGTCAGCCAGCTTAATTGGGAAAAGCCAAAATTGTGGTCTTCTGTGGTGTTTGGGCTAGCGCTGAAATGTTCTTGCCAGCTAACTCAGTAATGATGGCTAATGTCGGCTTAAGCTTACAGCCCAGCCTCCTCCTCCTCCTCCTCCGTCTACTACTACAACTACTGCTACTACACTGACACACACAGCAGCACGAGTGGGAGCAGAACAGGGGAGGGAAAAGGGAGGGAGCGATGGAGAGGACCAGTAGGGAACCCATGACTGTGAAGGGGGGACGGGGGACGGAAGAGAGAAAAGGAGGAAGGAATTGGGGGGGGAGGGGATGGGTGTCTTTGTGTCCCAAGAGAGACATGGAGGGGGAGAGAGGGAACCAGATGTACAGGAGACAGAGGAAAAGCACATGAGAATGGAAAGGCATTGATGAAACAACTTCATCAAAAGAAGTGAGAGACGGGCAGGAAAAAAGGTGTAACGAGAGAGACAGCAATGAAAGAATATGGCCAAATAAAGACAGTGAGGAGGAAATAATACTGGGGCAAAAGGCAGAGCTGCAAATGGTATAACAAGGGAGGGAAAGGAGTGTGGGTTATTTAAACATTGTGTGTTGCCTTTGGCTATTCTGCCTCTCTGACACAAAGCCCTGAGGAGCTGCTCAATTAGTCATAATCCAATGTTCTCAACTCAACTTGGTCCTGCAGAAATCATCTATCTTCAGAGCACAAAAATAAATGACAGAAAATTGGAGACACGGGGAATTGTCAATTGTTTGACAGACTTTGTTTTGTTAGGGGCACATATTTAATCCAGTTAGTCTGTAATCAAATCACATGCAGGGATAGAGAGGTAGGGAAACCCCTAAACTAATTTTAGCAATATTTTGAGACAGAATAGTTTACCGTAATCACCCCTAGGCTTCAATCGTTATAACTGATTCCTTCATAGTAACAACAGACTGAAAATGAGTCAAGGAATATGATGTTTTAATACTGAAACAATGCTGTTACTTTTAAAGTTGATGGTTACCATCTGTGAAAATCACCCAATGAGGGCAGACTTTACCTAGCATGTGTAACCTCTCTCTTCAATATTATGTGCCACTGTGTAGCGCAGACTCAAGGCCCAGACAGAATCCAACATTGTCTCTGACGTGGTTCTGTTTATATATTGTCTGTCTGTAGACACGATCACGTTAGTTGGCACGTATAGATTCATGCAAACCCTGGTCTTGGACCTGGACAAAGACAGATAACTAAATGTGGATTGCACAGACCATCACAGCCATGCAGATGCAGGAAATATAACTTGGGCTTTAGTTTCTTGAATTAATAATTACAGAATTCAGCACTGATCCTAAGCTGTAGAGCTTTATCTGAGGCCCAGATACGTAGGAAAAATATCAGGTACCTGAAATTGTCAGGGTTAATAATAATGATCACAGAGTGTAGTGCAACAATCAGAACCACTGTATTAGTCATACGAATGCCAAATATATTTCCAGATGCATACAACAGATTTTCAAGAAGGAAGTCAAACACTGACAATAATCTTAAACATGTAAGAAATGTAATTAGATGAGCAGCAGTTTTGTTTTGTTTGTTAACCAAAGACTCAAATTAAGTCAGCATTTAAAAACACGAACATGATTTGTCCCAAAGGCAGAAATCTGCTGTTGCTGGAGCTTTCCCAACCTTGGCCATTTTCCGCCATTTGTACCACAAAATGTGCTTAAAATACCATAAAAAAATCACTTTGCTGTCTCCGAGTCTTGATATGTCTGCATGTCATGCTAAATTCACACTATATTGACACTGGACACTCAACACAAAGCTTATGAATGAGCCAAGACAGACACAAGATCTCTCTCTCTCTCTCTCTCTCTCTCTCTCACACACACACACACACACACACACACACACAAGCAAGCAAGCAAACAGGAAGACAGACAAGATGAGAGTTGCTCAGGAGCAAAGCAGATTAATGGGCCACTGGATTAGTAGGCCAAGATGTCACAGTCACACACAATCACACACACTCTTGTATACTCTCATTTAGAAGGTGGATTTAAGCTCCATCCTCTGAGTTGGTGTATTGACATCACCCTCTAGTGGTAATGATCTTCAAATGGTGTGACCAAGAACTACCCCGCTGCCTTCACTCTACTTTCTATTTATTTATTTTTTTTTGCCAGTGGGTCTGCCAGCATTTATGTCATTCTCTACTTCACCCTAACAGCAACATGAATAAAAAGATAAAAGGTGAAAACGGAAGGAAGTTACAATACAACAGTGTTACTGCGATATTAAAAATTAAGTTTTGATATTGTTTTAACAATACCCTTATGATATGCCTCTGGGATTTTTTGCTTGTCACTTCATTTGGAAGCCTTTTCACTATTCATTAGTAAAGAGCGACTCATCAACGAGTCGGCTCTATGAACTGGCTCCTTTAAGTGAACGATGAGAAAAATGCACACATACATAAAACAATCACATAAAAATTGCTAAAAAAAATACAGAGAAAACGAGTGAAAGGTGGACAATCAGCCTCAGGATATTCATTCTTCAATGAACCTTTGTTACAGGAGTGTGCATGCTGGTGACTAATCACACAGACAACACGCAGAGACACACTGTGGCATTATACCCACATCTGACTTCAGCAGCAATAGTTTACGGTACCACACAAGTCTGTGAATGTGTGTTTTCTGGAGAAGAGATGAGGTCATATGATTAGCCAAGCAGACACTGATGTCTGCCTTGGTCTCATTCCCCCCCTTCTCTCTCTCGGTTAAGTACCTGGATTGTGCATTTACAGGCTTTATGCTAAGCTAAACTAACCAGCCCCTGCTGGTGGCCTCCTATTTGGAGTAAAGACGTTTCCACTTTCAGCAGTTCAGTCATGTGTGTTTGAGCTTAAACCCGTTTGCTATTACGCAAACTGAAATGGCACTTATTGTGAGACATTACGGAAAATTCAACAGGGACAACAAGCATCTGCCAGCTGTACCAGAGCTTCAACACAGGTGGCAAGAACTCAAAATCACAGCCTGAAAATACAAGAAATGTAGCAGACACCTCGGCAATAGCTGAAACTACAAACCAGAACCAACATGACAGCTAAACTTATCAAACAGTGAGGAATAAAAACGTGATGTGTTGTTCAGTAAACTGTGGTGCCGCTGCACTCTCATTCCTGGGCTTTCCATTACATGCAATAACTAGCGGTAAAACCTGGTATAATTAGTCCTGTTCAGAGTTTAGCTTAATGTCAAACTGGTTTGAACCTTACAATCTTCTCATCTAACTCTTGCAAAGAAAGGAAATAAGCCTGTTTCCTAAACAAAGTGCATCTGATGTCTGAGGCATATGTTGAGGTGTGGACAGACACAGTAAGCAGCAAAAGAAATCAACCACCACAAATGCCTATGAAGCTCAAAGAAGATTCATGTCCACGTTTTTTAAAATCTAGAAACATGGGACATCTTGGGACCCTTTTCTAGTCCACTCGCCCTGTCTTCTGGCCTCATCTTTCTATTTCTGTTTTTCTCCCTCTCTCCTTTCCCCACCCAGCTCTCTCTCCTCCTCCCACCTCTTTTTTCTCTGTGTCTATATGACAAAGCCCAACAATTACTTCTTTCTCTCCCTCTCTGACTCACTGCAATGTAATTACACTGACTGTCTGCTCAAACATGACACACACACACACAGAGAGAGGGAGAGGGGCAACTTATTTACAATATCTGTGGTTGTAACTGTTCTTTTCTACTCTGTAATTCAATCACTGCTTCGCTGTTAGAAAACTGAGCGAAGCAAAAGATCACTCGCTGGTTGTGGAATCATTTTGGTTGAGCCAAGGAGTCAGTCTTATGCACGCACGCACACACAACATATATATATATATATATATATATATATATATATATATATATATAGCAGGGGGAATCACAGTGTTCTAGTTCCATTCATCACTAGCTGACATGCTGCACCAGTGACCTGCATGACCGAAGGTAGCTCATTCTAAGTGTGTGTGTGTGTGTGTGTGTGTGTGTGTGTGTGTGTGTACCCCAAGGAGGGACAAGTCATTAACGATGATGTCACTTCCAGCCATTGTAGCACAGTTCAGTACACACAGTAAGAACACTACGCTGCACAGTGGTCAAATCTAGTCACACACACACACAGAGACTAAAGCAATTGTATTCAGACAAGGTCAGAAAAGCTGCTAATACGTTTTCTTCCGTTTAACTCATGCATGTTTTTAAACCACAACTGCTTGAAGAGACAGGCTGCAACAAATCCAACGGCACACTATCATTTAATGGTGTTGTTTTGCGGATTAAAATACTACAGTTTTTAAATATAGTTGTATAAGCAGCATCCGAAATTAACTTTATGACTCACCAGTCTATGAAAAAAAAAAAAAAAAAAAAAAATCGGTCGGCCAAGCATCATTTTCACCAGCCATTTATCAGTTTGCAGGTAACAATTTCATTTTATACAGTTTTTCTGCTCATGTTGAAATGAAAGGGATATCCTTATGATTTTAGCATCTAATTGTTAAACGCAGCAGTGAAAAAACAACAGATGTGGGCCTGTATATTTCCCCAAAGGAAAATAAGAAAAAAAAATCTAAACTTTCCCATTCTAAGAACTTTCATGGCCATTTAAGTACAGATTTCTGAGTTTACAAGGTGCACTTGAAGGCACCATGAAGTCCCCGTACCTGTGTCTTTTGTCCGTCCGACGCGGCAGCAGCCAGAAACAGTGTGCGTACCTCACTGCATGGAACTCATTCTTATTTCATAAAACCAGAGATTGCTGTGTCAATAAAAACTGAGTCAGCAGCCCACAGTGTCTGAATGAAAGTTAAGTATAGTGGAAACACTGAAATGTATGATGTCACTGATGAGAAAAATGTGGATTGGTTACACTATGGCCACTAGCTATTCTGCTTCATAAGATCAGTTTCAGTGGTGATACAGCTCCTGCACATCAGATCAGTGCATCCCTATTCGGGTAGCCTTTCTTTTGATGAGAAGGTGACTATTAATGTGGATGACTTCCTTATAGTTAGCATCCTTTTTATATATAAAAAAAAAACAAAAAAAAACTAATTAAATGTTAGAATTGGAGGGAAATGGTGTGTGTCAACAGCCCAGCAGGAGAGATTCTGCATGGTGCACTAGGATTTTATAACTGATACTTTTACTTTCTCTGTGGTGTTTTTATATCACAGATGATAAACAAAAGCACTAAAATGTGGGACTTGCGAGCAAAACAAGAGACTGAAGTGGGCTGACACAGAAGTTTAGTGAGGAGCGGCTGCTCTGGAGGTCCACTAACTGATATTCTTCATATTTCTAAGGTGTACTGAAGGAAAACCATAGAAAATACAGTGTATATAAATGAACTTACGTGGGCATTTCTGTACTGCACTTATAGACACACTAATGTTGAAACAACCAAGATATGATGAGCACAAAAAACATTTTCAGCCGACAAAACTAAAATAATGTTTACTCTTTGGTAAACACAGTCATTATCACAATGCGGCAACACACATGCGCAGGTACACATAAAAATATCCGCAAACGCATAAGCACTCAAGAGAGATATGAGCAGTGCCGCTGCTGCTGAGAGGAAGAAGGCGTTTTCCTTTCGGCTCCTGAGGGACACAGCGTGTTTTAGGATGTACAGTAAGTGCTCTGTGAGTGTGTGTGTGTGTGTCTGTGTGTGCATGGAGGGGTGTGGGGGTTGCTTCCTGAATGCGGCCAATCCAGAAGCAAAGGGAATGGCCTCCAAAAGACACACACACAAACACACCTTTTCCTTCACAGCTGAAACCACATGCAGGAGGATGCAGGGAAATAAGTCCTACAGAAGACAGCAGCTGAACTTATAGAACCGGGACAGATACAATCACATAAGTGCCGGCACTAGCACACACAGATAGTCATACTTAATATTGAAGTTACTGGTGCAAAACACTAGTGGCTCAGTTCAACTGTTCATTCATGTTTTTTCCCATTCCTGACTTACGTTTGCAAACAGAAGTCATTCATTTGTGCAGGATATAAGGGAAAAAAAGCTGAGACCTCCACACAGCTGCAAGTATTTACACAGCAGGTAATATGAAGTAGCCAATCTCTGGAAAAACTGCCACCACGTTAGAGGTAGGAAAACAGCAAACAACTTGTTTTAAAAAAATGCTCAAACTGAAAACTGAAATAGAGAACGACTCTTTTCCCTCCCCAGAATTAATTGGTATGATGAATTCCTCATGATACACAGATTGAGGACACACATTCTCTTATTCAGGAACTCTGCATACCTCCACACACACAGCATGTGTCTGCAGTAATTGCTATCAATAGTTAGAGTCATTATGAGTCATGCTGCACAAACTGCAATCCACTGACATTACAAACTGCTGGCTTTGTTACCCTCTTGTCTTTCTGCAGTTTTTCTGGCTCTGGCTGACCTGTCTGTCCAGAAGAAAACAAATCAGAGTAGAACGCATAGTAGAGATGGTAGAGATAGATGGTTGCAAAGCATAGTTAAACAAATGGACAAAAACAGAGCATAGCCTTGCAGGATAGAAAAAGAGAAACAGAATACAAACAGCAGAGTTCTCCGCAAAGTAGTGAACTGCTCCTGTAAGATCTCTGAGTGCAGTCAAGTGTTTCTATAAATAAGGGCCTCCTGCACTGCTCTGCAATTTACACACACACGGAAACACAAGCACACACACACACACACACCACTGCCACGCCTGTATTAGCCTGCTGTATACCAGCCAGAGGAAAAGTCCTGTCAGAAAGGTGTCGCTATTAACTCGTACAGCTCGAGTTCATTTCTTTCTACCAGCTTTCTGATGTCTATGAAAAAAATCCTAAATTCATAGTTATACAGTAATGTAAAATAAAAATCACTAAAGACTTAAGAAGAGGGTCCACATTAAAGACTTTCCCAGAGCCACATGATGTATGTTACGACTCAAAGCCAAAAACATTGTTTTGTACTTGTTTCACACACTAAAAGCAATGACATGTTTCTACTTGAGATGATGGCATACACTGTGTTTAATTTTGGTCCCCTGATGCCAAATTAGTAGGCATGTACCACATGGTTGAAACACGCAGCGATGGGACGCATTTTAACGTAATAAAAGCGTTCAAACATGATATCTAACCCACTGCATCATTTTTATGAACCGGCGCTTGGTCACGGTGAGTGAACTGAATAAACGCAGACAGAGTGGAACTAAATACAAGCTCATCAAGTGGATAAGCTAATTAACAGTGGGAGGGTTGTTTGCTAATTCAGAAATACCATCTCAAGCCTGTAAAAAAACTCTGAAGGCAATTTCCAATCAATTACATTTAAATTAAAAGTTGGGTGAGAAGATTTAGCATTACAGCTGATAGCTGAGATACTGAGAAGAAAACATTACTTTGACTTGTTGTAGTGTGTGCAGGACGTCATCCTAACATAGACTTTCATCTCACCAGAATAGCTATTATTCAGATGGCAGGAATTTCCCAAAGTTTACTGTCACACCATCGCAACCACCAAATTTTGCTTACTTCAGTAAACGACAGTCCATATGAATTTAGAATAGCTCAATCAAACATTGAATGACTGCAACATGACAGTATTTGTATTGTGCCTCCAAAAAATAAAACTCTGACCTTAAAGAGGCTTTAAACATTGCCTACAAGGATCACACCAGTATACAAAGCTGTAGCTTGTCCACAGAACTGCGAGTTTACGTGCACAGAGCAGCACTCCTATTAGTACACTGATGGTCTGAAGCCTCAGCGGCCTCAGGATACTGCAATTCATTAGCATTTTCTTGCATCTGGAATATGCAGTAGAAGCAAATCAGGCTCAAGCAACCTTTCACACAGAACACATTTCTAAGATGTTTCTCAGCTTTAGTGACATTAACTTTTGAGTCTACTTATATCCACACAACCTTTCTGATGAACTGGTGATTAAAGGCAATCATGTTTAATTGAGAGAATCTTAAGGTGCTTCAACCTGCACTGAAATATGAATAATGAATTGCAGCAGCAGTCTCAGGCTGTCTGCTTTAACATGGAACAAAAAACACATCTTCCATGAATTTGATTAGCTTACTGTATGAAATGCAGGTTCTGAGAACCTCCAGTGATGTGTTCAAATGTCTTGTCAAATCATATTTGAGAAACCAGAAACGGGGAATACTTGCCATTTTGATTGATTAACTGAAAGATCAAATGATATCAAAACTGTTGCAGACTGATTAACTAAATTATTATTGGACGGCCTGGTTCAGCTCTTATTTGCAATATTACACTCTCGGATGGATATCTCAGCTTAACTAATATGCACCTGAATTGCTATATTAGCCTATTCATAGCAGCAAAATGAGAGCCAGTGTAGCCAGGCACATCATTAATCACAAACCTAACCAGTTCACAGTTATTTTATATTAGCCAATAACCCTTGATAACTGGGCCAGTTGGTTAGCTTTATTGAAATCTTTTGAAACAACTGAAGAGGAAAAGAAAATAAAGATAACTGGTCCATGAAGACAGGAAGAGTTAAGTGAGTTCAGTTTGACCAAGAGGTAAATTAAGGTAACGTTAACCACACAACCCAAATGAAAGGAATTAAAAAAAACAACACTTGAGGCAGAGATTAGGAGTTAGGAGCTAAATGTAGGTTAATCCGGTGCATTTATTTACCGTAGGTTGTAGTTAACGTTACTCCACATTCACTCCATGTGACTGTGGCGACGAGTTTGGTGGCAGTGGGTCTGTCTTCCTTTTAACTGCTCCAAGTTACTAAAAGGAAAAGTACGACAGAGTTACAGTTACAGTGTTGTAAATGTACGATAATTTATCACTTATTTCCTAAATATAAACAAGGAACAAGGTATTAAAAGTGCTTTAAAAAACTGGCAGAGGAAAGGGCTAACGCCAGCCAGGACGAACATTAATCCAACCGCATCCCATACTTTCTTTTAGCTCTTTCAAATAATCCCATAAACATTAACATCACTCACGTCGACTTCTTCCAGGCTACGTCCGAGAAGTTTGACTTGACTTTGCCGGCGTGTACAACCGTTCACAGTCGGTAAATAATCCGTTATTTCAGTTGAGGAGCTGGAAGTAGTCGCAATTACTGTTTTTTCGCTCCTGCCTATCTCCCCTCTCCTTCTCTCGTCGCTTGTTCCTGCTTCCCCCTCTCCAGATCCAGCATTCCAATATGGCTGCTGCAGGGAGCGAGAGAGCAGAGAGGGGGAGCAAGCTACTCCCTGTGAGAGAAACGTCGCCGCGGGCTCAGCCAACAGCGGCCCGCGAATGAATGAACGTGTTGATACTTTACGTGTTATTAAAAGGCCTTGGTAGTATCAGCGTACGCTTGTAGGCTCCTAGTCGTTCTGTTTTATCTCCCTTGAGCAAACGTCTTTGCTTCAGCGAAAGTAGCACTCCCAGTAGAGAAATTGAAAAATATTAGCATTAATGTGTACTCAAAGCAGTGGTGGAAAGTAACTACTAGCAAAATTTAGTTTTATGTACTTGTACTTTTACTCGAGTATTTCCATTTCATGCAGCTTTATGCGTCTAAATTTCAGAAGAGTATTGTACCTTGCGCTTCACTTAATTTATGTAAGCGCAACAGTCACGAGTAACTTTTCCCAATAAGATTTTATATGCAATACAGCAAGCTAAGGTCAGTTCATAAAATATGATCCATTGAACTTAAACTACCAGAAATATAGGCCTGTTAAGTGGATTAACGACAACATTAAAGTACCACCAATACGTTGTTGTTTACAATTACAGCCAATTAAAGTGTCATCGGGCTTTTGGGGGATTTCTTTTCATGTCAGGGACTCTTCTACAAACAAATACAATTTATGTGCATCTCTCGTTTGTGCACAGGTGTGAAGACGACACCTGGTGGCCATAAGGTGTTTCGACGATTGTGGTGGAGAGCGCTACTATTTAACACGTCGGCTCAGGTTGAGATGTGCTGCCTGAGCCCACAGCATAACATTTTAATGCTATGGCCTCAGTCAGAAGCCAACATAACTGTCATACTGGAATAGACCATTCCCATCAGGATAAAAATGTTTCATCATAGGGTAAAGGTGATCACTCAGTACAGCTTTGCATTGATTTGCATGGATTATTCCCTCTAAAGGGATAAGTGGACCCAAACCAAGCCAGAAAAACGCTTCACACAGCTTTATGGAGCCACCAGATCCCCTTGACAGTAGGAGTCAAACATGCAGTACCGATCTCTTGTGTGGTGTACGCCACACAAGTACTTGCCCACTTGTTGAGAACATGATGGGGGATGACTCACCTGACCACACGACTTTTCCACATTTCTGTAAGCAGTGCCTGTGTCTTCTGCACTAATGATCTCTCAAATGTGCATTCATCTTTGTAATGAGGGGGTTTATGCTCTGAAACCCTACCATAAAATGCCCCAGATGTAATTGTTGGTAGTCTTTCCTTGCTGACATGGCCTGATCACGTCCTAAAATGACATTCTCAGTTACTCTTCTTCTTTTTTTTTCCAACAATGTGCCCTCTTTCAAAGTCACTTAGATCAACCGGAATCAAGCAGGCCTGTTCACATTTTTTATACATGCAGAGCACCTGTGTGGAAGCATCTGCTTTTGCTGTTTCTCCATTTGAAAAATAAAGATCCTCATACATAAATAATTTCTCCTCTCTCTTCCGGAGCTTGAGGTTCTGTCTGTAGATGCAGATACCCTGCCCTCAGTCTGTTTTTCCTTATTTTCTTGGTGGGGTTAAGCCTGCATTTCTTTTAATCACTACTTAACGCCCCATCCTTAAGTGTGATAATGTCTCCTTCAAAATAGACTGCAGGCTGCCGTGACCCGGATTCGAACCGGGGTTGCTGCGGCCACAACGCAGAGTACTAACCACTATACGATCACGGCTGGCCACTGGGCTGCGAAAGCATGCTGTGAGGAATAACATAGCGTACTGTGATAAAATTCTCTCTATATCTATATGACGATACTGTGAGGCCTCTGCACGTCCGACCATCATTACCGTGCAAACCCTAATGTCTGTGACCCCGGCAGCAATAAAGTTACAGAAAGCGCAATTGAAAGCAATGTACTGTACTCTCCACACAGATTTATCGAGGTTTTTCTCTTATATCTTTCCGTGTGCGAAAAAGACACTGCCGTGACCCGGATTCGAACCGGGGTTGCTGCGGCCACAACGCAGAGTACTAACCACTATACGATCACGGCTGCCTTTGCTGTTGGAGAGCACAGCCTCATAGATCACAGGATATTCCGATTGAGTACGAAAGGAATTAAATGCACTCAGTTGTCTCAAAGGTGGTGAGACTGCCAGTTTATCGCACACAACTATCTAATGCAGTTTACTCAATCCTTCATGAAGGTTGGGATGCTCCGTTTTGATTCAGCTTTCCCAGGACTTTCGGGAATGTTGTTGAACTTTATTGCAATGTAAAGAGATATCCCTGTTGTTTGGCCTACATTCAGTGATATAAATGGTTGGAATACATAATAGAAACACAACACAATTAAATAATAAACAGCACTATAAATAACAGGAAGCTATGGATTTGGTTTTAGACTGCCTTAGTTTTGACTGGGATTGTTCAATGAGACGACCACTGTACCCTGTTCTCAATCTCAAACTATAATAACCAATCATGTCCTTCTCCGAAAAACATGCCGTGACCCGGATTCGAACCGGGGTTGCTGCGGCCACAACGCAGAGTACTAACCACTATACGATCACGGCTGGCCACTGGGCTGCGAAAGCATGCGGTGAGGAATAAAATAGCGTACTGTGATAAAATTCTCTCCATATCTATATGACCATACTGTGAGACTACTGATGCGCCATTAATAAAATAACTTATTAATGGCTATGACGATATACCGTGAACATCTGCACATTCGTTTTAGAGTTCTTGTTCTTGTTTTGAATAACGTTGACTAAAGTGCTTTACGCGACAGAAAACATACAGTACAATTTTTTGGCAAATTCTGATTTTATTCTTTGCAGGCATACTATTGAGGTATGCCTCACAACACAACGGTCTTTTCGTACTTGGCTGTGTCTGATTCTGTTAACTCTTCTGTTAATCAATCGACACCAAGCTTATTTGCCGCCGTCTCCACTCTTTAAAACATATCAAAGACAGACTGCCGTGACCCGGATTCGAACCGGGGTTGCTGCGGCCACAACGCAGAGTACTAACCACTATACGATCACGGCTGGCCACTGAAGCTGTGAGAGACCCCCGCAAGGAAGAAACCCGTCTACAGTAGTTGATAGCCATTCGTGCCAGAACGACATATAAGATAGAGTAAAGGCTCCTTTGTAAACTTTGATTTATTGTTTTTGCGGTAGTCTCCTTTTTAATGTTATCATATTATTCTGAATTGAAAGACACACAGAAAACCTCTGTTTATTTCTCCTCTCCGGTTTTCTATGACACAAAACTAGTCTGTGACAGTCCAGACTCTAAGGGCAGGATGAGCAAAGTTCATTCTCTATGTGTGAGTTTGTTTTATTTCTCCTGAAAAAGAGCCGGAGGAGAGACTGCCGTGACCCGGATTCGAACCGGGGTTGCTGCGGCCACAACGCAGAGTACTAACCACTATACGATCACGGCTGGCCATCCCGTCTGAGAAACCGAATCAGCTGGGTCGACATTACCCATTGCTTGTTATATTTAAATCTCCATCAGACACTGCAGACTACTGTGAACCTCTCGACAACTGCTTCAAGGCGACTGTATGAAAGATTTGGGGGATTTAGATAAAATAAATAAATAAATAAGAACGTCAACTGGAGTTCAGCTTGATTGTTTTCCTCCCTCTGCTCGGAAACGAGATGGAATATAGTGATAAGTAAAAGAACTTGAACACATACCTCGTCTCTCACCTTTACCTCAGGGGCCATTTCCGGAAATGTTTGTCTCTTAAAATAAAAGCCAAGCAGAAATGCTGAGAACTGAGGTTGTAGTGCCATGAGGACTGACCGCTGTGCGATCACGGATGTCATTTAGATGTGCAAGGATGTGTTGGGGAGACAGGATAGCATGTATACATGTTAAGGCTGAACTCAAAACATGAACCTCTGTATGGTTAGTCTACAGCTTAATCTGCATCCCGCCACTGTTGCAAAATCCCTGTACCTAATCTGCCGCTGGATTCACATTTTTCACGTTTGTGCAAGTGCATATATGTTTGCGTGTTTAGATCTGTATTTATGTGTGGTACATGAGACGTTTTCATCTTATTTGTGTGTATATTTGTATATTTTTGTTTAATCTGTAAACCCATTTGTGCAATTGCTCCTGCAATAGATAGTTATGTATGAATTTGAGTGTTAATATGTCAACAACCACATCAGTTACGCTTTAGAATTGCATGTTTATGGGAATTAATTTGATGATGATAAAAAAGATGTCTTTTATATTATAGAATTTACGTCGGTAGAAAATGATTTTTCTCATCATTGCATTTCATTGCTCATCCACACCACAGGGCATTGCTTAAAATAACCTTTGAAAATACACATAGTGAAATGTTTCGCCGAAGAAATCATAACCAAACTATGTAGGTAAAATCCCATGAAGTATTTACATATAGCAGTTCACTGAACACACAGTAGATGGCGCCATTGTACTCTTCAGACAACTTCCTGAACCTTAAAAGAGGAAGCCTTTTATTTTGAAATTTGGTATACGGGAAGTCCGACAGAACGTTGCGCCGCGCAGTTTGACAGGCTAGCGGTAAGCCGCAGTGTGTAGGTGTGTATATGTGTGTGTGTGAGTGTGTGTGTGTGTCAGAAACCCGTTGAATCACAGCTTACTGTAAAAGTTACCAGACCTCACCGAAGTCACTGCTGCACGTCTGCTCAACGGGTCTATGGCAGCCAGCCGGAGCTAGCTAACTTCTCGTCAGCGCAACCGAACCGTCAGAAGAAATGATCGAGTAACTTGAGGTCAGTCTTTTTTGAATTGTGCTGAGCTGAGCCAAGAATCTTGCTCGACTGGAATCAACAAGTCAGCTTCGTGTCCTGTTCACCCAAGTCACGGTAATGTTAGTGAGTTGTAGATTATGAAACGTTCTGTTATCATGAATGTTGGTGACAGCCAGCTTGTTTTCCGGACGTTTAATACATTCAGAAAGCTAAACGAATCGAAACCGCCGCACGAATTGGTGAAAACGATCCCGTGTTCTGCTCCAGTTTTTTCTCTGGCTTTATACAGGGTGCATCCGAGGGTCTCTGTGTCTTGGCACAAAAGCCACCTGTTGCTCATTTCTTTTTTTAGCAGACTAGCTTTACTTTTTATTCCAACCACCCGCCAAAACAGCGAAATGATTTTACTAAAATTGGTGCGATTACAGGTTGTGTCAGCGTTAATAAGAAAGGGCAGTTTTAGTGCATAGTGTTGCTTATAGACTGAGGAAATTGCAGTGAAAACTATCTTGATAAAATAGGACACTTTCATTTCCTACTGCATGCATTTCTTTACTGTGTCCACTCGCTCAGGTCATGAATGATTAGCTCTGGGTTTTTGTTGTTATTTTTGCACAACCTCGTTAACGTCGGCCGGTTCCCATTTAATTGACATGTCACCCTTTTTAAGAGCTCACCCTCTTCCTGTGTCGCCAGGGCAGCTCAGTAAACACTTGTGGACTTTCATTGCCCTGTTTGTGCTCCTGCTGGGATGCAAAATCAGAGGCTGCTCCATTTTTCCAACGAGAATGCAGGCTGTGCGTCCCTAAGGGTGCATCAGTATTTCCACTCTATAAAATTAAAAAATATATATATATATATAGAAATTGCAGAGAAAAATAATGGGTCAAGAAAAGTGACTGAGCCATTTGCTGTTGACAGGGCTGTGCCAGTTAACAATTGTTTAACTCCATGTGGCACCTAAATTTGGAAATGTTTGCCAGTGGTTGAACTTTGCCCTGGGCACAGAATTCACATGCAGATTTCCATCACTACTTTCATTACTTTAAGCGTGTTGCTTCTCTTAACCACTTCTTACCAGTTCTATGAAATGCCTGCTTGCCATTGACTATATGCTTAATGTAACTGTTGTCAGCTACTTCAAAGCTGGTTTGTGTCTGAAATATATGAAGACAAACCTGTTTGTTAAAGTACAGCTCCTGGATGTCAACATGGAGGCTGACTCCTCAAAGCTAAACTCCCCACTGTGTCTTAACTGTATTGTTGTAATGTATATTGATAGTGGTGTTGTTTATCAGTGGAATGAAGAAATAAGGCACATTTAGTCTCACTTTATTAATTTCTGGATGGATTCTAGAAAATTTTCTCTTTCTGTGGGTGGCACATCTTCCTTTGGTGTCTGAGTGTATCAGATGGTTAGAAAACTACCATGATAATGCTGCTCACTGGTTGAGTCTGTGTAAAGTGTAAAAACACACTCCAACATGCGCAAGGTTTCTAAAATTAGGGGTTTGTCAGGGAATAAATTACTTAAGCTTGTGTGCAGATGTTTCCATGACACAGCAGGGTAGTTAGTCAGAGGCCGGAATGGCCCCAAGACCGAAAGAAAGAAAGAAAGCAAGCGTGTCGAAGGGGATGAAAGAAGAGAAAAAGACAAAAAGAGAGATGAAACGTGGGATGGAAGAATTAGTGAGAAGTGGATGAAACGTGAAAAAGCAGAGAGACGAGGTGAAGAAAGGGTGGAGAGAAGAGTGGAGGGAAGTTGAAAGACATAAAGGAGAAGGGCTGAGAAACAGATGACTTAAGACAGCGCTGTTCCCACAGTTTAGCCTGTAGCTGCAACTAACGCAAGTCAGATGTTTATTCTTGAATCTGCCTCATACAGACAGTCAGATTTAAAGCCGTCCTCTGTGTCCGTATATGTGCTGTGTAAACCTCTGCGTTGTTAATGCACCAACTCTAATTAAATTCATTTTAGTGACCTTTAATAAGATTGATATAGGCCATCAATATCTGTGTCTGATAATGTATAGTACTGTAGGTCCATCCTTACGACAAAACACACTGTGTTCACCTGGCATATATTGGATTGAATTTTAATTCAAGCATATTTTAGAATAAGAGACTGTAAATTAATGTTTTTTTCCACTTGGAAAACGCAGCTGGGAGTAAGCTGCTTTTTTCAGCCCTGAGTAGTGTCTCCAGGTATTCCATTTTTAGGCTGCTTCAACCTCGAACCAGATCCTAAAAACTATAATGATGTAATGATGGGTCTGAAGTCTGCAAAGCACTCACGCACTGCATACTGTCGCCTATTAAGCTTATCTCTTTGAGTGCACATTCAGAACTGAAGGCTGCTTAGATTAGTGTAGTATTGATGACAACAGTGGTCATGGCTCAGAGATTTCATATTTTTGACTTTGACTCACAAAAGATTCCCAGACAAGATGCTGATATCATCCGAGCTGGAGTTTACCAAATGACAAAACGAGCTCAGTTAAAACCAGCAGAATCTGTGGTCTTGCTGAACCCACTACACGCAAGACATACACACCCACTCATGCTCACACACACAGACAAATCTTTTTTCCCACAACTTCCTCCAGATGTGTGCTGACACATGCACACACACACACAGGAGATGTTAGGGTTGGGTCACTGGTGCAGTAAATTAGTTTAGTCATCAGAGTCACAGACAGGAAAGCCAAGTTACCTTAACTGTTACTAAAAGTGAACGATGGGGGCCCAACAGTGGGGGCAGAGCAGCTTTAGTGTTAGCCCCATGATGTTCCTATTTGTAAAGGTGTAATTTTAACTTTGGATGAAGGCGATTAAGGTTGATTTTCTTACAAAAGTTTCTCTAAATATGTCTTTTCTTACTGTGCTTATTTTACCAGTATTTGGCTCTAATTATACTTTGGATAATTGCAAAAAATTCTATATAAAAATATATCTCCTCATTTTCATGCCACATGAGATTTTATTAATATATAAAATGATATAGCAAATTACCCGAACTTGAGTTGAGGAATGCATTGTAGATAAAATTACAAGACCAGATTATCTGTTTTTGGATAATCGAGTGAAATACCTGCAATCTGTGTGTGTGTGTGTGTGTGTGTGTGTGTGTTTCTGGCAGTGTGGGTGTGATGGCAGAACTCCCATATGGTCTACTGGAGGCATGTGTAGTGGTTGGAGCCACCAGTGACAAGCTTCGAGACATATACCAGGTATACTCACGCACAAAAGACGAAGTAAAAACCACGTGCACGCTGTCAAATATAAAAGTTACACAAAGTATGCAAACAGAAGTGGGGACCATTTACACCTTGTATGAATTTTGTATCAGTATTTCAGTTACAGCTGACACGTTTCTGTTCTCTCTGAATCATCCCTCCATGTTGTAGCTCGCCTGAGTTTTAATAAAATTAGGATTGTAATATCTGCAGAGTTCACATGATTGTTTCTTCTCTCTAAGTCAGTGTTCTGATCACAAAAAAGAGAGTTAAGTCTGCAAATCTTCATTTAAGTTCACAACTGTGCTGCTATGAGTTTACTGTTGAATGGCCCTTTTGCACCTGGCCAGGTTAGCTCCAAAATAATAACAGCAGGAGCATATTAATGAAGTGCTGTATGTGGTATATAACAGATAACGAACATTCTTTGAAATAAATAATAGTATACTATAAATAATTGAGTACATGATTAAACTGAAGTATATTTACCGGTAATCGTAGTATACTGTATACTTTTTTTTTAGAGAGAACTTACATTTGTGCAGTACAGCAGGTTGTCCCAGCTTGAATCCAAGAGCTTAGATCTGATCTGTCAGATGCATTAAAAATCTTTATCTTCATGTTATTTTTCCTATTTTGAACTACAACAAAGGTGAAAAAAAAGTTCTAAAATATTTTATTTGCAGTCCAAAAGCTTTGTCTTTGTATGCAGTCACGGTTCGAATGTGAAATCTTCAATTTCCTCTACTTATGCTTGTGTAATGGTTCCTCGCAGCTTCATATTCACTTATATTTTAATCTGAAGTATATCTAAATTGATGCTACAGTTTACAAAATAATTCATTAGGGAATAAGCATAAATTTTGAGTTGGGTGTTAATGTGTACTCTGACTTCTCGTTTGCCAAACCTCTAACCCTGAATATTTCCAAACGGTGTGTCATAGCTTCATCAGCAGAGCAAAATAAATGAACTTCCCCTGCTGGAAGCCGAGGTCCTGCAGGTCCATGTCCCTCCTTTTGTTACCAAGGAGACCAACTCCAGCCAGTCGATTGGTCCAGCTTTCAGCCGTGTCCAGAGAAGGAGGAGCTTCATCAAAAAGGTAAACAAAACTTTTTTATGTCAATCTTTAAAGACAAATTCTTTCATTACTGGTCAATGTGTGTGTGTGTGTTGATTTCTGTTTCTCTCGTTGGTCTAACAACTCACATGTGGATAATCACTTGGGCACTTCAGATGACATTTGATCGGCATCCTCGCTCATCAAATTCAGAAATAAAATCCATATTTGTTTCTTCTCTGTTTGTTTGCAGAAGAGGCGTGATCGTGCTGCAGAGGCGTTGCCTAATGGAGAAACAGCCAGTCGTGCAGAAGTGTCCTCAGCCACAGAGGACATCAGTGTTCCAAAGGATCTGGACCTCATCGCCTTGCCGCAGCTCTGTTTCCCTGGTATAGTGTGTTTCCTACGTGACAAACTTGACATTACTTTACTTTTGCCTGGTATGCATAGCTTACTTCTTTAGCACCTGACCTTACATGTTCAGACCCCAATTGCTACTGATCTAACTAGATAACCTCATGCTGTGATTAATGTTGCATCACTATGGTTACCAACGTGGATGATCATCTTGCCAATCTGGCACCAGAACACCTAAGATCCCAGATTGTAATCCTAAATAAAAGTAGATACAATCCAAAACAGAAAAAAATGTAAACAAGATAGCACATGACTTGATGAGCTGTCATATGGGTAGTAGAGAAAGACATGGTGACAAAATTGGTATTGCAAGGACTACAAGATACTATATTGTACTATACTATACTATACTATACAATACAGTATAGCACTATAGCCCTTAAGTGTGGGTTTAATGGAATGATGGACTTTGGCTGATGTGAGACAAGCTGATGTGAATGTAAATCCTGTATGTCAGGAATATCTTGAGTCCTCTTTGTGTGCATTGGCTAGGTGGTCTTCAGGTAGCCAATGAGCAGAGGGAAGACAGTTATCACTTCCTGGTTTTCACTGACCTTTTTGGAAACCGAACCCATGGAGTTGTTGTGCAGTACTACAGGGCTATACAGGTACAAACACACGCACACACCGTCACCCAAACAGAAAGAACCATGTTGAATCCAAACGGTTGTTTCTCATTGGCTCTCTGCACTGTCAGTCCTATCAGGAAGGTGCAGTCCAGAATGGCCACAGGTGGAATTTATCGAAGTCCCGTCTTTACACACCCTTTGCAGTTTGTGTCATCTCCAAGTTCCCTTATTACAACGCCCTGAGAGACTGCTTGTCATGGTAAACATTTCTTCTAAATGCGTAATGCTGATGGATAGCCTGACTTTGGTTAAGGTGATTTGATGACAAGTTAAAAACCTTTCTCTGTATATCTCATCATTTGACTCCACCTTCTCAGTCTCATGGTCCAGTTGCGGCCTGCAAGACACACTGACTTCGAGGAGACAATAAAGGAATTTTCAGCCAAGCTGTCCTTGGTCCCTTTACCCCCACCTGGACAGCTACATGTGGTCAGAATGCACTTATTCCTTATGTCAAGCAATCTCTGTCTCTCTCATTTGAGACCTCATACTTCATTTGCTTGATCTTTGCAGTAATATCTGTGTGTGTCTGTCTGTGTGTTAGAGCTTCAGCCTCCGTCCCCTCCAAGTGGTTCTTCCATCAAGGGAGGATCAGGACAGGCCTGTTATTGACATCGACCTGCATCTTCCTTTCCTCTGTTTCACCCATACAACACTGCTCCAGGTACAATGTGGCACACAGAGACTGGTATTACATGGCATATATAATGCAAGAAGAAGTCATAAAGTGATGTCGAATATGTTTATTTAGTCATGCAAAGCTGAGTTTGGTAAATTTCACTGATTCACTTGCTTTGCTTCTTATTGGAAGTATTCTAAAGCCCTTCGTTAAGTACATCTCATGTATTAAAAGTTAGCTAAATTTGTCTGTTCAGTTTACCCCATGAGGCTCTCTTCTCTCCAGGTGCTGTCCTGCCTCCTTCAAGAGCAGAGGCTGGTTTTCTTCTCCGCTGACTGGGCCAGACTCACTCTGGTTGTGGAGAGTTTGCTGTTGTACCTGCAGGTCAGTAAAGGAAGAACATTTTGTCTTATTTGCATAGTTTCTTTTTAACTTTGAAGAAGTATTTTAAAACTTCGTCACTCATCGTCTTATCTGCCTTTTCATCTGCCTTCTGACATCTCTTCCAGCCCTTGTCCTGGCAGCAGCCCTATGTTCCTGTTTTGTCTAGAGGAATGCTGGACTTTCTCATGGCTCCTACCGCCTTCCTGATGGGCTGTCACATCAACCATTTTGAAGAGGTTGCTGCAGTGAGTACATTAATAGCCAATATCTGGAGAGACTTTTGTGTCTTATCAGCATAAAAGATTAACGTGATGGCTTTCGATCTTTCTTTTGGCAAATCCAGCAAATCTAAGACTTATTGCACAAGATGATGGGAGAGGGGTTGGATGTTTTAGGATCTTGTGTTGTTTATTGGACAGAAATGATTGTTTTACAGTAACTGGTCAACAAATATTGTTTCAAATCTTAGAAGGTTAACACAAATAGTGTTTAAATTTCTGCATGTGTACTTCAAATGGTCAGTCATATTGTAGTTGTTTTGACTGACATACTTACACACAATATATAAGAATAACTGTTTATTCTCTGCTGTGTTCATCTTTAATCCAATGTCTTACAGAAGCTCAGTTCACATATGTAACAGTAGCTGTCTGTTAGGCTAACAAAGCAGGGCACAGTCAGACTTTTGTAATGAACTGTACCCTTTGTGCCTGCATTGTGTGTGTGTGTGTCAATGCATTTATGCTTGTGTGTAGGAGACAGAAGAATTAATCCTGGTGAACATTGATGATGGCATAGTTCAGTCATCGTGCTCCGAGACCCTTGACCTACCAGCTCTCCCTCTAGCTGCAGCTGAGAGCTTTATTTCAAGGTAACACCCCTGTTAGAGTAAACAGCTCAACTTACTTGAATGACTTTCTAATAAAAAAGAAAAACACTTGTGGGCGTATTTGGGATTGAAATCAAATCAACCCCCCAAAATTCCTGCAAAATCAAATTTGGAAGGGGAACAGAGTTCAAATGACTGAATTCAAGAACAGTCCTGGGAGGCTCTTAAATACCTGGTGTCTGTGTGTGCAGGGCAGAGTGTCTCCAGCTTCACTATGACTTGGAGCTGTGTCACCTTGGAGCGGGTACCGATGCCAACGGTCTGCGATGCCAACGCAGAGAATGGCAGACACGCCTCAACACACAGATACAAAACATCGCCTTGGAACTTGTGGTCAACATCTTCAGGTAACACTGTGTGTGTTTGTGTGTGTGTATTTGTTCCTGTAGTTGTGGGAACAAAAATCTGTTTACACAATCACACTGTGGGGATCAGCCTTACTTATGGGGACAAAATGCGAGTTCCCACAGCAAAAATCATTAAATATTTTGCTTTAAGGTTAGGTTGAGGTTAAGATTAGGCAAGTAATGTTTGTTGTTATGGTTAGGTGGTGGTTAAGCCTCCAGGAAATGAATGTAAGTCTATGTAATGTGTGTGTCTTGCTCACCGCTATGTGATTCCAGAAGTAAAATGGTCAGCAGACAGAAGTTTAAACCACTTTAAAAGCTATATTAAACTAATCCAAGTCCAATTTAACCTTCTCTCTCTCTCTGTTTGTTCCTCTGTCCATCTGCTGTTGTTTTTGTCAGAGGTGTTCAAGACTTTCTAAACCATGAACTCAGAGTTTTTAACAGTGAGGAGTTCCTGAGGACGAGGGAGCCAGCAGATCAATCCTTTTACAAGAGGGTACAACACGCGCACGTTTACATCCACACACACACTAACATAACACTCCGACACTCTGTGCTGCATGTTTCTCTTTGTTGTCGTCCCCAGGTATTAGACACTCATATCTTCCACTCGTTCCTGCGAGACAGGCTGAACAGGAAATGGGACACCTTCAGCCGCATGGAGCAGAACACTCGTGACCATGCACACAGGTATGACATCATGACTGAGGGACAGAGGTTACCAGGCAACACTGAGGGGATCAAAGTGTAAGCTAAGTGAAATAATAGTTGAATAGCAACTTTTCCCTGTTTTAAAGGATTAATCAAAGTGTTAGTATTATATACCAAACAAGCAATTTGAATACATGCAACACATATACCTTTTATTCATTTATTTTTTAATTCACCAAAAATCACCATTCGTTGCTGACCTTAAATTAGAAAACAAAATACAAAAGCAGTTTTCATTTAGTTCTTACACATTTCTGCCTGTATGTGTTGAGAGAGCGGGAAACGCACACAGTGTGGGAGGGAGAAGGAAACACTGAGACGTTTATCTGAAGGGAGGAAAGCTTCCGCTGACTAGACACTCATGTGGTCACTAATTGGAATGAATGACAGTCCCACAGCAATAAACATCAGTCATCTTAGTTTATTGCACTGCCTGCCCCCCATCGATACACATTAAATGGTCTTTATGTAATAATATAAATATTGACAAAGATGGTAATCAAACCATCTGAAATCTACTGTAACTGATATCTCCCTCTCATCATAAACTCAAAATCTTCCTCCTCCTCGTTTTTCTGCAGGAATCGTGCAATGACCGAGTCTCCTCGACGTCCCCTCATGTCTGATTTGTCCAAGAGTGGCTACAGAAGCTACACCAGCCCTGACGACAGACTGAGCAAGAGGCTTGGAGCCAGCCTGCCTAACCTGGAGCAACCTACTAATGACGCTATGCCAGCCATCAGCTCCAGCAGACCGGCCTCCCTCAGGAAAATGACTCCTGATACCGGTCAGTTCTGGTGGAAGCAAGGGATTAAAATTAATTCAGAGCTGAACTGTTTACAATTTCCTTTGTCACCTTCCAGGGTTGAAGCTTCCTCAGAAAGCAGTGAAGGTTTTCCGCCTCCCAGATTTCCCTCCTCCTTTGGCCTATCATTACGTGCAGAACTATTATTCTGACATGGTTGCTTCCCTGGGGAAGGCTATTAATGCGACACCAACTGACGAGTCTGCTCTGTTGGCCAGGTACTGTGAGGAGAAGAAACTGATTTTTAATCAAAGCAAAAAACATGCTGTGCTGTAAAATAGCACTGGGTTCTATTTGACAAAACTGAAATAACCTTAATTTCTGGAATAAATCATTGACCCATACCAGAACCTTTAATTTAATATAAATTAAATTAATTCTACACAAATTACGTACATTTTAAGTAAACCAAATGGCTTCTGAGCAAATAAATGACCCAATCCTGTCAATATCCACCTCTCCAGGTACCACTACCTCCGCGGTTTGGTCAACACGGTGTCAAACAGACGTCTGGATGCACTGGAGGACTTCCAGAGTCTTTATAAGACCGACTCAGATATTTTTCCTTCTCAGATGGTTAAGTCATTGGTTGACTCTTTGCCAGAGGCTGAACGGTTACAGGTCAGTCCATCATGAATGAGTGTTGTACTCTGCTATTGGAGCTATGATTGGGAGTTTAATCACATCAGATTTAAACATATTTTATTGAGGCATAGGACACAGTAAATATTGGTAATGAAACCATATTTGTCAGCACTGTAATAGTAACTGACAGAATCTCTGCACAGGCAGACAAACGGCCAGAACTGAAACGACTCATCAGTCGGGTCAAGAGGGACCAGGAGCGAGAACGCGCTCGCCACCACAACGGGCACGAGGAAGGTGCCGTCAAGCGCTTCCAGATGCCCAAAAAATACATGCAGCTGGAGGAGTTTGTGAAATGCACCCAGGAGTCCGGCATCGTAAAAGACCAAGGAACCATACACAGACTGTTTGACGCTCTCACTGTAGGTAAGTAGTTGGAAGAGTCTTTTTCTCTCAGACAGGATGTCCTGTTGCCGATTCTTACAAACTCCAGCATGTTTGACTGCCTCAGCATACACACACAAAATATCTCACTACACCCCTCCTCCTCCTCCCTCCCCCCTTTTCCAGGCAAACAACATTTATTACTTTGGTTAATAATTACCTCACCCCTTCTTGAAGAAGAAGTTTGTCACAAGGGGCTGTTTGGTTTTGTAGGTGTAACCCAGGCTCCGGTGTTCATTTACCAGCCCTTAGCTGGTGGATAAAAGTTACATATCCTGATTTAAAAAAAAAAAGAGCTACATAACTTACCATTAATCCCTTTGGTAACCATTGTTTCAGCACAGTGAACATTGCATGCATCCGGTAGTAAGTTGTGTCAACCAGTGTGAGAGCTGCAGTGACTTGACAACATTGCTGTTAGCTCAGATTGAGAGTAAACGGGAAGGAGAGGAGAAGATGTTTGAGTGAACTATGGATTGAGATGTTTGTGTTTAATTTACGAGTTAGGGAAGGAAGGGAGTCCGGAGAAGGGGAGTTGGGGTATTTTTTTTCGAAAGCTGATATTTTAGCCAAAATTCTGAAGAAAGTAATGTTGGATGAGAGCTTATCTCGCCCTTCACAACGTGTTGTTGAAACTAGGCATTTACATCCTGTCTAATATAATGAGGAAATGTCAAGTTTTCCTGTCCTCTTCTGCTGGAGAAAGAGTTACAGAGAGGATACAGATACAGGCGCTGTGCACCTGGTTTGAATTGATCAAAACTAGAATTATCATCTCCAATATTCCCAGGACCTAACATCCAGTGTGGTTATTTGAAAACATGATGTAAATGAATTTTGAGTGCCTCTCGTCTCTGTGAATTGAGCAAAACACAATAAAAACATTTTCATGCAAAATACCATAAAGAAAGACTTAATGAGCATTCAGTGACCATTAACAGGGTGGCTGTGTCTGTATGAGAGATACAGTGCAGGCTCTGCACTGTGTGTAGTCATTGTTGTAATACAGAGAAGTTGGCAACCCTCCAACTGCAGTCCTGCTGGCAGATTAGACAGTTGGCCTGTTCAGCCACCAGATGTTTGTATGTATGAGAAAGAGAGGTTCTGTAGTCCGCCATTTCTGGGTAAGTGAAGATCAGTGTATATGTATTTTTAAAGGCATCTTATGTAGGATCCTCTTGAAATAATAACGTGTTGACTGAAACCAAAATAATCCTTCTCAGTAATCACTCATGACACATTAGTAATTAGTGTATAGCAGTGTCTGTATTTGCAGAGGTCCTGTCCTCTGCTGGTATTTTCCTATTTTCTTCTTATTTTCTTGTGCTTTAGATGTTCCTGGGTTTCAACGATTCTGGAGAAAAACAGTTGATAGTTAGGCCCAGGTGATCAAATACTAACGTTTTAAGTCAGCAGCGATTTGACAAATTGGATTCAAAAATCAACTCCAGAATCGCTTGTTGGTGTGTTTACAAACTGCAACAGACAACTTCTGTATGTTGTGCTTTTAAACTTAGTGTCAAAAGTCATCAGGAGGCCAGAAATTACCCTCTTTTTGAAAATATTTATTTGTTGCAGGTCATCAGAAGCAGGTTGGTCCAGAGTTGTTTAAAATCTTCTACACCATCTGGAAGGAGACTGAGGCTGAGGCACAGGAGGTCTGTATGCTGTGCTTGTAAGATACGACTTGAAGGTCCAAATCTTGAACATGAAGTATTGAAACAGGATGTGTGGTTATATTCACGGTCATATTGTAAAGAGCAGTCTTTAACCCTGTAAAAGCAGCCTTGAGTAAACTTTGTCGGGTCAGTGAAGAAAGTGACAAGCCAGACACAATTACGATATGCAGTCTCTGAGTCTGTATATGCTGTCAAAAGCACGTTCCTGTGACATTTTTGCCAATATGGCAAATAGTTTTTCTAATGCATTGCAAGTTTTTTTGAGTTGTTGACACACTTAAACCCAGGATTATTGGAGTGACTTGTGATAACTGAGCTGAATTAGCTTAGCACGCAGCTGGTCGGTGAAGGTCAATAAAAACCCATATTGTTGAAAAGAATGTCCTTGAGTCAATGAAATCAGCCGAGTCGTTTCTGTGTGATTTTTTTAAGGTGTGCTTGCCAGCTTCTGTCCTAGAACACATTGATGCCAGCGAGTGCGTCTTCAAGCTGTCCTCCTCTGTCAAGACGAGCCGCGGTGTGGGGAAGATCGCCATGACTCAGCGACGGCTTTTCCTGCTGACCGACGGACGACCGGGTTATGTGGAGGTGGCTCAGTACCGAGAGTTAGAGGTAAGACAAGAGGACGGACAAATGAGAAAGGAAATGAGATGGAAGTGAGTGGAAGAAAAGCTATGAGGAGAGAAAAAGACATTTCTTTCTGTTACATCAGAGCATCAGTCGTCAAGGTACGATCTTATATGGATGTGATAGATATGATCTTGCATAGCGATCCTAATCTTGTCTTTCTCTGAAGGAGGTGAAGGTGTCCTCAGCTCCCTTCCTGCTCCTGCGAATCCCCAGCTTGAAGCTGCGTGTTCGGGGCCGTAAGGAGACATTCGAGGCCAATTTGAAAACGGAGACTGAGCTGTGGAATCTGATGGTCAAAGAGATGTGGGCCGGCCGCAACATGGCTGACCAGCACAAGGTAAAGCTCTAACCGAAGGATGTGTATGTATGTCAGTATGAGGGTAAGCGTGTGTGGGAGAAAAGAGAAACAGAATGTATGAGATAATTTGGTGAGTTATCATGTGCCTTTATTACTCATACCTTTTGTTTATCTTGGTATCAGTTACTCTGTGTGTGTGTGTGTGTGTGTGTGCATGTGAGCCAATGATTGTGAGCATGAGTGACCTTTGTAGGTGTGGGTGAAATTCCATGAGGAGTTTATGAACATAAATACTCACACTTGAACTAAGACACAGAGTTTCCTTTGTGAAACCAGATGAGTAACTGTAATATGTACGTCTGTCACCCCTCACTCTTTTCTCACTCTCAGTTCTCTCTTTATATTCCTGTATTCCTTTGTTTAATAAATGTGCATGCAGTTGGTCTGTAGCTTTTCTGCTGCCCCTCAAAATATTGTAATACATTTTATTTATTTATAATTGATTCTATACCTCTGTTTCTGCCTTTTCCTGCAAAGCTCTTGGTCTGTCCGCTTTCTGAAATGTGCTACATGTCAAGTCTAAATGTCACTGTGAATGGATCTTTGTGTATGGTCTCCAGGACCCCCAGTACATGCAGCAGGCTCTGACCAACGCCTTGTTAATGGATGCAGTCGTGGGCAGTCTGCAGAGCAGTAAGGCCATCTACTCTGCGTCGAAGCTGGCTCACTTTGACCGCATCAAGATGGAAGGTAGAGGAGGATGATAATGATAATGATTATAGTTGTAGGTTTGGTCCTGTCTACTTCGCTTTTTACCAGCAGTGGCACAATTAAACTCACCCTTTCTGTCGGCATGGAAGGCATTATGAACTCAATTTGCTTTGATGAGGCTTGATTGCTTCTCTGACACACAAATAAACACAATTTATTTAATTTAAGCTGTGGAGGTTAACGACTTGGTTTCGGTGGTGTAATTTGCACACCACAGCACCACAGACACTCCTTTAAAACTGGTCTGAGATCATCCATTCATTAGCACATACTGTAATGACTCATCAGAGCTCGTGTGGAGACTTTTTCATCGCTGTTTGGGGTTTTTCAGTGCGCTTTTACGCAAAGGTTAGCTACCTCTCTTTGACAGCAGTGTTCGTCTCTCTAGTGCCGATGATGGTTCCCAAGACAACCGCTGAGACGCTGAAGCACAAAATCAACCCTTCACTGGAGCTCGCCGCACCCCAGGCTGTAGATGTACTTCTATACACACCAGGTACAACACACATACACACACACATGTATGTATTGCTCCTAAGTGAGTCCGGGAACCAAGTAGTCCCTTCAGTGTTCACATTATCACTGCCATAACAAGTTTCAGGTTTCAGGTTTCTCTGCCAGGGCAGTTTCACGGTCCAGAGTTTCAGCTGTGACACCAACACACAATCACTGAGAAATACACAGACATTGCATATGCTTTGTCACCACCACTCTCTCTCTCTCTCTCCCTCTCAGTTTCACTCACTCTGTTTCACTCCAACTTAAGAAAGACTGACCGTCAGAAAGCTGCACATAAAGTTTTTTCACTCTTCCTCCTCCTGTTTCCTATAGAGGGAAGTCAGCTAGAATTTTAAAAATGGATATGAAGGGAAGACTTTTCAGTGGGAGCTGTGACAACACATCAAAGCACAGACGGTGTCAGAGAATCCCATTTGAAATAAGATGATAGTAAAGATTGTCAACATCGGGTGTGATGTTGTCAGTCACTGAGCAAAAGAGTGATAAATCCAGTAAATTATAAAGACCAGCGACAAACACATAAATAAATAAATAAAAGCTGAATAAAATGAAGCGAAGAGACAGAGTGAATACAGGAAGCTGCCACTTAATTTTTTCAGTACTTTTATGTTGATAGTTGAAGAGGTAACATGCTGTTCTGTTTTAATGAATATATCAAAGACTGTTGCATGTTATGGCCTTCATAGAGCCAGATTTCAATACATTTAAACTGAGATTTTGTAAAAATAATGTTTTCAACAGCATCCCTGGAAAACCCTACATGGTGGAGCACTGAAGCTGTTCTTGCAGCCCAAAACCCACCAACCCATCAGGAAATCCAATCATCACATCTGACCTTAAAGCACAAGCATTGTTTACTGTTGTTTAGCCTTTGTATGCAGTCCTCTGAGTTTATTGTGGGATGCAGACAGACTGGCGCATGACATGGCAGGAAGGCTGAGAAGCTTAAAAAGAACCATAAAGTCATGGCCTTCAGTGGCCATCTGGGCCCACTTAGAGACCCGGCTGGTGGCGGACTGACCCCCAGCGCTAACACACTCATGCACACTCATACTCGGTGACGGACACATATTCAGACTCTGTTCAGTTCTTCAGTAGCAGTCAGCTCTTTGGGATTTCTGTTGGTGAAAAGAACAAATCTGTCTATTCAGATCCTCCCTGCCTGCCTCTCTCTGGCTCTCTGGTTTGAATATAGGGCACCGAATTGAATTCCTGGCATCCGGCCAGTTCACTCCTACTTCTCTGCTCCGACTCTCTCTTCTCCACTCTCTTCCTCCCACTTTTTACATCCAACTTCCTCCCCAGCTTTCTCCTCTTCCCCTCCATGTCCCACAGTCCCACTGCCCCACCTCTCCTCCTTGAAATACAGGATATTGCTTGCTTTCTTCCCCCCCCCCCCCCCCCACTAGTGTCACTTTTACATAGCAACAAATATGTCAGAGGAAACTGACCGTTAGGTGAAGCCTGGGTGGAGTCAAGCAGCAGAAAAACAGTTTTGAAAGTGTTTCCATTCAAGCTGCTGATCACATTTTTTCTCTGCCTCCTGAAAGAGTAAACACTGGCAGCTGTAGGCCGCAAGTTTGTGATAAGGTTTTGAGGATTAACTGATCAAGTGTGTGTGTGTGTGTGTGTATTTTTCAGGTCAGTTGTGGGTATCTGTGAGTGGGGGTAAGGTGATGGTTTTTGATGCCTCCAGCTGGTCCCTCACAAACACCTGTCACGTTGGAAATGCAAGAGTGGTAAGGAAAACGCACACCGCAGACACGTGAACGCAACAAGACAAAACATGCACAAGAACACAAACAACAAACAAACACACAGGAAAAGATACGCAAGAGAGCAGGTATGAAGGTGTTCATAAGTTGGGCTGGATGTTTAGATTTCTAAAATGTGTGTGTATAACACAGATAACTGAAAACTGTCAAGCGCTAAAAGTTTTACAACATTTTGAATTCTAACGGCATTGAACACAAGTTGCAGTGTTAGACAAAATCGCTTCTTATTGTTGGAAAAAAAGCTGCCGCTGTCAGTTTTTTTTTTAATGGATAAAAACAGTAGTAAGTCATGCAAAGAATTATGCCCTGTCGGATGTTGTCACTCAGCTCACTGTTTTGGTTATATGGAACTGTAACCATTTTGCATCAGTTACCAACTAGCTTGCATTTCCCTCAGGAGTTGAGGGTTACCAAAAGAGATCTAAAAAGAGACTGAATACTTTACTTAAAATTAACCCTCTGGAGTCATGTGTATAATTGTCCGTTTTTGACTATTTTTGATTTTACCTTTATATTTCAGCTTAGAAATGATTTACCTTGCCATGTGTGGTATCATTTTTTTCAGCACAACCTCACAAGTGTGACTTTACTGTTATTTTTTCATTTTGACATACTGTATTAACACACTGGACCTAAAATCACACAAAAAATATAAAATCCGAGTGGGGAAAAATGCGCTGAAGTGCGCTCAATGCGCTGGTGTTTACTGCGTCTTCTTGCATAAAACTCGCACCAAACGCACACCAAACGTGACGGCAATGTTCAGGAAAAACCATTGCGTATATTGTTTATCATAACTCGGGTTTTACTTGACATATTAACAAAATTTAAAAACTTGTATATAGTTTGAAGTGCCCACTTTCGACACAAATTAAAACTGCACTGTTAGACTGTTTTTGATTTATTCAAATATTTTTGTGCAAGTTGCTGGGATGCGTTTGAGAACCCTTGCTTTGTATGTTGCTCGCAGTAAGATGTCAGCCTGATGTGTTGGTGGTTCAAGGATGTTTGACTGCTTCATATCGCTGGACAGAATCAGCCGATGAACATCACTTACCACTGACATCTCATCCAGATGAAACTGTTTTTTTCACTGTTGTTGCTTCACTTCAGACAGCAACTACATTGTGTTCAGACTTGCAAGCACATGTTCTGGGGTGTGTACAGTTTGTTTTGAATACTTTTAATCCCCTGTAAGACCAAAGGATTTTCTGTTCAAACATCGTAACAAAATAAACAAGTGAAAGTGCCTTAAAGCTCCGTGGAGGATGTTCACAGTAAATGAGGTTAAGGATGAGTGTAAAATTTCAAGACGCCTCTCAGGACTGTGCTAATCACTGACCTCTGCTCCAAGCATGCAGGTCACAGTCACATGAAATATGTTAACCAGCATATGTGTGTGAGACACACACAGTGTGTGTTCTCTATAGGCTCAACCCTAATATTTGCACATGTGCTCTTACTTCTGGAGTGGTTGCTTTGAAGCAGACGGATGATTAAAATAGCAGTGCATGTAGTTCTGTGTTGGGTACGTTTGAATCTGCAAAAACAGACTGTGATATTAGATACGATGGTGCTTAGAGGTTAGTGCGGTAGTCAGCAAAGTGTTGCAATTTATTAGACGATATATATAATATGTTAGAAGGTTACCACCTTGTGGACAAGTTAGGTACTGCATAATGATGTGGCAGGAACTTCTTGATTAATCAGTGACTCCTGTTGTCCCCGCCATGTCAGAAAAACAGTGAGAGGAGTGGTTGCCATTAGAGCCTGATGCCCTGAGGCTTAAGAAAAGATCAGCACAGTAACGTGCGTGTGTTTTGCCAAGTTGCAATGTCACTGAGTTCTCTCTGCCACTGTAGAAAAAGGTCTTGTCACGATTCCTTAAAGCTTACAGCTAATATCAAATTAGACAAAGAACACTAACTCTAACACCAACACCAACAAAGCAGCAAATCCCCATAATTTAGAAGCTACAGCCACCAGATGTTGAATTATTAAAATAGAATTTATTTTCTGCCATTTGGCACCTGAATTATTTGAGCAGTTGTTTCAGATATGCTTTATTATTTGCCTGCAAAGAAACAAACCTTTACATGTTGCAATACTAAAACAAGCATGTAGATCACATGTAAGCCTTTATGTTGCCTCCTCTCAACAGAAGGATAACAGAATAACATTTCCTATTAACAATCCAAAAATTAGCCCCTAATGTTTCTGTAATTTAAAAGTTTTCTCATACGTGTAGAAAAATAGTTATTACATTATGTCGCTGTGTAACTGTGGGTGTTCATCTGTCTGTCCCTCTGTTTGCAGAACTGCATGTTGGGAGTTGATAAGGACCAGGTCTGGATGGGCTCTGAGGACTCTGTTATCTACATCATTAGCATGGTGGCCATGGTCTGTAACAGACAGCTGACTGAACACAGGGCGGAGGTCACCGGACTGGCACTCGACACAGACAAATACAGGTAACACACAATCATGCACACGCACACACACACACACACAGAAATAGAAACTAAAGCTCTGTGTAAACATATAAACATTGGCTATTTCACCAAGTGTATATATTCATATATTTAATAGATTTCTACTGTATATTTTTGATATATGTATAGAAAGCCAGGGTGCAAACCATAGTTTCCGTTGTCCAGTAAACTCTACTTTTTCTGGAAAAATCTGATCAAATCAGCATATTGAAATCTCTCTGATCATAATGTGTGGTAAAAACAATTCCCTTGTCTTAACACCAAATAGGAAATTAATTTTCTGTGGGGCCCAGTTATAAACAAAGTACATGCAGTGGGTATTCGTTGGGGGTGGCTAGGGCCTGTGAGGTAGAGCAGGTCGTCCACCAATTGGAAGGTCCCTGGCTGCATGTCAGAGTGTCTCTGGGCAAGATACTGGACTGACATTTATAACATTTATTTATATTTACCATAATGCACCCCAAAGGCTTATGCCCACTGTGGGATTTTATATGACATAAATGCACATTTGAACTGAACTTTCATGCTGGTAAATGAAATTGTATTCAACTGGGCTGAAGCGACGTGTCTGTCGCTGCGTGTCTGTGACGGTATGTAGAAATCAGTTCTGCTTCAGAGTCACATTTGAAGTGTTCAACTGAACATGAAAAAAACAACCCTGACTTTGTTCTTCAGCCAGAAGGTGGCGTACTCCTGCAGTGCAGAGGGAAGTGTCATGGCGTGGGACGTCGCGACATTACAGGTCAGTTTCAAACCAACACTTTGTTGTACTACAGGAGGCATAAGGTGATTATTCTCCAACTCTTGACAATTCCAGTTTCAAATCAGACCTTTCAGAATAACTTTCTTTAACTTTTCAGTTAAAGAATTTCCCTTTGGGGATAAATACAGGAATTCTGATTCTGATAAGTTTTCATAATTTGCTTCAAACTCAGGTGAAGAGACACTTTCGCCTCTCCTGCGACCGCCTGCAGTCTGTCTCCAGCTGTAACGGAACATTTTGGTGCTGTAAGTTTCACATTCTCACTGGAACATTGAAAACAGGAAACTTGAGAGCTGATGTTGGAAATTAAAAACAGAACTCTCTGTCTGTCTTTCTCTGCAGGCTCCAGGGACAGTATAATGGAAGTGTGGAGGAACGGATCAATGAAACATCGTCTGAGCCTGCCAGAACAGCAAAGAGGATCCACAGCTGCGTTCAGCTCTGTGCTGCTGTTACCTGAGGTACCCCGCAAAAACACACTCAGGTTGAGTTCATCTTTCTGGTGACTTGGTGTGGATTGTTGTGTTTGAGTGTGACTCTTTTTCTACGTTGTTTTGTGGGTGTCAAGAGGGAGGAGCTGTGGAGTGTTTGTGTGGACTCAGGTGAAGTGTGTATTTGGCACATTAAGGACACCAGCAAACCGTTTCACCGTGTGACTCTGCAGGACTGCATGGGATCTTGCTGCATGATCAAAGTTAAAAACCAGGTTAATACACAGGAGTACTCTGCACACGCACACATAAAAGACATGTAGGTGCTTTGTAATCCTGGCAGTGACCCCCCCTCCCTTTGTTCTCTCCAGGTGTGGGTTGGCGGTGTTGGCCGCAGTTCTACCAAAGGGAAGATTTACATCCTGGACGCAGAGCACCACCAGGTACTGAAGGAGCTTCACGGCCACAATGACAAGGTGACGGCGCTCTGCTCTGCCGAGGATCGGTACGTCCTCAGCGGGGCTGGAAAACACGATGGAAAGATCGCCATCTGGAAGGTGGAGTAGAGCGGCTGAGTGTCTGGAAAAGGACATTTGGCACAGAGTGTGTGGAGTGTCTGGAAAAGGACATTTTTAAAGATGGAGTTTTTAATGCCATATCGTTATGAACGAACAAAGGACCAAAGGGTTAAGCGAGACAGAGTGACGATCTGTGTTCGACTTGAATCTCAGAAATATTACGCAACCATATGACAGTTATGTCATGAAGCAACAAGTTTACATACGGAAGCACCAGCGGAGCAGCTTTTCCCAGCTGCTACGAGGTCTCACAGTTAGAAATACTAACAGTACTAATGTGTTATTTTTCGAGAATATGAAGGAAGAAGAAGACTGAACAAAGGAAAAGTGGGCGCAGGAAATTCTGCTGGATATGTTTTGTTAATCCAAAGTGCTTCACGTTACTGAAGGTTTATGCATTTTATAGTGTTGTCATTTCTTATTTAATGCCGTTTGATCACGCTAGTATTATTTGGGAATAATAATTTGTGACTGAGCCGCCTCTGCAGCTGTGTTTCTACACCTCAGACTACCCTGAAAACCAAACTTCTGTCACTGGAAATTTCACCATCACTATGTGACATTTACTCAGAAGTTATGCTGGAGAGTGAAGGAAAGATGATGCAAAGTCGAGAGCTGGACTCAAAGTCATTGTACAGCAATACATGCTGAAAGGTTTAGTCCTGCAGCAACCGGGATCTGATGAAAACACAGAGAATAAGGACTAACCCCCCCCCCCCCCAAAGTGTTTAGCACTTGTATTTCTTTCCCAAACCCTTACCTCATTGTTAGACAGTTTCTACATTTTTCTTTATTTATTTCCCTACAAGACTGGTTTTATCTGTTATCTGATTTTAACAAGTACATTTTCTATGGAGATTGACAGAAGACCGGACTTTCTATTTATGAACTGCGCATATTTGCATCCTGTGCATTTATAACGATTTGTGATCAGTTATTAGACTGAAGTTTTCTTATTTTTACTTTTTTCTTTCGCAGCCATTTTTTTCTCTCCAAAATGTTAACTTTCTTAAATTCTTGAACTGTATTACATTTTTCCTAACACAGTTAAGAAGTAGACATTACAGGTGGGATAATTTCAGTTCATATCACCTGAAGTTCATTCAAAGAGTCAGTTTATCTTTTATTAATCTATTTATACACTGTACATGCATGGTGAACATAAGATATATTGCTCTTGTAAACTGGTGACAATGCAGACATCTCAACCATTGATGTATTTTGTGCTTTATGAATATTGTCTTCATTGACTTTTTATAAGACTTCATAGAAAACTTTGTAATATATCCAAGACTGTTAGCAAGATTTTCTAGTATTTAACCAAATGGTAAACAAAGCAAATACACACTTTTTAAAGGGAGTCCTCGGATTGTCTTTATTTTCAACCAGAGCAAGTTTCACTTTGGTCTCTGTGCGAGTGGTTCCCAACACGGAGGACTCAGCTGTAACTTTTCAAACATTCCTCAGGCTTTTCCTGTCGTTTATCGGAGAATTACAGGAAAATTCCACAAATAAAACAGAAAAAAGAAGAATAAGAAAAACAAAAGCTCTTGTTGACCTGCTCAAAACACATATACATAATGCAACTGGTCCCAGGTGGATGTGCTTCAGGTCACAAGCCAAAGAAGTTTAAAAGCTAACAAAGCCGCCTTAAAGATTTTTCTGGTCTTACTGTTTCCATCCCAGAACTGCATGCTTTGTGCAAATGATTTTCTTTCCAGTTTTTCTGCACTTCCTAAAAATCACCAGGAGGTGGTGCAATTTGATACTAAGTGAAGGTGGTTAGTCAGTGGACTCAAGGTTGAGTTTATGGAAGTTTTACAAATTAGAAGTGACTATATCTTTATAATGAGGTTATTTTCTTTTTCAATTAATCTGCCTTTTTTTTCTGTGTAGGCTAAATGATTAGCTGCTTTGTCTAAAAAAAAAATGCCAGAAAATAGTGAAATTTTCCCACTACAATTCTAACTACAGTCCAAAACCCCCAAATATGCAGTTTTTATTCATATATGTGAAAGAGAAGATGCAAATCCTCACATTTATAGAACAGAACAAGGAAAATATTTAGCATCTGAGCTCGAACGTAGAAGCTATTTGACTCCTGCGTCCTCTGGCTGGACTGCAGGGTGCTGGAGTGATATGAAGGAAAAAACATAAAGCTCTGACAGACTGCGTCCTGCCTTGATCAGGTGCTCCTGAGCAAAACACAAGAGTCCCTGCAGGGCTGCTTCTCGGTACATGACCTCTGACCTGCCTGTGGAGCCTGTCAGGGTGCTTTGGCGTCATACAAAATTCCCTTCCGAAGTCCCTTAAAATGTGTGTGTGGATGTACAATTATACGTGTTTGTGTCCATGTGTGCTGGATATTGTTTTGTTACATAAAGCCATAAGCAGCTGTTAATCTCTCAGCATGCACTCATGGCTCGGCTGCAGTGGAAGATAAGTTGTTTTCTGCGCCTCCTGCAGCTCTTAATCAGTTTCCTTCAATCCATAAAGTTTTAACTTCCCACAACTAAGAGCTATACTTAAGAGGGAAAAAAAAAAGAAAGACACACAGCGGCTGTTTGTGCTGCAACTCAAAACCTGACATAAAATGTTAAAGCAGTAGTCAACAGGGGCACCGTTCTCTGCAGTGAAACGTTCCCTTAGCTCAACCTACCAGGGCTGCAGGGAACCTCAGAGACATCATATCGCATGTCTCTTGTCCAAATCCGTGGATGGGCAGCTTACGTGCAGAGAGGACGAGACCGTTTCCCAGAGCCAGCACGGCGGTGCTCGCAGCTCTCCTGCTACTAACATCACAAAGTAGAAAGTGAGCTGAATGTCCACACAGCGCAGGCATAACATCAGCAAAACATATCGACACTAATGCTAACTACCTGCATTTTTCTTCGTCCCTCTCTGGTCACAACTCATTTTGTTTTCCAGATGTCGTTCTTCTGACCTTCTCCTCTTTGCCTGTTTACACGTCAGCATATGGCAGATTTACTGCCCCCTTCACCCCCACCTCCATCTCCCCGTTTCCTCCTCCCCTTGTCCTGTGCACGAGCACCAGTGCCACCTGTTGCTGATATGCTCGGACAGTGTTCCTGTGTGCAAACACTGTATTTTTCATTTTTTCAGCACACACACACAGAATGGACAGCTAGCAGACAAGCTGTTTGCTAAATTTGATGATAGGAGGTGTATTAGATCAGAATTACCGACCCCACCTTTAAGTGTGTGTGTGTGTGTGGAGGGGGATTTCAGCTGCTGGAGGCCGCTGTACTGAACAGGCCAAATTGCACTCAAATTGAAAGAGAATTGCAGCAAAAGAGAGTAACATCAACCAACATAGTGACAAACTCTTGTCTTTTTGTTTTTTTAAAGACCTGTCCACAAAAACACACACATACACAAGCAAACTCACACATCTTTTGCTTTTACCGTCTTTATAGAGTTTCAGAATGATCTGGAACACAAAGCTTCAGTATGTAGCATTGGACAGCATAAAAAGTAACACCACAGCATGACTTTTGTACATTATGTCCACATTTTGAATGGAGCCGCTTGTCTCGAACAGTCATATGAATCTTATTGCATTTCAGGAGTTTAATGAATGCTATTAGCACAAACAAAGTACATGAAAGATTGCAGTGTGTACAAAAGCGTGTTGGTTGCCAGTTCAAGTGCTAAAGAAAATGGCCCTGCTGACTTGTGGATTACGTCACTGTTGTGTTGATTTTTTTTTTTCCTCCTTCATAAACAGTTTCTCCTGTGGTTTATTTTATTAGGGATTCAAGATCAATTGTTGAACTAACTAGTGGATTAATTGATTGGCAGATTATTGATGAGAAAAACCTTTAATCACTGATTCATAATTTAAGCCCTTTAAGCAAGAATTACAAAGATCCACTTTGGTTCCACACAGCTGGTGACAACTGAGGAAAGAACGCTTTGATTAATATGTGATGAAAATAATTCAGTTACTGCTACAATCCCTGTTTGATGTTTGCTCATTATTTTGTGGCCACGTGTTGAGCAACTGACCTGAGGCCACATATACTAATGTGAACTCTGCTCACCACTAAAGCACAGTATAAACTGAAATAATATGGGGTGAAAAATGCATTAGTAAATGCATACATAAAGCCTCTTCTTGTAGACAAGCCCTGAGGAAAAATCTGATTTTAAGGCCATTTTTTATTTTGGTTTATATTACTCTCATGTGCTTCATGAGAGTGGAGTCATCTACGTGTAGTGAGTATTAAGAACCTGGGCCATTTTTAACATCTCAAAAAACATACTTAATGTTTATCATTAACTTATTATAATAAATATTAAATGTATTAATTTATGAGAATGGCTTATGAACATGATTCTGAACTGATGTCATGTGTCAAAAATCTGTCCCACATTGCACATTTGAAGTCAATAACCCCTAGCTGTAAAATAAGGTTAAAAATCACACATATGCGTGGATTTGTACTTCTGTTATGGATTATCAGGAGTTTAGAACTTTGTTAAGGGAGGGGTTTCCACTTTAATACTTCATTTCACATTACAGGGTTGTAATAAGGTCAGATTAAAGAGGGAAAAAAAATGTACTGTGATGCAAGTGATGCATTAACGTGTGAGCAGTACTGAGCAGTATGTCTCTCTCTCAAGACAGAGCTGATGATATGTTCTGTGTGCAATCATTATTCTTGTTTTTATCTTGTTGTTATCATTGCACACACTCAGATTTACACAAAAGAACCAGTAACCATCGTGCATCACCTTGTTTATTGTCAGCTTAAAACCAAGTCTCCCTCCTAGCTGACTCTTAATCAAATTAATGTTTTGTTATGCTCAAATAAAGGGAGGAAAAAAAACAATAATTGTAAAAGTTAGCCCATTAGAAGCTATAGCCTCACTGATAGAAGGCCTTCAAATGAAATGTAGTGCTTTAAAAGAATAATGTAGCATAAAAAGCATTTATTCAAGTTAGGCACATGTACTTGACTTAAATAAAACTAGTTGTGTAAACAAATTTTCTAACGCAGAGTAATTTTTACGGTATTCCCCTTTAAATACTCAGCCTCTGCACTTTTTTGTATACTACCGCAAAGACCCCGCCCCTTTATGCAAACGACGCGTGACGTCGACGGAAGCCAGTTGCTACGTATCTTCTTCCGACAGATAGTCCTTTAAAGGCGTATTTAAAGCCCTGGCTTCAGTTGCAGGAGTAGCGGACAACCTATGCAACAAAAGCCGCCGCGGAGCCGAGCGACTCTCCGATAGCTCAGCGGACAACAAACACGAAGCCGGCGGCTGACACAACCCGGCGAGGTGAGCTCGGTGTCCGGTCAACACACCGGCTACAAGAGGGGACGAATTAAAATATTTTGTAGCCGCTGCTGGTCGGCTCAGACAGGCGGAATACACAGCATCTCAGGTTGCTGCTGCAGAGAGAAGAGGAGGAGGAGGAGGAGGAGGAAGAGGAGGGGAGGGGAGCATTTACAGTAGTTTCTGTAGGCCTGTGACAAAAACAAAAAGAGAGGAGAAGTGCAGGCAGCCTGGACAAGGTCATAATTAGGCTCCAATTATAAAGTGCTTTATAATTAGCATCTGTAAGTGGCGCTTGAATGTAAAGCAGGTGAAGGAGGGTTTAAAAAACACAGAAAAACGCTCAGCACTGCAGTTTGCAGATGCAAGACATTTAGCTGTGGAAAAAGCTTACTTTCCTTCAGCGCTTTGTAATTAACCAGGAAGAGTCAGCACATTGTAGCCGAGTGAATGACACACCTGTGACTGGAGGAAAACATCAGAGCCAAGAGTTTCTGCGCTTGTCATTTTAAGACAAAGACAAGCTCAGGAGTGTCCTTGTTTGTAATTTACTGTTCATTGTTTTCCCTGTCAGTCTTCTGCTGTGTCACCAGTTGTGGATATGATGCAGCTAGTCTGCAGTTAGACTTCAACATGAAAAATGAAAAGACAAGTTGATCAACGGAGAGAAAATCTGTCAGTAATAGTTTTACAAATTGGTTCATCATATAAGTCGTTTGTTAAGCAGAAATGCCAGAAAAACATGCGGTATTTGCTGTGTTTGTGTTTTATAATAGTGAATCGAATATCTTGGCATTTTTTGTGGGGGGGGGATAAAAACAAGCGAGTACAAGACATCATCTTGTACTTACAAACTATAGCCCAAGCGATTAACAGAAACATCCATATAAGGAGCAGGAGATTAAAAAGATAAACAGTTTTTTATTAAAGTGATATAAATGTCAGAGTTGAGATAAAACAAAGAGCTCCTTCATCTTTATGTTTTGTCTTACTTAATCTTTTTCAGAGTACTTCCAGTCGATACTGCTTAATTGTCTGATTGGTTTGAAGGATTATCTAATATATTATGTGTTTGAGTGCTCGCAGCTCCATCAGATTACCCGTTCAAAGGCAGAGTGATAGGAGAGAGAGCCTTCGCTTCAAGCATTTTGCCTGTTTGTGTGTGTGTTCTGGTTTATTGGCAGCCACTGATTTATTTTCATGCTTGTGCGCATGCTGTTGTGTTGGGCGCTGTATTGATTTAATGTATGTGTGTGTGTGTGTGTGTGTGGGGGATCTTAACAATGTTTTTTGTGTGTTCAGGTACGACTGCAGGCCTTAAGATCGCAGCCTGGACCAAGAAACGACGTCTCAGAGACATTTATGAAGCTTTCAAGGCCTTTTGGTGAGTGCTCACACACACACACACACACACACAAACACTAACACCAATTTTGCGTTTAACATTTTTACATTGGGACATAAAGTTCTCTGTATGACTGCTATTTTGCTGTTTGGTCTCGTAAATCTGCTCAGAAACAAAGGTCTCAAAGAGAGATGCAAATGGCCACCAGATGTTCTTCCTCCATTGTCTTTAAAGTAATGTGTTTCTGTTCTGCTGAAAAACCACAACCAGCACGAGCAGAACAATACGCGTTAGATCTGCAATATGTGGCGCGGTCTGATCGCGGTTTCTGGGCTGAATCTGACCTGACAGGATTTGTGCACACCAACACATACTGTGCACACGTCTTCCTTAAGTATCTCCTTGTGTCAGCGTCTTGCTTTCAGAATGCTGCGTTGCGTTGAGTGCCAGGGACCGACCGGTTGAGCTGAAGTGAAAGCAATCAACTTCCTCTTGATGAAATGTTTGCTGACTATCAACTGCTGCTTAGTCAGCATTGGGTTATTACCGCACAGTCAAGCACACAAAATGTAGCCAGACACGACTGGTCACACGCAGATAGTCACATGAACGCACACACACACAAACACACACACATAAACTCAAGCACCTAAATGTACTTAGCAAATGCAAACAGAGCATACACCCTCAAATTGTAGCTCATCTGCCCACATTCAAATATTTTGATACTTTGCATGCAGGACTGGGATTCTATTTCCATAAACAACACATAAATACTGTCTTGCTGTGCTACCATCATAAACACAAAGTACATTCCAGTCTCACACAAACACGCTCCTGTGTCGACGACGGACAAGTGAGGATGAGATCGAGGTTTGAAGTTAACATAGAGTTATTAAGAAAATGTGTAAATTTGGTGCCGCATTGGATGGGGGTCATTTCTGTGGACGGCGACAATCATCTCCGTCTGAATTCTCATCATTTGTGTCAAAACTAATCCACCAGTAATGCGCTCCAGTGTTTCGATGACACCCTGCACCCCTGGAAAGGCTGAGCCAGGCTGAAATGTTTTGCCAGGAGTTGAAGCGATCGAATTGAAAATGCGGCTCTTCTTTTCCGGTTCAAAACCCCCTGTTTTGCCACAATTTGATTATAGTTTGAAGTAATGCTAATCCACGTTTGCCTTTCTCTGTCCGTCATAAACACACAGCTGATCTGGCTTTCTTATGAGATAGAGAGTTAGGACTGTGTTTTCCCACCTCTGATCAGAGAGCAGGACTTCGTGTACGAGTGTGTGTGTGTGTGTGTGTTTGTTTGACGTCTCACTTACATCAACGCCATCAATAGCTCCCCTTATCTCTACGAGATCTTACACAGTCACACAGTCCTTGCGACTAAAAATGCTGTAGTGTTGTTGGAGTCACGGTATCAGACAGCTGAGGCGAGAAACATGACGGGTTGCCGCTCTGCTTCCAGTCGGTTTGAATCGAGTAAAGATCAGGCGCAGCCGTTCACTAGTTTGAGGAGTTGTGCGCTTTCTCAAGACAGATCAGGACTAACGCTGATGTGGAATAAGAACGGAAAGTAGATGTTAAAGTTGGATGGGTCAACAAAGTTATAGATGTGTGCGTTTACGGCGAGCCGAATTGCAGTTGTGTCTGTTAGTGGGGGAGATTATCAGCCACGCTGCATGCATGGCTTGTTGGTTTTCTTTTTGTGGAGGACTGTTATCAAAGACAGATGGCTGCACTGTTTTTAGCCCTGACTTTGAGTTAGAGGACACGCTCTCTATAGCCAGAGAGATTGTCAATAAAATAAAACATCCTCCAGGAAAAGAGACTGTCCACTGTTTGCGTGGTCTCCTGTCAGCTGTCTTGTCCACCATTTCTCCTTTTTTCTCCAGTCTCTTCCTGTCTCTGTCAGTCTCTCGCATTTGTTTCTTCTTCCTTTTTTGTTTCCATTTTAAAAGAGTTTAAACCCCAGTGTTGCACCCGGAGGCCTTTTAAGGTCTGTAAGTTTATCCCTGGTGGTTTGAAGTCATCACTTAACAGGAACAGTGAGGGGGATAAAAAGCAGGCTGATGTTCACATTATCACCTGAGCAGAGGTTTAGAGGCTGAGATTTAGAGTTTACCCTTAACCTAAAAAACAGCGGTTGGAAAAACCCACACAAGGTGCATTTAGCAACACTTCTGCTCCTTCTCATTGTATCACAAGTTCTTCCTCAGCTGGTGGTTCCTCAGTTTTTTTCTGCCAACCACAGTTTTCAACGTCAAGAATCAGCTTTCAGTTTCAACTTTCAGGCTGGCAAGGAAGAAAAGTCCTGAAAGTGATCAGAAGAATTTAATTCCATGACAACGGGATGAACGTGCTTCAGAGTCATTCACTGTTAGATTAAAGGTCGCCTGTGCTCACGGTAATTTGTGAAGAAAACTACTGGTTTTGTACAAAAAGGGTAAGCTGGCTTATGTCCCAGTGTTTTTCAGCAGCTTTTGGAGGTGTGAAATCCTGTTAATAGTCACGTGTGAAGGAACAGGACTGTTCACCTTCAAAGTAAAAAGACCAGCACCAGAAAGAGTCAAAATTTGACATTTCAAAAAACAATGAAAACGTTAATACCTGTTAAAGGCGCAGTAAAACAGACTGCCTTGCTCAAGGTCAGCGTATTCATTTTCCCTGCTATTTAGAGAAATGGACCAGGAGCCTGAAGTCTCTGCAGAGCTCCCATTGCAGTTTTAAGGAACAAAAATGCACCAAAAAGTTACAGGGAAGGTCAGATTTTTCCTTGAGCACAGTATTTTGCACTCAAGGCCAACTTCTCACTGGTCAAGCTGCTGCACGTCATTGAAGTTTCTGCCTCCAAAGTTTTTTTTTTTTTTTTTTTTTTTTCCAAAAGTCATCTTATCCTGCAGTGGAGATGTCCTTGTTGAAATCAAATAAAGGAAATGTACTCTTAAGACATCATTTTGGGTTTTCTCCAATCACTGTTCCCATCTTCACTGACTCATCTCGAACATAAAATGTTCCAGGGCAAAATGAAGTCAATTAAATTGCCAGAGAACCCGTCTGGATGCCAGAGACGACTGGCAGCGAGTCAGATTCGCTTTGTGTGGTGCATCTTGGTATTGCACCTTCTTTGTGCTATTTGCTGTGTCACAATTCAGAATATACCTTTAGATGAATGGAATGCATTATATAAGCCTTTTGACAGGTCGAAGTGTAGTGCTGTGATGATGCTGTGGTTGTCTCAGAGACAGGGTGTGTAGACCAACAGCCTCTGCTTTTTGTTTGCTTTTTTTTTGTCAGTATGTCACAGTGTCCTGGAATGTTGTTGTCTTCAAAATCAAGATAATGTTCAAACAGGTTTTAATAGTCAGCTGGTGCTTTGTATCCTGAAGCACACACACTATGTTGTTCTATGTAATATGCAAAGCAATATTTTACCACAGCATGCAGTTTAATTGAACCTTTATCTCATCTTTCATCTTTCAAGTAGTTCTCTAATTTCCCCATTATGTAACCAATGACTACCTTCATTCTCAATAACGTTGCAGATTATCCTCCTGATTAAATCACAATTTCTCCATACCAGTGGTTACTTCTTCGCTTTGTGTTTGTGTTGTCTGACCAAGATACTCGGTTTAATATCACAGAAAACTAAGAAAATCAGCAAATCTTCACAGGCTGAAGGCACAGATTCAGTGATTATCAAAATAATTTTTGTGGCCTGATTGTTTCAGATGTCTTTATGTCTTTAGGATTTACAGACTGTATTGTCTGAAAGGAGCTGCACAGAAAGACCCATAGTCAGATATCCAGGGTGAAAGAGGAGAACAATAACTGGCTGTGTGCCAGTAATGTCATTAACACTGTTAGTAATACTGCACTCAGACTAATGGACACACACTCAAGGATACACTTGTTCCCCTTTGAGTTAATTTTCCTGCTGCAGAAGAAAAACGTGGCGTCATTGTGGCCATTTTCACAGAATAGAAGTAAACTGATCACAGAAACAGATGCAAAATCATCCCGTAGCAGTGGTGTACTAAGGTGAAAAACTTGCTCTGTCGTATTCTGTCCCTTTGTTTATCTTTTGTCATGATTTGTGTTTTTTTGTCTCTCAGCAGTATGGAGGGCAGCCAGACCGACAGGTTTTATTGTAGCCTCCCCAAGATAAAATGCATGCGATGCCGTGTGTCTCATTTGTTGGACTTGAAATATTGTTTATATTTGGATTGTTTTTTGTACTTATAAAAAGATTTTGTTTTTGTTTTGTTTTTTTTGGATGACCTCAGAGAAAGCTATTCGCTCTGAGTCTTTGGTGAGGTATTTGGTAAAGTCGTGAGTCACCACAGCGTGCCTGGTGCCAGATTCGATCATAACATTATGCTGTCGCCGCTGCAGACGAAAAACATTGCAGAGCCTGAGCCATGTTTGAAAGCCAGTTAGTAGACTCGACCTGCTATTTTAATTTGCATGTTTTGTTTTGTTTTGTAGTATCTTGTGGTTGATTGCGAAAAACTACTGGCACATTGCTTTGCCATCACATGTCACATTGCATTGTTGGATTGGGACCTGACTCTGCTACATCCTGTAGGGAGTAATAAATCAGAATTTGGAAAGCACAGTGAAATAGCACACATGTTAACCCTCTAATACACAGAGCCGCTTCAGGGTGCTGGTCCTAACCTAAAACAAATGGGCACGTTTTGATTGTTAGACCCTTTTCACTGATTTGTAACGCCGTCGGACTGCTTTGAATGTAGCTAGACACCATATTTCTATGATTTCAGTGTGCTGATGATGTTTTGGTCATTGTCGAAAAAAAAACAGATCCATCTCACATTTTTGACACATGAACACAGAACAGTTAAACCAAATAACATTTGGTAAATCATTTGATGCATTTAGCAGTAGCAGATCAGTTATATTTTGCATGATAGTATATTACCTGCATTTAACAATAAATTCTGTCACTGGTTTTACTTGGTTCGTGGTGTCACCCTTGTGTACTTAGACTTAGCTTAACATAATTCATATATCTGTTCATATTCATTTGACTTCTGAAAGCACAGTCATGGTGTCTAACTGGCACATGAGTGGGTGGTGAAATGTTAGCAATGAACTATGCTGTGGTGAGTAATTTCACATACCGTAGCCTCAGAAGTTGGACTGCATTTTTGTGCAGAATTTTGTATTCGTGTTGATCTTATTTACACACTTAACTCTCATTAATGCAGCAACTTTATTTGGTTTATCTCAAAATATTTAAAAAAAAACACATTTCTTTTGTAGATTGTTATTTTATTGCCCTCAGGCTTAGTTTGCCCTTGTTAGTTCACATGCCCTGGTGGCACACATCAACTGACGTGTCGCCAGTTTTCAGATACACTGTGCGCGTGTGTGCGTGTATGAGTGGGTCTGTTTGTGTGTGTGCACATGCGCACGGTTAAAAGGCAACAGAGGAGTGAAGGTTTGGTGAGATTTTTGACACGATTTGCTCAGTATCATACTTAACGCTAAATCAGTTCCATGTGCCGGTCCTCATTCCTGTCCTGCTCCAACATGGAAACAACATTCAGGAAAAGGAGCAAAACAAGGGTAGAAAGTTGACCTTCATCTTTCATCTCATCTCGACAGCTGTTGATATATCAGCTTTTTTATTGCTAATTGGCAGGTTTTGTTTTCAGCAGCCTGACAACACGGGATTATAGAGAACAAGATGTTCCTATGTGGTTAAAAAAAAACAAAAAACTGCCAAGCTTGAGTTATGCTACACCAAAAACCTAAATCAAATGTTACCACGGTAATAATAGTTTACGTTGTAATTGTAATTTTGGTGATTTGACAGACTGTGTGTATGTCTGAGCAAAAGAGATGCAGGTCAAGCAGTTTGGTGCTGTTCATTTCATTTGGCCTTTATCAGTATCAAGCATGCATATGTACATGGGGAGTGTGTGTTTGTGTGTGTGTATGTATGTCAGCTCTACAGTGGAATATTCCATTAGACATGTGGGTGGGGTTAAAACTTAACCATTTTTAGTTCTTGTACAGTCCTGAACAGGTCTGTGCAGGCAGTAACAATTCCTTTGACTTTTTGGTCAACCTTGCTGTGTGTTTGTTACAGGATTAAAATACCAGTTTTTATCAGTACCTTAATGTTTATCTGCTTTAAGTTGGCTAATGTGTTGCTCTGAGGGGGTTAAGTGTGTGTTTATTAACGAGGTTTGAACTGATGCAGATTTGGTTTAGTATTTTTCGTTTTGCTGACTGACAGACGGTGTTTCTTCACGCTGCGGCTTGAAAAGAAATTAAATAAACACGCTCACAAATGGTGAGATACATAGAGATACAAGGCAGTAGACCTATATCACTTCATTGTGTGCTCTCTTTTAGTTTTTTTTGTTTTGTTTCTGTCTCCTGTTTGGCTTGCTCCTCCCTTGTGGGTAAAGGCCTCAGGGGGCCATAAGGGGGGGAGGATACACCCCCACCCCCAAGGCAGGATGCTTGTGGGGAGGTTCAGTGTTGGTTGGAGATACTGTCCTCAGAGTGGTGTGTTACAGTCTATGTGTGAGTGTGTGGGTATGCGTTGACGGTGACACACACCACAGCAACTTGACTCTGCTGTAGAAGTAGGCCAAGGCTGCTGTCAGCAGCTTGTCAAAACCTCACTGCATCCAGCTTCAGGCGTTCATACCTGCAGGAGTTATCACAGCTTTTTAACATTAGAAATCTGCAGTCGTTGTTTCTGTTAGCACGATAGTTGTCCGTCAGCAGATTAAATGAAAATGGAACTGACATTGACATCCGCTGTCTGGACGCACTCAGATCAGCTGGCAGTGGATTAAAATGCAACCCTGGTTCCAAAAAAGTTGTGACGCTGTTTAAAATGTAAATAAAAACAGAATGCAGTGATTTGCAAATCCTTTTGACCTACATTCAGCTGAATACGTTACGAAGACAAGATATTTAATGTTCAAACTGAGACTGCTAAATATGCACTAATTCTGAATGTGACGCCGGCTGTGGGACAACAAAAAGCACCTGTTTGGAACATTTGACAGGTTAACGGGTTAATTGGTAACAGGTTTTAGTATCATGATTTGGTATGAAAGGGTCATGGTGGAGTAAGGTTCACCAAATAGACCCAACAGTTTAAAAAAAAACATTTCTCAACACACAGTTTTTAGAAATTCAGAGAAATCGATGATCCATAATCAGAACATGTATGTAATTCTCCGGTCAGAGCCCTCGACTAAGGCTTAGTATAGTTAAGTAATATCTGGAGTCTGTCTTATGGCACTGTAAGATGGGTGCCTATCGCCTATCAGTGATGGATCAAATGCAAAGAATAAGTTTTAACTACCTTGTACCGACAAATAAAGATTACTCTTCTTAGGAGGTTTTTCTTTCAATATCATCAGCAGATTCAGAGAACCTGTAGAAATCTCTGCATGCAAGGGGCAAGACAGAAAACCAACACTCGTTGGCCATGACCTTTAATCTCTCAAGTGACACTGATGGTATGACGATGGTAAGGCTGTGGCATGGATAACCTGAAACCATGTCAATGCTAAAAGGTACATATAAGGTTTTGAGCACAGTATACACTGCCATCCAGGCAGCATATTTTTCAGGGCCGCCCCTGCTTATTCCAGAAAGACAAATTGTAAATAGCTGGCTAAAAAACAACAAAAAAACAAAACAAAAAAAAAAACAACAAACAAACTTAAAGTCAGTCATGTTTTTCTCTTTTCAGAGCAAAATGGATTAGCTAGCTAGCTAGCTAGCTGTGTTGTGTTAACTACTCTGAGTGTGTGTCAGTCAGAGTGATAACTAGCTAGCCTATTAGCCAGCTGGGCTAAAAATAAACACAAGGATGATTGAGCTATTAGTGGCTGCAAAGCTAATTGACACAACATACAGCAGACTTCTCTCTTCTCATGTCTAATAACCTAAGAATAGACCTTAGCCCCATTTGAGCCTAGGTGACCTGCAGTCCAGCTAACACCAACGCTGCCAAGGGAGAGCGGTCAAGCAATGTCAAGTTTAACAACAGTAAATATGGATCCCAATGCTAGCTTGTGAACACAGTGTTAAGCTGAAGTTTTCTTGTTGTTTAGTGAAAATATTGATCAGTTATCTAACAAATACTATCTTGGTTTGCACATGTGTTCTGTGCACTTTATAATGGGTGCAGTATCATGTTAATCATGACTTTGGCTGTTCTGAATTTGGAGCATTTATCCATTTATTTAACAAGGATTTTTATTAGATTTTATTATCAATATTAGATTTATTAGATTAGTCCCCTTTGCAGCCATGTTGGTGCTAGTTTGCTGTTGTCCCTTATTCTAGGATATTAAGGCTATGAGAAATTACCTTATCTGCAAGTTCTTTTCTTCCGCTGTTCGTAATTATAATCTGAACAATAAGTAAATGTGGCTTATGCAAGCATATTAATTTCACAAATGAACTTGCCTTCTGGCTTTTTAATTGAGGTGAGTAGTTTCATTGAAATTTAGTAGAATTGCCATTAATTGTTTTGACTGACCTCATTTCACAAGAGACTCCATTTCAAATATTTTTGTTTTTTCTTTGAATTTAAATTTTTAATTAAATGATGCTCTTGTTTTTCTTGTAAAGGCTCAGTCTATGAGTAAATAAAAAAGATTTCAGTCCACTCATATTGTAATTACATAATATACTTCGTATTCATAGGGAAAAAAACAACTCTACTCCAGTAAATCCTACCACAGTGGTGATTTTACTGTGCTAGTTCACAAAGCAGTGCAGTGACCATGTTGCATTTTGAAATGATGCCCTTAAATTCTCACAACGGTGCTGTATCTAGATATACCTTACTAACTTCAAAGACACAACACCTGAATGAATCTTGAGTCGTTCTTTATTTTATGGTAGAGTGACTAATTAAATTTGACCTGCCTGTCAGTTTAACTTTACAAACTTCAGACAATATCAGCTAACTTGTCATCTTATCAGCCACAACGACCAAACGTTAAAGTCAGTGAAAACATTTAACTGCTGTTTTGAGAGGAGGCAGCTTCGAGGTTCAGGTGAGATTGGAGATTAATTTAGAGCTGTTAGGGCGTCAGGGGGATAAAACCAAGTCAGTGGGAGGTTCTCACATGTTTTATTATGTGTGTGAGTGAGTGCGTGCATTTATGTGGACAGCAGGTATATTACGTCATATTCATACCAGCCGTTATAGTGCTATAAGCCCTGTGTTATGAGTAAGGGATTTGTCATTGACGCTAGTGCACGTTGATACACATGTGCCCCCCCAACCCACCCCTGTACTCTCTGCACTGCAGCAGCACTGCACCATAATGCACACATTCAGTCTCTGTTTATCTCACTCTCCCCTCTCTCCAGTGCTTATCCCTGCCATCTGCTTCCCAAAGCTGGGAATATGGTTATTTTTCAGGGGAATATTACCAGCAGCGTGGGAATGTCGATGTGTCTGTGTGCGTGCGTTGCTTTGAGGGGGGAACTGTGTGATTACATGTTTCTCTGTGGGCGTAGATGTCCTGGAACTGCTTGCCTTTGTGTGTGTTTGTGTGTGTGAGAAAGTGTGTGTGTGTGTGCATGTGAAGACGGGGAAAAAGAATGCAGCTACGACTGAAGAGTCCCTGTACTCCGGTCACTCTATCCCAGTAAAAGACAGAGCCAGCAAGACAGAAGACTTAACATCTGTCAGTGACATTTAGCTCAATTTCTTCACACACACACACACACACACACACACACACATGCAGTTATTACACATGCATTAAACAGTACCCATCAGATGTTATGGACTTTCTTCTGTGCTCAAAACACTTTACTTGAGCCAACTCAAAAACAACTCCAGTTTAAAAACACCTGACTGTGAATAAGCATCATTTACTCAATATTGTCCTCACAGTAACAGTAGTTTTATACTAAAGCTATGTACATATGTAATATTATATAATGCATATTAAAGAGTAAAGGAAATAGAAAATGTATCTACATATGTGTACACAGTTGTTTTTAGTTTTGATGAAAGTTTTAGTGATTATTTATTTGCGCATATAACTGTTCTACCATAGAAGAAGCTAGCAGATAATTCCCACCTAAAATGGCCGCACTAGTATATAAGGATGTACGTATATGCATACATTCAAAATAATACATATGTATACACACTATATCAGTAGATGTAATCAGACATAAGAAACAGCACTACGACACATTTTAAGCTCTGCGAATGAAAAGTAGTTTCTTGGGCTGACACTTTATATCTTCCAGTGGCAATTTATGAAGCCAGATTACAGTATTTCCCAGATTTTTTTTTTTTTCTACCAGATGGGATTTCTTGGATTTCACAGATGCTCCTAAATCAGACCAAATAAAGTGTCAGTTCGGGTCATTGGGTCTGTCTTTGTTTGAAAAATTGTAGTGTAGTGTCTTTCTCTGGGGTAACAAAATACTCCTCTCTTTATTTTCATTCACTGTCCGTCCTTTTTTTTCTTTCCTTTTTGTCTCTCACACGCATGCAGATCTCATACACAAAGATCCATAGGCCACAGCACTATGTAAACTTGATCCTGAGGTCTTCTGTCCTGTAATCTATATCCAGCCCTGGTATGGGTCAGTGCTGTTGTGCGTCATGCTGGCAGGGCGTTCACGTGCCTCGCCGGTGTGTGACACCAAAACTCATGTCCAGAATACAAGCTGATGGAATAGCGACAACTCAGATGACAAACAAACACACAGTCACTCATTAAGGGATTCACAAAGAATGATGTTGTTCAGTTCAACTAATAAAGTTCAAAGGTTTATAAGGGGGTGGTATAAGTTGATTAATTGGCTTAATCAGTTATCATTAATGTCTCAGCCTTTAAAAATGCGCTGTTGGTCAACCTCTAGTGTTTAATGGTGCCAACACAATTCAAAACATAGCAAAACCTACATAGAAATGCCTTAAAAAAGTTCCATTGGCATAACTTTCTTCTTTGCCCTTCATCCTGGTCAGTTTGTGACAAATATTTTCATTTCACCAATATATTCCTAAAAATGCCACTTCCAGCAGAGCTTCATAGCTATGAAAAGGTAACGGTACTGCACAGAAGTAGTGTAGTTGATGTGAGACAATTTAATTCTATTTATTTATGTAGCACCTAATCACGACACTTTCCAAACAGAGCAGATCTAGACCATACTGTTTAATATGCAGAGACCCAACATCCCCCTAAGAGCCAGGACTTGGCCACAGTGGTGATGACAATAAAAGTTTTCAGTGGAGTGCTCCTTTAAAGTCAAATAGGAGTTTATTTTGGACCCTATGGCCTTGATTGACAGATATGTCAAGTAGCTGGCTGTAAACGTTGTGGTTTCCATTTACTTGCTTGTCCCACCCCAGCTTCACCCCCACTGCCCAGAGAAGTATATCTTGGCTTTAAAAACCTGACAAGATGGCGGAAAGAAGAAAATTCCTCTCAGTAGAAATGAATCATGTTGCCAACTCTATAGGGTTTTACACAAGAGCACATTTTATATAAGCATGTTACAATGCAAATCACTGCTGACACTGCATTGCGTACATGATCAGGCTTGCAGCAGATATGAGACATGTCTGTTTTCTCACGTTACCTGTTACATGTAAGAGAGACCATTAGAGGGCTATGGAAAAAGAAGCGGGGAAATGGAGAGCGTCGAAGGAGTGAGAAAGACCGAGCCTGCCCTGATTTCATGCCGGTGTCATAGGTAATCTGGTCTGTGGCACAAGAATAAACACTCACTAAAATAGACCTGGGCTATGTATGTTTAGTGTGTGTGTTCACAGAATCAGAAAGCCTGTGTGTGTGTGTTGATCTGCGAGACACACGAAGCGACAGACTCTTAATTCGTCTGGGACCTTGGACATTGCAGGCATCTCCTTTAATTTATCTCCCTCCTCCTGCATGTTTTCCTATCGTCTTCTTCCCATGCTTCTTTTCTTATTTTAGCTGAAGATTAAAACAATATGTTTTTGGGCTCTTTTTTTTGTTTTGATCCTTTGTCTTCCTTTAGCCTACCTATCCAGCCTCCCCCTTCTTTGTTTCCCCCTCTCTTTGCTTTCCCTTCTGCTTCAACTCCATCCTCTCTGTCTCGACCTCCGCCGTCACTTTACCCCGCTGTCTCTCCCTCTTCGCTCTCACGTGAGACTGTATGTTGTGAACATTGGCTCCCACAAAAGCTGAGGTGAAATTCAATATAAGCTGAGCCTCATGTTACGGACACACACATGCACAAACATGCCGAAACAATACGACAATTGGCTGGTGCTATGTGCATGTGTATGGAGCCGTAATCAGATAGCGTAGTGTAGCATAGTGTGTGTGAGAATTACAGATGCAGGCCAGATAGCACTGTCAGCTGTCAGCTGAGATAAAGAGATGCATGGATGGATAGCAGCACCTTCACTTATTGTTTCATTAGTCTTGTATGTTTACTTTGACCTGTTATTTTTCTGTATTTAAAACTCCCACACATCTGCAGTGATATGCTCTAAGCACACGTCGACATACACTATCTGAACAAAAGTACTGGGGCAACTCCATATTAGTATGTATGTAGAATCCAAAGTCGTCAAAGTCTCTGTTGGTGTAATGGGCAGGCGTCCCAATATTTTTGTCCATATATTGTACTTATATCAAACAAGTGACACACTTTTAGACCCTCAAAAATGGAAAAAAGAACCCAAGAACTCAAACTTGATGGGTTGCTCTTAAACTTTGTTTCAAACTTTCAAGAACGACCCCAAACTGAAATGTTTTTGAAGATGAATTAATATATATAATTAACATATCAGTAAATCTGTCAGTGAGTCATCAAGCCTATACTACATCACTTCAAGCCCTGATATTTCAGCAGTGCAGATTACTGTGGAGAGTTCAAGTGCATGTAGAAAACCTTCAAAATCTGACTTCTGAACAGGATGTTTTTATGGCAAGATGCAACCAAATTGACGGCAGTCCTCTTTTTGTTTGTCGAGATTTGTTTTTTAAGATGGCATAACTTGTAAATGCTTTGCTGCTAATTCAACAGCAAACTCCAGCGTAGCCTAAATATATTGTTGTATTTGGTTGTCATTCAGACAAAACAGCAATTTGACTGAGATGTAAGGTACATTTTTTTTTTATAGACCAAACAAAACAAACTGTTTTTTATTTGCTCCATAAATCGATGAATCAATAATGAAATGAAGCTTAACTTGCAGCCCTGATTACTATGCAGAAGTTATGTAACGTTGGCACTGAAACATAATGACCCTTTTAATATAGCACATCCATTTATAACCTTAATTTCCTTGCTTTGTGCTGAACCCTTTTCGTGTTTTTCGCATATTTAAGCTCTTTCACTGCCAATCACACATAAGTCAGGTCATGTTAAACCCTACCATTTGACAAAACAAGCCCATAATTTCACCATCTCTCTGAAGTCCCTGTCATTCCAAATTTAATCATAACATATGTTCCCATCACACTGACATGTTTGGCAGGAACATTTTGTTGTTGTTTGCATGTTGTGACATGTCTGCCTCACATCATTTCTCTCCCTGAAGGTGGAGGTTGTGGTGTTCTGCCTGTAGTCGCCCTATAATTTGAACAAAATTCAGAGGATAATTGGGGTATATTTTTGATACATTGTGTGCCTGTTAAAGAGAAGGGCTGTTATGTAATATACTGCAGTGTGTGAGGTCAGGCGGTGAGTGTTTGTGAGCGTGTGTGCGTATGACAGGATAAAATATTCATGACCATCTTGAGTGCATTGTGAATGTTAATGGGGACGTGTGAGGGGCTGAAAATGGAGAAGAGAGATGAAAAGAGGAACCAGTAAGAAACAGATGGAGACAAAAATGTTTTCGACCTCCGCCCTCTTCAGTCTGTTCGTCTCTCTTCCTTACGTCCTTCTGAATTTCTTCCTAACTCTCCTTCATTAGCTCCGAACTCCATCCATCCTCCCACCATCCACCTGTTAAGACCCTCCATCCTCCCTTCCTGCCTTCCTTCCTTCATTTCATTCCTCATCTCTCTCCAGCCCTTCCTCTCTCTCTCTCTCTCTCTCTCTCTCTCTCTCATTTTGTTTTCCTTCTCAGTCTGTCCCTAAGAGGCTTGATGAGGGTCTTAGCACTGTTATGGTGTGTGTGTGTGTGTTGTTCACGTGGCAAGCATTAGTGTGTGTTGGGTGTGACGAAATGTGCCGTCCCTGCGGGTTATAATCCAGTGGCTCGCTGTACACAAAAACACACACTTTGGAATTTGACTGTTTTTCTTTCTCTCTCTCTCTCGTGTTATTCTCCTCCTCCTTTCCTCTGTCAACATATCTCTAATTTCTTCTCTGCACACACACACACACGCACACACACACACACACACAAGTCTTTTGTTTGCACACTTTCATCCTCCCCGTCCAGTTTCAAAGTTTGTCCGAGTGTCTGCCGAGGATGAATCATGTGCTCGACTAATTACGCTCTTTAGAAATTGACTCTTTTCATAGGAGAGAATTTGTGTGTGTGTGTGTGTGTGTGTGTGTGTGTGTGTACATACGCGTGTGTCTGTCTGTCTGAGTTGTGGTGTCACCGTGCTGAGAGTCTGAAACAACTCACACATTTAAACATACGGTGGGTTGGTTTGTCCAAATAACACAAATGCAGGATGTCCCTATTTTCCATTATGGAGTTGTTTTGGTTTCATTAGCGCAGGTTTTGAGTTATTGGTCTGAAACCAGGCAACTCAAAATTTTGAATTTCAAAAATTACAATCTCTGTCCAGAAATAATGACCCTGTTTTTACAGGTTGTTCACACACCTTAACATCAGAAGTTAGGAGTTCCTGAGAAATCTTTTGACAGCATACCAACTCACACTCTGTTGTGTTTTAGTGTAGACAAACTCTTTTAGACTTCACTTTTAAAACTCTCTGAATGGAGGGATTTTTACAAGAGGTCAGTAAAAAGAGAGAAATATTTTAGAGGAATAAAATTTTTATGTAATTTGTGTGAGGGACATATTTCACACACAACTTTTGTACTTTTACAAATGTAAATAAAATTAATAATACCATAGCAATGGGCATGGGAAATAAGTTTTTGTACCTTAACAGGCGTAATTCAGCAATCAAGTGTCCATGACAAACTGGAAAATGTGTGTGGTAAGAAAGAAAAACGGGTGGAAGCCACTGAATGCAGAAATGTGAGAAATTCTAAGACTCTATGACACTTTATGCGATTGAAAAACAAAAAGCAGGTGTGGTCTGTCATTACCTACACTGTTTTGGATTGCAAGCTTGGCAGTCTTCCATGGGTAATATTGATAAAGCAGTCGCAAGTTAAAAATAAAAAACGCAAGGCGTATGCAAGCCTTCTTTGCCCCTTGGCTGTTCCTCCTCCACCTTGACATCTGCGTCTTCTGTCAAACGATGCATGATAGATGACGTGACACGGTGCCAACACCTAGACACACCCAACGTACTGCACGACATACATGTATAAAAGATGAATTGCTTTTTCTGACTCTGAATTGCTTTTTCTAACTTATTTCTTTTTTTATTTCCTCTTCCTCTCTTCTCAAACACCTCTGCGGTCGCTGCACCTCCTGACCAATGGGATGCCTGCATTGTGCCTCCACGTTTCTCCGCCTGCCGTTTCCTGCAGATTGATCAGCCAATCGATGGGGATTTTCAGAGGAGCTCCGCCAACCTTTGCCACCTGCCCTCATCCTCCTCCCCCCTCCCGCCGTGGCCTCCTCCTTGCCCCTACCCACTCCGTCATCCAGCCCTCCATCCTGCCCTCTATACAAAAAATGACTCTGGAACTCACCGAATGGTCTTCTATATGGATTTTTACTGCTTGTAATAGACAGTAAGAAAAAGAGGGTGAAAACCTCAATGACAAAAAAGCCATAAACATATACACTACACACACACACACACATGCACACACACACACACATGCGCACACTAACACACCAACACACCTGACCCACACTGAAAGAAGCAAATGCACAAATTCATTCTTGGAATGTACCACTCACGCTTCCTGTGAAGTTTCAACTGCTTCCATTATTTTTTGGGGATTTTTCTAGAAGCCTTTGGAAAGCCGATTTTAATAGTTTTTTTCGACTCCAGTGGGGAAAACAAAGGAGGATTTAAAGCTTGTTGAAGCTGCAGTGTTTTTGGAGGACAACTTGTTTAGAGAACAACTGACTGCTGATTGTTTTTCTGCTTTTATTCAGTGTCCACAGCCTATTGGATTTAAGCAGTTTTAGATTTTATTACCTTGCATGCTGGGACACTATCTGTTACCTTTTTTTTTGTTTGTTTGTTTTTGAACACCATTAACTGGTGATTATTCTTTGAAAACAATAATTGATTAATTACTATATAACTAGTAAGTTACTACTACAGGCTGCAATTTGTAGCTAAACATTGTATTTAAGTTACTTCCAGGAAGCCACTACTAGTTTTAAAGTAGTTTTTCCTTTTAGCTGCAGCTGCAGGTGACTGTTCTCAGATTTTTCTGTGTGTTAGTAGGGGTGCGCTTGCTTTTTTTCATTGCGTGCATGCCCTCCACCATGCCTCCCCAGAACACAGAGGCTGACGCTATGCAGGTCGGATCTGTGGTGGGTGGGGTTAATGCCAAAAACTCCTCACCATCAGGGTCGGATGAGGAGAAAGGAGGAGCAGGAGGCGAGACGGATGGATCGGGACACGGCGGAGGCAGAGGAGGTGGAGGAGGAGGAGGTGGTGGAGGTCAAGGAGGGGAGGAGTCAGCGAGCGAGGGCTCAATCGAAGGCATATCCGTGAAAAGATGGGTGATGCATGGAGCTGTGATGTTCGGCCGGGAGTTCTGCTATGCCATGGAGACGGCGCTGGTGACCCCCGTCCTGCTGCAGATAGGTGAGTCCACACACACAAATTCACAACAGTCTGTAGTCTGTCGCGAAATATTAAAAAATGTCAAGCATCACTATTTGAAATAGAAAAAATTCTCACAGTGGACAAGAATCTATTTGAGGGAAAATAAACTTCTTGTTTGGGATATGAAGGTCACATCCCTCTGAACAGGAATAATAATTAATATTTAGAATATAAATAGCTGTAAAGTTAATATGCACTATATAGACATGGGGCACCAACAGGGATGCATTCTAAATGCACAGACAGCTTGGCAGCAACAGCCTCCACTCTTCTGGGAAGGCTTTCCACAGGATTTTGGAGAGTTTCTGTGGGAATTTTTCCCCATTCGTGCAGAGGAGAAACAGTGAGGTCAGCTACTGATGTCGGATGAAAAGTTCTGGCTCACAATCTCCGTTACAGTTCATCCCAGAGGTGTTGGAGGGGGTTGAGGTCAGGACTCTGTGTGGACCAGTCAAGTTCTTCCACACCAAACTCATCCAACCATGTTTTTATGGACTTTGCTTTGTGCACTGGGGCACAGTCATGCTGGAATAGAAAAGGGCCTTCAACAAACTGTTGGCACAGAGCTGGAAGCATAGCATAGCATTGTCCAAAATGTCTTGGTATGCTGACACATTAAGATTTCCCTTCTCTGGAATTAATGGGCCAAGCCCATTGAAACCCCTTTAAAACCAGCCCCATAAAGAGGTGTGTCTGCATACTTTTGTCTATATGTGAGCAGTAATAGGGAGTCTTGTTGTTTGTCTTGATGTTGTTCTGGCATTTAAGGAAGCACTGTGGCTGTTTAAGATGTATCCCACCTCCTGATCACCTTGTTCAGATGAACCTCCAGTGGATCTACCAGGAGATTAGCTAGCTTGCACACACCACACACACACACACACACACACACACACACACACACACACAAACAGTGAGTGTTCTCTCTTTTGCAGCCAGCATCATCTTTGAGATTTTGCCAAGTCCTGTTTCGTCTGGAGTACACTGGAGCCCTTAGGGGAGGCCGAGAGGGTGTAAAGAGTGAAAAGGAGGAGATGGGGGAGGGAAGAAGGGGGAGAATATGAGAGTGAAAAGGGGAGGGAAGGAGAGAGAGAGAAGGAGTTAAAAGGCTGAAATAGCTATAACCTTGTTTATAATTCAAAGTCACTTGCCATGCACAGCCCCCCCCTCTTGCTTCGGTAAATCTCTCCTTCCCCCGTCAGTGGCGTAGTGTGATCTCCTAGCTTACATAACCGAGGCGGCATGAGTGGCAGGTCGCTCTGTGGCCACCGTGACTCCTGGCAGGCTCCCTCAGGATGAGCCCCCACAGGGAACTGGGCTTTGAAAACACTTACTTTCAATTTAGCTTTTAAAAAAGAAGTACCATCTTCTTGTTGTCTTCCAAGTGTTGGAAGTTAGAAAGAATTCATCTTTTAGAGGAGTACTGTGCTCTACATACATTGTCAAACATGTATTTATGGTTAAAACCAACCTGTACATTTACGCACACACACCATAAATATCAAGCTTGTCTCCTGTGGTGGTATCAGACCAGGGAAGTTGCATGTTTTTTGTTCTAATTTTAGCTGCCCTAACCTATTTTTGTAGAGGATGTGTCTGAGCTCCTCTTAGAAGATTTTTAAGGCAGTGATTTTCTTTTTTTTTTGTTTTTTTTTTGTAGCTATTGCTACAGATTAGTCCACTGAATTAAATAAAACTAAAGCAGACAGAGACTTGGGTCTCTAGCTGCAATTCATCACCGATATGGAGAGTTAATCCGGTCGTGTCAGGCTAATCTACTGCTGTTCAATCTGACCTTTTATGCTGATCATAGGTAGAGAGGATTGCGTTCTCTTCAAATATAAAGTATAAAGTGGATTGCACTCAGTAGATGGCAGACCTCCAAAAAGTATCTGAACCTGAACCTCAGCAATTTGTTGCATATAAGGAGATGCATACATTTACAGGACTGAGCCTGAAACATGACACGATTCAGCAGATCTCCTCTGAGTTGTGAGAGCAGACCTGAAATCAGAGAGGAGCATAAGTATCATTCATTTGAGGAAGGCCCACAAGAGGAAGTGGGGAATTTTCTCCCCCCCCCCCCCCCCCCCTTTAGCTCCCTTTTGGCCTTTACCAGCTCCTGAAGTAAAAACTCAACTCAACTCCATGCCATGTGGTGCTTAGGAGTTACTGTACAGTGGATTTATCAGAGCTTTTTTGGTAAAAACAGCTGCCTACTGCTGTTGGAAACCAGGTTGATGAGAGTGAACCAAAAGAGCCGATGCTAAAGACAAACAAATAGGCACAGTGAGATGAAAACAACCCTCCCTCGCTCCATCCAACAGTGTGGGCAGAGGTCCAAGTTTTGGGATAACAAATATCGACCCCCCACCCCCCCCCGTGGTTAATGCTTCATGCACGCTGGAGACTGACTGTGGCTACTGGAATTAGCTGGATAGCTGGTAAGCTGGATTGGCTCGCCCTCACCCTGAGTGAAACCATTGTGTGTGTGTGGCCCCCACAACACTCGGGTCAGAGAAAGAGAGAGTGTATTTGTCAGTGTGTGCGTGCAGCAGACACAGTTTGGTCAAGGAATCCATATTTACACAACCCAGAGAAAGGATAAGAAACTTCTACCTTACAAGGTCTGGTGTGGTGAGCGTGCAGAGCTCGTTTCTGTTCGGCCTCAGAGCTTCCTGGCAGCAGTCACTCAGGACACACAAGGGCAGGCACATCCACAAGGAGTCTGTTTGACCCAATACATCATCTCCTTGTTCAAACTGGTGAGGTGCACACAGTGGGGGGAAACAAAACAAAACAAAACAGAAATCCATCATGTAAAATAAACAAAAATGAGCTAACTTTAGCAGAAAATAGTGTTTTAATTTGGGCACCAATCGTCTTTTCAGGGTCTATTCCCAGCTTCAGCTTGGAGGCATTTTGAATGAATCCACTTTTCCTCCAGATGTATTTTACTGCTGGCCTTTTTTTTTAAAGTAAGAGCATCACCTAATGACTTAATGCAGCTGAAGGTGAGATACGAGAGAGAAGGAGAGAGAGAGGGAGTCAGCGGTGAGAGAGGGATTAAGAGAGGATGAAAAAAAGGTGAAAAGAAGGAATGAAAAGAGAGGGAGGAGGAAAAGGAGAGCTTTTGAAAAGAGAGTGGAACAAGCAGGAGAAGGAGAAGGAGGAGGAGGAGGAGGTGACGAGTGCAGGAGCTCGGTGTATTACATAACAACAAGCTTTCTCAGAACAGAGCTCAAAGTGACACAGAAAGCTGTTAAATCATCATGACGCTCGCTGAAGACAAACCAAGAACATATCTTTATCCTCACCTAATGCACTCGTGTTCGGTCGCTGCAGCTCCACATTAACAGCAGGAGCGGAGGAATTATCTCATAAAAAAAAATGTCGCAATTTAGGACATTTGCTAGTCTCAGATTAGGGATTTTATGAGACACAAAAGCCCTTTATGGGAGTCAAATGCCTGCAGACCTCAGGCGGTATTTCAGAATGAAATGAATTAACACAGATGAATTTAATTTTACAATAGTGGGAGTTAGGGTTGGATAACGAAGTGAAAGCTTGTAGTCCCAAACCCTTTTCTGACTTAAAATATAATTAAGTGCAGAGTGAATGCTTTATTAAACTATACCCATTTAATGTTGAGGCCGTAAAAATATTATGAATTTGCATCGTAAAAGTTTATTTTCTTAAAATGTGAAAACAATATGAGCATGATGAGATGCTTGAAACGACTCGTCTCAGTTGTTTTGTTTTGTTTTTAATTTAAGGGTCTTTTTTTTTTTTTAATGTATCACAGAAATCAGTTTTTCTCTGTCCATTGTTAGGGTACTGACACAAAACAGGCAGATTGTTTTCCTTTTTGAACATTAAACAAGACTTTCAGGGATGAACAAGGTCTAAGGCCGTGCAGGTCATATTAAGAGTAACCCCAAAGATTCAGTTTGAGGAGACTGAAAGGACAAGTGACCCAAGTGGTGCTTTTATCATCATTAGTCTTGTTCATTCTTAATCTGTTTATTTACTTTGTTTGACTAACTAGCTGCGCATACCGCTGTAGCTATGTCACCAATGTGGTAACCCAAAACGGTCCAGTGCTGGCAGCTCTGTTATCCTTCTTTGGAGGCCGTCTTGGCTTTACTAAAGGAGATTACGACAATCCAACAGGAAATGTCCTTCTATTCATTCAGGTTCTGTGGCTGAGGGCTCCCTGTGCTAGTGTCTCGACCTCTAATTCATCAGATTTCTTTTCGCTAAACCTTTCACATACACTCTAAATCATCCACTCTGAACGATCCACCAGATCCTGATGCAGCTTCACTCGTGCCAAGTCCCTTTAATTAAATACATTTGTGTGATGTGTGAAGCAGCACCTAAGCTCTTTTCCCCTCTGAATGCAAATGCTTTATTATGTAAAAGTGTATTGCTTTATTATGCTAAATGCTGAAGTTTACTGAAGTGTATTTGATCTGTCAGAAAGACAGCATGAGCTTTTCAGGCACTTGTCCACAATTAAAACGTCTCTGGTTTCACAAGTATCGTGCTAACTAGATGGTAACGTGTTAGCGTGTTAGCATGGAGCATAGCAGAGCAGCGGCTTCCTGCTGACAGCACCTGAAGCTTTTATAAATACAAGCCCAGTGCGCTTGATTCAGTATAACACAAAATATCATCTAGTCAATTTACATTAGCATCGCATAATTGTTAACTGCCAAATATGGTGTTTTCTTAAATGCTAAATTGTAGTCTATGACTGATCAACTTTCTCACATTCCACTTTTTACCTACATGCAAATTTATGCAGCATGTGAGTTGCTGCTTTTTATTGTATCCCAAATCAGGTTGATCTTGCATTTGTTTATGCGAGCATGCCAGATAGCCTAATCCACTGAGTGATCCTATCATGTTAGCTTGTCTAATCTAGCAGATGACCTTACAGACAGAGTAATACAAGGTTATATAAATGGCTTGATGTCACACAGAGACTAATCACCATAATCTGACCCAGTCATTCATGGGACAGAGTAGATGAAGGACGGAGCAGGTGGATAGAGGGATGAAACGTTGCCTGTGTGAGGTAGCTAACAGACACATTTATCAAGGGGCAGATGACGCTAGAAACACTATGTGGGAAACAGAAAACATCTATATAGAGAGAAGTGAGAAATAGGAGTGTGAATTGTATTCTTGCTAGCCGGAGAGACCTTTTAACCACAATATTCAGTCCTCGATTATCTTTTTACACTTCAGCCTGGATGTCTGCAGGGACACAGAGAGAGAGCGAAAGAGAAAGAGAGGGAGGGTGTCACCAGTCTTGTCAGTTATTTAAAGCCTTCCTATTCATAGCTCTTTATATAATCGCTGCAGCAACTTTGTTCATTTATTAATGTTATCGCTGTGCACACACTGCGACACAAAAGGTTTTTTCACAGCTTTATTTGCTAACATCACAGGCGTTGCAGGTGGTGCAACCAGTATGTAATGACTGATGCTAGTGGTTACAAAACTGTGGCCTGTGGACCACAAGGGGGGACGTTGAGAGGATTGTGCCATAATTGAAAATAAAGTTAGATTCACATGTGTTTTGTTTATGTGCTTGAGATGTGCAGTAAATGCAGAGTCAGCATACACAAAGACATTATGCGTGTTCATGTTTTTACATACAGCAGGCGATAAGCAAGGTATGTGTGTGCTATTAGTGTAGGATATGTGAGGAATGCAGAACTGAATGTACGCGCGTGTGTGTGTACGTATGTGTGTGTGTGTGAGTGTGTGTGTGTATTTGTTTGTCAGCACATTGCTCCCGCCCCTCCCCCTCCAGGGAGGTGAAGTCATCAAAAACAAACCACCACTGAACTCTCAGGTGATGGCAAGGGACAAAGAAACATCAGGGAAAGCAATTTTTTAAAGCAGCAGCTAACAGTTACTTTCATGATGATGTTGACAAAGGACAGACAACACATTTTAATGTTTAATCAGCTGGATTAATATCTAAAATGTCAGAAAATGATAGCAAACGCTCTCAAAAAGATCACCAGAGCTGCAGTAAAATGTCTGAAAATCGCTAAACAAGTACATGGAAACACACATTTTTTTCTTAATACTCATTTGATACAAAATGTAAAACACAAAACAAGCTAATTTGGATGCAAAAACTACAAAATGTTGAAAGAAGAAATGAGAATAATTGCTCTTGTTATAAATGAGAAGTTGTAATGTAGATGTGGTGCATTACTTATTATGATGTTGCTGTCATGTATGTGTACATATGTGTGTATATGTGTACTTCACTTGGCAACACACTCACTCACTCACTCAAACACACACACACACACACACACAGGCACTGCAATAGTACTAGCAATAGTAATTTTAATACCTGTGATGTGACAGCTGGAAAATATTTGCAAATTGAAATTGAAAGTTGTACAGTTGCATAGATTTTCCATGTGTTGTTGTCATCATACACTATATGGACAAAAGTATTGGGATACCTGACCATTACACCAATTACTGGCTTTAATGACACTGCATTCTAAATACACGGACAGCTTTGCAGCCTCCACTTTCTGGAAAGGCTTTCCACAAGATTTTGGAGTGTTTCCGTTCCAGTTCATCTCAAAGGTGTTGGATGGGGTTGAGGTCAGGGTTCTGTGTGGACCAGTTCTTCCACACCAAACTCATCCAACCATGTCTTTATGGACTTTGCTTTGTGCACTGGGATACAGTCATGCTGGAATAGAAAAGGGCCTTCCCCAAGCTGTTGGCTCAAAAAAATGTCTTGGTAGGCTTAAGCAATAAGATTTCCCTTCCCTGGAAGTAAGGGGCTGAGCTGAACCTCTGAAAAACAGCCCCATACCACACCTGAATTTGATAATGAAGAGGAGTGTCTGGATATTTTAGTCTATATAATGTAGGTCGCCTTGCAAGTGTTTGCATTGCTCCACAGGCAGTTTTACCACATACATGCTTCAGTAAAATGACAACAAGATCCTCAAGTTCATCCTGTTCCTCAGACTATCAAATGAGAACAAGGAAATTTCCATCAAAGATATATGTGTAACTATTGTACAAATATTGCCTGCCAAATATTTGCTATACTAATAGTTTAAAGGTATTTTTGAGCAGGACTGTACTGAAAAGACATTGGTGGAATATGCTTATTCCTTATTCCATGCTTTTTTTCCCTTAAATACAGAACAAGTCAGACTGTAGGACATTAATCAGTCAAAGTGATGAGAATAGTGTTTCCCGAGCTTTTTCACAATTGAGGGCCCCTAAACTGACATGGATTAGCCCACAGGCCCCAATCTGATTAAGATTTGATCTCAGAGTTCCTCATTTTAGTAGAATTTTACTTTCTTAGAAGTTTTATTATAGAAAATATGTGTAACCAATGAGCTAAATGCTCACATGCTATGGTCATATACTTCAATTATGGTAAGAATAAATGATTCCCCTTTTCACTGGTGACCCCTGGGGATCCCCGCACCCCATTTTGAAAACCAGTGGACTAGAAAATCTATAAATCCCAACAGCATGACAATCACACACACACACACACACACGCTCTCGCGCACACAACGGGCTGAATAGCAGCCAGTGAGAGAAGCCGTAATGGCTGGCCTCAGGGTTGTTTTATGTGAGTGTGTGTTTAAGAAGGAGAGCAGAAAAACATCTGCTCTCGCTCACTGATGCTCGGCGGGTTTGACAGCATATAAGCGAAGGGATAGATGGATGGATACTGACAGATGCACCGTGTACAGTAACATCACCAGCCGAAATGTTGATGTGGGAGTCGTTTAAGCACTAATAATCTGTTTGCATCCAGAAAAGCAGTGACCTGTTGTCAGGTTTTGACCAGTCAATTAAAACCTTCCTTCTTGCAGACAAAGGGCCCATAGGTTCTTGCCTGTTTTTGTATTAAATCATTGTATCATTGTATTTCGCCACAGTCTACCTTGACAGTACAGTAGTGAAAAAGTTAATAATGCAAAAGCAAATTCCATAAGAAGATATCAGAAGCATATAAGAAATATGCTCAGAAACCTCCCGTGGTTTATGCTGCAAGTAAATTAAAGGTTGACTTCAGGTTGTTATAATCATTGACACACACTGATGATAGAAAATGGAAGTCATGAGAATATTCATGCCGTTCATCTTGCACATTTCTGCCAGTTTTCCAATATGAGTTGAAGGGAAACATCTTTTATTGTAACCGTGGGTAGAACCAACCAAACTTCTTTCATTTTTAACCAACACCTGAACGTGCCATGGCGGAGAGGACTTTTCCTGACCTCAACCATTAGTGGTTACATAAGATTACTGACTGATTGCTGCTGATTGGAATTATTGATTGTTTCTTTGGTAGCGAAAGGGCAGTCAGTGATGGTGGTTGGGGCTTCCTGCGTGTGATAAGTCAATCACAGTCGGAGGCCTGCCTCCCCTCCTGTCAGTCACATATGGTCGCATAGTAATGTAATCAGTGGGTGGTAGATGCATTAAAATATTACTGAGTGAATACATTTGGACATTTGTAAATTCACAAGATTTCACACTCTAAATTTCTGTGTCTCTACAGCCTCTCCTGCAGGAGGCAGCCAGTTTACTGCAGAGGTGTTACATAACTCTGCTGACTGGAAGCAGCTGTGTGTGTGTGTTTGTGTGTGTGTGTGTGTGTGTGCATACATGCGGGCTTCATGCAATCTTAATGCCACCTTTTACATAGAGAGGACGACTGGTGGGTTTCTTCCCCCTGTACACACACACCCGCCCACACACACTTTTTAAGTGGATAACAACTGGCCTGTTTTGTGTTAAATGAACTGAAAGGATGAGTCTAAAGCCAGTTTCCACTTAGCGCAAAGCAGGATTGTGTGTGTGTGTGTGTGTGTGTGTGTGTGTGTGCAAAGTAAAGCCTCTAAAGACTCACCTTGACAATCTCTGATGATACACACACTTTAACAATAATAACTTTAGCACCTTTCAGTGCAAAATGACAAGCTTTACAGTAAAAGTAGGAAAGCAGGAGCCTTACACTAAATGATAAATGTGAAAGAAGATAAAACAGATGCAAGAAGCGACAGTACAGTAAAATTTCCTGTTCATTCGTCCAATTCTTGTGAATGTGATATCTAAGAACTTGGACACTAATCTTCAGTGTCCATCTTAAAACTACAGTGATTGTATTCTGCTCTTTTGTGCTGTCGGGTTTAAGATGTGTATGAAGCATCCATGTTTTAGAATTTGTAGCTTCTTTGCGTCCACATTCATATTTGAAGCATTGCAGTCCAGCACAAGCTCACTGGTTTGAATGATACTGTCACTGACACACATGTGACAAAGCTCTCTGTCAAGCTCTCACCCAAAAATACACTTTATCCATTTTTTTATATATATATTCCTTCAAAGTCTGAACTACATAAACGAGTCTGGACAGACATGGGTGTGAACTGCGCCTTCACTGGTTGTTGGAGGCGTACAACCAGGAGGTGCTAACTCTTTTCTCCTTTTTTTGTGCTATTGTTCTCCTTTCTGCATGGATTTCATTAGTAGCACAGTTTGTTGTCATCATTTGAGTCCCACACAGCCATACATCACTCAGTATTTAAGGCTGCACTTTGTTAATGATGACTTTGGCTGTGCAGCTTGGGTACTCTGGGTCTACGCTTGCTTTAGTCTGTGTATGTGTGTGTGGGTGTGTGTGTGTGTGTGTGTACTGGAAGCAGTGTGTGCCTGTTGTGTGATTGATGTTCTTGCCATCTCTTGCTGCTGGGAAGTGCAATGACTCACTCCTTTCTTTCTCCCTCTCCCTCTCTTTCCTTTGCTTTTCTCTTTTGCCCTCTTCCTTGTTGCTCTGTGCAGTCTTTGAGAGCTTGAATGTTAGCAGGTAGCACAGCTTGTACCTGTTTTATTTGCTGTCATCTCGACAGTGTCTTTGGCCGCTGTGATTTGTCAAATATCTGCAGGATGTTATGTGTTAAATAAAAAACCCTTAATATTTACAGTGCCTGTAGAATGATGTTGGTCTCCATGAACTTGAAGTGAATTATTTATTTGTAGTTTGTTATTTTTATGGCTTTAAACCCAGGGCATTAATGAAGCTTTTATTTGTTTACACAGATCATCAGGAATTAATCTCCAAACTGAAATTAGGCACAAAAGAAGAATCTGTATCTTATCTGTATGCGCTTATTATTACTGAATGATGCAAATATTATTTGATCAAAGTATTCTGTTCTTGTGAGCTGTCATGACAACTGAATTCCCCTGCTGTGGGTTCAATAAAGTTCAGCTTATCTTATATTATCTTAAACTTTGATGAATAAAGTGAAAAAGGTCCATCAGGTGGCATCAAATTGCTTGTTCACTCCAATTATGTGACTGACTTTTACACCAAATGCTCAAGCTGAGGTGACTGCACTCTGTTATTGTCATTACTGACCTCAGTAGCTTTGTGACTTGAAACTGTTAAATTGTTCAGTATGTTTCTTCCTGTCTAGAAGTTCACTGAAAAGCCTCAGAAACGATTATAGTTTTTAAACTCTGTGGCAAACACGAAATGAAACTGACATGGACGAAACAGCAGCAGCAGCAGACTGAGTTTTCTGTGGAAGTTTTAGGTTATAAAAAATTAAACTGCATTAGAGGATGACGACAAAAAAAAAAAATATCTGAACTGAACAAAGGATTCGAGTGATTGATAATTTCTACCTTTATGCTCTTTGTATTGGTACAAAGTGCAGAGAAAGTTGTTTGATTCTGGGAAATGAAGTAAATGGTTGACTGAAGTTCAGGTAAATGGAGCAGGTGAAGGTACATCATAAAAGTAGATCAGAACATAAATGTGCGTTTGCACTCTTAATAATCTGTCTCTTTGAAAAGCCATAAAGTTTAAAACCTGTAAGTCTGTAACCCTTAACTCACGTATTGTGCTTTATGTGGACAAAAGTATTGAGACACCTGACCACTATACCAACAGGGACTTTAATAACATCAAATTCCAAATACATAGACGTCTTTGCAGCTAAAACAGCCTCCACTCTTCTGGGAAGGCTTTCCACAAGATCTTGGAGAGTTTCTGTGGGACTTTTTGCCCATTCATGCAGTAGAGCATTTGTGAGGTCAGACACTGATGTTGATATGAAAAGGTCTGGCTCACAATATCTGTTCCAGTTTATCCCAGAGGTGTTGGATGGGGTTGAGGTCAGGACTCAGAGTGGGCCAGTCAAGTTCTTCCACACCAAACTCATCCAGCCATGTCTTTATGGACTTTGCTTTGTGCACTAGGGCACAGTCATGCTGGAATAGAAAAGGGCCTTCCCCAAACTATTGGCACAAAGCTGGAAGCATAGCATTGTCCAGATTTCCCTTCACTCGAAGTATGGGGCTGAACGCAACCCCTGATAAACAGCCCCATAAAGAGGTGTGTCTGGATACTTTTGTTTATATAGTGTATGTTTCAAGAGTTAATGAACAAAAGGATTTGGTGTGACAGATGAATGTTTGCATATGTTTCAGATCACATATTATCCATTTCTTAAGTAGATACCAAAATGACCCAGTTATCTGCAGAGACAGAAATGTGCCTGAAGCCTTCAGCTAATTCTGGCATAAAACCCACAGCCAGACACTCTTCAGTAATCAAATATTGATCTTGATATTTCAGATTTGCTCCTAAAGGCCATCTATGTCGTTTCTTTCTTTCCTCCTCTCTGAGTGCTACACCTGACTCCATCCACATGTTTTGTTTATTCAAAAACACCTGCTTCCTCCTTTCCTTTCCTTTCCTTTCCTCGCGCTCTCTTTCGCTCTCACCCTCCTTCCTTCCTGCCCACTTTCTCCCTTCATGACCTCTGCCCCACTCTCACTTTCACACCATTTCTCTGGCTGTTTTCGGGGACGCTTGTCATTTTTCTTGTGGTTTTCTCACGCCAGCGCAGGATATGAACAGATTGTTTTGTGTTTATGGGAGAATGGGAGCGGGAGGGATGGGAAGGGGGAGAGAAAGAGAGGAGAGGTGAAGGGAAAGAAGGAGAGAATGAGGTCGATATGTGTTGATTCTGTGAGAAAAAGTCAGATGTTTGATTTCAGTTTGGAGTTGTTGGACTTCTGTTCTCACTTTCAGTTCATTTTGTCTAAGGAGGGGGGAGGAGTGACAGGAGAAAATAAGGTCAGAGGGAGGGATGGAGAGTCCAAGATGTGAGGATAGGGTGATGGTGGGTTTTTGTTATCTGGATAGATCCTTTACTGAAGTAAAAATATATGAGTATGATCAGGACCACATGCTCTAAGCACAGAGGAACAAGCTCTAACAGCCTGTGGATACAGAGATCAGTTCATTGTTGGTTTTGGTCTTTTCGTGGGATTTGTTCGCAGCGAGGACTGTTGCCATTCTTAATCTTTAAAGCCTACAATCTTTAACACTGGCTTTCAACTGCGCTGGTTATATTGCGTTAATTATATTCACCTCCACATGTGAGCATTTTAGCCATAAGAGATTTAAGAAGGAACTTCACAAGCTCAGTGTGATTGTCCAACATTTACAAGAATAATAAATAGTACTAATCCTGCACAGAAAACAGATAGCTGTCCAGTTATTAATCAGACATCACTGAAAAAACTATATAAATTCCAGCTGGCAACTTGTAGGCCACCATAACTTTTCATTTAAACTTTTAATTTCTCTCTTAATAAATAAGTTAGCAGTAACATTTGATTGAAAGTGAATACATATGTGTATATATATATGAATATATTTACTTTTATTTTCAGCAGAATACAGAGGGCACATTTTACAATGTGGGAAATATTTTTATCCAAGCATCATGCTGCTTTGGGAAACTCAAAACAAATTGAACAAGAGTGAAAACACACATACAGTAATCCTTGTTCAGGAGTCCTTGAAAACAAGGAGAGCGCTGTGGTGGAAATTTGCAGCTTAGGTATGAGGACTCATAGTATTCATATCAACTGATCTGAAACTGCTCTTTGAAGAAGGAAACAGTGGGCATCACTTGTTTCAGATAGTTTTGAGAAATGAAGGTCTGCATGTAAATACAGCAGGAAGAGCTGAAATTGTCGTTTCCCCCAGCTGAAATGTTTTCCTATCCAAATGATTGCTTTTCTTCACACAATGAGATTTTGGTACGACCCTCCTCCCCCCTTCAGTTTAGACCAGCTGTGTCTAATCCCAAGTTTAATGGTTAGAAAACAGTTGGAACCACAAGGTTTTACTGTGGGTGTGGCGTCGGAGTGCAGGCCTGACGCGGAGAAACACACACACAATGTCTACGCAGCAGAGGTGATGAATGGGCAGTCTGTACTCCAACAGTCACACATTGAGCTCCATATTTAGTGTGTGTGTGTGTGTGTGTGTGTGTGCATAGTAAAATGAGCACTTTGATGATAGATGGAGCAAATTGTACATTTTTCTTTCCCACGATCAATCAACAACACTTGCAGCCTGCCTGCCAGCGTGATGATACCAACTTGTTCTGTTGGCCTCTCCGTCCTTCCGACTTTCACCCTCTTTGTCCTCCTTCTGTTCTTCTCTCTCACCTTGTCCTCTCTGTCCTCCCTTTTTTGAATTTCTTTGATCTCGATCCTTTCTCACACTCCTTCTCTCTCCGTTTCCTCCCTCCCTGTCTCTCTCTCGCTCCGCTCATTTCTTTTTCTCTCTTTCTAAAATGCTTCCTGCATTTCTGTTCTCTCAGTATTGTTCCCGGTGTGTACCAGGAGTGTGTGGGAACTCAGCTGTGTGTGTGTGTGTGTGTGTGTGTGTGTGGGAACAGAGACATTTCTTTATTTACTAGGTGTTGACTGTGTTTGTCTGTATAATCTGTGTGTATGTGTGTGTCCGAGGGAACTGTTTACTAGAAACTGTTTTCCTGTTTTGATGTTGACAAACCTACAGACAGACAGATTCCTATCTGCTGCTTTGTCGCCTGCTTTATGACTGCGTCAGTGTTTTGAGTTTTAACAGGTATTGTCTATGTGCCTTTTGTACGTGTGTGTTTACGTGTGTGTGCAGGCTATATGTGTGCATGCTAGTGTCTTATTATTGCAGGTATGTTTATGAACTGACTTTGTGTGTGTGTGTGTGTGAAAGAGAGAGAGAGAAACACAGAAAGGGGGGAGAAACAAAGCTTTCCTTAGTTTGAAAAAACCCCACAACAGGAAGCCCCAGTGAATGACACAGCCATATTAGGAGCCAGGAAGTGAAGGTGATGGAGTCTCCGTGGTGACAGGGTTCCCAAGACCTGTCACTGCGGCGACGGGGGTCAAACCCTGTTTATGGCTCGCTCATGAGAAACACAAGAGGTCGACGGTTGCACAGGATGACAGGATCGAGGCCTGTGAAGTTTCAGGTTGAGGGCAAATGTGATGCTCCAGTGTGATTCTGTGGTTTGAATCGGAGGGTCACTCAAAAGCCTCCATGTGGACCAAAGTCAGTGTGACTGGGTTTGGGATTTCTTTATAAATATCACTGGCAGTAAAGTCACTTGCATACTATAACGTGCTTCAAAGTTGGCAGGAGGCCGTAAAGGTCTGCTCGGTGTGAAGACATAAATTGATGCACAAAACCTCCTGTAGAGCCAAAATGACACGTTAGCAGACAAAGTATGGAAACCAATTGAAATGAGCCATTCAGAGTAGCAGGTCGGCTCCTGACGTGTTGTGAAGGGACCTTCAGGGGACCTGCTGTGCCTGAAATCTGACAACTGCAAGCCTTCTTAGAAGCAACTGAGGCTCTGTAGATAGAGCTCATTTGATTGTCAGTGAAATCAACAGAAAATTAATTACTACCTATTGGTAACTGATTAGTAGTTTTAGTCGATTTTAAAGGTAAGGCATCAACATGTTGCTCTGTGTGGATTTGCTAGTTTTCCTGTGTTTCTTGTGTGACAGAAACTTTTGACTGTTAGTCAGATAAAACACAAAATTTGAAGACATGGCCTTGGCTTCTGAGCTTTCTAGCTACTGATCTTTCACATTGTGGAGATGAAAACAATTATGTGATTAATTAAGGAATATAAATACACTCCAGTTTTGGATCATGGACTGATAATTTTACAGATTTTCACCCGAACCCCACATGATAATATTCACAGATACTCCAGGTGTTTAGATTGGCTGAGTTTACTACTTCTTAAACCGAAAGAGAGCTGAGCACCGGGTTCAAGTGAATCATGACAGCAGCAGCTGCTGCAGTGACGAGATGTCTCACAGTCATATCCCTTACTCTGATCAAAGCTAACAAGGGTTTCCCCTGACTCATCATGAAGCTGTGACTGCACCAATGGGGGTGTGGGTCATTATCATTGTAATGATGTGTTTTTGTGGAGCACATTTTGGCCCCCAAAACCACCTGCACTTTGCTTGGTCTGCTGGCAAAAACATGAAAAATGTGAAAATGTAGACCAGCTGACTTTGGTTAAACCTTAACTCGCCACTGCCTGCAGCAACATCACAATGACAGCCGTTTGAATTCTTTCGTTTTGTGTCAAGCACAAAACCCTCCACTTAGTTTCGGTCTCAAGCTTCAGCAGCGGTTTATCCCTGTGAAGCTCTTTTTATGTTAAATTAAAGGTCGATTAGATAATAGAAACACATCAGCAGCATCCTTGTTGCTAAGTGGAATCACATGCATATCTTGTATTCCCAATAACCCTGGTTTAATTCCTGTTAAGGACATTTGTTCCTTTCTCTTCATTTTCTTGTGGGGAAAAAAACTGAAAAATATGAAAATTATTGGTAGAAGGTGTGAAGTGTTGCTTAATGTTACATTCAGGCATGCAGTAGATGTGTTAGAACCAAATTATTCTTGATACAGTCAGGAAAACACCCAGCTTAATCTGGAAGTTGCAGTGTTGTTAGTTCTTTGTCACTTTTGAAAGGTGCAGCAAAATGTTGTGTTTGTAAATCATGTTGTTGACTCTCTGATGTCTGAGGACCATGACCGCAGTCATGTAGAAACATGTGATTCATCAAGAGTGGCGAAAACATGAAAATGACCGTGATTGCAGCACGGAGGTTTTCACATGACAGCAGCATTTTGCAAACAAACGACTCCCTCCCAAACTACCAGAAAGTCTTAAACGCTGATAAGCTCCATCGACCTCAGAGTCAAGGACACCCACAGACTGCCTCGAGTCGTGCAAGATTTTCCTGAATTTACCACCCAAACGTGCCTAATGTCTTCTGTGTTGTTGGCCGAGAAACGAGTCAAATTCTCATTCTTGATGCATAGCCTCGGTCAGCAGGTGAACTTTCCTCCAGACAGCCTGAGTCACACCTCAGAGACGTATTGGACAAGCTCTTGATAATTAGATACCATAGAGCTCAGTTACTGATGTTTGTCTCATTAAAGAGGTCTGCTTGAGAGATATGAAAGTGCATTTTTTTTTTATTTATAAGAGCCTAATGTCTTCTCAATCAAATCAGCTGCCATTAGCTCACGTCCGCTCCCTGCCTTCTTCCATCTTTCCGTTTCTTTTGTCTGTTGAGGAGTGAAATATCAGCAGCATCCTCCTCGCATTGATCTGCAGCAATTCCACATCACTGCTGTCTCACTTCCTCTTAGATTAGTTTAGATTTATTAAAAAGTAAGTGAGGGGGTTTACTTGAAATCACTTGAAGGAACATTTTTGGGAAGTTGTTCAACTGTTTTGTCTCAGATTAAGTGAAACAAACATATATATATATAAAGAAAATATTAAGTAGAGCTATTGATGTGTATTTGAGCCAACTTTAAGCTGACATAGCTTCAGACACAAAGCAGAGACATTATCAAGATTAGGATAGATTACCAGAGTAGATATCTTTAGTTTCCCTTTTGCCTCTAAATGAGAAGGCACCCAAGTGGTGTTTAATGCATTTGTCTTATTTTTTAAGGAAGTCGCATTAAGGGTCAGTTGACAGGGAGACAACAGTTAAGTTCTGATTTAATTATCTGAGATTCAGCTGACTTCACTTAGCTAAAAGTCTGTCTGCCTCCTCCCTCCCTTCTTTGTGTCCTTCCTCTCTGCAGCTCAGTGAAATCATGTCAGCCAGCAAATATTTATTTCATGCACCAAATCTGAACATGGCAGCACTGTGCTTTTAAAGTGTTTGTTTAAACAGTGTCAGAAATGTGTCCTGATTTGTTCTAATTCATCCTCCCTTCTGTCAGCTGTCTTCTCTAATAATATCATCTACTATATAGTCTTGCTTTTCAATCCTCTTCTTTCTCAATGGGCCTTATTTTCATTCAGTAATTAGACTTTAGTAATTATTTTGTTTTTACAGCATTCATAATACTTGCAATCCTCATAAACTCTCTTTGTACCCTGTGCAAATATATTTAGATGTGTCTTTAGAAAAATCTCTTACTGTAGACTCAGGTCATGTGTTACAGTGTGTGTGTGTGATTTGTGAACTGATACAAATGTGCGTGTGTGTATCCTGTCCCACGGCAGCCGAGTTTATTAATAACCGATGTTGTTGGTGACAGGTTTGCATGACCAGTTTGCGAGGTGTTGTCTGATATTATTCAAAGCTATTGACAGCATGTGTACTGAACAGCGTACGGTTTGCGTTTCCGTTATGTCGCTGCATCCTGCGTGCGTTTGTTAAAGCTGAAAGTGTTCAAGTTATTTCCAGGGACTCGTCCTAACGTGAGACTCTGCCATGCGATGTCTGCGTGTCTGTAATCCTCACTGGGTTTCCGGCAGTGGAAAGTTAATGTAATAAAAAGCGAGGTCACGTGTACGTAACGGCCTGTTGTTCCGATCCAATTCTTTTAATTCAAGAACTGTATTTACTTATAAATTTGAAATATTTAATAAATGCATGAACGGTTTGGCGTCAGGAGAGAAGAAGAGATGCTCCTTTCCCTTCATCTGTGTTCCCTCATCACCTTTCTTGAGCTCATGCTGTCAAGGTCATGAGTTTCCTGACTCTGTTCAAACTCAAGTCATCAGAAATGACAGGAAAATAACAACAAGAAAAACCCCCACAAAAACCAGAGAAACTTGATCACTGAGTGTCCACGTTCCTGTTTTGTCTGCATTAAAGCAGCACACAGGAGCTGATGTTGCAGGCCTTTGTGTGATAATCCAGGGTGAACACAGACTGTGGGTTTGTCTTCTCTACCTTTTGTGTGAGATGCATACTTCACCTGTGACAAAGACATCGTTCTCATACGCTGCAGTTAACTGAAAACTTTGTTTCTTTATCATATTGCACATTATGTATCACAACAGCCCAACCTTAACATCATTATTACATCAATTATTGATGTTTTGTTTTAAGTGTCCACATCTTATCTTTTACAGCATCAGTCTGTGAATCACTGGTGTTTATCACACAGATGATGCAGGTTTTAGTTACAGCTGACACAAGAAATGAATTGTGTCTTGTCCCTGTTAAATAAACAGCCAATAAAATGATTTTTCATACATGCTGTAGATTAAACTCACTTCTTTGCAGTTTTGCTAATGCATGAATCAGATACAAACCCATATTTTATCTTAAAGGCTGATTCCGCTTGAAAAACTGCTCAGTTTCGTTAATTAAATCAAGTAAAACATGTTACTTGCACCCCCTGGTGGAGGAGAGAAATACTTCATTGTCAAATCTCAGGTGTTTATTGGTTATCTTAAAATGTCTGTCTCAGTGTGGCTGAAAAATTTCTTGTTGCTCCACCATACCTGTACCTCATACCTGTCTGTCCATTTGGCTGTGTGCAGGTCTTCCAGAGCAGTACTACAGTCTGACGTGGTTCCTCAGTCCGGTTCTCGGCCTCATGTTCACTCCTCTTATTGGCTCGGCCAGCGACCGCTGTACTCTGCGATGGGGCAGGAGGAGGCCATTCATCCTGGCTCTCTGCATAGGAACGCTGATAGGAGTGGCTCTGTTTCTGAATGGATCTCTGATAGGTGAGTTCAAACAAACAACAACCGGGTGCTTGTTTCCTTTTCTATCAGGAGCTTGTAAAGCTTAAAAAAACAAACAAACAAACAAAAATAAATAGATATGGGATTGTCTTTAAAGGTTTGTATTATCTTAGGAATCATCAAGTTATTTTTGCTTTCTGGCCCCACGATAACTTGCTGAAATCTTATTCAAGTTCTGTAACGACACCATAAGGTTTTCAATGAGAACAATAACAGTAACTCTGTGAAGATCCAAGTGCAGACATTCTTAGTGTGAACACACAAGATATACAGAAGCACTTTGTTTGCAGGACTCTTTGTAAAGAGATTGTCTACGTATTATACAGTATACTGCATATCAGTGCCAGTCAGAGAAAACTGGCAAGCAAAGAATGCGATTTTATTTAAATTGTAGTTGAATATCATTTTCTATCTTCAAAGAATAGATACTCACATTTCTTGTGCAGGGGGATAAACACCAAACCAGACACGCAGAACTGAAGGCATGTGGTATAAAACATGATCCTCAGCAAAGCGCCAAACTACAGAACTAAAACAGTCATTCAAAAGTGCAATACACCACACACATCTGCATAACACAATACAATCTCACAGTGTGTGTAAAAAGATGTTACATGTTGGCTTAAAAACACAGATGTTTACTGTGTACCCTCTGCTGAACTCTTATCCAACCCACCTGAGACTATCAGGGCCTCGGTGGGAATGAAACCCCAAACACTGTTCACGTCAACACTGTGGTTTTACCCAGCATGCCCTTCTGCCTCAGAGAGAATAAAATAACAGAACAGCTTCCCTCATAGTAGAGCATCATATGCCAAGAGCTTAACCCGCTGAGAGTTGTGGTCTTTGGTTTGACCCTCGCCGTTATTGCATCATCCAAATGTCAGTCCAAGGACATATTCATCCGGTCCAATCAAACAGATTGATCAGTTGTCAATCATGCCACACAGATATTGATCTTACTACCAGTTGTTAGGTCATCAACCACTTCCTATAGGCCACACATGTAAACATACACTACAGCAGAGTAAGGTCTGTGTAATCAGCCAATCGTTGAATTTACAGATGGTGGTAAACAGTTTATTGTATATAACAGTTTAAGTGACTGCTACATCACACACAATATTTTTCCTTCTGTTTTTATCGACCTTCAGTAGTCTTTGACACTGTTACTACACTGTCTTGTGGTCAGTGACATTAATTTGATGCTATGTTGCACAAATGTTTAAATGGTATTTGGCAATGCACTTTGAACATTGTTGGACACACTAAATGATTAAAATCAGTGCAGCAGAACCAGAGATATTTACCTTCTTTATTCTATACGCTCCTCTTCCTTGTGAAAACCTGACCCCGACAGTATAGTGCAGTATGGCTCTTTTATGCAAGTAACAGCTGATGTCAGTTTGAGCTGCTAGCCTGAAGCAGAAATGAGGAGAAACTGGTGACCTCTTTACTCCTTCAGATGTTTTTTAAATTCATTTTCAAATTTGTATCCTTTAGTCCCAGCTGACATTGACTCAGGTTACATTGTTGAAGCAGGTTATCACACATGTATTAATAGACATAAAATAGTTTATTTCCTTAGTGTTGCCCATAGCAGTAACTGGTCTTGAAAGCCCATATTGCCGTGTGTCTACTGGGTTTCCCGCAGCTTTCTTCATATTATAATAGGGTGTAAAAGGTCTTCATTCAAATGTAGACCAAATGGGTGAAAAGTGTACAGTACAACAATAGCCGACTGGGTCTTTAAATGTCCGTAAATAGAACAAAGTGAAATGAATTGTCAGAGGAGTTATAAATAACAAGAAGGAGAGCTGTGTGAACGGTTTTCAGTCAGCAGATTCTGTTCACTTCTATTCAATTCTATTTTGTTCTGCCGCCATTCTTCTGCAGGGAGGTTGGCACTCAGGTCGTTTTAGGGCACCAGTGTGTGTGTGTGTGTGTGTGTGTGTGTGCGCGCGCACCTTGCCTGTGGGGTTGACATGGGAAAAGACCAGTGACCTGTCTCTGTGTGAGAAAACTGAGGGATTACGAGAGCTAAAGTGTACATTTCCATGGATGTATGTGCAGTGTATGAACGTGTGTGAACAACACTGGGTGACATGGGAAAACTGTAGTAACCTGTGTGTGTGTGTGTGTGTGTGTTGACATGGGAACACAGGAGCAGGCAGTTCACAGGGAAATGCTTCCTGTTTGCTTCCCCCTTTCCACCAATCACAATTCACTTCCTGTCTGTCTGCCTGGCTAGTAAGTAATGAGTAGTGCGGGTCCATTGTCCCCCCCCCCCCACCCCCCAAATACACACGACAAACACACACACACTCTGCTGTTCTTTCTATGAACGTTTGCTTCCCTGATGTTAATGGATATCAGATTGTAAAGTCATGCTGCGTCACAGTGCCTGTGATATCTCACTCACACACACTCACACACACACACATTTATATATAGGTAACTAAAGCTTTCCCATGTGTTGTTTTCATCCATTCATACAGTTACTCTCTCAGGCCGTCAGACACAAACACACACACTGAGCAGCTTGAGGGGATGACCAGGTCACAAGTGTAATGAGACGTACAAGGTCACACACGTTATGCAAAGGAGTGTGGGTAATGTGCAGTGACCCATTTGTGTGTGTCTTTGTATCTGCGTTATGCAGCTGTTGAAACTCGATAACCAACTATTGATCACATGTGAAGCATTGACCAGAGTTACATCACTGTTAGCCATTCCAGATGTTTGTGATTTTCTCATTATAATTTTGTGAAAAAAGCATTTACATTTTTCTAGTCTTTTGGGCATATATTATATACATATAATAATATACCTTTTAATTTTCAGTATTCAGTTCTGTTGATATTTGTTGGCTTTTCACCATGAAACTCAAGACGTGGATGTAATAGAAACGTTTTAATTTGATTTAATTAGATTTTCTCAGTTCTTCCTCTTAATGGTGGCAGACAGCTCAGACCGAAAACCGAAAAATCCATCTACATGACTTGATACCACTAGGTGTATTCAGTGGGAAATATGCTTTTTTCAGTATAATGACCCTTAAAACTATATTATATAACTATACTTATATATAACTATACCTTAAAAAAATATTTCAAGTCTATTATATATAAACATTTAAATAGTCTTAAAAGAAAACTATCAGCTAAAATCTATCACGTGGCCCATCTCATTTCACTTTCTGTTTTCTGTTTAACAACTCTGTTTTTGTTGTGAATAATGACCAGTCTCTGTCCTTTAATGTCATTCACCCTTAGGTCTGTCTATGGGCGACGAGCAGGGAACACAACCAATAGGAATTGTTCTTACTGTGCTGGGCGTGGTGGTGTTGGACTTCTGTGCAGACGCAACAGAGGGACCAATCAGAGCATACTTGTTAGACGTGGCGGACACAGAGGAACAAGACATGGCGCTCAACATCCATGCTGCCTCGGCAGGTATTGCTGACATCTGACACACACGCATACGTTTAACATTAACGGGGTTTGAACATGTATTTCAACAGCAGTGGTAGGTGTAGTGCGCAGAAAAATGCAGCTTGCAGTCAGGGTGTCAGGAACCATAGCAATTTTTTGGTCTAGTTGACATAAACTATATAGACAAAAGTATTGGGACATGTGACCATTACACCAACGGGGACTTTAATGACGCTGAATTCTAAATACATAAACAGCTTTTCAGCGCTAACAGCCTCCACTCTTCTGGGAAGGCTTTCCAAAGACATTCGAGTGTTTCTGTTGGAATTTTGCCCATTCATGTAATCAAGCAACAGTGAGGTTAGCCACTGATGTTGGATGACAAGGCCTGCCGCGCATTCTCCTTTCTAGTTCATCCTGCACATGTTGGATGGGGTTGAGGTCAGGGCTCTGTGCAGGCCAGTCAAGTTCTTCCACACCAAACTCATCTAACCATGTCTTTATGGAGCTTTGCTTTGTGCACTAGGGCACAGTCATGCAGGAATGGAAAGGGCCTTCCCCAAACTGTTGGCACAAAGTTGGAAACATAGCATTGTCCAAAATGTCTTGGTATGCTGAAGCATTAAGATTTCCCTTCACTGGAAGTAAGGGGTCGAACCCAACCCTAAAGTGATGTGTCTGGATACTTTTGTCAATGTGGTGTAAATTAGCCTGTTCAAGTCTCCTTCATAAGTCCAGACTGATCTGCTTGTCCACGTGTGCAGGTCTTGGTGGCGCGGTCGGTTATGCTCTAGGAGGTTTAGACTGGACACACACTTTCCTTGGAGCAGCCTTCAAGTCCCAGGAGCAGATCCTGTTCTTCTTCGCTGCCATCCTCTTCTCTGTCTCTGTGGTGTTACATCTCTTCAGCATCGAGGAGCAGCAGTACTCGCCCCAACATGACAGGCTGGACCAGGTACAGCCTGTGCTTTAAGTGCAACACATAGCTTTAGTAAGACTTTGATTTTTCATGATGTTACAAAAGATACGGTTCTCATTACTCTCTAACCAGGAGAGTCCAGAGTGCGCCAACACCCAACCATCGGCCAATGGCAGGACTGGGCTTTTTGCACCCAAGCTGGAATTAATTGGAGAAAATGAAACAATGGACACCTACGACCTCTATGACCCCTACGGAGACGACCAGTCAGAGCATGGGGATATGGACATGGACTTCCTAGAGATGGAGCTTGTGAGAAGTAAGTTCACAGACTTCTGCCTCTTTTGTTGAAACTTAAATGCAAATTTTCCTATTCAAATCCAAAGACATTTGGAAAAGGAAACTGTATGATGGGAATACGTGGTGATCCCATTTCCAAGGCTCTCAATGAGTCTCTAGGGCCAGGTCCACCAAAGAGATATTTTTCCTGAGACCAGCTTATTTTTTCAGTTGTTTGCAATGACTCACAAAATCTCACAAACTCCCATGGAGAAAATAATATCAACGAAGTACTAGCAGAAAATGCCCCAACAGGGGTATCTGGGGAGCTCATCATTTCCCCTCTTTTCTCCCCTTCTACTTGTTACCATTTCTTCTGAATTACTTTTAAATCTAATCTGCCCTCTCCCTGTGTTTCTTCAGGTAAAAGTGACAGCGTTCTCGCCATGGCAGATGCCACTCTGGACCACCTGGACCATGACGCGTTGTTCCTGTGCCACCTGGAGCCATCCATTTTCGCTGACCGCCTCTCACCTTATCACGGCTCGCCTCCTACGACCTCCTTCTTCAACCTCAATCGCAGCACTCCACCCCCTCGGTTTGGCAACATCAGACGCAGCAGCAGTGCAGGAAGTCAGGACCTGCTACGGCTCCAAGCCAACAACCACCAGGTGCACGCTCCCACCTCCAGGATTTCACGCGTCTCGGCTTTCTTACAGGAAATGGAGAATGACGACGGTCAGGAGGCGTTGCTGAACAACCAGCTCAATGAGCAGCGGACACTGAACGGGCGGCTGTTAGCCAGTGTAACTAATGCTGATAGAGTTAGCACGAACAGGCTGAGTTCTAAGGGACAAGCACATCGCGCTGGAATGGTCAAAGGTTTGTATGTTTATGTTATATTTGACTTGAATAAAAATATAAAACTTAAGAAATTGTAAGTACGAGTGAACAGTTGTTTTTTTTTTTGCCATTACAACTCCTATTGTAGAATACTTGTTTGAAATATTTAAAGGAATAGTAAAACATATTGGAGAATAGTGAAACTCTTCTTTATTCTCTCGCTGAGAGTTAGATGTGAAGATCTCAGAGTTTGATATTTACCAAGTTATCAAACTCTCCCTTTCAAATGTTAATCTGTAATCTCTGTCTTTTTCCAGCTGCCAGTACCGGAGCCCCAATGCGGCAGTCACGCCACCGTCACACCTTCTATCGCCAGCCGTCCTGCACCTTCTCCTACTACGGTCGAGTTGGGAGCCACCGCTACCGTTACCGGCGGGCCAATGCCGCTTTCCTCATCAAGCCGTCCCGCAGCATGAACGACCTGTACGAAGTGGAGGCCAGACACAGGAGGAGGAGCAGACAGAGGAAGAGACACCGCAGCGGAAACACCAACTCTTCCAGTGGTGACACAGAGAGCGAAGAGGGAGAGGTGAGAATTTACTCATCAGATGCATCCGTGATACGGTCGAGCCCTTACTTCCAATGTGTTAAGTGTCTTGTTATGGTAGGACAGTGTCTGATCCTGTCTCCTCCCTTTAGGTCGAGACCACCGTACGGCTGCTGTGGCTCTCCATGTTGAAGATGCCTCCGGAGCTGCTGCGACTGTGTGCCTGTCACCTGCTCACCTGGTTCTCCATCATCGCTGAGGCTGTCTTCTTCACTGACTTCATGGGACAAGTCATCTACCATGGAGATCCTACTGTACGTCAGTCAGACAGATGCGTAGATACATCCCAACTCTCCCCTCAAGTTCACTTACTTTAAAGGCATCTGATTTGAAGCTTCAGAAAGAGATGAATAACAATGCAAAACACAGTGAGATTAGTCATTATTTGACCTGAAAACATGATCCCTTATGCATTACATAATCTTCCACCTCCACAATTGGGCACATGGACTAACCCTAACCCTTAATCAAAACCCAGTGCAACCCAAAATGTTTTGAGTATTTGCTAAGCTGTACTCTTCACTCTGCACTTTTCTTTTTGACCTCATTACTTATTGCGACATTCTTATAAGGCTGTTTTACTTACACTCAGGCTCCTTCCAACTCTACGTTATTGGAAAGTTATCACAGAGGAGTTCAGATGGGATGTTGGGGGCTGGTTATATATGCCATGACTGCAGCTACATGTTCAGGTATTGCATCCCTACTCCCATCTCAGGAATACATGCATGCAAAAATAACACATTTTGGCATTAAACTTTGGTCTGACGCAATCACCTAATGTACTCTTTCCAGCCATCCTTCAGAAGTACCTCGACAACTTTGACCTGAGCATTAAGATCATCTACATCCTGGGAACACTTGGATTTTCCATCGGTACGAACCACAGCACAGTAATAGAATAACACAAAAAGATATGAGGAGGCAGTAAGGAACTCTGGGATTTTTCTCTTTTTTTTCCTCTCCATAGGAACTGCTGTCATGGCGATCTTCCCCAATGTGTATGTTGCAATGGTGATGATCAGCAGCATGGGCATCATCTCCATGAGTATCTCCTACTGTCCTTATGCTCTGCTGGGGCAGTATCACGAAATTAAAGAGGTGCTTATTTTTGCTTATTTTTTCCATTTAAAATCTGATATCGACCTGTGTTTACAGGAGCGGGCTACTGGGGCACTAGATGTATATTAATCCACGACTGCAAATAGTCCCTAACAAATGCATTCATTTATCCCGTTTTGATCTGTTTGTTTTTTGTAATTGAGATGTTAGTTAAAAATGCTTCAGAGAACTTATCTATTGCAATTGCAACATTTGTATTACTGCATCTCATAAGATATATATATTTTTTGATATTTAGCTTTCAGTATTATTATCTGTATCTATCTTTGTCTCCTGCAGTACATCCAGCACAGTCCTGGTAATTCCCGGAGAGGCTTTGGCATCGACTGTGCCATCTTATCCTGCCAGGTGTGTGTCTTAGTGAAACATTTGTAGCCTTTTCTTATACATATGCTATAATATGCTAAAACAACAGTGTTTTTTCTAATCATTTGTAATTTTGCAGGTGTACATCAGTCAGATCTTGGTGGCCTCAGCTCTGGGTGCTGTAGTGGAAGCTGTTGGCAGTGTCCGTGTCATTCCCATGGTGGCCTCAGGTGGCTCCTTCCTTGGCTTCTTAACTGCCTGCTTCCTGGTCATTTACCCGACTCCAAACAACCAGTGAGAAAACCAACTGCTCTAAGTCATTTGCTGCCATTAAAGGCACAGTTTGACAATATAGTAAACACATGGGCTTTCTTGCCAGGAGTTAGATGAAAGGGTTGATATCACCCTCGTCTGTCCACAAAATATGACGCTACAGCCAGCAGCTGGTTTAGCTTAGCTTGGCATAAAGACTGGAAACAAGGGGAAATAGCCAGCCTTGGTGTCCAAAGGTGACAAAATCTACATACCAGCTCCTCTAAAGCTCAGTTGTTGTTAATTTTTGGTAAGTTAAGCTACCCTTCCTTTGGCTCCTGGCAAGTAAGTGACATAAGCATGCTTCCTCAGTTATGAAACTATTCCTTTCAGTCCAAAATACAGTCCTAACAGTTATGATTTTAATTTTGATTGGCAGGGAGGGTGACTCAGCCAAAGCTTCGGAGAAACGGGCCTTGACGACGCTGGAAAATCCCAGCAGCAATGAAGGGGCTGTTACTGTGGCGATAGAGAAACCCAGCTTCCTGAAACTGAACAAGGAAGGCAAGGCCACCTCCACCACCACTTCCTGTCATACGGAGAATGAGTCCGCTCTGTAATTGGCTGGATGAATCGACAGAAATGAATAAGCAACTGAATACACTATTAAAATTATCACTGATGGAAAAAACTTGAGGATGTGGGCCAGTGTCCTCTCCACTGTAGTTTACGGACACAAGGGGGAGGCTGGCGTGGGTTTGGTACATCCTTGGTGTCTGTTCTCGCTTTGATGGGCAATTTGCTGAAGAAAACAACTCAATCTCTCGGGGGACATGTGTTTCACTAGACAGACTTATCCTGCAAAAATGCATTCTGGTCCCAGTGCTGTTTCAGCCGTCACTGAAATTCCTTCCACTTAGACCTCACGGACGTTTGAGTGAGCCGCCAGGGTCGCCTGGAAATGAGAAATTCTTTGGTCGTGGTTTTAACGAGAGGTCGTCTCTGTCTCTCAGGGCCTCCAGTAGGTGCCACCTGGGCAGGAAACTTCAGGGGACTTGCACATATACATACACGCACATCTCTTCATCTTGGCTCAACACAATCGAATGAACACCTGAGTAACTGTTGATGAACACTAGTTATCGAAGCTGCAATCATTCAAAAATGCTGAAAATTGTTTTCCCTCACTGTGGAATCTGCTCAATTGAATCTTTGCTCCATGACGCCGAAGCAGATAAACTTAAAGTGCGTGTGTGTGTCTGCTGACTTGGTGTCTCCAGCAGAGGCATCGTGTTCACCAAAATAAACCCAACAACTCACTCGGCTTTGCAGGACTTTTACAGCACTCTGTGACAGTAGCTTTAAGACTCTAGAGACTTTTGGAAGTGGCATTTCTGAAAAACGTAAGAACGCAAAGCCCGGTCCCGGAGGGGAAATAAGTCCTCAAATTGATTGCGAGAGTTTTTTGTTTTGTTTTGTTTTTGTTTTGTTTGTTTTTTTACCTCCCTCTTCCACGTGGCAGGAGTGCTTTAGTCCTTCACTCCAGGGCAGAGTTGAGAATATTTAAGAGCTCGAGCAAAAAGTTGCCTGTATATTGAGTCAAAAATACAAATGTGTATTGAGTGAAATTCCAGGAAAGAGAGTATAGATGCAATATGCAACATACACAGGGCATTAAAATCCCAAATATTATTTTCATGATTTATTGAGGGCCCAGAGTGATGCCTGTGTTTTATTTGAATAATCAGACTAACCTACATGCTGCATGTTAGAGGAGCAGAGAGGAGAGAAACCAAACAGCCGAGAAGAAGAAAAGAAAGATGTGGAGTGGTTCTTCTTCTTCTTCTTCTTCAGAAACTACTGTTAGCACAATGTTTGTCACTAACTGCACATTAGCTGAGCCATTCTTGAAAGAGCGCTAAACAACATTCAGTTTGAAAAGATGTTCGGGGGTGTTGTTTGTCTTAGGACACCAGCAGGTGGGAGCTTCCGGACACTCTTCTGTTCCAGAGCTGATAGTCCTTAAGAGAAGGAAAAACAAATCCTTCTAGTTTTGAGTGTTAGTGGCCCATAAGACCAGCTTTAGGCTCATTACTTGGGCCTTGATGGAGGGTTTGCACTCCTGTTTTAGGTGAGTTGATCATTACATCTGTGTGTTTTAAGCTTACAGGAGATTTAGAATAGCAGGGTTGGATGAGGAGCAGGATGAAAGGACTGGAGAGTTGTTATTACCTTTAAAAAGTAGTTTGAGGAAATACATTTATTTGCTATGTAGAATCAGGCTCTCATGTCTGTATGCTAAATATGTAACGTACTACCAGGGGACTGTTAGCTTAGCATAAAGACTCATCAGTCTCAGTCTTATTTAAGTCTTGGAAAGAAAGCAAAAAAAAAAAATGGATTTCCCAAAATGTTTGAACTTTAGCAAAATTTGAATTGTTTCATATATAGAAATGCATGTCTTGACTTGAACAAAAATTAGACACATTTTCAAGAATCCCAGCTGACCCAAAAATCAAATTTCTGAGTAAAATTAAATCAACTTTGGCAAAATCGAGCTGCCTCCTGAAAAACGGCAAAAACAAAAAGTTTGCTTCCAAAAGCCAGCTTGTCCATGGCTGAAATATAATACTCTTTTAAAATGACATGCCTGAGATTCATTTTGTACAATGCTCCATTTTGTATCCCTCAGTTTAGCAACATGGCTTTTACAAAATGGCTGCATTTGCCGTTTTGTGAGGGAAAGCGACAGCGACGTGATCGTAGATGAGGAAGTAAAGGTTTGACTTTGACCGTGTTGACATTCATACACAGCATTGAGACAAATAGCCTACACAGATGGGATACATGCAAGCTGCACAAATTCATTGTTAATGCTGACTGGCACCGCACATTAGTGCAATGTTAAATAATCATAATGTGCAGAATGTTTCAATGGCTGGACAAGTAAAAAAAAAAGAAAAAAGAAGAAGAAAGATTTAAGATATTATTGTCTGTTTTATTTTCTGACACAACAGACCTTGTGTTGCAATAATGGCCCTTGTTAATCAGGTGAAGGGACCGTGTGAGGGTGGAGCAGGGTTGCTTGTGGGGGTGAAAACCTGTCTGAGAACCTGTGTGTTGTTTTCCTCCACGTCAGGTTGAACGGCTGTGGGTTTGGGTCAGATTTCCTTTCGGCTCAATCAGCTAAAACATGCAAATTGAAAGGAATCGAAATGTAAACTGCAGTGAGTTCATTAACTAACGAAAGAACGTTTTAATTTAGTGTGAATTCAAGCATTTAGCGGAGAACCTTACTTCATTTTTCGTTTTGTTTGAGGTTGTTGGTTTATTTTTTTTTCACTTGGGTGAGTGTTGGTGCAGAGTTTAACCCTGTTTCTAGCAAAACAGAAGATTCCTTCCATGATTTCAGGTACATTCAGTCAGTCCCAGAGCAGAGTAGAGTATCATAGAGTATTTTGCTTCCTGTGTTGATCCTGCTCTGGTAGTCATGCCGGGACAAAAAGAAGACGCAGGGACCGGACGATGACAAAAGACGAGGTACAGATGCCAGAGTTTTTGAATGGCTTCTGTAAACACTAGGGCAATAACATATTCTGGATAAAAAAATGGACACACAACTTTAGTTTAAGGACAAATGTTAAGCTTAAAAAGAAAAAAAAACATTGGGTTGTGGAGGTTTGCATGCGAAAACAGCAATATGCATGTGTGGAACACCAAAGTATGACTCTGTACAAATCAGTCAAGCTCTTTTCTTTGTCCTAATAGGTCAGGGATGTGTTTTTTAATGCATGGCTTTGTGTCTTTTTGTTTGAACTTAAATGTGTTTAAAAAAAAAGAAAAGAAAAAAGAAAACAAAACAAATAAACCCAACATGTACTCTTTAAGCTGAAGCATTGTGCTCGGTCCGGGTCAGTATACTCTTAACAAGCCTTTGAAATAATTTTTGTTTAGAACTTCAGACAGCGCACATCTTGTTGCTTTTCCACATGACATACACTAGGATGGAAAGTGCTGATGCGTTCAAAGGCGAGATGTGCGTCGTGCTGAACGACGCTCATTGTTGAAAGTGTAGGCGAGAAACTCCTGGCCGTGAATACTTGAAGTGCAACTTGAGTGTTTTTGTTCCAGTGCAGTGGGAAGTCTTTCATTTGGGGTTTTTCACTTCTGTTCTTAATGTCCTAAGTCTTTTTAGCAGAGACTCTGGAATGTTTCAGACGGCAGCATGGCCTGCTGGGAGATTGAGTTTTTACCTTTGATTCCATCTTGTGACTTAAGTTTGTTTTTTGTTTTTTTTCTTCAAAAAAAAAAGTCGATGAATGTGAGATGATTTCACCTGAAATCATTTTCGTTTTGATGTTCGACAGGGGCAGGGTCTGACGTTGCACACAACTTGCACATAATAAGTTGAAAAACAAAAACAGTAGAAGTGTGTTCCAAAAGGAGGTAACTGTGGATATTTATTATTATTATTATTTTTTTTTTAGCTTTCTGTCTATAAAGGACACTTCTCACTTAGTTTCCAAAAAGAATACAGAAAAGCTGTTCTATTTGCTGTTATGGAACATGTTACAGAAGCAGATTGGATTGTGCGTGTGTGTGTGTGTATGTATGTAAGCAGTTGTCTTGCAGCTGCTCACATCTAAAGCAAAAGGCAAGAGTGTGTTAAAAATGTCATCTCAGTGTTTGTTCTTGGTTCTTGTTCTCTGTTCTTTGCAATCACCTGGTTTACACTTAACTCTGGAATCGATGGCTGCAATACCGGAGATTATTTACGAGTCTTTACTGTTCTGGTGTTTTAACTAAACTAGAAAAATGTCTCTTTTTTTTTTTTTGTATCTATTTGAATTTTCAGGCAGAGCCACACATGAGTTTGGCCTTTGCACTTTTTCAGTGGCAGCCATTTTGGCTCCACCATCCTGATCATTGCATGAATGTGGCGACGTGGAAATGCTGTTTCATGTTTCCAGCCGGCAGCTGTCGGTGGCAGCAGTTAGTCCAACCTGGCCAGACTCAGTGTGTGTGGGTGCGTGTGTGCATGTGTGTGTGTGGCTCTGCCTCTAAGTAAACTGTGTTTCCATCGGAGGAGAGTGAGATGCCTGTTATTATACTTTGATCTTCACAGAGATTAAATCAAGAAGAATACTTAAAGAATGGGAAAGCAAGTATGCGCAGTGTACCATATATAATATGCCTTGTTATTTTAAAAAAAGGGTGTAAATATACATATTTCTCTTTTAGTTTCTTCTTTTTGCTGCTATTAAAAAAAGATGATTATTTTTGTTAGTTTTGTTTTCTATATAAAGACTGTATAAATCTCTATGTTCTGTAAATATGCTTGAGCCTTCATATGTAGGACTCTGGATGAACACTGTATGGAACGCACCTTTAAAATCTCTTCAGAAGTAAACCAACAATGACTCCTTTCGTTATTTAACACTTTAGTATCCAAACATGAGAAGAACTGAAAATAGAATAAAAGCTCCACTCTGGTCCAAATTAATTAAAACTTCTATAATAGTTTTCTGCTGGTGTGTTGTGTCCGCAGATCGAAGAACAAATCGCCGGATTGGTGTAGGAAACTCACGTCATGTGACTGCCAGTGCTATTGTTGTACGATGAAACTAAATCATAAACACGTTTCACACAGTCTCATTAAAATTTGCACGAAAGATACAGTAATAAACAACAACTTTCAAATTAGATTAAACGCGTGCTGTTTAGCAGACAATCTAGTGAGGCTGTCACTGTATGTTGGGAAAATTACGTTTAAAGGCAGTTTTATCCCCAAGACATTTAATCTAATGCTGACCTTGCAGATATGTATTGCTAATATTTCAGAAATGTGGTTGATATCTGTGCATAGGGAAGATGATTCGATTGTTGCCACTCTACAAGATTTATTTAAAGGAATTAGAGAGGATTTTAGGTTAAATGCAAGACTACAAAAGGGTCCCAGAAGGAAACATCTGAAGAACGTTTAACAGTGAATGTTGAGATGTCATAATTATTCTCCCTCTTCACACACATTTTGCTCTGACTGGTTTCAACCTAACAGAATCTTCTTCACTTACTCTTATAGAAGGCATTTAATCAAGAGGTCTCACTCACGTTTAGCATGTATTGTTGTTATTTTGAGGATTGTTTCGTGACTGTTGGTGAGGTAACCTGCTTGTCTGCGCTCTCCGGACTACGTCAGCTTTTTTCATTTTGTGTTGGAAACAAAAAAACATCTTAATTCAGCATCTTGAAAGCAGACGGCTGGTTTTCTATGATGTCGTGTGGTCGGACTGATGAGAGAAGGATCATAAAACTCTGTTCTCTCACGCAGAGGCTCACAGAGCTGTCTTTCCACAGACATCCGAGAAGGAACCTGAAACTGGTGTGTGTGCACGTATGTCTGACCCAATCTCATCATGTGACTTCAGGACCAGCTGATGGTAAGTGTGTGTGTGTGTGTGTGTGTGTGTGATGCACTCGTGCAAAGGTATAAACTTACAAGGTCAGAAAACTGCGTTAAGTGAACTGTAATGACCTGCTGTCCCTTGGAGGGAAATACCACTCAAGTTAATGACTCATTCCTGCTTAATATCTGTGAAATCCTCTCTCTAATGTGTAATCAATAAAAGCTGAAACATTTTAAGAGTGAACCATTTCACACTTAATTCTCACATCTTGGTTTAGTTGATCACAGCTGCAGTTCTTGCAGGGTAATGATCTGGATGAAATGTGGTTAAAATTTAAGCTTTGAGTGAGGAGAGGAAAATATCTTTTTCAGTGGTTAATGCATTCTGTATTGAAAGAAAATATGTTTGGAGTTCATCCTGAAATGTGAAAGCAGATTCTCTAGTAATGTTTCTTGATATTAATCCTTTTACAGACAAAAAAATGAGGATGTTTTTATCAGGTAATAAAAGAAGGTCCAATAAGGATTATAGACCACAGCCTGGGATCCTTTTTGTTTCAGATTTTGTTTCACCTTGTGGGAAAGACGCAGCAGTATTTTGTGTGAGTTCAGAAGACACCAGACAAAAAAATTATTTACGTGTTGCTTTTAGAGGGTGACAGACAACAGCACACAGGCTTATCTGGGCATGAGCAGCAATATCTGTGTTCCTGACCAGTAAAAGCATTACATTATTATCAGATATATGACTGATCTCAGTCCATTTTCAGTAGATTGTGAATCAGTATCTGGCAACCTGTTCCCGACAGCACGGCCTGCTGCTGTCCTCTGATGGAAGAGCTCAAACAAACTCTCTGCATCTGATTCAAGCTGACTTTTACTGGCTTTCTGAAACACAACATTATATTATTATTTTTGCATTTTTGGCTGTCATACATAGTTTAACTGATTGACTGTGAACAGGAAGATTGTGTTCCATGAAAATACAAAATCTCTTCTTCCAGAGAGTCCTGGTCAAAGTGCACAACCCGTGTTGAACAAATGTGATAAATATAAGCAGTGGAAGAGAGGTATTCATGATCATCTACAGCAAATGCAGAAAATCCTCTGTTTGCACTACAGGAAAGAGTAGGATTTCATTTATTTACACAGGCTTTAACATTAAAAATAACTTTACATTTTAAAAAAAATGAGAAGGTTAAAAAAGACAAAAGCAAAGAATGAAGCACTTTAAGTATAGTGTATGTTTTTGTAAACCTCACAGTCTCTCTCAGGTGTCTTGTAAACCCCATCAGCGATTGTGTCCTCTGGAATTTGTTTTGCATGAATTTCTTTAAAAATGCAGTTTAAGAGATGTGAGATTTTGAGCTTGACGCTGATGGCAGCCCTCCATTTCAACACTTGTAAAATGATAAACAGAGGAGAGCTGCGCTATGTACTTGAAAGACTAACTGTTACATGTGTTTATACTTCTGAAGAGGAGCTTTGTTTCTAGCTTATTTAGTTTGTGACTCCACATTCGGTCCTTTCGTTTTGCTCCCTGACTCTTCCTTTCTGTTGTCATCCCGCGTTTGAACGTTGACATCATTTCTTTTGGAATGTTTTTAACCTATAATTTGGCCTAACGCAGCAATACTTTAAGAGTCTAATGTGACAAATAATAAGACACAAAGACGTCATTGTGTCATGTTTAAAAGGTCCGTAATTTTACAGTAAATAATGCATAAGTAATGCATCATGTAACAAAGGTGTAAGTGAACTGAGATAATTGCAGTTTTATGGTTACATGAAGCAGCTGAAGAACAGTGAATATGTCCTTAATTATTAAAATGTAAAACACAAAGTACTGAAATGAAAAAAAGTACACATACACATCAAAGTACATGACACGGCATACACTCCTCACTGCAACATGGCTTCTAATGCGATCCACCTTAAAGGAATTTTAGTTGAAACTGAGGTGTTAATTCAGTTGGATTTTTGTGGTGGTGTTGTATTGGACCCGTTCAACTCTGTTCACCACCACTGCAAAAATGCGACCTCAGAATATTAAAATATCTCCCTGGCAGTGTCAATAATCGATCTGTCCAATGAATATCAACTCTGTATGTAGCCTATAGTTTCATAACAATCCACTCGTGAGCTGTCAGACTAAACTACTCGCTCGGCGTAGTTCAAGTTGAAGGCCTGAGTCTTGCCTGAAGGACATTTTTCCTTCTTTCAACATCACATTTTACTGTGGCATGTTGCGTCTCCAACATTACATCAGTCTGCCTTAGCGGTCCAGCATTTGTTCTCATCTATCCCAGGTGCAAGGTCAAGGTAAGCAACACGATGAGAGATTAAGAGATGAGGATGGATGGTTGGAAGGAGGGCAGCCACTGAACTGTTGTTAAGCTGAAAATTGGTTTGCTTAATTTTTGTTATTGCAGTTTACTGTGTTTGCTTAATTTCTGTATTGTTGACAGCTTTCTTTGGTAATCTAATCTTTTTCAGCCTGTGAATCTTTCTGTGATTATCCGTCTCTCCCTCCAGATGTCTCTCTGGGCTGCTGCAGCCACAGGTGTTGGGGCGGGGGGCTGGGGTCACCTGTCTTTTAAGTGGACTGTTGCATGTTTGCCACAGAGATCGGAGTGCTGGTGAAGGTGAGCGTGGCCACACTGTGAGCTATCGCCAGTGCCGTACCCGAACATTTATTCACTGAATTCCTCTCCCCATCCGCCCCACTTGTATGTCCCGCCTCCCCGTCCCCGTCCCTCATTCCTCTCATTCTCATCCTCCATATTCTCTTGAAGCTGTCTGTCACGAAGCAGTAAACCACTGGATCCAGGCAGCTGTTCAGACTGCTCAGGGTAACTGTGATGTGATATGCGAGCACGTGCCCCTGCTCGAGCCCCTCCCCTCCGCCTTTGACCCTGAAGTAAACCAGCACCTGCCGGATGTGGAAAGGCGTAAAGCAGATAGTGAAGACCACCAAGACGGTGGCCAGCAGTGTGACAGCGCGGGTCCTCCTCGCCCGACTCTGCTGGGGCATCGGGCCGTGGTTGGAGGAGAGAAAACAGGCAACGCGTAGAGTGAAGCCCACCACGGCCAGCAGGGGAAGGAGGAACTCCAGGATGGTGAGGTAGAAGAGGGCAGGGAGGAGCACACAGGAGGAGCTGAACTCCAACGCTGTGCTCTGTAGAAAGCACAAGAGAGACCCCAACACATCAAGTCTTAAACGACTGAAGTTATAAGACATCTGGTTTTCTTCACTGCACTGCACAACACAACGATTCAGTGCTTAGCCTACAGGTTCCCAACCCTTTTACAGCATGTTAACATGTTTCTTTCATCCAAGCTTATGGACTCATTCAACCAGGGTGATTTGTTTTTCTCGCCTCTCAGATTGTTTAATTTGAAGGCTCTTTTAAAGCCAGAGGAGATAAAAGAATCCACTATTTCACAAAAAAAACAAAAAACATAATAACTATATTTAGAGACATTTTTTTCTTTCTTATCTCAAATCAACTTATGGCAGTTTTAGATTTATTTTGTGACCCCTTGGGGGCTATCAACCCACAGATTGGAATTCACTGCCAAAGCCAAGGCAGAGTCAAAATAGTCCTCACAAAAGTGGTCTTCATGGCAGAAAAGACCAGAAGCCCAGAGAAAAACATAAGAGGACACAATGAAAGAAGTCCACCTTTTCTTTTAGTTGACCTTGGATTCATCCCTGAATTTTTGCGGAGGCTTTTTTTCTGGTTTTTAAGATCTAAGGTCTGTTTGTGTTGTATTTGTGTCTTCACCTGGAAAGAATAGGTGACCACGACTGCAATGAACCAAATTGTGGCGCTGACACACCTGGCTGTTCCTGTGGTTCTGCATCGATGGAGAGTACTGGATGCATGGACGACGGCGAGGTACCGGTCTATACATATACTGAGAGGAGGGGCACAGGGGGAGTCACAGAGAAAAGCACAGATACAAATCGATGATATTTATCGTGTTGAATGTTGGGATGACCCACCCACCTGGTCAGAAACAGTATACTACAGTACATGTTGACAAAGTAACTGAAGGTGTGAACGTAGGAGCAGGCCACACAGTTCCCTCCGCTGTGGTACAGAGCGATGCGAGCTGGCAGCGACAGCGCCACCAGCAGGTCGGCTACAGCAAGGTTCATGGTGTAAACCACAGAGGCTGAGGAGTGGTTGGCGGCCCCACAGAAGACATAGAGAGCCAGGCTGTTGAGGACCACACCGACCACCAGCATCAAACAGTTACACACCTGCAGCAGAGGAGGAATGGAATCAAGCTGAGGATCTGAGGGTTTGGTGCAGTTTCACGAAATTTTTAATCTTTCACTTTACTGCACATATTTTCCCTGTCTGTCTGGAGATCGCTGGCAGCATGACTGTATTTCACACCTATTTTGCTCTTAAATCAGACTCCTCTATTTATGTGCTCTTCCTTATTCCAATTCATGTTGAGATATTACTAAATTAATATTAGTAAATTATTAATTACTGATTAATCACTGTTAATCTTCAACAATGACTAAATCAAGCCTTATTTGGGTGGAAACGTGGACTAACTGATCTGATCTCAAGCCGTTAGCTACAGCTTCTGGTCTTACCATGAGAGAGACCCACACGGCATAGAAGTCTTGGTAGAGTTGCGCGTCCAGATGGGCTAACCTATGCAGATAATGTGCTCCCCAGCGCTGGTCCCAGGTGCTACAGTTAGGTGTGTTAGGGGTCCAGAGGAACAGGAGGGGTTCAGCGGTGGAGGTGATGTTAGTGAGGAGGCTCTCCATTGGTTGAAAAAGGATGATGATGATGAATAACAGGACTTCCTGTAAACCAGACTAATGTGATTCAGTTAAAAGCTCAGAAAAAGGGGCTGAGTAGAGATAATTTTATCAGATACAAGATGACTTTTGCATCTGCTGTGAGTCTGCACTGTTCTCTCTATCCTCCCTGTCTCTCCTCTTTACCTCTCCTTTTCCTCTCTATCTCCCCCTCTCCTGTCTCTCTCCATCTCCCTGTCTCTCCTCTCCCCCCTCTCCCTCCCAGCCGGTCGCAGCAAAAAGCCATCTACACCGAGTCTGGTTATGCTCGAGGTTTCTGCCTGTTAAAAGGAAGTTTTTCCTCGCCACTGTCGCCAAATGCATACTCAGTGTGGGGTTTTGCCCTGAGACCTGTTTCTCTCTCATTCTCTTCTTTTTGAATGTTTTTACACACCTGTAAAGTGTCTTGAGATAACTGTTATGAATTGGCACTTCAAATAAAATTGAATTTAACTGAATTGAATTGAATTGAATTGAAATGAGTCTGATCCTCTCAGACTCATTTGGTTGTACTTTAAAGGCTACAGGCATGTTAAGATTGCTTCCAAACCTGTTCAGTTTCTGTCTAATTTTAACTTCATCTCACAGTTAATCTCACAGTAAGAATTTAAACTAATGGCAGGGACCCCCTTATTGTTTGTATAGGACAGATGCCTCAGCCTTATACCCTGGAGTCAGCTGTAGGTCCTGTGTTATAAATACACTTAAAGAGCTCAACTCTAAAGTGATGCAGTGTGTTCCAGTTTGCTAAAAACAACTCAACATTTTCAGGCTCAGTGACACACACACACATACTAAAAACTACAAGACAGAGTAATGACCGCTAGGGATGAAAAGTGGTCAACATCAGCAGAAGTTAATCCAGAGATAGAGACTTTAGAAATCCTCATGTTATAAACAACGTCCTCTAGTACACTGTAGCAATGACTGAATCCATCCTCATATGCTCTCTGAAAAGATGTGACACTTTAAACAAAGTTAAGTACATGACCTCGCGTGTTACTTTAAACACAGACAGAGAGTATTAATATGAACCATGTCAGCGTGCTGCTGTTTAACACACCTCAGATATACGTTTGTCTCGAACGAGTCGCATAAATTTGACAAATGTGACACATCCTGTTTAAAGGAGTGGAGATGCTGCTCGCTTTGAAGAGGTTTGAGGTGAACTATACAAAGACAAAAGTAGACAAAGAATTCAAAAGGAGTTCTGGTTTGGATGTGAGGACGTGAAGAGCCCTAAAATGGTGGAAAATAACAATTGAATCTCAAGTGAGAAGCTACTAATAAATAAAATCAATCAATAAAAATATTTCTCTGGACTTTCATATCAAATTTCTTTGTCTTCATTGGTTTGCTCGGCTGTGGCGGAGATGAATCCATACGTGTGCGTAAGCTCAGTTTCATCCATAGAAAACAGAGCGCTTCATGTTTCTGTGAAAATCCTGCATGAATGTTCATTCTTCACCTTGAAATAATAGTTTAACAATGTTTTTTAAATCATACCGCTGAGTGTGGATTGTTTACTACTATTTCCAAAGTTAAGGGTGAGCTTTCACTCTTAACTTATTTCCAAAGAATAAGTAGGGATGGGTTTAATTCCTCCCAAATTTGAATTTATGTTACTTATTGAGTCATGACTGATTTAAGCGTCAAAGCTTGTTTTTGACCTTAAACACAGTAGTTTGATTGTTCTGTCAAACGACTGTTTCCAGGGTCAAAAAAAAACTTTAATGTGTCATCTCGGCTTTCTGTTTTTGTTATAGCTGCAAAAGATTTTCATCTTAAGAGTGCTCAGTAACGGTGCTGTTTCAGTTAAGTTTTGTCTGCATCTTTTGGATAATTAATTAAAAATTCCGATTATAAAGTTTAGCAATTAAACTTTCATGGCAGCGATGATAAAACATAACTTACTTCAATGAGTTTACATGAGGAAAAGCAATTGAAGCATCTGAAAAATCTGAATGAAATTTTACCAACTTGACACCTGAATGAACCCTTTTTTTCAATATGAAGCCAGACAGGTTGGGTTCTTTGTTAACAAAACAAAACAAAACAAAAAAAAAAAACAAAAAACAAAAGTAAAACAAGACAGATTTGCCCTAAGTCACAACTGTGAAGCTTATTGCTCAAAGTCTTAAGACAGACCCACTGGTTGTGGCCAGAAATGTCTTTTCTTTCCTTATAAATACCAGAGACGGATGAGCTCCTATCTGTTAACACGTCCTGCCGAGAAAAGTCTTTCCACTCTTCATCATCATGCAGACAGTTGGATAAAACATGGCAGAAGGCCTGCATTAAAAGACCCCCACAGTGATACCTCGTTCCTGATTCTGATTCTGCATATCTACACTAAAAGATCTGTGCAGATTATTGTTACTCAGCATCTGCAAACAATTTACTGTTCCCCCTGTTGATTGTATGGGGCCTGGATTTACTTTTAAACTTTAAGATGGGATCATATAAAATCTAATCTCTTGCTTGTTTTCACCTAAACAGTAAATCAGTAAATCCCAACAGTTTCACACAGAAAGTAAAATCCTCTTTATAAAATCTTTAGTGAATGACAGCTCCTGTTTTCACACAATATCAAAAATCAGTGAGCTGCATGTAACAGATGAGCGAAGCACAGCTGTGCCACCAACTAGAGGGAGTTGGTGAAAGTTCCCCGACAGGTTAAAGATTCCCCATCATACCTTATGAAGTCAGAGGCAGCTCAAAGGCCCTCGTCCAGCTGATCCACCTGCAGATTTGATATGTGTATCTTAAAATTTAGAGCGTTTCTACTTCTTCTTTCTTGTGGTATCCTGTTATTCGTTCTGTCGTTGGTCAGCAGACAGAAGAAAGTGAGAAGAGAATTGGGACGTGAACCCCTCTGGGTGGGACAGGAGTGATCATTCAGTCGGCTGGACCTCCTACTCTTCTCCACCCCCTCCTTCTTCTTCCACCTCTATGGCTTTCTTCTGCTTATTTTCTTCTCTCCCCCTGCTTTATCCCAGTCTTTGTTTCTGAAACACTCATTTGCAAAGGATGGATGGATGGTTGTGGAAGAAAAGGAAGGAAAACATCATAAAGCAAAACAAAATTTAGACCAAAGAGAATGGCCCACAGACAGCCTGTATAACAGGTGAGCAGTCAAAACAGGTAACAAAGGGGAATAAGCTAGAGGGCATCAGGACCAATAAGGCAGATATGAAACAGAAATGGCACCAATAAAGAAGGAAAAAAGTATGACGTAATGCTAAGATAGCTCAGATTATCAAGGAATACGTGGCAGTTATACAATATACTGTAGTTAAACTGAAGACAACTACTGGTTGGATTGGGAGAAACAGAATCTGATCTGAAGTAACAGCTGAGTAAGTGACAGACAGAGAAAACAGACAAAACATGCAAAAATCAAGAGCTGACTGATGCTATGACACAGTAACACTAACTTGTCTTGGAGAGACGAAAGGAGGGAGAACGAACTATTTCATTCAAGTAGGTGTTCAATAAAGTTTATTTAAAACTGTCTCCAGGGAGGTCCCAAGTTTTTTTTCCACCTGTGTTTGTCTCCGTGTAAACATGTGACTCAATTAGAGAAGAGCGGGGGAAAATAATAGAGAGAAACAGATAAAGAAATATAAACAGTTTTATGTGGATGGTTTTACTAAGCTGCCAGCCTGTGAACCAGTTTCATCACATTTACAGACACACACACACACATGCTTTTCTAGGGCCCTTGTAGAGAGAGAGATGGAGAGGGGGTCTTTTTACATTTATTTTAACAGAGATTTGGAGTGAAGCAGCACCTCATAAACCACAGTGACATAAACAGCCAGAGAGATGGCCACCACTCCTGAGTGCATGTTGGTGTATGCAACAGTGCATGTGTGTGTGTCAAAATGTCAAACAAAGTGCCATAGCACAGACCTCATCTGAATACTCGTGAATTAATTCATATTGAGTTGATATGAAGCTATGAGAGGGACTTTTGATTTATGTTGTATTGCTGCTGATGTAATTGTGTGCCTGGTTAATGTTTGATCGAATGTTTCTTGGCTTATTCAAATATTTGAAACCTTTGTCAAATCTATCCTGGCCAGTCTTGTTTAAAGTGCTGAAGACAGAGAGGAAGGATGTCCTACTTTGATACTTTAGTGGGATTTAGTGTGTGACAGGAGTTCTGATATACTGTTTAGGTGTATGTAGGAAGTTTTCTTCCCCTTATAGTTTGAAAATGCTGGGTGTTCACTTGCCAGAGGCAGTCTAATAAGAACAGGCTATCAAGTTACATTATGTGAGGTATAGAATTCACACCAAGTCAAGATGTTACTTTTATTTATTATTTATTTTCAGATCAGTGTCTCTTTTATGGAAGTGCAATACTAAGTCATTACTCTAAGTATTTTCCAGTTTGGACTTGTATTATTTGCCCTCGCAGACCAACTGGTATTAAAATAACAATGCAACAATGCATAGATTTATTTTATAGTTTTCTTATTTATGCCAATTCTTTGCCATTAGACAATGACAAAAAGCGCAAAAACGAAACAACAGAACTTTGTAACACAATATGCTATAAGACATTATTGTACTATAAATAAATAAATTAAAATAGAAAGTTCATTCCGTTTGTTTCTGAATTTAGAAATGTTTATGGAATTTAAATATTTATAATTGAATTACATCAACGAGCAAATCAAAACACTGGGGTAGAACCTTAGGCAGACTATTACCACAATAAACTTTTAGCTTTTATATCCACCCTACACTGAATCTGTTGGACTTAGTTTATTTAATTTAGTGAACGTAGGGACTCCATCTTTAGGCGTAAGGAGTTGTTGTGTGATAGTTCAGGTTAGAACAAAACGTAAGGGTCAGTGCCAATCCACAGAATCTCTTTGGCCAATCCGAGGCAGAGTGGGGGCGTGTACTGGAATGCGTCACGATTTAAGAACCGACGTGAACAACGCCGCGACATTCTGTTCCTTAGCAACAGCTAAATAATGAAAGGGTGAACACTGGCTGTTCTCATTTCGGTTTACGCACACATGGGAGAGTTAGTCACAATACATGACAAATTCGATTTATATTTAACTGTAACGTTTTAATTTCTAACGCCGGAACGGATTATTTTGTATCACACGGAACCGGTAGCGTCGGGGTCGGAAGCTAAATCTGTAAACAAACGTAACGCTCGTTAGCAACAGTTTCTGTTGGGTTAAACACATGTGCAAAATCTGCTGTGGACAAACTAAGCAAGAAGATGTTTAAAAACACATTCCAAAGCGGATTCTTGTCTATTTTATACAGCATCGGGAGCAAACCACTTCAGATATGGGACAAAAAGGTAAGCAGTGATTCAGAGTGACTGCTCAGAACCTAATCTAGCTTACTTAGCTAGTCGCGCTAAAGCTAATTGGCGTTGTGTGTCTTGCACTTAACGCTGGATGTTTGTACAACTTAACTCGCTGATGCGGTGTGATTCGGATGCAGAGTTCAAGCAGCTGACTAAATTTGTGGTTGCTAGTTAACCATTACGTTTACATTGTTGGTGAGTGCAGTCAAAACGCTCGAGGAAAGATCAAAAGTGAATAGAAACTTTATTTAGCCAGATCTCTTTCGCACTTTATATTTCCCGTTTTAATCTATTTTGCAACTGTGGACAGTAGTGATTCATAGCGTCAGTATTAATCTGGATGAGAACTCGAGGGACGATCAAAAAAGTATGTTTATATTGCTTATTTACACTGTCAGAAAGCCCTCTGTTCTCGCTGATTCTCAAGTGTAAGTATTGCAGGTTACAAGGTGGGCCGGAAGGCGCTGTTACTAGGCAACAGGTTAAGAATAGTAACAGTGCGTAAAACATTTGTTTTTAGACGGCATTGGGTCTTTTTTGACAACCCTCACTGAATTCGCTCCCACATCAGCAACACGTTTAACCTCAACACGGTACAAAATTAATGTTTGATAAGGATCCGTTAAATTTGTTGCTTGGAGACAATACACATACTATTCTTCACTGCAATTTCTACTGCAGGTTCTTTTTTGTCTGATAGATATATCTACTACAAACTAATATCTGCAGAGTTGAATAATGGTGATAGTGCTCCTTTACCAGTGAGAGGCTTGATTTTTCCATATAAACTTTTAGAAGTAATAATAGAGATATTATTTCTGTGTGTTCATAGGTGAGGAATGGTCACATCAAGAGAATAACAGACAATGACATCCACTCGCTGGTGTTGGAGGTTGAGGGGACAAATGTCAGGTGAGTTTGTGTCTCTTTAACCCTAGAACACTAACGTCGGGTGATTTTCACCCACACAATTTTGAAGTGATCGAATTTTACAACCAAATGAAGGGATGTGTTGATACTTTCGACCAAATGTGTGCTCAGTACAGCTGTGAAAGAAAAACCAAGAGGTGGCCACTGTGTGTCCTATATGGCATGATGAACGCTGGTGTGATAAACTGTATTTTATCCGAGATATTATATCGGGTAAAATATACCCAACGTTAGTGATGGTGTTACTAATTTTAACGTTAGTGTTCTAGGGTTAACTTCATTCTTCAGCTTAGGTCAACTCATTAAAGCACCAGTCACTCTCGTGGTTTTTTACATTTCTTCTACTCTCTGCAGTACCACCTACATAACATGTCCTGCAGACCCCAAGAAGACACTGGGCATCAAGCTACCTTTTCTCGTTATGATCATCAAGAACCTCAAGAAGTATTTCACTTTTGAAGTCCAGGTAGGATAAGCACTCCTACAGACATAAACCCGCCTCCATGTCTTGGGGGCTAAAACAAAGTGTCCTCGCACGTGTATGCGCACAACAAATAGTATATTTTGGGTTTGTTCAGGATTCGTGGTTGTTCTTGCTTTCACCCCGTCTTTACATCTTCCAGGTGTTGGATGATAAAAATGTTCGTCGGCGATTTCGAGCGAGTAACTATCAAAGCACAACGCGGGTGAAGCCGTTTATCTGTACCATGCCCATGAGGCTGGATGATGGCTGGAACCAGATTCAGTTCAACCTGTCGGACTTCACCAGGAGGGCCTATGGAACCAATTACATTGAGACATTGCGTGTACAGGTTAGTGCATGGAGACAGACTAGGATCCAGCTGTTTCCAGATGCTACTAGCAACTCTCTTTCAGTTGCTAATGTCTCACTGGCTGTTTTCCTCCGTTAACAGATCCATGCTAACTGTCGAATAAGAAGAGTGTATTTCTCAGACAGACTATACTCTGAGGATGAGCTCCCAGCAGAGTTTAAACTCTACCTGCCTGTCCAGAACCAGAAAGCAAAGGTAAAACACACACCTCCACACACGAGCTACTGTGCAAAACACACTACATGCAACTTCTACTCATCTGCTCTTGTGTTTGTTTCTTGCAGCAGTAGATTCTCCACCCACACTGTTCCCCCCAGACTTGATGTGGAGTGTAGCTGTAAGATTTTCTGTGCGTAGACATGTGATGAACTTTACACTTTGTAACATTATATTGTAATTTTGGAACTATGAGTTTTGAGTGCCGTCTTGTGTTGCTTTCTGCACAATAAATTTTTTTATGGACTCACCTGTCCTCAGTTTTCAACCATACTGCAGGTTTTTAAAGATGATAGCCTCATTACACAATAGTAAATAGTTTTGTTTTTATAAATAAAAAGAAATTCAGACGAGTCCATTCAAATATAAATTCTTTATGAAACAACACAAACAATTTCAAGTGAAAGGCTATGAAACTTGTCTGCATTCCCAAAACATGATCTTCGTTTCACTTTGGATTTCTGCAGACAGTATGAACATCTGTAATACATTCATTTTACTACAAGTTGCATCAGACAATCAGCCACAAAACAAAAATTAAATCTTAAAAGACAGATCATCTTAAAGCTGCGTCTTCAACTCATGCTCCAAGTGCAGACTCAGTGCAGTATTACTGTAATGTGGAAGTGCTAGGTGAACAAAATGGTAGGGAGGGGGGGAATGAACTGGGAGATGCCACTTATTCTCAGAGGAATTCTGATGACGCTTCTTTACGACCTCTCGCAACAACACAAAGCAAAGCAGGATTAAAAACAGAAGTGAACTGAGTAATTTCATTTTCACTGGACAGTCTTGGAGATGAGAAAGAAAATTGTCTTAGAAATTTCTGTTTGTACCATTTGAATATTTAAATTCTGTTTACCATCACGTGTTGGCGACATTTTCTGTCACAGACTGACTTAAGTTAATTCTTTAGCTTTTTAGTCTTCCCACCAAACAGAACAACAACATGTTTTTTTCTGAAGAAGGTGCACAGACCGCAGCTCCTGGCACTGGGATACGTGAGTTGCAACTTATTGCTACATCTGCCAGTTCAGGAATAATCCTCAGACTTTCAACCTTTATAGAAAATAAAGAACAAATGTCCTTCACTCACCGCTGCACAGTTTGTAGAACTCACAGGTTTCAAACTCGGTCACATTTGACATAAGGCTCTCTTTCAACATGACTTTTTTAAAAAAAAAATGAAAGGTTGAAAAAGGTTATGCTGCTCAAGGGTTACATTTGGACATAAGGGCAGTAAGTCTTAGATTCCCACACTTAAAGACACCATAGATATAAATATATTGTGAAACTTTAGATTAAAGAAATTTCTTTAGTATTTGGTGTCTTTTCTGTGTCTTTTCTATTAGTACATATATATATATATACATATACACATTTTTCCAGCAGGCATCTATAACTTTTAACAAGGAATGTCGACGCCCAGTCTTTTTGATAACTGGTGTTGTGATTTAACAACAGTATTGTCCCTGAAATGTGGTCAATAGCAAGAGAAATGGTCTATTAAATGGCAGTATCCATATTGGCAACAGTGTCAGGCTCTAATTACTTTAAAATCAGGACAAACCAAGAAATAGACTCTTTAGCATTTAAATACTGAAAACACTTCTGGCATGTTTGAAACTCTTATTATTACCACAGCATCTGCCGTGTTACTTTGATATGAACCTTGTATGAAAAAAAAATATCAACAAGCAGATCACAAAACATACAAATTACTAATTTAACAAACAATATTTTCCTTACATGGCTGATATAACTTAAAAAATACATTCATAGAAATCTATTGCTTTAGTCAACATGCATTGCTTTAAAGTGCCAAAAACATTCATTGGTTCAAATCAGCAAATCAACTACTGCATTAAATCACTGATTTAAAATAAAATACAACATAAATTATAATTTCAAGGCAACATAAATGCAGAAAGTCATACCAACAATAATCAATTAAACAAAATAAAGTCAATTGCAACACAAATAAAGACAATAAAGCCAAGGCAAACAATACACCTGTAGAATGTAATGTCACATTAAGAACTTGCATTGATGTTGTTGAGAAAATGAAGAGAGTTTGCCTGGAGATCTATAACTGTACAGATAAGGTGACAGAAACATCATTTAACTGTTTCTTCTTCACTCTTAGCTTCCTCACTCTTCTGTCTTCAGTCTCCTGCCTTTGACCATTTGTGTTTGATAAATCTTTTTATTATACATTTCCGTAATACTCAACTTCGGCACATCAAAAAGATATGGTTACTGGTTATTTATACAGAGCACATGTGAAAAGCGTTACTGTGGTCAATTTGAAGACCTGGAGACATCATAATTTGGCAATTGGAATTTTAAAGCCTTAGGCTGTACAAACTGGCTTCACAATCCCGGTTTCCTTTGGATGCACTAGAAAGTGACTCCTGAACCACAGATATTGAAACAACATGTTCACATTGGCTCTACAGAGGCAGGATGCCGTCCTGGCTTGTGCTTGCTCGGCAGTGGTTCACATTTGTTGTACGGGAAAGACTGTGCACTTTCCAAAACTTGAGGAGTGCTGGTTACCAAAGGTGTTTCCACCTTAAAAGCAGTTCGAGAACTTGCTGCTAAAAGTCAAGCAGAGGAACTTCATTCAGTGCACTTAACCTTTGAGTTGACGAGTCTTCAACCACCGGTTCCAGAAAACAACAGCTAAACAGCTGTGGGTTCAGGGTAATTTGTTTAAGGTCTAAATGTCCAATGCTAGATACAGATATTAAGAGGTGGGTGCTGACCGCAGATCCAGAGATTTGCTAATACTAGAGGCTGTCTACAAAGGTATGTTTGTCCCACTAAAGCAGAATACCTCTTTAAGTCAAGCACTACTCATGTCGTTAGAATAAGTTCCTGACATCCTGTGGCTCATTTCACAATCAGGTGAGAAAATCAAGAATTGAAAAACACTTTTCTGCCGTTTACCGACAGGTTCATACTAGCAGGGTTTCCTATTACAGTTTAGTCACCTTACTGGCTTGGGACTCACTCACTGAGTTGTCCTGCAGACTAGTGTGTGTGTTTGCGTCTGTGTGTGTGTGTGTGTGTGTATTGAACATGACTCGCACAAATGTGTATGTTTGTCCAGAACTATGTAGTACCCCCATAATGAATGACATAGTAGTCATGGACATACATCAACACAGCGATGGGCTGGCCAATGATGAGTGACATCCACACAGCGGCGTTGCCATAGTTCCCATTCAGGAAACGGCTCACAAACCAAGCCAGAGGAACCTGAAGAAAGCTCAAAGGTCAGTGTGTGTGTGACAAAGTGATTAGTGACTGTGTGAAAGAGACGGACAGTTGTGTCTTTACCTGAGCCATCATTCCCATAAAGGCCCACAGTCTGAACATCTTCAGAGGAACACTCACCAGGTACTGAGGAATGCACAGAGAGATGGAATAAATAAAATTCTGCACATCTTTGACTTAACACACTCATGAGTAAATTAAACAACTCTCCCAACAGGCAATGTCATGTACAGTCATTAAGTAAAAGTAAATGAGAAAATACATAGAGTTTAATTGTGCTTTGGACGACTGAATGCTGTTGGTTTACCTCATGGAAGAACGCGGACACCAGGAAGACAGCAGTTTGAGCCAGAAGCTTGTTAATCCCCTTCCTCAGCATTGGCTTATAGAAGTGTCTGTAAAACACACAGACACACCTGATAATTAACACTGACCTTCATCTCTTAAATCTGTCTGAAAATACCCTTGAATAAATGGTAGTTTGCACCTTGTACCTTGGATTTTATTCCATGCAGACTACAATGAGAATGTGAAGCCAAAACATCAAACAGGGAGTCCATGTTGAAAAAAACTGAACTGACTAAATGTAATTATAGAAAGTTTGGTCCTCACCTCAGGCACCACTTGTGAACTGGGATATTCCAGTTGGCCCAGAAATATGTGACAGTCTCAGAGTTCCTGAAATAAGCAAAAATGACACAGTTTGAGAATTTGACTTCTGAATGCTGGCAACATACTTAAATAAATACACTTTTTACTAATTACTGCACATGTAATTGTGTGCAGCTGAGTGGTCCTACTACTCACCACCAGTCTTTATAAAACTCTCTGTCTCCAAACTGCAGGAGCTCTGCCACAAAGTTCATAGAAGAGTGGAAAAACCAATAGAAGAATATTAACCATATCAGATGGTTAGGGACCTGGGGGAGGGGAGGGGAGAGGGCGAGAGGATCGAGGGAGAAGTTAGGAGAGGAGTCTGAGGAAGTCATGTTGCTGTCTCTAACGCACAGTTAGACACCAGTTCAATATCAAAGATTGTTAAAAGAGGGTTTTTTGTTTTTTTTTTTTGCATTTCCTTTAAATCTTAAATTTAAAATTTAAATTTTCATTCTAAGGTTATGATAGGAAGTACTCACAGCTAACTTTAGCAGGCGCTCCACCATCCTAGAAAAGTCCATTTCCTGTAAGAGACACATTTTTATACATAATATTATTTTTTTTAATATATTTTATGTTTAAAAAAATTCTTTTTTCTGTTCATGTACAGCAGTGTTACAGATGTACAGCAGATCTTGACACACATGTCACACACACTGCATGCACACGCGCACGTGTTTGTGCGTGTAAATACCTGGAATGGCTTCATTGAGTTCTGTATGGTGGGAACCATCCACTGGAAGACAAATGAAAACTGTTGTTTTAGTGAAAACAGATTTAAACAGGCAACTATTTTCATTATAAGAAGAGTACATCTTTAATGCATGTCTGTGTGATTTGTAAATGTTCAACATACCTGCTGAATCAGCCCCACCAACAGCTGCATAAAGAAAAGCTACAAGAAAGAGCGAGTCAAAAGAAAATGTCAACAGGCACCAGCACTCAGTTTATGTCATCAAGAACATAAACAATATGTGCGTGTGTTCCCTCTCACCATTTCAAAGAGTCTTCTCATCAGGAACCTTTTGCGTATTCGAGGTGACCGTGGGAAGTTGAGCTGGTAGCAGAGCGTTGGGGCGAAGACAAAGTAGTACATGTCTAGAGACGCACACAGAAACAGTGTAGATATTTATCACTGAAATGTTAAAAAAAAAAAAAAATTGTGTTGTCCATTCTCATGAGACATCATGGTTACCCCTGTGGGTGAGGTTTCCTGGGTAGGAGACATGGGTATGAACCGCTGAGCCGTTGGACTGTGCAACAGACGGACCTGAAACGCACACAGAAACATACACACATAAAACACGGATGGCAATCAATCAGCACTTTCAGTCTCACACGCTCATTTCATGATTTCCTACAGCAACCCAAATTTCATTACAAATATCTGAAGATTTCTCTGCGTGTTGTCCGTTCAGCTCCTACACCTCCAGGGGATAAAGTCACCAAGTTGCATTTAGGATTAAAATAGTTTGAAAACACACACACTGGTAACAGCTGTTCGAAACATTCAGCTTTGATCTCTGTCAGTGTGTGTGTGTGTGTGTGTGTGAGACAGATTTGGCAGCCTGTCTTGTCACCACTAGATGGTAGTAGCAGCACAGGAATAAATAAAAAAAAGCAAACAGTCCTGTCATATGTGAACTGACATGTTTGTGTATGAATCCATTAAATTCGAGTATTACGTGTTAGCTCTTTTTAAAACCTTTACTTTTACTAGCCAGGTTAAGCTCACGGTTTCTCTGATGAGGTGACTATGTTAAGTGTCCTAGTCACTATCTAGATGACACCTCTTTGTGATGGTCTGCGTGCGTTTATATGCTTACATGAGTATGATCGTGTTAGTCTCTTGGCTTTCGCTTGTCTGATTTGTCTGCACCACCTGTTGGTGTCTTGGTAGGAGTACAGCTTGAGAAACAGCACTGTGTAGATTCCTAGGGAGAGCACACCACCCACTGACACACACAAACAAACAAACACACACACGCACGCAAGGATGCAGAAGAAGCAGACTTGACTTGTATGCAAAGTCTTTGGTACAGTACAGTCCTGTTCCATTCACCTTTCTTTATTATTTGTCAGTTTTTGTTGTCCCTGTTCCTTGCTCCTTGCTGAGTACACTGAGAGCAATGTAAAACTGGAGACTTGGCCAATAAGGCCGATTCCAATTCTCGTATACACACATATTAATTATAATTCAAAATGCTGTATTTCGGTCTCATAACTAGATGCAGACGTATATATTTATGGTGTGTACCTGGGGTCATGGAGGTCACAGTGAGTATAGTGGCTGATGGAAAGATCAACAGGGATGCCAAGTTGAAAATGTTAAGAATCAGTCCGGTCATTTCGGAAATGGTGCCCTTGGAAAGATGAAAGAAAGCAGGGAAGAGATTTGTGACTGTAAAACACTATAGATGTGCTTTTATTATTTGTTCCTTTAACTGGAGACACATGTCTTACTTCACTGGTCAACACTAGATATAATGCATTTGTCTGGGGTGTTTTAGATCTATTATCTAACCTAAATGAGGAGTGGTGGTGTTCTTATCAGAGTTAAGCACAGGTATAAAGACAGAAGGATTTATTATGCAGACTCCAGGAAGTGTAAAGCACCCGCTTCAGGCAAACATCCTGGATGGGAGATCCCTGAATCAACTAAAAACACTCCTTTCAGTTCATTGAACCATGCAGCAATATTTTTGACATAATCGGTACATCCAAATCATCGTAAATGCTCACCACAGCCAGACGCCTCTCAATGCACAAGGCTGCTAAGACGAACACATTAGACACTGAAACAGAACAGACAACAGATTGATGAGCTACAGTCACACAGAGATGAGACTGTAGTTGGCTGATTTCATTTTATTACTCACAGACACAACACAGACAGAACTGATAAACTGATAACTGGTTGGTGGCAAATGCTGATTTAGTCAAGTATGGTGGTCGAGTGGTCTGTGCTGAGCTTCAGGTATGAAAACAATCCTGGATTTTCTCTAAAAAGCAGCATTTTATTCAGATTGGTTGTCCTTATGCCCTGTAGACAGGTATTCACCTTAGTATTAACTTGTTTTACTGTACTGATAAAGCCAGGTGTTGCCAGAGCACAGACAATGTCATAAGTCAGCTTTCTTTGGGTGAATAATCAATGAAAGCCATGATAAAACATTCAACACAAGAACTAACAATGCTTCAATAAATGCGTCCATATCTTTGAGCATCTGGGTCATTACACCTATGTCAGTCTGTATCAGATCAGCCATGTGGGACACTGACAGGCTGTTTTAACACGTGTTTTATCACAGTCAACAGTGGCCTAAAGGTACAACTCTTGTTTACCAAGTTCAACTTGAACATCAATCATACGGTCACCAAAGGACAAATGGCTCATTCCCCATCTATTTGGAAGGCATAGAGGTGTTAAAATAAAAGCCACATACCAATGATGAGGCAAGCTGCAGGCCAGCTATAGGGGTCCTTCAGGAAGAGAGACACTACTTGAATAGGATCTACCAAGATACCATACCTACATGAGAGAAAAAAAAGTGAAAATACTGATCCAACCAAGCATAATTTAAAAATGGATATGTTTAAATGGGTTATGTAATGTTTAGTTTAACGTTTAAGGTTAAGGCAAGGACACTGGCAGGGCTTCACTCTGCTCATAACTACAGTGTGATCTACGACAATGAGCAGTGCCACAGTCAGGCGAAACTCCGACTGAGTTAAGCTAACAAAGAAACATTATGCATACTGTTTGCTATCTAATTTGAGTGTAAACATTTTCAGACTAAGCCTGGACACACCACGCTGGCACTGACAGAAGTACTTGCGCTGTAGTACTGAACACACTTGTAATTGTTTGGAGGGATGTGCTTTCAATTTATGGTGACATCTAGTTCCTGTTCCAAAAGCAACACATTAATGTGATGTAATCAAACATGGAGTGGTGGTGAAGTTTAAGACAACCTGTCTTGTGTATATACATTACATAAAAGTAGGCTTGTGCGTGTAGGTGCACACTCACTTTATAATGTTCTCCAAGAAGAGGCGTGCATTACTCAGCACCTGAAAATGAGGACAAAACATCAGACAGGAGATACTGCATAGTTCACATTATCAACAAGAGTGGATCTGACCTTTGCTGACCAGCTAAACATATTTTTAGCACTCTGCTATACATCTAGCTTATCATTTTCTTTGGTCCTGATTAATCAGTGGGTTTCAGTGTGTTTGTACATGTTGAGTGAGTTATTATTCAAAACGAGAACAGGAACAGGCTGGTTCCTTTCAAAAATAGCTTTCACTTTAAAGGATTAAAAGGTCACTTCCCACACAGGTACGCACACCTGTCCTGTCCTGTTTGATATCTGTTCACGATGGGAAACGTCAAGTTTCTTGGTGATAACTCCATGATCTGTCAGAAAGATCTGTTTCTTACTGGAGTTTCACAACACATTACTGTCACACCCTATCGCGGCAGTTATCAAGTGTCAAGTAAAATAAGTTTATTATTATTATATTATGTATAAAGTTCAAGGACCAGGTTTATCTCAGCCATCAGATATCTGAACTTCTCCAAGACAGGAATAACCAGGCACTCCAACACATCCAACACTGCATATGTGAAGCATGTATATGTTTTTTAAGATAATGTTTATGGTGTGTTCAGGACACAAGTTAGAGAAATGGTTAAGATAATGAGGACAGGGAGAGTATGACACATGATAAGACTGTGCTGTACTGATCATGTGGCTTGTTGCACCTCAGCGCACTGGCCTGCCAAGAGTGTGCAGCAATGTGGTTTAGATTCAGCTATGTCTTTGGTCCAAAACAATGACCTTTGCCTTAGTAACCTTCAGCACCAGAGGGGACGGTCACCTTGAACACAATTACTGAGACAGTGACCTGTACAGAGAATTAACAGAGAATTTTGCAAGATCTGATTTTGTAATACTAAAATCTAACTTCACACACTGAAGGGTCAATACCCAGAAGACATCTTAGCAGGGGGTTTATTTACTGCAGTGTGGAAGTTTTTCAGCAATCTGTTATCTGTCTTACAGTCTTATAGCAACATGAATTACATTGCTCAACGTCAGGAATGTTAACTTGTTACTGTCATTTACATAGTTTAATTTGTAACAAAGAAATAGGAACATATTTGCCTTTCTTATGTCAAGTTTGTTTAAAAAAAGCTGAAAAACACTTGAAGTTAACTTAAAAACGTGTGTATTTCCTTTTGATTTGTTGAGTGACATCTGCTAATCTTCTTAACTGGAATATTTACAGTGCGAATTCTTATCCAAACATCTCTATTTGTGTTTTATCTGTCTGTTTTAATATGGCTTTTGTGTAGAACTCATCTAAATAAACTGTGTGTCAGTGTCCTTAGCAGTGAACAGGGGAGGCGTATCAGGTAAATCTAAAATTAGAAGAAGCTTTTGGCAGCGGCTGAACATCAGTACCCTGACATACAAAGCTGACCTGACAGAACAGGTGCCAACGAAAAACTGAGCAATCAAACATTTTGCCTTTGCCCAGGTGGTCTGCTATAGGCCAAGACTACAGCTGCACACTTACATGTACTCACTGTGTGTTCTCTATCTACATAGCCAGTCAGGAGTTTGTATCCAGAATCCAAAAAACAATGCAGGAAGGCCAACTAAATGAACTAGCTATTAGTTTTCTGACACCACAAGGTACAACATCTAGCAGTTCACTATTGCAGCATCAGTACAAATCTGCTTAACAGTGTGAGAGTGTGTGTGTGTGTGTCTGTCTTATTAGCGAAAGCTTTAAACCTTGATATTGGCAGGTTTATGTCACGGACCAAAGGCAACTAGAAACACAGTGTTTATTGGGTGGCGTATGCAACGTCGATCAATCTGCAGTGGAACGTGTGCTCTCGTTTCATGGGAGTCGTCACAGGAAACAGGAAATATGAAGCCATTTTAAAAACCAGATTCCAGCACGCTTTCATTAACACCAGAATTAAGTCAAAGTCTTCACAGTTAGCAAATGGAAATATTGGTGAAGCGTGCAGTTTAAATTTTATAAATCCCCCAAACAACTGGAGAAAATCTTGTTCAACAGGAACAAACATGTACGCTTACTTCAGAGGCACTTAAGGAGAATTAAAAGAAGCTGTTGTGAAGACCACTAGTGGATTTTTAAAAATGATCATGCCACACCTGTATTTAATGTTGTGTATGAACTCAGTTAATATTTGAAAATACTTATGTTCAATATTCAGAGTGCAAAAATGAAGACAAGTCTAACAACACATCTCATATCTCATCTCTAGAAAACATGTGCTCCAGCAGCTGACATTTTAGGAATTTAGCCGACAGTCCTCGTTATCGGGGACAAATTACACAACTAAGCTTCTAAATGTACACACTCACATACACACACGGCTCTGTGGTTCCACTTCACACTCTTAAAGCCTAATCCTGAAGGCTTCCTAAAATTGGTCTGAACAGCGCAGTTTCAACTGTCCCCGGTGACCACAAACTAGAGGACGTGGTCGTCACGGCAATGCAAACTTTCAAAGATGGGATTAATCCTGTCACAGAACTGCAAAATTAGGCTTGACTTGGAAAAGCCTACAAAAACACACACCCAACACACAATAAGACGTGTGCACAAACTTACACAGATACTCGTACATACTGTGCACAAACGCGGGGACAAATAATAATCCTTGTGCATGTAACCACGCAAGCACAGTGCATGTAGAGCCCCATGGGCAAAAGAATGCATGTGTGTGTGCAAAGACAGAAACACTAACACACATGTATAGAGCTCTATTTATAGTCTGTCCATTTCAATTTCATTAGGATTAGAGCTAACTGGATATTTGTATTTTCCACGCCTATCCAAATACTAACTGTAACTGGATATTCAGAGGCACTGCAGGGCGCCTTGGAGACAAGCCACTGGAACAAGGCGGAAAGTTCATTAGTCCTGAAGTGACCTCAGCCCAGTGGGGGACACATTTAACTGTGACACCTCTGTGATATTTTTATCGTAACTTGAACAAAGATTGTGAGATTCTGCATCTAACACAACTGATTACTGATGTACTTTTTTAAAAGTATTTACTCTGTATTTTAAAAAGTCGTAGGATTTAGGGGGATATACTGGCAGAAATGGAATATGATATTCATCACTACACTCAACAAAAGTATAAATGCAACATTCAGAATCACTTTTTTTGGTTACCTTAGAATGAAGAGGACCTCTTTAGCAGCCATAGGTTCTCTTACGTACTCTGAAAGGGAAGGTGAGTTTCAATCTGCAACCTCACAACTAGATGCAATCATGTTGGTATTTGGCTGAGTTGCAAGAGTTTGAGAAGGCACAGCCAAAACCACAGTGTAAAACCCACTCATCATGGCAAGCACAGTACATTTCAAAACTGGCCTATTTTATCATTGCATCTTCATTATTGTCTCGAACAGCAGCTACACAGTAGGTATGTAGTGTGTCCTTTTAGTTGTTTATCAGGAGCTTCTGCCAGTTTATTTTCTTGTAACATGGAGCACCTCTCTAATGTGTTTTTGCAACCAGCTTCTGGTGCTGCTTTCAAGTGATCCTTCTTAGATTGCACAAGCAATCTTAAGATTTGTAAGCACAAACTGTCATGCATACGCAGGCTTTTTTCAGGATTATTAATAAAAATGTCCCTGCTAGATGATTAATCTTTTAGCCTCAGAATGAGAAACAACTCCATTGGCCAAGCATGCTGCCTCAAAAGACACTGAAATAAAACGTCCACCAGCTATGCAAATTATGTTATAATCCATTAAGACATGTGAGTATTAAAACAAGGATTTAAATATAAAATAGTATGATACTCAAATCCCTAATTCACTGACACTTCTTATATATGAATTTGTTTACAGATGGTTCATGTGTTGCACCCTATAATCATCTCACTGCTGTGAATTAGGGATGACAGAAAATCCTCCCCTGCAAGTATTGCCATGTGCTTGACATATTATCATTGCCAGTCACTTCAATCCTGAAGACATGCTCCGCAGATTTACCATGACATCCTGGATACAAGTACGGTGGACAAAAAGTCTGCTTCTGATAACTTGAGAGTGAAAGTTCAGCTTATAAAGCAAACTCGACTCTGTAGAAGAAGTTGTAGAAAATAAGGAAGTACCAGAAATTGAAAACAGGGCCATAACCATGTAACTGTGCATGCAAATGTGGTGAATTTTCTTGTCTTGAGAGAGATAACATAAAAAGCAACTCATCAAGCCAAAACGGGCAACTGACACAGACGAGTTTTACAAAAAAAAAAAAAAAAATGAATCACTGTACCAGGTCCAACTCCAAACCCTGGGTGAGGCGCACCGTTAAAGTGTGGGATGCTTTTGTTTTCATGCAAATGCCAAAAGCACTGATGCAGCAACTGCTGGAGCAGTTTGTTACAGTAGTGGTTTCATACATTGTATGTGTGTGCCAGTGATGTGCAACTTGCTGGGAATAATCACTCAAACTCCTGACAGTGCGTGGGATAAGAGATGTGCCAACATACAAGAAGGCCGAAGATGGCAATTTGAAAGGAAAGAGATGAAGGAAAGTTTCTGCTATGCTTTCATTCTGTCTTTTAGACGGTTTTTTTGGCTCCACAAACATGTAGTTTGACTCACCAACATGACAACACACCAGTTGAGGATTCCTCTGTAGTTGCTGTAGCCACTGGCTGAACTCAAGAGAGACTCCTGGAGGACATGACAGCTGCAGAGGAAGCAAACGTTCAACAGTTGATTTGTTGTTTTTTGTTCACATCCCATCTTGTCTGTTTATCTCCACAGGGAGATGAAATCATTGGTTACATTCCTCTCGTCACAAACCTCAAACCTCTGCAGAGAAAACATGCAATTACACCTTTAAATTAGACATGGGTAGAGGTGTTATTGTGAAGATACCAAGAGGACAGATTTTGTATACTGATAGCAGTATTTGTACTTGGTTTGAAGGAGGCTGCATGACAAACCGACAGCTCATAGTGACTCATGGTTAGTTCACAATTTTGAAAAAGAGCAGGGGTGTGCTGAGCAACGCTATTTTAAATGATGTTAAATGCTAACATCAAATTAGACATTTTACTAATTTGACATGACAGTGTAGAGGTCCTACTATGCAGCACACATTCATATTTTTGTTAAATATTCATACTGTATGTTCTTTTTGAATTCTTTGGTTTGTTTGATGACAACCATACCTGACAGAGTCAACAGAAATGAAAGAAAAGGAAGAAGAGAAGAAGAAGCTGGAGTGAAAAAACCTACAGTAAGACACATGACAAGGAAAGGGGAAAGGAGAAGGAGGAATACTAGAGTTAGGAAAAGTGGATGGGGGATAGGTCGAGGAGAAAGTACACAGAGGGATACAAAAATAAGTGAAGGGGTGATGCGGTACTACAGGGAGAAAGGTTGACAAGGAAAAAGAGGTGAAGGCACTCAAGTGAGTGAAGTAAAGAAGGGAATGAGCATTTAAAGACAGGAAAAGATATGGGTGCTCCTCACAGAGAGCCACGACACACATGGGAAAACGAGACCAGAAGGAGAACATGCAGACAGCATTGAAGTCAGCAAGCACAGCATTGCAAAAACACATGCCTCAGTTGCTGTAACACAGGAAACTGACAATACACACTCACTTACACCTCATCTATTTGGAAAGACTCCAGAAGTGTTACAGTCACTTTGTTTCAGCATGCCAGCATTGCAGTGTCCCTCAGGATACCAGTGTTTGCATGTGTAAGTCTAAAGGGTGTGCAAAACCCCAACCCGAAATGCATTTCAAAGGCAAAAACATCTGGACAAGTGGGCATGTTAGCATAAAATTAATAGCTATGTTTGAGTTAATGATGATTTTGCGTATTATTTCCAAGCATGACGTTTATCCATGCTTGTACGAAGCAAGTAGCACCACATCAAATGGCGTTAACGTTACACTATCAATTTATAATGTGTAAGCTTGATTTCTAAATGGGCTTACTGTTACGAGCAAGTGGCAGCGTGATGGTTTTCTGTGACCAAACCTGTGGCGCCAGAAGACTTTAAAGTTGCCCTTTTGAGTCTGAGAGCAGCCCTGACAAACGCCAACAAGCTAACACACAGTGAAAGAGACTAAACTAGCTTAAAAACAACAACAACAACGACTTTATACAAAACGGTAACCTCGGAATATGACTAAATGACTCACATAAATGAATCCCAAATGTGTTAATATGAATTTTTAGCCTGCTAGTGACATTTCCGCTAGTTAGTTTACGTACGTAGCGCCGAGACGTGGCATTTAACGTCTTATTTTTTTGAGTCAACGGTTACCTGAGTCTCTCATTGATATCTTCCACTGCACTCCTGTGTTTCTTCGGAGTGTCGGCGAGCTGCTGCTGCCCTGACACCCCCATCAATGCGTCTACCTTGCCGTTATTACTTGCATGCACGTCTCTTTTGGCTTTAGCGGGATACTGTGGGGGTTTCTCCGCGGCATTGTGCCCCTTGCTCCCGTTGGCTTGTTTGACGCTGACCGCTCCGCTGCCACCTCCGGAGATGGTTGTCCTCCTCCGGCGGGTTACGGGCCCTCTTATTTCGGCTCTGTCGCTCATCTCAGTGGCTTCAACCATGCAATTTTTTTACCTGCCTGACATTATTGATCAATCTGCTGTCATCCGTTTCTCTATGATTTCATCCGCTTTTTACAGGAAGAGCTGAATGGAAAGGAACGAACTACCCACGTCCAAAGTCGTGTCAGTAATGTTGGTTGTGATCGGGCGTTTCATCTCTACTACAGCTCAAGGTGCAGTAGTTGTCAGTAGGGTTGCCAGGTCTGTGATTTCCACTGACATCCCCCTATCTCGAGCCGAAGTCACAATTTCCTTCCGGCTGAGCCGTTCCACTGAAATTTACTGTGTATTTATTTATAAATATAAATATATAAAATTGGCATATATTGTTGTAACATCTGAACTCTTGTAACATCTGCATTGCAGAGATAAAATAAACCAATTTATTAAAGAATACTGAATGAATGATGTTGTCATGAATGTTGAAATTACATATCTGTGTTGATATTGCATAGTTCAACTGGTGTTGGATAGATAGATATACTTTATTGATCCCAGGCTGGGAAATTGCAGTGCAGCAGCAGCAATACGCACAACAAGCTAAACAAAATGTTAAAAATAGCAAAATAAAAAATGGCATATATAAAATATATATACAAGGCAATATAAAAAAGTATATATACAACAATAAACAGTGTAATGTTGTGCAAAATAAAGCAGAGGTAGAGTGTAAGGTGCCAGGTGTAGTGAACTGAGTGAGTAAAACATATAAAGCGCGTAGTGACTGTATGTTATGACCAGACAGTTTGTTTTGTTCCACATGCAGGATCCTGCAAGAACTCAATTTCATTTTTTTAAAATAAAAAAATCTAAAGAATTTTAAGTAATTTTGAAACACTAGCCACATTTCTACTTTATATAAAGTTTTATTATATTAAATACTACAATAGCTAAAATATCAGAACTACAGTCAAGGTAGCTTGCAATTCAAGTCGACAGCCAATGGTATTCGTGCACTGTGTCACGTGTCATTTCTACCCAATTGGATTGTAGCTGGGTGAACTCAGGGTAGATTGATTCTTTCGTCGACAGCTGTGAAGAGAATCGTTTACGAATAGCCAAATATTGTCAGTCTCTTTACCTGTTTAGAGAAATAATTTCTGTTTTTCAGTTTGCCGATGGCACAATACAAACTTCGTCATTCGGTGATCAATTTTTAAAAGAGATGAAAAGGCTCAAGAGGAAGAAACAAAACGCAGCAGTTTGGGTGAATGGGAATGGGTCTGTCTCAAGAGGTAAGCCAACCAGCAGACACCTTGGTAGTGTGTGATCAACGTACATAAATACAGACTAATCACGCAAAGCTAGTTCTTTCATTAAAAGTGGCCTGTATACTCGCTTGTATCTTTGTACTTTACCTATAGCCTACAGACAGACACTTGGTCAGTCCATTCTGTGTGGCGACGTGCCAATGAACTTAATCCCATTACTGCAGCTAGATGACACCAGTTACAGTAAAAGACACAAGTTCTCCACTATTTTCCCAAGCGGCTTTTAAACGCGGTTGTTGTTTAAATTCAAAGTAAACGTTAGCTTCTTGTCTGACAGTGGTGCTTGCGTGGCAACCTGTCAGCCAACTTGGACAGCTTGGAAAGTTGGAGCTGTTAGCTAGACAGAGGAAGAGGGACTATGTTTTAAACAAAACAAAAAAGAAACAAAAACCGTCAACACAGTACTTTGGTTTAATTATTTTGTTTAAGGCATCTAAACACTCAGATTCAAGAAGGAAAATCAAATTATGTCGAGCAGAAAATTCAAAACAACAAAGTTCTTTGCTTGTAAAAACCATACTCCAGATTTTAATAAAAACAGTGACGCTTTTCAGTAAATGTATTGCAAATTAAAAAAAATATATATATCCTGATTTGATTGTGGGTCACTTATTTGTCTCAGCCTTAGAAACTTTACTTTTTTAAGTGCATGTCTTTATGTATGTTTCATGCTTATTGCTACCCTCCGTTTGGAAACCCAACACGTTTTCTCTCCTTCCACAATGATTTCCTTCTTCTCTTTCTCTCCCCTCATATTTCTATCCCTCTCTCCCTCACCCTTATGTTTCCTCTTTCCCTTTCTTTTCTTCCGCTTGTGTCTCCCTCCCAACATCTCATATCACCCACCATCTTTTTCTTTGTTCACCTTTCACTTTATCTCTGCTGTTTTTCATTCCTGAAAATTTTCTTTCTCCCTGTCACGTTTACTCTCCCTCCCTCTTTCACCCCATTTGTCTTTCCTTCTCTTTTCCTCATCTTTTCTGTCCTCTTTTACAGAACCAGACTGTGGGAGGAAACAGAAGTTGGCTGAGATCCATCAGGCTTTGATCAGGTTAAAATAATAATTGTCTGTCACAGTTTGCTTATTATGGGTGCTTGTTCTTTCTTCTGCCCTGAATGCCAGACAGTGACCTTCATCACTTCATACTAAGCTGATTTCACACATGAAGGTTATTCTCATGTGCCCAAAAGAACAGTCTGATGATTTGATTCAGGAGACATGTTGATAGCACAGGAAAGCTCATGTAGAACTGAGTGGTTGTGAATTCAGGTTTTGTTGCATAAAAACAACACAACAACAGTTTAAATATACATAATCCACATTCAAATTATGACTTGTTAGAAGCTAGTTCTGTGCTGAATAATTATCTGTTTTTAGCAAGTAATTTAGTGTCATATCCTACTTTTTAAGAGTTTACTTTTTATACCATTATGTAACACAGTTGATATTTTAAGCCATTCGCTGATTTCACTTGTTTTGAGAAAATAAATATGACTTATACTAGTGAACAGAGACCAGTTCTAAATTTTGAATGTGCAGTGACCCTGTGGACATTGAGACCCTGAGGAGAGCAGCAGCCAGTAAAGGAGGGTTGCTCACCGATGAACTGAGGAGGAAAGTCTGGCCCAAACTGCTCAACATCAATGTGTATGAGCTGCCACATAAACCTGGTGAGTGCTTAAGTGAAACCAATATTCACTGGTTTGATGTATACTACATAATACTGCCAACAGCAAAAATAACAAAATCTCTTTTGCTGTAGGTCGAGATGTGAGGCAAAACCACAAGGACTACAACCAAGTAGTCCTGGATGTCAGGAGGTCCATGAAGCGGTTCCCGAAAGGTTTGAGTGTGTGTGTGTGTGTGTCTGTGTCTGTGTGTTATATCTAAAGATAGCAGCAGAACTCAGAGAACCATTTATCAAAATGTACTCCCATACTTACAATAACATGCAGATGTCTGGCAAGGTTTAATTATTAATGAACAGAGTAAAAGCTGCATCAGGGAAGATTCTTATGTCACAAGATGCCTGTGTTGTCAGCCAAAATCACAAAGTTAGGAGAGCAACAGAGAAAAGTGTTTCATCTCACTGAGATACTGTCAGTTCAGTTCCATTTACTTGTGGTGTTGACAATTTAAACTTTCCTTGCAGGAAGAAGCAGCAAATGAAAAATACTTGGACAGGATTTGATGTTGTTTTGCTTCTAAAAGATGTAAGCTCTCTACGCTATAAAAAAACTGGAGATCAAAAACTGGGATCAGTGTGTCGACTGTATGCTGTTACTACCAATTGCAGAAGATAGTTGATGCACAGCATCTATGTAGACTCACTACATCCATCCATCACCCTGGACAAGTTGCCAGTTCATCACAGGGCTGACATACAGAGACAAATAAACCGCTCATGCTCACATTCACACCTATGGGCAATTTTGAATCACCAGTTAACCTAACCTGCGTGTAGTCAGACTGTTGGAGGAATCTGAAGTACGCAGAGGGAACCCACCGTGCCGCCCCGACTCCATATTCAATACCCAAGTCTTGTCCAAACTGATCGCTAATATGTAATATATACATCATAACCCATCCTCATCCTGATCTTTGACTCTCCCTCAGGTATGCCAGCCACAGAGAGAGCCGTGCTTCAGGAGCAGCTGATTGACATCATACTGGAGGTTTTGAAACGCAACCCTCAGCTTCATTACTACCAAGGCTACCACGATGTGGCCGTCTCTCTGCTGCTGGTAGTTGGGGAGCGGATGACCATCGCCATGCTGGACACACTATCCAATTACCATCTCAGGTTGTTTAGTTTTTCTTTAATAATTCTGTTTATCTAGGCAACTTTTTTTCTTTTTATCAAATCTGCAATCTATCAGTTTCATTCAGAATTGTTCAACAGTAGTATTTCACTTGCGTCTGTCTTCTGTAGGGATTTCATGGATCCTACCATGGACAGCACTAAACATATTTTAAACTACCTGATGCCTATATTGGAACAAGTTGATAAAGAACTACATGACTTCATGATCAGGTACACATTCTTTCACACGCAAAGCTGCCCAGTGGATGCTAGCTGGTGCTTATGTCCTGTTGCCAAGAACAAACTTTTGGCTGTTTGTTGGAGCAGGATGCACCTCCAAGTTTTGATGACATTTTGCTCTTGTCCTACCAAATTTGAGTGTGCCTATTTTAAGCCAATTTGGACACGATGTAACGTCAGTATCAACCACTAGAGGGCATCAAAGTGTTGACTTTCAGTTGTGAGTGTCATGCAGAGACAAAGACCCGAATGTTTTGTTTTTGAATTGAAAATGCACCAGTAGGTGTCATTGGGGACCTCTTCTGTCAGATGGTCCAACAGCTGTTTCAGAGGCTTTTCTGTCCCACCAAGGTGTGCACCACGATTACCTTTATTTGTGAGGTGTAATTAGCCAAAAAATGATTCATGATCTTTTAGCAGTTTTTTGAAACAACACAGAAAAAAAAGCATTTTAAGATAGGACCAAGTACTGTAGGTTAATGTTTGGGTGTGTAGGGAGGACTGAGTATCATCATTAAAGGTATTTTAATGTGTGTGCATGTGAGTGCATGCAAGTGTGTGTGTGTGTGTGTGTGCGTGCGCAGCTGCCTCTACAGTACTCCTGCTGTCTTGTTGCTTGTGCATAATTGATGCTGTACTGGCAACCTCCATATTTGCAAATTACCTGTCTACTCGCATACAGGCTCACGCAAACGGAAAAAGAAAGCACCAAAAAAATCAGACATTGCACTCGCAGAAAAACGTCAGGATAAACAACACCCACGCTTCAAAGTTAGGAACTCTCTCTTTTTTTTTTTTTTTTTCTTGAGCACTTCCACTTCCTCTAACCTCCTTCTCCTACTGCTCCTACTTGTATTCTTTGTTCCTTTATTTCTCCCTCTCTCACACTTCCTTTTATCTCTTTCGTGTCCCTCTCGTCACACATCATACTCCCTGCCCTTTGCAACCCCCTCCGTCCATCACCCCCACCGGTTTCCTTTCGTTTGTCGCTCCCTTCCTCTTGTTCTCATCCTTCTTCCTTTCTGAATGTTCCTATCCAATATTTATCAGCAAGCTCTGAGAGTATTCATTTTACTCTGACTCTGTCAAAAATAACTGCATATTTATGTCAGAACACAGGAAAGTAAGGCAGAGGAGAGCACAGGTATGAGAAGGTAAAGGAATTGTAGATATTGATGGGATCATGAGAAAGTCTTGCAACCTCGATGTTGGATCAAACTGTTAAATGTCATCTTATAGATCAAGCTTGTGTGACGTCTTCTGTGGCTTTGGAGGAGTTTTATTAGCTCTAAAACATGACCTCTGCATGTCTCGGGGTCAGTTGAAAAGACAAAACCTGTGTTACCATTTCAAAGACAGGTTTGAACGTCTAAGGAAACCGGACAGTGGAGAGGAATCATCGGCTCCAGCACATGTGGGGCCTGATCCATATTCTCAGCCTCTGCTTTGACCAGTAATTAATTTATTCTGTGTCTCACGAGTGCTCTAAAATTTCGCTCAATTCAAGTGTTCTTTTCGTTAATGTTAGACGAATCATACCAGTACATTTCTCCAACTGACTGAAAAGTTTTTACTTTACAGCACTACACACCACTTACCACCTCTTTGGGTACCATTAGTTACTTTGGAGAGACTCGTGCTTTGTTCTGACTTGTGTGATGGTGTCTTTATGAGATGATTTTCATCAGCCAAACTGAAATGAACAGAAGCCACTAGTTGCCTGTAAAACAGAAGAACAGGATAATCTGGCCATATATTCTCTTAGGTTTTCCATGTTAAATTAAAATTAAACAGAATAACAATAAGAGTAGCCATAGACTGATTACCTGAGATGATATTCTGCATTTTCCTGATTGTCCAAATCTTTGTTTTTTGTCGTATTAGTATTTATTTTTATTTATATTTTTGACATATTTATATCATGAATCTGCTAGTAAATAAAGTTATTCGGATACATGTAGTGTAATAAAAATCAGGGAGGGGAAGAAAACAGAAACTAAAAGAACTGGAAATAGAATCGTAATTAAATTTAACACTTGAGTAAACTGTACTTACTGTACATTCAATCATTCTATGCTTTGAAACTAAGATATTTATTTTTACTGTGAATGTGTATTGGTTTGGAATATTGGTCATGGCCTCCCAGACTAATAGTTTGTATCGCTGTCAATCCTGAAAGAAACATGTTGGTTGATTCCTAATTGGAAGCGTGTCAGACAGACTTGTGTTCTCCCGTTTGCATGCATCTCTTTATATATTTACCCCTTCTTTTTAGAGCGGAGGTGGGAACCATCTTTGCACTGTCCTGGCTCATCACATGGTTTGGCCACGTGCTGTCAGAGTTCAAACACACCCTGAGACTGTACGACTTCTTCCTGTCCTCACACCCACTGATGCCCATCTACCTCGCTGCTACGGTAAGAAGCCACAGAGGCCGACAGGAAATGAACGAGAGCCTGTAGCTTTGTATTGTCAGTAATCCAGGTTGCTCACACACAAACACAAACACAACACACTCATACTGTATATTAATGCACACAGCAAGGCAGAGTACTGTGAAGTCATTGGAGTAGTTAATTAGATCCTTCCTAATGAACAGATGAGACAGAGAGTGAAAGAGGGGAACGTAGAAAAGGATGGACAGAGGGAGAGATAAAGGGGGAGGGCGAGGTAAAATGATGCATCAGTGACAAGGAGAGCTGAGTGAGAGACAGAGAAACATTTTTAGATTTGAGACTTTTTTCACTTGTTACTCTCTGAAACTGTTAAATATGTAGGCCCCTTTGCAGCCCTAACAGCTTCCCCTCTTCTGGGAAAGCTTTCCACAAGATTTGTGTTTCTGTGGGATTTTTTGCCCATTCATTCAGTAGAGCATTGAGGTCAGACACCCATAGATAGATAGATACTTTGTTGATCCAGAGGGAAATTCAACAATGATGTTGAACGATAAGCCGCGGTTTGCAATTGCCCTTCTGGTTCATCCCAAAGGTGTCGGATGGGGTTGAAATCCGGACTCGTGCAGGCCAGTCAAATTCTTCCACACCAAACTCATCCAGCCATGTCTTCATGGATGTTGCTTTGTGTACTGGGGCACAGTCATGCTGGAGTAGAAAAGGTTTTTCCCCAAACTGTTGCTATGAAGTCAGACGCATAGCATTGTCCAAAATGTCTTGGTGTGCTGAAGCATTAAGATTTCCCTTCACTGGAAGTGAGGGGCTGAGCCCAACCCCTGAAAAACAGCCCCATGAAGAGGACTGTCTGGATACTTTTGCCTATATATTGTATGTGTATGTACATGCATACTTGCGTTTATTTCAGTGTGAAACTGAAGCATTCTTTGCATGTTGATTAGTGTGTTCATTTGTGCTCATTTGCTGTGTGTGTGTGTGTGTTTGGGGGGTGGGGGTGGTAGGGGAGCTGGGCAGAGGGAGAGTTCTGTTTGAAGTGTGTGAGGCAACAAAGCAGAATGTAGTTCATGTTTCCTCCAAGGCTGAGTGCAGTGCACAGCATGTGGTAGTTAACCCTTCATCTGCCGTGAACGCTCGCTAGTGTCAGTGAAACTCCGCAGAGTGCTGCATGAAGAGTCTAACTCATGTTTGCTCCCAGGTTAACCAGTGAGCACAGCTTCAGGTGTTCAAACTAACCCCCCTACCCCCACTCCTCAGATTGTGTTGCACAGAGAGAAGGAGGTGAAGCAGACTGAATGTGACATGGCCATGGTCCACCACCTCCTCTCTCGCATCCCCCAGGATCTCCCATATGAACTCCTGATTGGCCAGGCCCAGGACCTGTTCGAGCAGTACCCTCCATCTCTACTGGCCAGGCGGGCAGCACTGCAGTCTCACAAGAGGTGAGGAGACAATAATAAAAACTGAAAATATCACTACTACTATGAATAATGAAACACCAAAATATGTAAACATACAGTATACCACAGATTTAAAAAAAGGACCAATATTCCTCTTTTAAAAGAGGCATACTTAGTGAGGTTAGATAAATACATACATCTACATTAACTGTCTCATCTAAATTCAAGGTCCGGATGCAAAGCCCACTGTGTTATATGAATAAAATGTGTTTGTTGCAATTGTGTGATGCACATCTGACTCCCCAAGCAAGATGGGGAAAAACACTGAGAGAACAGTAGTTTTGATGTCTTTCTCTAATAGTTAATCAGTTTGTTGTGCATTTAGGGCTGCAAAAAGAATTATTTCCATTATCAAATAAAATAAAAAATGATTTTTTGAATTTGATGTCGTAAAACAATTTAGAAAAACGTCACATCACAGATATATTATCTTCAGTTTACATGATGAGAGAAAGACACACAGTGACTGTTTGCTTAATAACGTGACTGGAGCAAATAATCAGCTATTAAAACGGCTCCTGAACCTTCACTTGTTATGTTACTTTTCGTTTCTTCTGAACACTGGAATATAAATTGTTTACTTGATAGAAGTATTTTGAGGTGGTAAAGTATAATGATGTACTTCCCTCAGTGACCAACAGGGGGTGCTCTAAAAACACAACCAGACCAGTGGCTGATACATAAGAGCAAGAGAGAGTGTGTGTGTGTGTGTGTGTGCTTAACCATGCATGTGACCAATTTTATTACTTGGGAGGAATCATTGGATACAGGACTATACTTTCTGTGTCTCTGTGTGCAAGGTCTCTCCATCAGTCCATTTTGTTGTCCTTCAGTGTTACTCATAGCTATCGTTCAGTAGCGGAAGTGACACCACTGACACGAGACCTTGATTGACAGAAACTGAAAGATACTCGTGTCTCATAATACATGGGTGCTAGTAGAGTTAACAGGTCTTTCAACTTGTCTGTCACTTTTTCCCCTCACCTGGTTTTAATCCATCAGTTTGACCCCCAGTCTTCGTATCATTACAGCTTGTCCACTCTGTTCCCTTTCACCGACTAACTCTCCCTCCCTCTTTCCATCCTTCTTTTCCTCTGCTTTCTGTCTCTAGCCTGTCCATCAGCACCTTCCAGGCCTTTCAGCTCTCCACCCTCCACCAGAGGCCTGACTCTGTTCTCCAACGCCTCACCAAGGCCCACGGCTCCACCACCTCCAGACACGGTAAAAATAGTAACTTTAATCTTATTACTGCCTGTGAAGGAGGACTCCACACACACAGACAGTACAGAGGCAAGTGCAGAAGAATGAAGCCAGTTTTTGATGGATATTCTTTGAAGTTGGGAAGAAATTAATATGGACTGTGATATTGTAAGAGCAAACTTTCCAACCTGACCATCAAAATCGTTTGATGGATCCACACAGCATAATTCTTCAAAACAAGGCAGCAGTAAATATGTCATCCCCCGCACTCTGCCCCCCTTTGGGCCAATCAATAACAAGTAAACAAATGATGTAGTACCCCCACCAGACCAATCAAATAAAAATTTAACTATGCCAGAACAGAACAAAGAGATGCTTTATTCCCATAAAGTGATGCTCATTATTCCCTGTAGTTTCATCAAAATTCAATTAGCAGCATCCAAGAGCATAACGGACAGAAAGAGAGCCGATCCATAGCACCTCCTGATTTTACTGTGGCAGACAATAAATGAGAGTCAGAGAGCTTGAATACCTAAACGTTAAACAAGAGATGACTGAACTTAGAACCTCCCTGTATAACAATTCAACAGTACCACGAGCTGTGGCCTCCAACATGACCATGATGTTGATTCAACACTTCGACCAACTGTGCAAAGATCATGATTGTTTAATACTTCATTTATTGTGTGTTGTCTCCTCCCTGTCTCCACTCCTGGTATTTTGACATCCCCTGGCTTTCAATATCTGTAACAAAATGCAGCTCGAGCCTCACTTGGTTCTGCGTCCAGCATTTTGAATCCTCTTTACCCCTCCATGTGTCCACTCCTCACACTCTGACCCCCACCTCCTTGTTCTGTGCTCATATCCTCTCGACACTCAGGCCTGCAAGCAGCTTCGTCCCGGGACCGAGGCCAGCTGTGGGGGAAGGGGAACAAGATGTTGAAGATGGCAGTGTGGGGGCTGTCCGCGACGCTCGGGGCGGCCGTGATCGCTGTGGCTCAGACGGCAATGGACTGGGGACCTGAGGTGTTATTACAACTGTTCTGATGCATCGTGTACATCTTGCAGATTTACACTGTGAGAAACTCACGGTAAAACATGGAGGCAGCAGACACACGTCTGCTCTTCAGGTGGATTAAATCTAAACAAACGTACATACGCAAACAAAGATGATGAAGACTTGAAATTCATTGGAGAAAAGCAGAGGAGGTCGGTTATCTTGATGCCAAACAGGTTGTTGCTACTCAACCACAAAGAACATATGTTAACCACTAGTCAGCCTCAGGATGTGTGTTCATGTGTGTGTGGTATGTTTCTGAATGAGTAACCCAGACTTCATACCACGTGTGACCATGGATGGATAACTCAATAGACCGACTGTCGTTTGAGTGACTTTTCAAAAAAAGATGCTTGGACCCTTTGGCCAGAGCTTCTGTGTGAAGTGACTTGTATTGTTTCCTTTTGACAAACCAATAAAACTACCACGAAGAGATAAAAAAAAAAATTTAACCATTTAGAAACGAAAAAGGATCACAAAGAAAAATCAAATACCGAGAGTTAAATTACCATAAAGAGACGCAAAATTACCACAAACAGATGCGAAATGTCTACAAAGGTCCCAGAATAACCGAAGAGAGACAAAATGACCAGTGGGAATCACAAAATCACCACAATGAGACACAAATGAGATTTGAAAGACCTGCAAGAGACACACAACAACCACAAATAGATGTAAAATAACCATAAAGAGACTTGGAAGAATTCCAAGAGAGACTCAAAATGACCGCAGACGTAAAACGAACACAGTGGTATGAACATGTAGTCATTTTGAGTCTCTCTCAGTCTGGGCCTCTTGCTCCTAGGCAGGAGTTGTGATGAAGGCTCTTACGTGTTTGTTCTTTGGGGGCCCATTGCCTCTCAGTCCATCCATGCATATGAGGCACTTAACACATTATACTTTTTCAGGCTATTGGTCACACGTCACCATTGGTGTAAGATTTTACATGCGCCTCCGTGTGTGCTCCTGTTAGCTGATTATTTTTGCTGATAACTCTTCTAGACTGTCATGCTGGTTTCGTTGCATTTCTGTTGAAGGTTCATTTTAATGCGCTTGTTGGATGAGCAGTCATATCTGAGAGCCAAAAGTGCCCATAGCCAGCAACGATGACACATGAATACAAATTATTAAAGAGCAGTGTTTTCTGCTGAAAGCTTCCAGTTATGAGCGAAGAAGGAGAACAGGGAGGGGTAGGGGAGGGGGTTGGAGGGAGAGATTTTGCCTGTGAGCCACTGGTATTAATGACTTTATTCCAGGTGTCAGCGAGTTACATTTACAGTAGAGTTTGGCACACAAAGCGAGCTCCCAAAAATGTAAACATCACACAGTGTTAGCAGACAGCACTCATTGCGAGTCGTGGGTGTTTTGCGTATGCATTTTCCAGGAAGGTATTAAAATCCAAAATTATATATTTTTTTTAAATGTTATTTTTACATTTTCTGGAGTTTTCAGGCTGCTGTGGCCAACCACTGCTGAGTGAATATGGGGAAGACACCAGTACTTTTACATTCTTAAAATATTTAGCAGGTTTGCGCCAACATCCACCCAGAACAGCCGTCAACAAAACTACAGTACAAGTACTCAGTTCTTCTTCAACCTTCCATTTCTGCTCACTATTTAATACTGTAGATTCACTTAAAAATTGGATTTTAGTGCTAAGGATAGATTATTTTAACATATGCCAAGGAAGAAAGTGTTTTTTAATTCTTTTGATAGTAGAAAAAGTAAACTACCTGCATCATTACAAAAAAATCCCACAAATACGTTTTATATTAGTGGACCAAAGTTTGACCATAAATGTAAACAGAGTTTCATAACCTGACAAGTGAATATTAATAATACAGGCTGTTTCCACCTGAGGTACATACACATGTACAGATCACAGGCGTTCCTCCAAACAGCAGTGCCTGCTCTGCTCGTTGGCTTATAGTCTGAATCATTTATCAGCTTTTACTAGCATGTAGCCAAGCTGCAGCATATGTTAACACAACTTCACGAGAGTCACACCACTTTTCTCCGTCCTCATCTGTGGTGAATGTGTCTCATTTTTTGCACAGTTGGATGTGAAGTTTGCGCCGTTGAGGGTGGTGGATAAATTCAACTGGTGTGTTAATTTAGCAGTATTTATGCCTGTTAATCTAGAGTTCTCTGAGAGTCACATTTTATAGCTTCAGGGCAACCTGATAAGACCTGCCATCCAGCCAATTAATTGGTTAATCACTCCACAGAGTAGTTGGTTGCAGGCTTCTTGACTGATGATAATCAGTCAGTCAATAAATTAATTAATAGCCTGTAACTCAGGTAGTCAGCTGGGCTGCAGGCCAGTTAGGCTTCAGACATCTAGTCAGTCAGTTTTAAAATGGCCCCCAAATGTCTCATTCTGACAAGTTCTGTGTCATGTAAAACATCTCATGCAGTTAAATGCTTCAAATGTATGTTTATGGTTGAGTAAGTGCGTGTGTGTGCATGCGTGAAAGAGAGAGATATGAGATGGAAAATGTTAGCTTTAATCACAGGTCAGTTTCCTTGGGGCATCTTCTGTTTTGTTTGTTTTTGTTTTGGTGCTTGAGGCACCTCAATATAAACTGTCTCGTTATTTATTTTAAGAGCAACAATCTGATTGGCTATTTATTTGAACATTTAATCAGGTTTTATGAATGTGTATTTAAAATGAATATGTGGTACACTAAAAGAGATTATTATGTTTGCAATTATCACCAGTCACCATCAGAAGGTTTCTATTTTTAAAGGTGACCCAGTTATTTTGCATATAAAATACTGTGTCTGGTCAGTCATTATGAATCACACTAGAAGTTAATTTGACATTTTGGGAAATATGCCTAATTGCTTTCTTGCCCAAAGCTGAGTGAGGAGATAAACTCCACTACATAAGAAGCTACAGGAAAGGGGGGTGGGGGTGGCTCTCTCTAAATATAACAAAAAAAAATCACCTGCCAGCATCTTTTGAAGTTCAGCATTTAACACGTTACACTGTATGTCGTGTGTTCAATCCATATTAACAAAACTTAAAACAACAAGTGGATTTAAGGGGGTTGAGTTTGTCAGGCAACCAGCAGAGACTTCAGGAGGCTCCTGCACTTGGTATGCATCAGTTTGAATAAAGAGTTTCAGTCTGCTCGTCTAGATTGAAACCAGCAGAGAACAAGAAGGTGAACGTCCCAAAATGTCAAACTGTACCTTAAAATGTTTGGCTCATGTACCCAGCTCACATCTTAGATTATAGTAGTAAACAAATGACATTGCAAAGGGAACTTTAAACATCATATGGTGCATGGTTGGCATTGATGTGTGTCATGCTCTCATTACACACACATTGCTCTCTCTGCAGTGAAGTGAATTCTGTAAGCACTGGCTGCACATTTAAAGTGATTTTATGTGATTGTGCGTCTACGATACGCGGATACACAGGACTGATACAAAAACTGTCGTTATTCATTTTTAATAGAGCAGTTTCTTGGCTGTAATCTTTTTTGCTTGCGTTTCATTCAGTGCCTAAAACATAAGTATGCAGGGAAAGAAACAACCCTGCTCTGTGATCTTTATACATAAGTCCAGATGCTACTGTACAGTTTGTATTAGCGTTGTAGTGCCATGTAGAGCTGCACACACTCATACTCATGCTCATACTGGGAGACAGCGGTGGAGGTGGTGGTGGTGGTGGTGCCAGATCATAATGAGGATTTAATTCCTGCCCCTGGCTCTTGGCGTGCTTAAGACGCTTTTTTGCTTGTCTTTTTTCCCCCCCTCACACTCAAACACCTACACCAACACCTGCATTGGTGTCAGTCTGGCAGAAGCTTTAGATGAAAAATGATTGAAGGGTGTTGCTTGGTTTGAATGAAACCAACCAAGATGTAAAATAAAGAAGATGGATTGATCGCATGTCTAAAAGACAAAACAGGTTTAGGGCCGTTAAAGTCAACAGAAGCACTGTGCAGACTCATGTAGAAGAAGTAAACGGAAGATAGAAGAACGCTGTTTCATTTGACTGAAGTGTGATGGTTTTTTTTTATTAATGAGCTCTGTTCATGGCAAGTTAAATATTTCACATTTAATCAATGCCTTTTCACTGCATTTTCAACATCCTTTTGTCTCACTTGATATCAGGTCACATCTGCAAAGATTTTGAGGCTGTTTTGCACTCCACCTACTATCCATTCTGTTAAATCTGTTTGCCAAATAAACAAGCAAAATCCCGTAGATGATTCACTCAAAGGACTTTTAATAAGTTGACTGGATCTGATCATTTTTATGCTGATTATGAAACGACTGTTCAAACAGAGAAATTTTGGAAACAAAAACTCATTTTGCTGCTGTTGAATGAAAAAATAAAATAAATAAAAAGTAGAAACATAAAATGATGATTTTTTTTTTTTCAGTTGAATTGGGTTTGATCAGAGCTCACTGTAGTGTGATGAAGAGCCTGAATTTGAACTCTCATATGAGCTTGTGTTGAGCCTCTCATGACTGCTTTGTTCTCCCCTCAGGTCCAGAAATCTCCCAGAAGGAGATCACACCAAATGCTTTGACTGAGAATAATCTAAGTCCTTATTTACATGTGTGTGCTTATGTATGACTTGTGCGGGCGTTTTAATGCATGTTTGTCATATCACGGTTACAGACTGTATCCTTGAACATATCGGATTCTTTGCACCTTGTGCTGAGGCATATCTGTGATAGATGAAGCTGTTTTTGTCTGAAGTAAAAAAAAAAAAGATGAAGAAAACACTTGTTTACGGTGTCAACGTTCATTTTCTTAACTCAGAGTTGATTTACAAGTTTTCTCGGGAGCTGTTGGTCACATTTTTTTTTTAAGACTGATTTTGACCTGAACAAACCTGCTCAAACAGTTTGGACTTTGGACTGAATATCTTTGGGATTTCCAACTGTTGGTTGCACAAAATGAGAAATCTGAATACATCACCCTGAGTTTTTCTTCTTTCTATGGGAAAGATTGTTCATCAAAAATATCAGCAATTAAATTTAAAGTTGCTGAACCGTAACGTTTTTAATTTAAAAAATCCAGCCGCTGTGTTTGTCGCTGTCCAGTTCTAAAGGAAAAATAAAAACAAAGATCTCTTCGTCTCCCTTTGTGTCTGTTGGTACTGTACAGCTGTTGTCTTTTCATAGGCTCTGTTTAACTGGCCTCCTTGGAGAAATGAGGTCAGAAATGTGTTTTTGTGTGCGTGTGCTTGAGCAGAACAAGGCTGCGCATCTGTCTGTCTGACCCCCGGGGAGACGACTAGAGACAGGGAGCAAATCGGAGACATGAGGTGAGGCAGAAAGGCGAGGGTTAAAGAGGAGCGAGGGATGAGGAGAGATGAAGAAGAGGACATCTGGTGGACGTGCTCGAGGTAGCCGAGGTCTTGGAGAGCATGTATTTAAGCACAGTCTCTTGAGGATTCTAATGAGCTGTAGTGGAGGAGAGTGTGGGCCTGATGAGAGCTGAGAGCAGATGTGGAGAGGGTCTGAATCTACACACTGCGCTGTGTGGAGGTATTACAACCTTAATTTCAACACTAAATGATTATGCACACTTTGCCCTGAACCTGCATTTTGGCTTGCAGGGATTCAACCTAAATAGCACAGATGAGATTTTTTTTTCTTCCTTGCATTTGATCATCTGTTGGTAAATGAAGCATTTCAGTTGGGCTTCCTGTGAGGTTGCATAAGCTCAGCAACAGTATGAGTGTGTGTGTGTGTGCATCTTCTCTAGCACCCACAGTTAAAGAACACAAAGGGAGGGAGTTGAAGTTGCTAAAGAAAGAAGTAGGTACTGCATGTATGTGTGAGCAAGCAGAATAAAACACGGCCTATCTGTGTGTGTGTGTGTGTGTGTGTGTGTGTGTTTGAAACATTGCACAAGCTGGGGGGCAGCAGCTGCTCCAGGGGTCTGTCTGATGCTTTTTTTTCCCCCTGGTGACACACACATGCGTGCTCTTACACAACCTTAGTGGCTCCAATAAGAGGAGCAGCAACACCTCAACTTCAACTGCTGAGCTGTGACAAAATGACTTTCATGTTAATTCATTCGTTGGACAAAATAAGCTCCGCGTTGCCTGTTTCGTGTACGTTTTTTGAATTGATTGAGTTGATCTTGTCCCTATGGTTTGTAACTCTGGAACTGAGCCAAAGCTTTAATTAACTGGCTACATGGCAATGTTTAAAAAATTCATGAAAATCAGTGGTAATTATCAGGGGGGAAAGTGACATTTTGGAATGATCACAATATGCACAAAAGCCAGACCCTGATTAACTGAAGTTTATCACATCACATTTGCTTTTTCTTCACCGGAAACAGACAGGAAAGGGAGCAAGAGGATTCGTTCTTGACCTTGGGATCTCGTATCTGTGCGAAAATATTCTAATGCTGTGTACATGTCATCAGAGTTATAATTGCCAGTTTTCAAATTGGTAATAATGTTCATATTTGCACCCAAGTTCCACCAGTAATTACAACTGGGATACTCAGATTTTTCTCTCATTTATCTGAAGTGTCTGAAAACCAAATAAACATGGTTGCCTCATCAGTGAAGCTCCATCACTCAAGGTAATTAAACCCAGATTTTTGGTATTTTGATATCTGGATATAGAACAACTATATACCAGATCCAAACCAGCAACAACATCTGGAGAACACGTTGTCTATGGCCGGTAGTGTTGGTGCCCTATCAGTTTGCAACTGGTTTTGGCCTATTGTTCACAGACGACTGATGTTCTGCTACTCAGCGGATTTGTATCTGATGAAGGCAGTGGATTGTGCTGAAAACTGCTGAAATCTCTATCAGAAAGTAAATCTTTAAATAAAATAAAAGCTCCTATTTGACATATTTGACATAGTATGACCTTTTAAGTTAAATACATCCAGCAGGTAGATCAGCGTTTATTTTAAGTTATGTTTCTGACCACCTGACGGCTTGAAATCCAACATTCATTCTACTTTTAGCTCTGTTTTGATCTCCACCGTCATCTATCATGTCTAGCTCTTTGGCTATTAAATACTCTGCTATGTTCACCAGCTAGGCGGTTGTGGTACATGTACTGCACAGTATTTTTTCAGAGCTTTTTCTTTGCTGCCTACCGCTGCCTGAAATGAGAGCAGGGAAAGTGAACCCAGTCAGTGCGCTGATACACTTCAACATTTTGACCACGTTGCATTTAATTTACAGTGAACTTGCATCAATCACAGCAGGTTATGAAGCTGGATTTGCCCGTGTGGAGGCACAGTCAGATGCGCACATGCATACAATGCACAACTGTCTTTGCAACCCCTTTTGCTGCTCTGCGTGCCCCCCCCCCCGCACACACACACACACACACACACTCAGCCCCTCACTCTGTCATGGATCAGGGAACATGTCCTGAAGTGCTTTACAGGCAACACACGTGCAGCATGTCCCCTGCATGCTGATGCTTCAGCCTTGTACAGTATGTGTGTGCGTGTGTGTATGTGGGTGATAACATCCTGTGGTGACCACACGGACCATGTAAAGGTTCACCAGTAGATGTATATGCTCTGACATTGTCTGTGAATATTTTAGATAGAGTAACCTCTCATGTTACCTGCTGGTGCGAATGAAATCTCTGACTGGTGGGCTAAAAAAGGATGATGAGAAAGTGAAACGATACGTAAATCTTTTTATGTGATATGAAGTAATGGCGTTCCAGGTTCGACTCCCGGTCTGGGCCCTTCTATGTGGAGTTTGCATGTTCTCCCTGTGTCTGCGTGGGTTTTCTCCGGGTAATCTCCGGTAAAATCTCTATTGTTATTATTGCAGTTGCATCTGCAAAGAGTTGTCATCATGAGATGGACCATATAGACAAAAGTATTCAGACATGCCCCTTTACGGGGCTGCTTTTCAGCGGTTGCCCTCGGCTCTTTACTTCCACTGAGAGGAAATCTTAATGCTTCAGTATACCAAGACATTTTGGACAATGCTATGCTTCAAACTTTGTGGAAAGAATTTGGGGAAGACCTGTTTCTATTCCAGCATGACTGTGCCCCAGTGCACAAAAACGAAGTCCACAAAGACATGACTGGATGAGTTTGGTGTGGAAGAACCTGACTGGCCTGAGTCCTGACCTCAACCCCATCCAACACCTTTGGGATGAACTGGAATGGAGATTGCAAGCCAGGCCTTGCGAGGTCAGGCAACATCAGTGGCTGACCTCACAAATTCTCTACTGTATGAACTGGCCAACATTCCCTCAGAATCACTCCAAAATCCTTTGGTCAGGCTGCTTAGGTATTCTCAGGCACAACCTGGTGACATTACGAGCAACCAGCCAGGAGACCACCAGCATCAGCAGGATTGTTAAAGAGTAGGAGCAATATTAAAATCCAGGCATAAGGGTAATCTAATTCAATAGGAAAGAACAAAGTATCAGTATGTATGTATGTAGTAGAGAGTGAGTAGTGTTGATGGCCACAAGTACAAGAGTAAAGACCAAGGTCATAATAAATCTCAGTAAAATGATATGAGGGCCTGTAGCAGGTGTGATACTGCAAAGTGCAAAGTTTTTTTAATTGAATGTGCCATATTGGTTTCACCCTGAAACACAGCAGAGTGTATATTACTATGAATCTCTGATAACCCTGGAGCCTCATTAACCCAAACAGGGTCCGGTCCATACAGCTCTATTAATACCTAAAACTCATTACTCTCTGTGGACACTTGGGACTGACCTCCCGTGCCTTTCACACATGACCTCTCGTCCTCTTGGTGCCCGGCTCCCATTGACCCCAAACTCTGCTGACCTCACCTCTGTTTCCATGGTCACCAGAGGAATTCGGAAGAGCCCCATCGTCTTGTGCCTCTCTGAGTGGGATGAGACAGTTTTGCCCTCTGGGTTTAAAGAGCTTTCTGTGCTCTTTCAGATGAGGTGAAGGTAGCTAAAAGACCCTGGAAAAGGCCTGATAATGAGGCTTTGTGCCCCATGTATGAAGAATCACTTGGTTCACCACCACTCTTCATGGTATTTCCCAGCATGAGGGTTTCTTGTGTGAAAACTGGTTTCATGGTGTTTCACAGCTGCCGATCTTTGCCGAGTGATTTCACAGTTTGGCGTCTGGTTGAAAGTTTTCTTCACTGACTAATTTAAGATGTGTCATAACTAAGTCTTGATGTCTTGTTAATCTTTCAAACTACAGCTTTCAGTGGTATGGGCATGCTCAGCCTTCATCCTTTATATCAGCCTCACATAATCAAATTTACACGCACACACTCGCACCGCAGAGGCTAACAAGAGACAAGCGAGTACATTTTTACGCTCGAATTGGATCTGTCTGTGTCAAGTGTGTGCGCGCTGCTGAGAAGCCCGTCTTCTCAGGCTTGTGGAACAAGTTTAATGGTGGGAACAGATCAATCTGTCTTAAGTCACAGGGATCTATCTCATGTCCTTCATCTGAAAATGCCTGGCAGAAAAATGTGTAGAGCTGGCAAATGTCAACAAGCGTTAAGTGTGTGTCTGCGTGGGTGTTTGTGGGTGTACTTCTACCACAGTGAGGACCAACAGGGTGACTGAGTGTGCGTCGTCCTCCGTGTGTGTTTGTGCACAAGTGTGGGTGTGTGTGAGAAATATGAATTTGTTGGTAAATGTCAAGAAGTTGGCAGTCTAATGGCTGAGCTGACAGATGATCCATAAAGCTATGAACTGATTGGTTTGGAGATTCTCATTCATTCTAATGCAGCTGTCACGGTGGAGGAGTGTGTGTGCGCGTGTGTGTGTGTGTGCGTAATTACACCCAGGATGGACTTGCTTGTGGCATGTTTATTTGTTTGCCTCTTCTTAGCTCTTAACACTAACTTCTGTTCAGCTGAAGGATCACTCACTTGGCTTTTTAATCAACTCCTTCTTACAGTCCCAACATGTTTCCAAAAGTGGTAACCGTGTATTGACTGACATACTGATTTCTGTTATTGCACGATTGTTATGCCTCTGCATTGCATTTTCAGGTTGTCTGTCGATCTGCTTGTTCTCGTTGGTCCTACATTTATCACACAAGTCTATAACATTAACAAGAGGGAATCCCCTGCAGTAGCAAGGTGTCTATTCAAATGTAGTGCAAACCCTTACAGGATTTTAAGAAAATAACTAAAAGATGCTGCTATTGTTTTGCGATTATTGGCAGTTGGTTCATTGAGATAAGCAGCGGGTGGCACTAATTTCAGAGCCTGGAGTCATTAAACCATTGCAGAAGAAGAGAGCACATCAAGGTGACATCATTAGACAAAAAAAAGGTATGTTATAACAATAAGTGCAGTGTGAAAATCAGTATCAGTGATGTAGTGTGTGAGTCAGTGTACAAAAATGTATGAATGGAGTCCTTTAAACTGGTGCTAGTGCATCTATGTGCTGAGCCTAGATAATGTCTGTTTTCATGATCACGTTGTTGTATATAAAACCATGACGGAAAGACAAAAGCGGCAGGTGTAGAGTGACACTAACGCTGCAGCCTCAAACTCCGCTGTGGTGACTGAAGCACCCCCAGTTTTCAGCAATACTGAGGGATTCAGCCTCTCTTTTAAGGACAGCGCTGCTTAGTTAGCATGGAAATAGCAACAGAAAAGGCAAACAAATTGAACTTTTTTCTTTGCAAGCACAAAGGCTGCGATCTGCCTCCTAAACTTTTAAAATGAGGTCCACACTCCATTAGACATCAAATGGCTGACCACAGTGGAGCACTTTAGGCCATGTGACTGGTAATCGCTAAAAATTCATCCATCACAAGAGATGCAGAGGAGACGTCTTAAAGCTAGGAGCTAAAAAGTTATTCATTGCCGCAAAGCAAAGGGTTGTAGCCTTAACACATGGCCCAGAAAAGACTTTAGGTGCTTCAGTGCTTCCAGCTTCACTCCTTTCTGAACCACATTCAGCTAGACTGCAAAACAAATAATGTGTATTGTGAGAGAGAGGCGACTGGCTCTAAATCTAATCTCTTGGTTCACTAGTTATGCTACACTGGCCATGTAGCTGCATGACATCAGCCTCGTTCCTCTTTCTTGTCCAGAAGAACACTGCTGCAAAGGCTAACTTAAATCTCCAGACACTGGTGTCAAGCTCTGTCAACAAAATGGGCAAGATATGGCAGAGGATACAAGACATTAATCTACCTGGAGAGAGAAGGAGGCCTGGATAAGATCTATAAAAATTGGTGTCTTTACTAGCAGCAGCACGCTGGACACCAAGTGGAAAAATGTAAATCATTCCTTCTTCTCAAGCACAGAAGTCACTGTTATTATTGTAATAAAAGGATTGCGCCTGTGTGTGTGTGTGAGAGAGAGAGAGAGAGAGAGAAAGAGAGATCCAAAGCCATAAGCCCCACGTCCATGACCGCAGATTATGTTATAAATAATCGTATCTGAGTGTGTGCAACTCGATGTTTGATTATGCTGTCACAACTCTGGATGTGACATTACGTTTCAATCTCATTCCACTGCAGATCCACTCAGAGCTGGAATTGACTATCAACTTAAGCTGCCTTCCTCCATATATTTAAATGTTTCTGTTTATGGCTTTTTTTGCAGTAAAAACTGACAAAATATCCCCAAGTTGGAGGACAGAAAGTCAAGAACACACATACACACACTCATAATTCCCCATCTCCTTCCTCCCACTACAGGAAAGAACCTACAGTATCTGACTATTTATATAGATTTATCTTCTTCTCCTACATGACTTCTCTTTTTTACTTCTTTTACTTATACACAAAAAATCTATCATTAATCCCTGTAATGATTTATTAAGGGAACAGTTTGAAATTTCTGGCAAATTGCCTTGGCGTATTTTCTTTGTTTTTGAAAGTTAGATTAGAAAACTGAAACCAAGCTGATGTTTGTGTGTCAGCGGGTGCTTCAGCCCAGCATTAAAACAACCCAAGGGGCAGCACTGGTGGTGGTGTGTGGTTTCAGTTGGCCAGTGAAACATAAATGATGATCCAACAAGTCCAGTTACAGACCCTTGTATATATCAGACACCAAAACACTGCAGCGGTTGTTAACCATAACCATATGCTACATTCTTTGCTAGAAATGGCAGTTGGTCATTCCAGTGTTCATGTTAGCCTTGCACGTTACAAATATAATTTAAATTTAAATTAGCTGTGTAACATGTTTATAGAAAATAAACCAGGAGCAAACAAGTTTAAATGATCTTCTCTGAGTCCACTGTTTTAGTGTTAATGCTGTCATTATTGGTGGTTTTGCAGCCATCTTGCTTTGTGTTGCTTTGTTGACATTTCCATACTTCTTTTCGCAAAGTGGGACTTTATGTCAGTGTCAGAAATTCCCAGTATGTGTTGTGGTCTGAACGCTATGACATGAACGTGGCATTAAGTATGGAGTTTGAACTGGGAGCTAACTAGCTTAGCTTAAATAGCAAAACTGGAAGCAGGGGAACATTCTCCAAAGGGGAAAAAAAATGAATTTCTTTATCTAGTTTGTGTAGGCTAATCTGTTAATAAAAAGCAATGTCTTGACAATGTTAAAAAAGTAAAGTTTTCTTGGCAAGCAACCACCTAGCGCAGTGAACTTCCCGAAGGTGCATTGTTTTCACATTTCCGTTTGTATACAGATTAAATAAATCAAATACATTTGTTTTGATTAAGGAGATTTACAGGTGCAGGTGGGAATGATTTTTCACTTTATATTGAGTCTGTTTCCCCCCTACTTTCAGTCTTCATGCTTAGCTTAGCTAACCCTGCCCAGACTGCAGCTTCATCGGCCTACTTCACACAAAGACATGAGACTGACATCAATCCACGCATCTAACTCTCTGAAAAAGGCTTTTCCTAAAATATTAAACTATTCCTTTAAGAGAGTGTTTCTTTTATTTGACTATACACGACAGGGATAAAAAGCGTCAGATGTTGCTTTATCAACGAAACCAAAAATAAAAAAATAATAAAAATTGATTTATTAAAAAAAACAACAACAACACTACATTACAGGTTTATTGATTCAGAATAAACAAAGGAAAAAATCAAACAAGGTTTCTGTGCATTAGCAAGAATCTACTTTATATTTCAACTTTTGAAAATATGATGATTTTCAAACGCCATGGTAGGATTTCTGTTTGATCTCTTTTCTCAATTATACATTTTCACTCTCCCACTCACTCACACCTCCTCTCCGTCATTCCCTTTCATCTCTGTATCAGCTTTTCCTCTCTGACCCACCACTCATGCCTCAGTCACCACCACATAATACCGAGTAAATCAGCAGTCATTTATTCCTGACTGTTAGTTGATTCCACCATGCTGGTGTACCAGATAAACACACAAAGATCATACTGAATTGATGTGATGTCCTGAATGGAACCAGATCCCATTACATGTGACCTCCGGTCCTTTCTGACTTCCCCTGCCGGCCACCTCGCATTTGACATTCATTCACTTGATACCATCGACCTGTTCAGAGAGCCCGGGATTCGTTTGGTGTTAGTTTAGTCCAAGGAATCAGCAAACAGCACTGAGAGATCAATTCACTCTGAGTGTAATGACTATTGATTCTGTAGGAGCACACAGACAGAGAGGGAGTTGAATGTATTTAGATAAAATAATGCTTTGCTCTCTCACGCTACGCTGAGTTTCCCTGCTGCTGTCGTGTGAACCAGCAGAGGGCTGGATGTGCATCTCAAGTACACACACTCATACACACATAAATACATACAGATGCATGCCCGTATTCAAGGAACAAATCATTCAGATTGTCCTGTACTTTTCTATTAAATATTCACTTTTGCACACATAAGCATATCAATAGTGGATGGAGCTTTGAGGTCTGAAAAGTAAAGCCAATGTAGAAGTGCCTTAAAGCTGTTTTCTTTCCAATGGCCAGCAGAGGGCGACTCCACTGGTTGCAAAAAGAGTTCTCATGGTATGTAAGCTTATGAGAAAATTACCCTGCTTCTCCCTTGATTTACTATGTGGGCAGACCGCTTCCTAATGAGTTTAAGGTCTTGACTGCTAGCTTCAAGTCTTCTTCCACGTAGCTTAAATTATGGTCCCACTTAGAATAGAACAGATGATAAAGGGGGGGTTGGCTTCAGGCCGTGGCTACCTCGTGATTGACAAGTCACTACCATAGTTTATTACCAGGTTCTCAGTCAGATCCAATCAGGACAGAGATCTAGCAATACATATCTTCCTCAGCTCCAAAATCTTGTCCAAAGATGGTCACTTCTGCCTCCAAAAAATACAAGATGACATCAACAATTTCCTAATTAAGAATATAAAGGACTTATATTTTGACATTCCCTCTCTCAGACTGGAACACCTTTTGGCAAGTATTAACTCTTATTATGCCAAACGCATCCTGGGTTGGTCCACCATTGCATACGGTTTTACAGTGATTAGGCAGTATTTGCCTTTTTCCTTTTAGTTTTTGTAAATCAGCTTATATTCTTACAAATAAATAAAGTAAAACAACCCCTAAAAGAAAATCAAAGAAAAAATCAAAGAGTCAAACACTGGACAAAATCCAACTGTAGGGCTTATTGTCGGAGTTTTTCTAAAATAAGAACATCAGATTGGATAAACTTCAACAGTGCTGCTGTAGGGAGAAAACACTGCACGTGATGCTGTCCGTTTGAAGTTCTCTGGGTGCATGTCAGCTCTGACCTTGACTGACTCTGTTCATTGTGTGTGTCAGTCTATCAGGAATTGCTGGCAAATTAACCTGGGATTTCCCAAATTTAACCAGTTGAAAGCACACCACAGAGTCATGATTCAAAAGGTGAGTCATTTTTTTCTTTTTTTGCTTCTGCTGTGCTTCCTTCCCTCTTCCTCTTTGTGTGTTTCCTCTGATGTGTCATCACAGCCAAGAAATCCCTCATGTATGAAATGGCTGAAAGACCTTTCTGCTTCATGAGCGTCGTGCACTATTCCTGTGTGTCTCCTCTCTTTACCTATCATTTCTCCCAGGTTTCTCTTTTTCTGTCTCTCTCTTTCATTTTCTTTAAACCTTTTCCTCTTTTTTTTCTCTCCGAAAGAGCAAAATCTGCAGACTCACTTGATCTCAAAATTGTCTTTTTTTTGCGCTTGTGTGGCCCTGGCAAGCTTTGTTGGGTCATGAATCTTTTACCCTTAACCAGTCAGCACAACCACTGCCCCCCCCCTCCCCAGACAGACAGATACATGCATGCACACAAACACACACATGCCTGGCAAGACAAACAGCTCCTGCTGGTATGTTTCGCTTTGGTGATCTGCTATACGTTAACTTTGTTAGAGAGGCTCATAAAAAGACAAGCAGAGAATGAACGAACTGGAGAGGTAAAATATCTGAAGGGAGAGTGAAAAATGAAACACAAAATGCTGAGGAAAGAGCAAGAAATCTTGTGCACTGAAAGAAAGAGAAGGAGGAGGAAGAGGGGGAGGAGGAGGAGGGAAGAATGAGGGAAAGAGGAGGAGAGCTGGACAGGAGAGAAAGGTGTGAGCTTATCTCGCTGGCCAGGCTTCAGCGAGGTCACTGTGCAGACTGACTGAGGAAGGCGGATGTACAGAAGGAAGGAGTTGTAGTCACTCCAAACAATGATTCAGAGGAGAGAGGGAGCGAGAGCTTAAAAAAATGCCAGAAATTCAAATACTTGTATCTACTGTGGGTTAGACAGCATTTGGTAAACAAGGTTGGACATATTAGGTCGAATGCAAATTTGTGGCCCTTAAAGCTTTAAAGGTTGCTGATTTGTCATACCGAAAAACTGCAAAATATGTCAAGCGGATACTGTGTCAAGAATATTTAACCCTGTCTTTTAGAAATGATGTTTGGACAACATAATAGAATGCTTTCAATGAACTTTTTTTCTGCCAAGTTGCACAATGTTCAAAATAATCATATCGACTGAATGTTAAAAACTGAGAATATATTTCTTCGGTTCTCCCACAATAGTCAAACATAGCGACTAATTGTATTTAGCGAAAGCTTAAAAGAGACTGTGGTTTTCAGACAACAGTGATTTGAAACACAGGATGGGACCATTTTCTGTTTAAACCCAACCACCTTCAGGACTCCCAACAGCGTCAAAAACCTGTGCTTTGTACACCTGTCATGCAACCAGACTGCCTTCCTGCAGACTTCACGCAGGGAAAGAATGAAGCACTTTGTTCACTAAGAAAAACTTTCCTTCCAAACATCATCCAGACAGCAATTAAGTGTCCCTCAACACATCACCAGCAAGACAAACCCACAGTATATAAGCACAGTTTCTACAGCAATGTGCTGTCCGACGTGCAATATACAGGATGGCCTTTGATGGTCAATGGCATTCAACCCAAAATAATTCACAACTCACTTCGGTGGCCCTTTAGGCCTTTTTTCATGAAGTGTTTACATCTTGTTGTCTCTACCCTGAATGCCTCTTCCCCCAGATATTTACATAAACGTATAAAAGATGCTATTCTTTTGCATCAAAACACACAAAAACTTTATTTAATCAAATACCTCCAATGGGCCAAAACAAAGACAGAATCGCCCACTCTGTCTGTTATCCTGCCTCGTCCGCTTCTACTTCAGTTACTGATTTTCCTGTGTCTCCCCCAAAGACTTTGAACAAACACCACACAGCTCCATTTATTAGTGGAGGAAATAACGAACAAGCGAGAGTAATGCCATAGTGATGCTATGTGCTGTCCCCAGTTGCCCAAATTACCGCAGAGAAATGCTTTTACAGAGTTGTTTTTCACATGTCCCAGAGATGACAGATCCATAAAAAATGCAAGCTGTTGCTGCACCGTGTTCTTGTCTATTTAGGCAAAATGTTGGAGGAAAAGTATTATATCTGCTGATTCTGCAATGGATTTCTCCCTATAATTGGTGAATCTTGGTTAAAAAAAAAAAAAAAAAATCTTGAATCCAGAAGGTCTTTGTTCTTTCATTCAGAAGGACCGACACAAACCTGATGTTTACTGATGGCTCAGTGGGAAGAGAAAAATGTTTTGACCATTAAAATTCCTGCAAATATGCTGGACATGTCATTTTTTAGTCTGCTGTCCACAGAAAGCAGAAAAGCACAGCTCTAGTAAACAAAATGGGCAAAAAAAAAATAAAAAATAAAAAATCAACAGGCTTTCATTTTCCACAGGCTGTTTCTTGTATGTGGTAACGGGTCTGATGTCAACTCTTTTTTCCGTGGGCTAACAAGATTTCTATAACTTACAAGGTAACAATATGTCAGAGTTGTTAACATCTTGTTTCCACTACCCACAAACGGCCAAAGATTTAAGAAGTTGTACTTCAGAAAATAGATACTGCACCTTGAAAATTACATATCCACTTTACATTTTTCTATTACCCAGCCTGGCACATTTGTAAATCTTCTCTGGGACTTCCTTGTAAGGGCACAGGTGTATGAACATTTTCTGAAAACTCCAGCATGCACATTTTCAGGCATTTTGCTGCAGTAATATGTTTTATATTTAGGTGTCTCGGTGGCACAAGAGGCCGAGTTTTCCTTGTGATCTTCACTGTCATCTCCGCCCTGCCTTCTCATCTCATCTTTCCCATCACTGAATGCTATCAAACACTGAGGAAACGCCACTGACAACAACAACGTCCCTTACACTCTCCCTCTAAACAAAACAGAGAAAGACTGAAAATATTCAAATAATTCAAACGCCTAATAGTTTTGCCTCTGAAAAAGACATTCTGACAGCTTCACATGCGGGAGTCCTGAGTAAACAAACGCTGATCCAGAAAGCGCTGATCAAGCCTTTCCTGGACTCCCTCGATGCAATCGCTCCCCACCTCTCTTCATCTGTTCATTAAGGTCAACAGAATTTTTTTCTTTTTTTTTTTTTTTCTTTTTTTTGGCGAGAGTGGGGAGAGACGGTGAGGAAGAGGAGGAAGATGAGATGTAAGAGGATTTGGAGCTAATTAGGAGAGTAGGAGGCGAGAGAAGAAACAGATGAGAGAAGGGAGAAAAAGAAAAGGAACGAAAGGCACATGGGGGGAGGTGAAAAGGGGAAGACATGGAAAAAGACAGAGTGGGCAGGTGAATTTGCTCAGTTAGCTCCCTGGTGTTTAATATCACTCTCCCACTCTTTCTCTCCCCCCACCTTTGCAGTCGTTCTCACCCTTGCTTCCTCCTCCCCGTCCATTTATCCTCCTCTCCATCTCTCTTTAATATCCCCTCTTTTTTCTTGCTTCCTTCTTCCCCTCCGTCCCTCTGCTCCTCTTTCTTTCCTTCTCTGTTTCCCTCAGTCGACTGATTTTCTCTGTTTCACACCTCCGCTATCAGAGGGGACTGGCCAGATGGATGCAGGTGTGTGTGTGTGTGTGTGTGTGTGTGTGTGTGTGAGAGGCAGGAAAAAGGCAGTGCTGCAGAGGCAGAAGAGCATGACTAATCCTGAGGACACACACTCAGACACACACACACACACACACACTCACACAAACACACATTGAAGTTGGCACTCGCATAAACACCATTTTCCCAGCGTAGTGCTGACCTGCCAGTGTACTTAGCTCCTGCCCAGGTAATTTTTCATTCAAATTGACCAGGTGCATAAAGATGGCAGCCTCTTGAAAAGGCAGTTTCTGTCCTCCCTGCCCACACTGATGATGCGGTTCCAGCATTTTCTTGCTACCATCCTAAGCAGATGTGAACACTTTGTAAACTGTAAAGTTTCGAGATATTATTTTATTTATTTTGTTAGGTTTTCATTGTGATTTTATTTTGTCTTTGCTGACTCATTCTTGACATGAAGCTCAAAGAGATGACCTGTGATGTTTACATACTATAGTAGAAATTGATCAGAAATAACCTCTTGGCTGCATTGGAAAAATAAAACTTTGATCATCTGAGCTATACTGCATTGTGGGTGCAGTCAGTACAGCCATGTGAGGTACTGTATGCACAGCCTACCTTCCTACCTACACACAGTACAAGGCTTCAGTCTTCTTCTCACCACAACCTCTTTACATGAATCTGCAAACCGGCCATCTATTAATGTTCAAGAGATGATTTGTGCTCTTAACTCCCCTACATTCCCAAATAATCCACAATGAATTGTTGTGAAGAACGATGTGATCTTGTTCGCTGTGAGCATCTGCCTTTAAAGGGTCTGCAAGGGTTGAGTGTATTGTCCCAATTACATGTAGCCTCTGGCTAGCAATTAATATCGTTTATGTCCATAAAGTTAGTTAAACTCAAAAAAGCATTCCTTCTAGAGAGCGTATTCTCCAACAGTAGTTTTCATTTTGGAGTATTTACTGTTATATTAACATTTGTGAAAATCACATATACTCAAATCTCCCCAGTCACAATGTGTGGTAGAAATAATTCCCTGGTGTTTGCAGTGAAAAGATTCAACTGGAGCAAAAAAAAGTTGCACCTGTCGCAGCGCTCACGCAGTGTTGTGTTCAGAGGACCGACCTGAGCAGAGAAACAGAGCCGCTTCTCAGCTACTGAAACTCGGGAAGCTCTGGAGAGGACAGCCGCTGGCAGAGCTGGGGCTTTGCAGGAATAAACAACCAGATTCTGCTCTGATGTGGAGCCAGTGGGAGGAGAACTCGGAGTTGGCTTTTGTAAACTTTTGGGATTAAAAAGTGAACTTATCTTCACTCTCATTTCTCAACCTGTCTTCAGTGGCGAGCCACGGTGTAACGTTAATGTGCTGTCGTCCTTGTTGACTGCTGACTGGAGGGGAAGTGTTCATGAACATACGGAGAGGAGAAGGTGAGGAGATGGTAAGAGTTTAGTGAGAGGCCGAACTGAACATAGAGACACGGGTGCACGTACAGTAAGGTATTCTGTCTCTTTGGGGTGAATAAACAGAAACGACCCAGCCTTCAAGCTTGCACTGTGATTAAAAGGGGAATTTACCAAAATATTTATTTAAATCAGGCACGATTGTGAGGGATTGACTCACTTTTGAAGCCAGCCTAAAGTGGCCATTCAAAGTACTGCATTGTTTGGCATGTCTGCATTGGCTTTATTTTTTAGCCTCAAAAATTTTGAAGAAAAATTTGAAAAAAAAATCATCTGTTTTAAAATCAATTTGTACAATGTTCCAGGTGAAGAGGATCGGATTTGCAAATATTTACTAAAGAATATACAGTTTTTCACAATATGAATAGTAAATGTAATGTGCAAAAAGATTTGTTAGTATGTGTTAAAGATATTGAGTGGAGACTACTTTAGGTTAATGTAATTTACCTGCAGTTTCTATGAGGCTGGACAGGAGTGTGTGTTCAGGTTAGTTCAGTTCAGCTCGGTTTAGTTCGGTTCAATTTGGTTCAGTGTAGTTCTGTTCTTCAGCGTGAATCAGTGTTGTTGATGTTGCTAAACTCATCTAGTTGTGAAGTGTAGCAGAATCAATTACACGGCTAGATGCTCCCAATTAGACTAGGCTGATCAATGTCAGCCAAGATCACTGCATAATCTCTCTCTCTCTCTATCTCACACACACACACACACACACACACACTCACACTCACACTGCATAGATGATTTGATAATTAAATCAATCAGAACAACTAGAGCTTCACTAATGAAGCAATGATCTCAGATGAAATTCATCTGAGATCATTGGGGGAAGTAAAGTCTGTGTGTGTGTGTGTGTGTGTGTGTGTGTGTGAGAGAGAGAGAGATTGTTGTTTTGATTTTAGTCAGCAGCTAGATGTGATAGTGCTTCTCCCCATGCATGAGAGACAGACAGACACATGAGGACACACGAAGCAGAGGATGACAGAGCAAGATGAGAGCAAACAGAAAAGAAAGGCAGATTAAACACGCAATCGGCACGTGTGCTTTTTTAAAGGAGAAAACACCCATCGCCACGAGTGTTTGTAGGAAGCTTAGGTCGTCTCTCTTTTGTGAGCTCGTTCAACTGCTCACTTTAGATGCCGCTGATGAGAATATCAAACGTGAGGGTAACAACACTCCTTAAGGGTCAACCAAATACACTGCTGCATTGTCTGTTGGACAGTGTGAACCTGGTGCACAGGTGGTGCACAATATTGTATCAACCACACCTTGAAGTCAAAGGAAGGCAGAAGGTAAAACGATTTCCCCAGGTGCCAATTCCAAAATTGCGATGGCAGCATTTGTGCATCATTCTCACATAATTTTTACAGCTCTTTTGTGGGCGTCAACGATTCTGGAGAAAGGTAGCCAATTTTCTCATTCCCCATTTTTTGCTTACTGCACCTTTAATCAGTGTAATTACAAGCAGCAGCCAACACATCCTGCATAGTATACTACTTTAAGAAGCAGATGAAAGCCTCCATCTCGGCTCTTGATTTTTTTTAATGTGTCAGACCTTGCTCTATTGTTCTACTCATCTGTGTACCTGATTGTTTCTCCTTTTTTAGGTTGCTTTGTTTTGTATCATAAAATCTTTTCTCTTGATTTTCATGATAGTGGTACCTCTGTTGTTTGATTTTCTGTGTTCTACTGCACTTTATCCGAAAATTCAAATTCATAGTCACCAAATTTGCAGATACAAGGTTTTCATTCACAGGAAGTAAATGGGAGAAAGCCATCAGATAAGTGCTGTGTAGTAGAAAACACAATATTTGCCTTTGAGATTTACTGGAGTAGAACTTTAAAGTCGCACGAAATAGAAATATTCAAGTAAAGTACATTTACAGCTCTCAGTTATGTTCTGCCACTGCGAAGCTTCTCCATAGCCTAAAAGAGTAATAACCAAAAAGAAATGTATTGTCGCTTTCTCTCTCTCTCTCTCTCTGTAGTGTGTGTGTGTGTGTGTGTGTGTGTGTGTGTGTGTGTGTGTATGTGTGTGTGTGTGCACGTAGCACAGATTTCCGTGCATGTGTGTGTGCTCTGATCTTGCCATTGACAGTTTGATTAAACCAACAGCGATGAAGTCACTCTGGTGCCTGGCTATGCTCCCACTCTGCGGGGTGCCTCCGGTTTGTGTGTGTGTGTGTGTGTGTGTTAATTGCTAATCACCAATGTGTGGTTTGCTTTCTTTAACGTGCTGCTTTAGCGAAGGAGAAAAAAAAATCCTGATTAATGACATGATCCGTCACCCCGGCGATATGATGATTAACGACATGATTCATCACCATGGCAATACGATGGAAATAAAGCCATTAATTCTACTGATCAGATGACAGAGGGATGGTGACGGGGGTGAAAGAGGCAGACGGGCAGGGTGTTACACAGGAAAATGTATAGGGAGAGTGGCAGACACTGAGAAATCTGAAAAGATGGAAACAGAAAGGCAAAGAAAGTAAGCAAGAAGGCACAGAGAACACGAGAAGAAGCAACGGAATGAAGAAAGAAATTCAAATTGAGGAGGGAATAAAATAAAACAAAAGAAGATGTGGGGGTTGATCGGGAATTTCAGTCTGTCTTCACTCAGGACAGGATGTCACAAAGCCAACTCTGTCTTTTCTACAGACATGAAGGGAAAGAAAAAGAAGCAATGAAGGAGTGGTAGAAATGTCATTTTAACAGCAGACTGATCAAGTCAACCTAACCTCTCAGAGGAGCCCCCCACTACACCTTGGAGGAGTTTATGCACAGAATTTCAGATTAAAGTGAGCTCTAAAAAGCACCACCCTTTCACTTATTCTTTTCCTGATATTGCCTTTGAGTGATACCCACTCTCAGCTGCATGATAGTCATCTGGTGTTCTGCAGGGCTTCGTTCAGGGCCCCTTTTATTTTCTTTATATTTGCTCCTCTTGGGACAGATCATAAACATATTTAATATTGTTTATCATTTATATGCAGATAATATCCAACTCCATACCATGGGTTATTTAGGTTCCTAGATTGTTTAATGCTATTTTGTAGAGCTCAGTGCTGCTAAGGCAGAGATTCTGGTAGTTGAAAAGGTCGCCTCCGTGATCATGCAAAGTATCTGACCTCTGTCATCTGCTGGCTGCCCCAAAATCTCACTTTTATATACAGAGCATTGAATAGTCAGGTTCCTGCGTGTGTCTCAACTCCTTCATCTACACCCTGCCAGCACCCAGTCTGCTGATTCTGTGGCTTCTTTGAAAAGGCAGCTAAAAACATACCCAATTAGACAAGCATTTGAGTGACCTGCTATGCACCCGGTCTGCATTTCATGTATTTATTGTGTTCTTTCTTTTTTTTTTTTTGTCTTGTGTATTGTTTTTGTTTCGTACGTGGTTTGGGTGGTCACTTCTTCTTTTATGAGATATCTTTCTGTATGTTGCATAATGTCCCCTGTAAAGCACTGAAGTTGCAGAGCTTTTTCTGTTAGCCGCAAATAGTCAATTACTTGACATGAATGTCTTAGAATGAATTGCATTTTTGCATGAAACAAGGTGACTTGATTTGACACCTGAATATTTGTTTAGTTTGGATTAATCTGGTGGGCCAACAGCTATGATTATAATTAATTGTAAGTGTTTTTCTAACGTATCACCGTACTGCAGAGAAAATTTAAATAATGGCATTGTACAAGTACAAAAAACGTTGGATTTTATCATAGAAACAGATGATTTTTTTTACTTTCAGGGACACAAAGAAACCACAAGGAAAAAGAGCTTTTATATTTGATGGAAACCTTTCTTGTGTGACAAAAAAGCCCTCGCTCCATTATTTAAGTGAAAATGCATTAACCTGCATTTTGAAAAGTGCAATTCATTTGTGTCTGTCACTTTCTGTGTGCAGAATGACGAGGTTCATTAGTATTGGATTCAGAGGTTAGATCTTTTATAACATGGACTAAATATCTGTGCTATAAAAGATCAAAGAGTTTCAAAGAGTTTCATCAGTGCTGTTTTCAATGGAAACGTTCACTCAGTCCAAACAGGCAATCTCAACGTTTTATTATTATCGGTTTTAGTGGGGGTTTGCTATTCAGACCTATGCTGCCAAGAAATGTTTAATGGAGAAATGCAAGTGCGTTTGTGTGTGTGCATGTGTGTGTGTGTCCCCAGCTAGGTGTGGAAAAACAAGGCTGTGCATCCATTTTGTGACTGATATGAAACCAGATTGTTTTGGTGTTTGCTGACAGGTGGCTGTGGAAGGACAAGGGACTTTGGCTTTCATGCTGCTCCTGTGCGACTCTGTGTGTGTGTGTGTGTGTGTGAGTGACTGAGAAAACAAGAGAGCGATATGAGCGTGATGGTGTAACGTTCAACTGAACGTGTCAGGATGAAGTGTGTTCATGTCTGGCAGATCTCCTGTCTCCTGTGTTTATTTACCCATACCTCTATGTGTGTGTGTGTCTGTGTGTGTGTGTGTGTGTGTGTGTGTGTGTGGGCGTGTGTGTTTTCTGTGTGTGGTGTCATCACACCTGCCTCTACATCCCCCAGTTCTGTCTTTTAGGAGGGAGGCTGGTGCATTAGCTGTTATGCTTTCTCCTCCTGAACCTCAGAGACATACAGTAACTTTTTTTCTTTGATCACCATACAACAATGTGTGTGTGTGTGTGCGCGCGTGTGTGTGTTTAGTTCTTCTGAGATGATGCAACGCTCATTTTTATGGTCCAGTAAACACTCTTAGGGTGCTGAAGCCTTAGCAGGCATCTCTGTAATCTAATTATATACTGGACACACAGCGCTGAAACTGCCATCAGCCCTTTTCGTTACACAACGGTAAGTTAATCAAGAAGCAAATAATCAGTGTTTGCCTTTGAACACAGGGAAGATTACAGAAATAGTATCTGTTTTATTCTAGCGTTTCTTTCCTCTCAGCCTCCAGTCTTTTGTTTCCTCCTCTCCTCCTTTCCTCTTCACTTCCTTGCCCTCTCCTTTACTTTCTTGTCTTCTTTTCCATTTTCTCCTCTTCTTTCCTTCTATGTCTCTTTCCTGTCCTCTTCCCCATCTCGTACTCTCCTCTCTGCTTCTTTTGTTCTCTTTGTTTTTCCGTTTTGTTTCATTCCCTTTGCTTTCCTCTCTCCGTGTTTCCTTTGCCTTCCTTTCTTTCCCTTTTCTATCATTTCCATTGTCCTCTTTCCTTTCCTCATTATCTTGGCCATTGTTTCTGTGCCATACTATCTTAGCTCTGTCTCATGTAGCCTTCATCACTACAGGCTCAAAGTTCTGGAACAGCTGGAGCAAATATTACCAAACGCAAGGGAAACACTCGCATCAGGGCTCTGCTGAGTGCGTTCAAGTGCATGTGTGTTTGTGTTGGGTGTGAGGAAGAGAGACATTAAGAGAGAACAAGTCAACTAATATCCCTACATGCCCCTGTGTGTGTGTGTGTGTGTGTGTGTAAGTGTACTATACTTGTGTACTGACCCACTTTGTCTGCCATGCAGCACTGGCAGCAGCTTGAGTAACACACTCCTGTATGCATGAAACAGCACTAATTACAGAAAACCTAAAACAGTGGGGGAAAAGAAGAGCTTTCAGATACACCTAAGATATAATAAATCACACCGATGTTGTGTTTTTGAGTGAATATTGCGGTTTGTTTTGGACTAATGCTCAATTAATGAATTATCTTTCTTTTTTCATCTAGACATCTATTTATTATGCATCTTTGTGTTGGCTGTGTGGTCTTTGGATGGTACACAAGATGCCCCTATGTATAAAGAATCACTTGTTGTGGATAGTTCTACATTTGCTTTGGCTCTCTGGTGGGTTTTTACCTACCAGTTCACCCTTAAGTGCTCGTTTGTACAAAACAGCAGAAATGTCATATTGTTTGGAACATGTGATTTATGTAGACTGTCATAACAAAGTTTACATGGAATCAATCAATCCTCTGCCCACACCAAACATAGTGCAATAATGAACATTGCTACTGTAAGTCATCTGTTATACTGCATACACTTCTTATCAGAACTTGGATAATTGTATAATTAAGTTGATTTTGTTTATGTTATTATTTTGTTTGTCTAAAACTTTATAAAAGTTTGCACATTTTACATTTGCTACTAGCTACTAAGTACTAAATACTGAATTTATTTATATTTTTCTCATTTTTTTTTTAATCTTATCTATTTTTTTCTGATTCTTCTTTTTACTCATATTTAATTATTGTTTTTTGTTGCACTCTAACCTGCACTCATAAATTACGCTTCCTGTTCTCACGTTTCTACTTTTAGGTTATTGTACAATGTACATAGACATACATACACATACACACACACACACACACATACACACACACACACACACACACGCTCAAAGAAATAAACTAATCACATTCTGAGTCATCAGATGAGGATTATTCTCTTCTTTTTTGTCTCTTTTCTTCTTCTCTTCTCTTCCACTCCAGTAATGGTAACATCATGTATATTCTATGAGAGATAAAAGCATAGGGGAGCAACAATAGGCCAATTTGTGCATGTGTGTGCGTGTGTGTGTGTGTGTGTGTGTGTGTGTGTGTGTGATAGAGAGAGGGAGCATGATGGAGTCAAACAGACGGCTAATGGTTTTCCTTTAATAAACCACTGTACCACTCTCGGATGATTCGCCTTCACACGCAAACAGACAGCCATGACTAAGATTAGCCTCAGGATAAACAATAAACAGAGGAGAGGAAAGGAGATAATGGAGGAGAGGAAAGGAGATGATGGAGGAGAGGAGAGGAGACGATGGAGGAGAGGAGAGGAGAGGAGAGGAGAGGAGACGATGGAGGAGAGGAGAGGAGAGGAGACGATGGAGGAGAGAAGAGGAGAGGAGAGGAGAGGAGAGGAGAGGAGAGTGTGGACAGACCATCAGAGCTGTAATTTCACATCCTTACATCATTCATCTCTCCTGTCCAGAGAAATGTGCGCGTGTGTGTTTCTGTGTATGTGTTTGCATGTTATTTTTTTAACTCACACACATTCTTTCATTCTCGGCTCTTTCCACACACGTGTGTGTAATTATTTTTTCTCACAGGTGTCAGTTTGTGCTCACCTGTTTCTCTTACACTGATACCACCTGCCCCCCCCCCCCCCCCCCCCCCCCTCGCTCTTCCTTTCTTCCTGTCTCCTCCCTTATTCTCTTTTGCAATCCCCTATCATTACTTCCTTCTTCTCCTGAAAAATGCAGAGCAAAGAATTTGTCATTCCACAGTATCTGTTCCTGGTGCTGCACACACAAGCTCTTTCCCTCCACAGACGAGCACAGACAGACGTGCATGCATATGTTTTCACCTGTGTGTGAGTGTGTGTAAGCATGTCTGTGCAAGTGGTGTGAACATGAAGGTTTTTAGAAGTAAAATCTTTTAAAGTTTTATTGTTTTGATTCCAGTTTCTCATATTATTTCGCTGTTTGCATTTGGACGACCTTATTATCGGTTTGTCAGTAATATGTAAGGCACTTTGGATTGCACTTAGCAGCATGAAGGATGCAATGCAAAAAGTCTGATTGATTCATTCATTCTTTACTTTAAGTGCTTCTGCATTACTCACATTCTGAGAACATAAATCTGTTCACATTTGCCTTCCATCTGGGGTTAAAAAGTTGCTTTTAAGTCAAGCTGGTTATGATTTGATTTCTAAAAACTTTATTGTAATTGTTTTTTCTGCACACTGTCTTCTTATTGATCTTCTGTCTCATCCTGTACCTTCACCTTCCTGTTGGCTTGTTTCCACAGACCTGTTGGTGTCATGTCTTGTGTCAGTCCAGTATCTTTTTACTTCAACATCCTGATGAGAGCTTTCAGCAGAAACACACTTGTGTCGACCTGTTTATTACACACAGGTCTCTGTGTGTCACTCCATGTCTCTTCATTGACAAGAGATGATTCATTTACCTCACGGATTATCCACTTATTCACTTCACCTGTTAGCATTTCACCAAGTCGTTTTGTTATTTGTAATGATAAAATATTTGTTGATGTCATTTAAACTTTTTCATTAAAAATTATAAAATTAGATGAATATAAGTGCACTATTTGTGTGTTTATCAGAGGGATGAATGCTTATTAAGTCTGGTAGATTTACTGGATGTAGAGTCAGTTAGTTAAGTTAAGTCTAAGTCTTAAATCTAGTGGATGGTTACTCTTCTGGTTATTAACCCTTGTTTTCTTTTCCAAATCACTTAATATTATTGGTTTAAGTTCTGACATCCCCACACTATAGCAATACGAATGTGTATATAAATAATGGTCATGGTCGCAACCTCAGAAATTCTACTTGAATGATTTTTATTTAGCTAAGCAGTCAAAGACAGAGAGCTGCTTGCACTGGAAGATTGCAGCATTCGACTCAATCATGCGTGACAAATCATGTTTGTTTGCAACAACCTGTTTATTCTTCCATTCCTCCTCTGACGTGCACTATAACTGCCACTGCAATCATGTTGTTTACAGGCTAATTGTTTTCATGTTATTAACTATCACTGAAGATGAGAGATAACGGTGCATGACAAAACCATTTGATTAGAGGCTGTGGGCCAGACAGCTGTCCAAAAACATTAGTTTAAATAGAAAACAGTTTGATAGAGTCAGTATTTAGAAAGCCATGTGTTCTCTCTGTCTGTCTCCTGATCTCATGCTTCTGAGTTTCTCCCTGAATTTTAACTTAATAAAAAGCTCTTGAACCTAAAAACACAAATTTGCTCTTGGTGCAACGAGACCACAACAACAACAACACACACAGTCGCTGATGCCTGACCTTCATGAAATTCAGTAAATTCATAAAAGAATTTTGGAAAATAAAATGAAAATACATGAACTTTTGTTTTGGCCTTGACTTTTACTATTTCCTTCTCTCAAGAGAATTGGGCAACAAACAGAAAAACTTCTCAAAGTCCTGGTCTGGCACAAATACTTGGCCTGATGGAAAGCCCAAGTCATGTCTGCCTCTGTCAGTCATTGATTAAAATGAAACCTAAGCTGTGGATAAATTGTGGTTTCTCCTTTTAACATTATGGTCAGAGGCTGAGGTAATTTGGCTGAGACGGACTCACTCACTCACTCACTGGCAGGGTTGCTCAGCCAGCGTTAGACATAACTAATTAGTTGCTTAGGGCTCCTTGATGAGAAATTTCCAAATGATCTAATTGCAAATGTTGAGTCATATGCTCACATTTCTTTAGGTTGCAATACTGTAAAATCTTATCCTGCTTGTAATGTATCAACTCATTATTAGTGAGAGTGTGATTGTGTGATTTATTGATGAATCTGACAATTTTAATTCTTCAGTTCTGCTGTTCTGTTGCCCTACATCTAACAGAGTTGGGATCATTTTTTCTGTTTCCAGCTTGCTCTTCTTGCCATCTAAAATAATCCTAAAAAGAAATGCCCAAACAGGAAACAATCACCACAACCAATAATAAATAAATAATAATATCATTTATTGTGTCATTAAATTGTTTCTTTTTGATGAGAACTTAGTGAAATGATGCCAATTTATCCACACAAGATGTGTGTGTGTTTATGTACAACATATGAGATATGAATTGTGCTGCTGAGGTAAATTACACAACAGTTTCTCATATCTGTTCTCCAGAGACAGCTGCAATACTGTCACAACAGCCTTGCTAGCTTATTACAGGTATGGCTTTATTGATCCACACACACACACACACACACACACACACACACAGTCATGTTTCCATCACTTCTGGGGACATTACATAGACTTACATTCATTTCATGGAGGCTTAACCACCACCTAACCATAACAATAAACATTACTTACATTAACCTAATCCTAACCTCAACCTAACCTTAAAGCAACTCTTCGCCCTAATATTTAATTATTTACGTTGTGGGGACTCACATTGCTCACATTCACGTTTTGTCTCCATAAGTAAGGCGCACACACACAAACATAGTGATGAAAAGAAAGAAAGACAAACACCCACGCTTTGTGCGACATGTGGAAATGCAGATACAAAACTTCTTTGTGTCCATCCCTTCTCTCCAAGCACACACACACACACTCACACACACTGTGGGTCATTAAGGACTCCTACCAGTGTGTCCTGTAAGCAGTTTAGTTCCCTGGTGGACCACTAATATAGCACTCTGTGTGTGTGTGTGTGTGTGTGTGTGTGTGTGTGTGTGTGTGTGTGTGTGTGTGTGTGTGTGGTGTCAGCTGTTTTGGGCCTGTTAAGCCAGAGTTACAGTTTCTTAGTTGGCTTGGGAACAGTTTGTTAGCTGGCTTGGGGACGAGGACATACTGAAAATCATTACACAGGAAATTGGTTTGAAGGTGAGTTCAGATTTTGTCTGTCTTTACTTCCTGGTGTTTTCTGCTGTATTAGTAATGTGTTTATACTACGTGCTTTTATTGACTAAGCAGCACAGTCTACTAAATGCTTGAAGTAAATACTGTAAAATTAATTTATCTCTCAATTTATCCAAACAGTGCTGAAACAAATGTTTTTCTTTTGTTTTTCCTTTCTATAAACACAAGAACATGACAAGAGAAGCAGGTGAACAAGCTAACTTAATTAAAAGGGTAGTTTACAAAACCAGTGTTATTAAATGCTTCTTAAAAATCTGAAAGACAAAAGATGTTTTAAAAATGTGCACTGATTTGGTCTTTAGAGGGACAAAATCATCACAACTTTCAGCATCTTCCCTTGGAATGGCCTGAGTTCCCACTAAATGCTAATCGTCACCTCAGTTTGACTTTGATGACTTATTTCTCAGGTTCCAAAAGATGGCAGAGGAACGCTGATCCACGATCTGCAAAGGTTTGAGTGGGCAGGTGAGTGACTGGTGTCCAGAGAGCAGCAGATTTGGTCCGGTAGACAAGTGAAACCCGGAAGACAGAAGATCCGCAGACAACACACGGAGAGCTGGACGTGGCAAATCTAGGTGAGGCACAACTGGACCACTACAGGCGACTGTACGATCTCGTAAAGAGCGAGTGGATGAATGAGCTGCTCGCTAAATACTGCTGGAAGGAAGTGGAGTTGATGACCCGTTCAGAAGCAGCTGTGCAGGTGAATTGGCAGGGAGAATCCAAGTAGCCACGCCCAGCCCCAGACACACACATGCAAACACACATGAAACAGGGGGAGAAGACAAATGGGGACTAACCAAAACACCAGGTAGGGGGAAAAACAAAGGAGAAGGCAGGTAACCTTGACAGTCCTCTTCCAGGCCACCATGATGGAGAGGAGGTCATAGGGCCCATAATCTCAAGTTACTCAGATGTCCTCCGTGATCTACGTCCTTCACATATATTTTAAAATCCACATGTATCAGGCAGAAATATTGCCATTGTAATCTGTATATTCCATGATGTTGCTGGCTGTTCTGCACACACAACATCTTCAGCGTGTCTGTCCGTCCATCCTGGAAGAGCCACAACTCAACATCATCCTGCTGTCTAAATTAAGTTAAGATGATGGTTTATAAATGTGAGACTTTTCCCAGTTTGAAAAAAACATGTATGTTTTGGACTTTATTTTTTTTTGAGGTGTGTTGGTGGTTATTGCCGTGTCCAGTACACATGATTACTGTAAGCAAGCGGCTTCCACTTCTATTGCTGCTTTTTGAGATCAGTGCTTAAAACACTAAACGGTGCTCCTTTTGTTCATAGGAGAAGACATATGCTCTGTAATGTTCGATACATTTTTGGGACTGTTACAAATCAAGGAGAGAGAGCGTTAAAGGAGAGAGGGACATACTGTAGAAGTATGAATAAGAAAGGACAGCAGGAGGAGGAGAGAAGCAGTGCAGCAGCTGGAATTGATTTTTTAGAAAGCGACGGAGAGAAGCAGGAAACTGCTGCTACATCCCCTCGAGCCTCCTCTGACACACACACACACACACACCTGTGAGAACACACCTGCATAGACGCACTTTGCTGATTCTGCATGACACACATAAACAGACACACTCTCTCTCTCTCTCTCTCTCACACACACACACAACCTCTGCCTCTCTCATCCTTTCCTTTTAACCTTGTAAAAACCCAGAACCAAATCAGTAGTGATCACCTTTAAAAATGTTTCTTTGTTAGCTTTTTCTTCCCACCGTCGCTAAATTAGCTCTCTGGTAGACTCTGTTACACTTCAAAAGGTAACACGGACTGGAAGTAATGAAAAATACCTGTGGGTGTGTGCGTCTGAGTACAATTCATTACAATGATATTGATCTGCTCAGAGGAAAAGCTCAGAGATTATTGCTGCCAGTGTTTCCTTTAGAGGCCACAACAGCTTTTTGATTTATGACGAGTCAGCAAGAATTTATTTGGCTATGGGCTTCTGAAAGGGGATAAATGACTGTGCGTTTTGTATGTTAAAGCGGCATTTCTATAAAAAAAAAAAAATGTGCATGTGGATCATGTTTTTAGGCTGCCACATTGAAAATGCTAAAGTCACAGATTTCCCTGAACACCAGATTTCCAAATCTTCAGATTTCTCTGCCATATTAAAGTGGATTGGGGCTGAACCATACCAAATACACCACAACATGAGTTTAGACTAGACATTGAGTTTATCTGCTCTAATGCAGCATGCAATTATCATCCATTACAATTCATTAGGCCAGAAAAGAGAAGGTGCCGTATCTCAGTCTGAAACTGGGCGCGTTGGCCCATTTAAAGAAAATCGTTGATTTGGAAAAGCTGCCACATATACTTGGTGTTGTTGAGGTCTCTCTCCAGTCTGCTGATGTCTCCACTTTGTTTCCTTGACGTTTCCACATTCTTTTGTGATTTGTGGTCTGATCTCATCCCACAATCCAATTCAGTTTACACGATTTGATGCATTTTTTGCGTTGCAATGGTGCTGGAGGAGCAGTGTGGCCAAAATCTCTATGAAGACATAAGAATGAGGCAAAGCAATAGCGTGCATGTGCTTTGCACAGCTGGCACACTTTAACACTTTAAAGGTAGAAAGTCACATTGCCTATTTGTTGAAAATTCCTTCTGCTATAAGGTTGAAGTGTGGATGCTTTTAGTATTTTCAAATAAATCCTCGTCATCCTCTACTGGTCTTCTGTGTTTTAGACTTCCTAAAAGAAATTGAAAGTAAATGAAGTGTTGCTTGGAATAAATATGTCTGAGATTTTCTTTTAGCAAGGCTCACCGGCGTGAATGTGTGTGAACAGAAAGTAATGGAAAACAGCGCGTTTGCTCTGCCAGATTAACCCAGACAAATAAAGGTTAATGAAAAATGAGCCCTTAAACTGAATGTGTAATTTCTGCAGGAGGCTATACAGCACATGTGTGTGTGTGTTTCTATGCTAACCACTCCCACACACTCACACAGCCACAGGAAAACCCTGTAGAGTAACTGCATAATTATGCGTAGAAAACCGACCGCACTCTCCCGAAAACGAACGAGTGATTCTTCAAAGTGAATCAACAGTTTGTAGAGAGTTCTCAGTAAAATGAATGGAAATATGAATATGGATCAGAGCTCTGCCGTTTCTGCCATGTCAGCCTTTCTTGTTTTAAAGAAGCATTGCAGCACCATAGACCTACTTTTCCTCCCCTCATACCCCTGCACCAGAGCCTTTTGGATGCATGCAAAACTGCTCAAAGCAGAGAGAGAACTCATAGAAAATGAATGTTTGTGTCACCATTCATTTATCTTCTATCTTCAGTACACTTATAACTAAATAAGATTACAAAATTGTGACGGCTCACGGCAAAGATGCTCTGAGGTGACTTAAGTAAATTCATGTATTAATTCAGGGAAGTGAATGTACTTCTTTCTATTTCTTAGACTTTCATATGAAGAGAAGAATTCTGGTAGAGGAGTGATTTTTAGGACATTTTTGTAGCCTGAGAGCTTCACGCAGCAGTCTTAACGATGAGACTGTTTAAAATAAAGTTATCACTGGTTTTGTTGCCTAGTTCATTTTTTTTTTCAATTCAATGCTTTTATTTTGTATTTCTCTGTTTTCTGAAGCAAGTTGCTTTTCAGTATCTGAGCTCTTTTACTGATCGATGAGTGCTGTTAGCATCCACCCAAGCCACATTTTTGCACATCTGGAGCTGTGTGCACTATGAAATGTGCACTAAGTCTTCACTAAATGTGCTTTTTTAGCAGGTTTTTTAAAAATGTGGCTAAAATTTGCCCCATAACTACTGCGACCCTAAAGAGGCAAAAAAAAAATAAATAAATAAAAAATATTCTCTTGTGCACGAGAAACGTTTTGGTGAGTCTACACATAATAACATTTTCTCGTGCGAAAGTTCCTCGAAGAAAAAACCCCTTGTTCGTGTGTTATTATCCACTGTTATGTTATGCGTAGACCAAAAAGTTTCTTGTGAGCACAAGAAAGAATCATTTGAGAAAAAAATAAATAAATTCTCGCACTCACAAGAAAGTTTCTCATTAGCGAGAAACTAGATTTTTTTTTCTTTATTTTTCCCCATGTTCCTTTAAGGACTCTGCACAAAACTCTCTGTTGCTGTAACCTTTATTTTTGTTAGATAACAGGATAAGCAGTTAAATCTTCCATTTACACAAGATATTAAAAAAAAAATGTTTGACCATGTCACTATTTAAATGTGGCTTGCAGAGAGCCTTAGAGTCAAGTCCTCGATAATCTTTGATTTTGCGACATGCAGCAAGGATCGGACGGAGGTGAGAATACTGTGAGAAGAGTTTGCTGTGCAGCACATGTTGATGGACTCACTATTTGTTTGTAATGTTTGATATATTTCAGTTAAACACCTTTTAAAACTACAACAAGGTAATAAGGAAAAAAAGCCAGCATGGGGTAATTTATGAATAAGCAGGATGTGGTAATGGCAGAGCGATTCACAGACATGACATGGATGATAGAGCAATAGAGGTTTTATGGTTTGAATAAATTGAAACTGACAAGTAATTTATTTTTTTTCTGCTTGCATTTATCAAGCTATTTTAGAGGTAATTTAGATCCCAATGTAGTCCATTCTACCAAAGCACACACACACACACACACACGCACTTATTGATGTGTATTGGCAACATACATCTTCATTAGTGTCCAGTCATATCTCTGTTCCCCTCACACTTTGTGATATCAGTTTCTTTGTTTCTCCCTCCCTCATGAATGTTAAGATCTCTGAGTATTAACACTCTGTCATATTTAGGCATAATGACTGAGAGACACTCAGAGGATTGTTTAGTCGAATTTCCAGTTAATCATGGATATGCTTGCTTAACCTCGTGCAGGAAAACACTCTTGAGAGAGAGAGAGAGAGAGAGAGAAAGAGAGAGAGAGAGAGAGAGAGGACATGAATGAGAAATATGACTCTATTCTCCATTTTATTGCAATGACTGAAATTTATGGCAACAATTTTTCCTGACTGATGCTGCTGAGTTTGACGGCAGATGGCACAGCCGCAAAAAGCTGAAAGTAAGACATGATCTTTGTGAATATGATCATACAAATGATCTGCTCAGATGACAAAAAGAAATCCTTTTCACCTCTAAAAATACAATGTTTTTGTTGTTTATAAGGCACTGGAAGTGGAGCATAAGCTTCCATGGAATTTATCCAATTTTCAATACGATATTTCACCTAAAACCACAAACATCAACCGAGGTGTCAAATTAATAGTTGTCACAATTCATCAAATAAAATTTATTTACAGATTTAATGCCAATCCATCCAGTACCAGCTATGATATTTCACTACAGATGTAAACCTGTTAGCAGTGCTGGAGGAAAAGTCAGGGGATCTCCAAAATCAGTCGGATGAATCATCTAGGAACTATAAATGTCTGTACAAAATTATCCATACATGAAAACACAATAATCCAATATTTCCCTCCACTATAACTGAATTTCTGGCAGAGGGGAGAAAGCTCTTAGAAAAAAAGATTTTAGTCGACTGTGTATGGAAACTCAAGGATGTGCAGCTGTTAAATGAATACAAACAAAAACAAAACAAAACAAAAAACTGATCAAACATGAAAAAAAAAACAAACCAATATAGCATTACAGCTTATCTTCAGAGGCTGGGGCTGGTTTGACCTCAGTGCTCCCACAGTAGAGGGGCATCTTACCTCAGAGGTCCAACAGGTAAACAGGTATCTTAACACTAATAGTTTGTAATGAGCTTGTCATTGGTATTGATGAGCAACTCCATTAGCCTGATTATTTATAGTTCTAGTGTTTTTTTTTGGCTTTCAGTCCTGTGGAAACTTAATTCCCCTTTCAAATATTCAGCTCACGTTGTGTGTCTGAACATTTTGACATCTCACTCCTGAGTTGTTTTGCCTTCGAGACAGATTAGCAGGGCCAGCGATTTGAAAATAAGAACAATGACCCCAGTAAGTAAGTTCAAGTAGTTTGATGAAATCTGTTTGATTACAGTCATTCTTCTCCGCTGCCTCTTTGTTTTCACGAGCACCTCCTCAGATAATGTTTAATCAGAAGCCGCTGTATTTAGCAGCCATTCATCAACACAACGCTCTCTCCTACTGTTTGCTGCCGCACACATTTCCTCCTTATCACAGCAGAATGTCGTGAACTGAGCTCAGATTTCTCTTGGATAGGGTCTTTACTCAGTCAACCAAAGGCTAACTAGCTAATTAGATCTCAGGCTACCTGCTGTGTTTGCCCTTGAGGAAGGCAGAGGTTTAGGGAGGGAGTGCAGCTTTTTGGGCAATGGACGTGTGTTTGACTCTGTGTGAGGGTGTGCAGAGAAGCACTTACAATTTGTCTCTTTACGCATGCTTGTATTGGAGAGAATGTGTGTCTAATTGGGGAAGTGTCTATATATTTGTTTGTGAAAGTAAGTTGTTTTTGTTTTCTCATTTATCAGTTACATTCTCATTCTGAATATGAGTTGTCTGACACATAAACGGATCATTTCTTTTGTTTGTTAATGTCCCAAGATTAGCTGATAAAATAAAGGCTTTACAGACTACAGTTGTGGACTTTATGTTAAAGAAATCAGGTGTGAATTCTCATCATTCTTTCAAGTGGCTTTCAAGTGGGAGAAACTGTAGCCTATAATGATTTCTTTGTTTCAGTGAAGAAAACATTTGTGGTCTTTTGTGAAGGTTAAACTATTGTAAAGTAAAAGCGATTTTAGTCAGTAAAGCAACAACACTTCAGTAAAAATAAAATAAATATAAATACTTTCCACCACTGGATGCATGTAATTGGTAAAGCGTACAATATGTTGTTATGTACACTCAGTGGCCGGTTTATTAGGTACCAACACCTATAGGTACCAGCTCAGCCATCCTTTCTATATTCACAAAGACAATAATGTTCATTCCTCATTTTTAATTACCTCAGTCATAAACACATAGCTGAATCAACGTCTCACTGAAAGTTTTAACAAAAACGGTACATTATTACCTTCACAAATGTTTAATTTGTGGCATTAGATTGCATTGCATTGTCTCAGAGTACCTAATAAAGCGACCAGGGAGTGTAAATTTGGCATATTTTACTAGTGTACCTCTGTAAGAAACACAGTCAGGATATACAAAAGTGAAAAACAGCTTCTGCTTTAATACTTTCTGTATGTTTCAAGGTTTGGTAAACACATTTGTAACTACAGGTTGAATAAAGTGTCCCAGTGATGCGTCAAATTCTGAACAGAATCAGAATCCATTCTAGAATGGTGTTGCTTTACTGTCAGCATTCTCCCCTCCGAGTGTTCACATTCGCTCTGAGACTTTGCACACAATCTCTCAACTGAAAGACTGAAGGAAAAAGTTCTTCTTATTTAAAGAAATCAAGATGAGTGAGCAAGGTGCATCTTCACACAAACTGAGCTCAGTGTTCAGTGACCTCCTTCTGGAGGGACACTGGTGTGACGCAGTCATCAAAGTTGGTGATGTCGAATTTCAAATCCACAAGATCATCCTCTGCAACTGCAGCCCGTACTTCCGGTGAGTTGATTATCTGTTGAATTTACATCTTTCAAGCGACCAGATAACCAAGATAATGTGACTAGATAATGATCTAAGTCTGAGAAACTCAACAATTACAATAAGCAATCAGTTATATTGATCATTTGTGATGAAGTAAGTTATGTAGACCAGAGGATGTTAAAGACCTGATGGAGAACTTATAGAAAATATATATTATATTTATAATATATATGCGTGTGTATAAGTATAATTTAAAAATCAAAAGTTAACCAATGTTGCAGGTTTTGTATCTGTCTACACTCAGTCAGTATAGTTTCAGATATCAGCTCAGATGAAGGCTTTTGCTGCCTCTCACTTGTGTGCAATTAAAAATCAGTTTCCACAATATGAAATTTGGGGGGTGTGTACCCTCAATTTCATGCCACAGTAGGCTACTTTTAAGCAGAACTTGAATATGAATTTGAATGCAGTTTATTTAGAAAAAGTGGCTAAATTAAATATGTTCGAAGAAGTTATCATTGAGACCACTGATTTACAACATACTTTACTGTCCAGCAATTCATTACACCAAAAAAAGCTGCTCACAGTTGTCAATATTTGAAAAAGTTTTTTTTAATTAATTAAAAAAAATAAAGCAAGAAAATGTTAAACACATTTTCAATCCTGTGTTGTGTCTTCATCCTGACCCACAGAGCTCTCTTCACACGCTGGTCACCCCCAGAGCAAAAGGTCTTTGAGATATCGGGCCTGTCTCCAGACATGATGCAGCTCATCATTGAGTTTGCATACAACAATGCAGTGTCTGTGACAGAGCACGAAGTACAGGAGCTACTGCTGGCAGCTGATCAGCTCAATGTGATGGACGTTGTGCAACTCTGCTGCGACTTCCTGCAGCAGCGACTGAACCCACACAACTGCATCGGCATCTGGCAGTTCACCAGCGTCTGTTTCGCTCCCGAACTGCGGCACAGGGCCTACCACTATGTCATTGATCATTTCGAGGAGGCTATTTTCAGTGAGGAGTTCCTGCATCTCTCTGCGGAGGAATTCACAGACATCCTTGAAAGAGATGACCTCAATGTGAGAAGGGAGAGTACGGTATATGAGGCCGTCCTTCACTGGATCTCCCACTTACCTGAAGAAAGAAAAGGCCACTTGTTTGTACTCCTGTCTAAGGTATGATACTGTTCTGCCATTACAGTTTGTTGAAATGTACCTGTATGAGTAAATCCGAACTACATATAGTTTAGATTTACTTCTACTTGTAATGTTAGTACAGCATTTAGCACAATAATCAATATTGTCAGGCTACCTAGGTGCTTTCAACCCTGTAGTTTCAAGGAAAAAATGATAAATTATTAACTTTTAGTTATGTACGTTTAGTTTTTATTCAGATTGACTTATTACTAACAAACTAAGACTGCAAACTTGTATCAGGCTGACAGTTACCTCAATGATTAGACATGGACTCAATTGGGGAAATCAGGTTTTGGAGACTGACAGCAACTCGTGCTAGATCTTATTGGACCTTATGGCATTTATCTGTCATCTGTGGCGTCACAAAGAGCCCACAAAGAAATAAGTTGGACCTCTTATATCTTGAATAATGTTAAACACTGTATAAAGGGGAGAAAAAGGAGAGTGTTATTTACTGTGTAAGAAGACAACAAAGGTCTGGACGAACATACAGTTCGTTATGTTTCAATGCCAAGATTTTGTCCTGTTTTTCCTGTGTAGGTTCGGCTGGCCTTGACAACTATAGAGTACATGAGGGTGACTGTGATGTGCAATGAGCTGGTGAAGGGCAACAACGCGTGCATTCAAATGGTGAAAGCTGCCTTGCAAGTCAAATGTTGCATGATCACAAACAACCTCTCTACATCTGGTGTCTGCAACCCCGTCGGTCGTCCTCGCCTTCCCAATGCCATACTCTTGGCTATCGGAGGCTGGAGCGGCGGGGATCCGACTAACGCCATCGAGGCCTACGATGTCCGAGCTGACTGCTGGATCAACGTGACAAACAATCAGGAGCGCCCTCGGGCCTACCTCGGCACTGCCTTCGTCAACGGGGTTGTCTACTGCATCGGTGGCTTTGACAGGGTGGAGCATTTCAACAGCGTGCGCAGGCTTGACCTGAGCACACGCACCTGGCATGAGGCGGCGCCCATGTACCACCGCCGCTGCTACGTGAGCGTCACTGTGCTCAATGGATACATCTACGCAATGGGAGGTTATGACGGACAAATCCGACTCAGCACTGCGGAGCGCTACAGGCCTGAGACCAACCAGTGGAGTCTCATCGCACCCATGCATGAGCAGAGGAGCGATGCCAGCTGCACGACACTTCATGGCAGGGTGGGTGAAGTGAAAAAGCAGTATGATGATGACTGGGACGATTATTTTCTCCCTGTTTGACACAAGGCAACCACTTCAAGGCTGTAACATTTATTGCAAACAAAGCCAGACTGTTAGATGAAAGCTCACAGTTTGTTTTTTACCTTTTGCAGTTGTGCTGAAGTTAAGTGGAGTAATGGACTTAGTTATTATGTGTCAAACTAATGGTCTTTAGGGGCCCATATCTGAAGAGTGAAATGTGTGTTGCTTTGTTATATACAATACTGTGGTTCTTTTAAGCATGAAATCTTTATTTTCAGTTTACATCTGATAACAGTATATGCTGTATGTCAATACGTGTTTTTAGCATTAACAACATAAAGCTGTAAATCTGGCTGCTAAAAATACTGAGTAAGATATTGTACAGACATTTTACAGGTGAAAAATAAACATCTTAGTCATAGGCAAACTATGTATGGTGACACTGTTTCTGAATCAACTCGATCCCTGTTGCATTTCTGTATCAACATTTATTAGGGTAACATGGCATTATTTTTCAGTTTAATGATTAGATTAGACTAGAAGTTGGGTTTGTAATTCATTTTTTATCTTACAATGGCATAGAAATATTTCATTTGCATTAATACATAAGAGGAAACATAATCACCAGTTAATGACCGACAAAGCAAAGTGTTTACTGAATGTCCCTCCTGTTCTCCTCAGGTTTACATTTGTGGTGGTTTCAATGGGAATGAGTGTCTGCAAAGCTGTGAATTTTACTGCCCAGATTCCAACCAGTGGACAGTGATCACCCCCATGACCAGCCAGCGCAGTGGAATTGGCGTCATTGCATATGCAGACCACGTCTATGCAGTAAGTACATGAAAACACCACTGACAGTCATGTAACACACACACACACACTGTGAAAGTGTGAAGAGATTTGGCCAGCACTTCTTTTAAACTGGTTGAGCTGAATGCTAATGTCAGCGTGCTAACATGCTCACACACGCTGGTGTTAAGCAGGTATAACATGTTAGCATTGCTTGACATAAATCACTGGTGATTTGTGAGACGTTTTACTCAAATCCGTGAATGTCAACCTCATGGAACCGTGAATGTTCGTGCAAACTTTTTTCCAACCTGTCCTGTAGATTTTGACATACTGGTTAAAAGAAAACTTTGGTGTTAGACAGAACCCCGGGATCACGAAAGTCTGTAACATATGGGCATCTTTTAAGGATAAAAGACAAGAACAACTTAGGACTCTAAACTGATTCTGCCTCCTTTTAAACACTTGACCCCTTATTTTGATTTTCCCCTGATAGGTTGGTGGTTTTGATGGCAACTCACGCCTGCGCAGTGTTGAGGCCTACAATCCCAGGACCAACAACTGGCACACAGTGTCCTGCATGATGACCACCCGCAGCAACTTTGGCATCGAAGTGATTGACAATCGTCTCTTTGTTGTCGGCGGCTTCAACGGCTTCACCACCACCTATAACGTCGAGTACTACGACGCAAATGCTGATGAGTGGACTGAGGCCTGTGACATGGAGATTTGCCGCAGCGCCCTGAGCTGCTGCGTAGTGTCCGGGCTCCCCAACATGTCCGAGTACGTCGTCCCTCGTGACGAGCTGCCGCTTTTACACTTTGAGGAGGTGTCAGGGGAGTTGACAGATTCCATGTAACGCTCCCGAACAGTTTTAGCACAGTGCTGCCCTGTACTACCATCCACCAAGACTTTAACATCATAAAATAAAACCGCTTTAAGCATCAAATTGCTGTTACTTCAGGGATTTCTGTAACTGTTCAATTTGTGTGAGAACTTTATGCTCTCTCATGTTTATGTGAAAAGTCTGCAGATCTGGAGTCTGCCATTGCAGCAGTGACCCCCTAGAGGACAGGATGGATATTTATAAGGTTTTGTGAAGTAAACCATTTGCAAAATTAAGCTATTGCTGTTATCTGGAAAAAATGTTGACCTACACAAGCCTGTCTGACTGTCCGCCCTGTCAAAATGCCATTGTGATTTGTGTCCTTTTAGCCTTTTAGTGTTTGAAAGAGTGATGACTGTCAGATAATCAGAGAAACGTAACATCTGGTCATCAGGGCAGCTGAGTTAAGCTGCTGTGTAGCTGTGTGGCGGGATCAGTTTAGATGATACATTCAGCTTTAACTGTCAGACGTGACTTATCAGTAGTGTGTCATTGCTATACAGCTACAAACTCTACTGCAGTAAATTGGTCTGATTTTCTAGATGAACTTTGTAGTCGACTGTAGTCGTGGCAATCGTTTCTCAACTTATTTTTCACCCATTTGTTTTTCTAATTTCCTTAAACATATTTGGTTGGTGTAATCAAAAGCTGAATTGCTATGTCTGATGTAATATTTCTAATATCAGCTGCCATTTCAGTATTGTTTGTAGTATTGTTTATTTTCACACTAATGATCCCATAATGACCCCTACTTCCTCCTCCCCGGCTGAAATATATTCTGTACCACTGACTGGCACAGAGAGGCAACCATGCGAAGTAATGACAGAAATAGGGGGAAAGAAAATAAAGGATAGAGAGAGACCTGCAGAGAGAAATGTCGAAAGAAAAATGGACAGATTCTGTCTGAGTACAAGTTGGTGCTGTTACATGACTTTCTGGCTGATGTCAAGGACTGGATGTTCCACAGTCTCCTCCAACAAAACTGGGATTATTCAGGGGGAAGAAAAGCTTGAACGACTCCCCCCCACCCCTCTTCGTTCCTCTCTCTTAATCTCTCCCTTCCTCTCTTTCCCTCCTCTACGCTCTCTCTTTTTGTCTTCCTCTTCATCTCACAGACAAAGCATTGGTTACTCGTTTTTGGGCAGAGTCACCTTGAGGCAGTGAGTTGCCTGCGAGTTTGGGTACATCTACAGAGGAATACACAGAATGAATCATACTCTTCATTCACTTTAAGTGTCATTGGACTCTCAAACATTTTAAAGTTTAGAGAGGCCAGGTGAAAAAAAGGTAATAGGCCTTTCCTGAGTATTTTTCTGCTTGTATGATGTACTTCTTTGTTGATAATATTGTTTACTCTTAAATGACTGATTTTCAGGATTTATGCAATGGGATGCAGAATCAAGAAATACAAGCACAAGTAATAAAAATACAATGGCTGAGAGGTTAGATAATGGGGGAAAAACCCTTACAGAACAGAGCTTTTTCTGTGACACAAGAGTCATGATGTGTGACTACACATCATGACTCTACTAAGGGTAGAGCTGGGCTACTAAAATGCTTGGTTAAAGGCTTAAGATGCAACTTTTTGTTTGCATTAAAATGTCTAAAAATGACTAGACCTGTTTTGCTGAGTTGTGTTCTTATGTGATCCCAAATGTTGCCAACAATGTCCAAACTCAGAGAAATGTATTCAAGATAACAGTGGCCACATATCCTCATATCTAATGTCGGTGGTTTCTTATCTCCATTACCAACTCTAAATGCGATAACTTCCAGCCAGCCACTCTGATGTTTACTATCGTTTGTATTACTCACTCATGATGGAGTAGGATTGAGAGGACACAAACTCCATTTTCCTCCATGTTAGTCATCACGAGGTGCAGAGTAAGCCAACATGGAAGTGCTGTAATCTTGTGCACGCTGTTGGTAATATGACTTTATGAAGTGTTGGACTGAAACTTGGACCAAAGACTAGTGGAACAACCTTAAGATTAAATGCTTTTTTAAACACAAAGCAAACACGTTTTGCGAAGCATTTTCAGACTACAGGACATTTCTGAAAGGGGCTCATATGTGCATGCATGTGTCCCCAGAAGATATGATGAAAGGCTGACAATCCCAACTGTTACACTGCCCACACACACACACACACCCACAGAGTGGGGAAGAGTCCTGACATGCACAAAGCACAGAGGTTTTTAAAAAATTATTAGCTAAAGTTGCTTGTCTGATGGTCGATGTTCTAAAAGCCCTGTGCAATACAACTTTAATGGCACTGGCAACAGGGTATATGCACACACACACACACACACACACATACACAGCCATTTTCTCCTCCCTTATTTGCAATGTCTGGTTTCTCTGTCTCCTCCACTTTCTGTCTCTGCTTATCCTTCGTCTGTCTCCATGCTCCATAGCCGAGGGCTAAAATACTGCTTCTTGCTCATAAAACAAGTGAAAAACACACAAACAGTTATTGTTCTGTGTGAACAACTGTCAGCAATCTAACAAACCACTCAGAGTTAGTACCTCGCTGACACACTTAGATCATAACATCACGGTGTGGAGCCTGTGAGTGTATTTCAGTGAGTAGATACATGTTTGAGTGTGTGTGTGTCCTATGTATTGTGTGATCTGTTAATATTAAGCCAAGGGTACTGTACTACATTACATTTCAGTATGTGCCATGTCTGTGGTAGGTAGTAAGAGGGTGTGTGTGTGTGTGTGTGTGTGTGTGTGTGTGTGTGTGTGTGTTGCGTAGCGCCTGAGGGCTTTCTGTACTGTTCTGTTCTGTACTGGTGCAATAAAAGACACATTAGAGAGATTACAGAAAAAAAAACATTATCACCCATAAATGGTGTTTTCTCTCTCTCTCTCTCTCTCTCTCTCTCTCTCTCTCTCTCTCTCTCTCTCTCTCTCTCTCTTTTCTCATGAAAAAAAACAAACAATAAATCTGTGTGGGCGTGAGAAGCAACAGACCAGAGTTTCACATGATGCATCTGCCTGGAAACCCTGCAAATGCACAACAATTCACAGCAAAATACATTTTTGAAAAATCTGACATTCACTTCTGTTGTGCCGAGATTTTACAGCCTCAAGTGAACCAATCGGTGCACTGTGAAAGCTGTGACACACTGTCGCATCAGAAGAGAAAGTATATCAGAGGAAATCTGGCAAGAAGAATCTGGAGGATGAAGAGAGAGTGAAGAAGAAGATGAGAGGAGGATGGTGGCTTAGAGATAAAGGAGGGAGGAGGATATAGCTGAAGAGAGAAAGAGAGGGTTTGTATATATATATATTGAATAGAGGGTGGAATCAGTTTTCCCTCTCATGCTCAGCACCTGTCTCACCCTCACCGTGTGTGAGAGGCAGGAGGTGTGCATGTGTTTTAGAGGGGATGAACAGAAAGATAACAATAGTTTCCCAAATGGAAAGGATTCAATTTACACCCATTCTGTTCTCTGTCCTCTGCCCTCGCCTTCCCTTTCCCCGTCTCTCTCTCTCTCTCTCACACACACACACACACACACTGTAAGACAGCTCTTACACTCCCTCTCGACCTCTGTATGACCTCTGTCTGTTTCCTCTTACCTGTGTGTCAGTCATGTGATAGCACTGATCTGCTTTAGCTCACAGTTACTGTCCTGTTCACCATCCAACACTTACATGGCAGGATGAGCTTTTTTGTTGTCATGCCCACAACTGCTTTGTGGAATATTACAGTCCGTGTTGAGTTGATTACCAAGGAGGCTCCCAATAAATTGAGACGGAGGATGGGCGTCACAGGCAGAGAAGAGAGATGTCCTTAAAGTAGAGTCCTGGTTTATTACAACGTGATGTTTTGACCATCATTTCCTAATAATACTTAATTACTCGAGTAAAAGTACTACCACACTGTGAAAATATTCTATCACAAGTCCAGGACTGAAAATGTTACTTAAAAGTAGAGAGAGAAAAAAAGAGAGAGAGAGAAAAGCATCAACATTGTCCAGTTTTGTCCAGTCAACAGCACAAACCTAAAATAATCAGAAGAAAGAATAGCAAATTGACTGAAACAAAAGTAGTAGTTGTCATTTTCTACGAATCGATTAAACATTATATCACAATAAAGAGATCAGACATGGCAAGAAACTTCAGCAGATTTAAATAAACACACACATTGATTCTTTTCATTTATCCTTGTAGATTACAGACTTACAGACTTACCTTAATTTCACAATCTTTCTAGTCCATGACAGTGAAGTGGCCTGTGATTTTGGCCTATGTAAAATAAACTGTCTTGGTTCACCTAATTACAGGTTACCAAATAATCCTTTTATATTATAAGATCATTGTGAGATCAATGATCATGCAAAGCTGCACTCGCTGAGTTGTTAATATTGCAGGATTTCGTCTTCCTGGTCCTCAGCAGACTTGTACCCGGGGAGAGACTCCTCCATTCAGGCCGTCTGAGCAACAGCCCCCCCTGACAACCCAGGAGGTCAAACCACTGTCACTCACGGTGATATGGAGAGAAAGACAGAGAGAACGAGAGAGAGAGAGAGAGAGAGAGAGAGAGGGAGAGAGAGAGCAAAGTGAACACAGGGAGGGGAGATAAGTAGAGAAAGAGGGAGAGTGAAAAGAAAGGGCACATACAGAAGGGAAGTGGTAGGAGAAGAGATGAGAATCCAAATGAATCTTCTTCACCCAACGGACAGGCTGTCAAGCTGTGTGTGAGAGAGAGAGAGAGAGAGTGTGTGTGTGTATGTGAGTGTGTGTGTCTGTCTTACCTACTAATTGAAATGCGATGAGGTGTGAAACACCCCTTTAAAAGACCTATCACCGTGTGTGAGGCTAAATGTGTGTTTGGGGGGTTATAGGCACGCATGCGTGTGTGTGTGTGCGTGTGTGTTTGTGTGTATGTGTGATTGTGAGGGTGTTAAATGCAAATGTGTGAGTGTCACACTCATGAATGGATGTACCTGTTTGCATGCAACACGTTTGCAGCGATCGCATTCATCTGTGAGGGCAACGTGAGCACAGGTACACCGTGCAGCATGAACAAGTGTGTGTTTGTGTGACAAAATATTCAAGCGTCATACACAAGTGAATGTGAATATTTGTCCGCATACGTACAGTAATAAAGCATGAAAGCCTGGTACCCTTGTGGAGGTCTGTGTGTGTATGTGACTGTGAGTAAATGTGTATAATTTCATTTCGCTGTCTCAGCCTCTTGTTAAGGAGCCATTTAGAGCTCAGGTTGAGTTTCCTTAGCGCCTCTGACACTTCTTTCCTCCTCACTGCCTCTCCGGCTTCAACCATCTTTTCTCCATCTCTGTCTCATTATCTCTGTCTCTTCCTCTGTCTGTCTTCTCTCCTCCTCTACTCTCTCCTTCTCCCTCATCCTGTGTTTGGTTACTGCACTTCACAATCTTTTACTTGTTAATCAGTTGGTTTTGGTTTGCTTTGTTGGTGATGAGTGAAGATGTTGTAACTGGACACAAACACTTGAAAAAGACGCCAAACCTCGAGCTAAATTATGCAGTATATTAAATATAGCAGAAGTAACAAGAGTCAGTGAGGTTTCGATTATGCAGCCTATTTGAGCTTTCACTTAAAGGGACAGTTCACTCTAAAATCATTAATACACATTTTATCCTCTTATCTGCAGGGCTGTTTATCCACCTAGATTGTTTTGCTGTGAGCTTCAGAGTTTGGTCTGTGGATTGTCCTGAATAATTTCTGGATTTCTGGAAAGAGACCTTGCTGCCGAGTTCGGGCAAAGTGCCATCTAGCTCTATTATATGTGTATTTTTGATTTTGCAGTGTACTGCTCCTTTAACAATTGGAACATTTTGCCTCATTACTAAAACAGTTTTTGCTGTGGTAACTGATGATGCACAGTCCTTTAGGAGCATGTTATGTGCACGAGTTTACAAGTGACAATGTTGCATTGCTTAAAATGCAGCAAAATCTGTGTGTTTGTGAGTGTGTCCACACTCACCTCTGCAGAGCCTTTGTGCTGCAGGTGTTTGCATTTCGATGTTTGCGTGCGCATGTGTGTGTAAGAAACCCTCTATATGTTTCCTATCAGACTGGTGAACCGTGATATTACACTCTAAGCTTATATACATATTCATCGATTTGCACAAGCATAAATACAGACACTCTATGTCCCTTTTCCTCTGAGGCCCTATTAAAACTACACTGTGATATTATTAAGCATAAATATCCACATCCAGATATTTTTTTCCCCACAGGTTAGCATGTCCCAGAGCTGGAAGATGTTACAGCAATTGTTCCCTCGGAAATTACAACCAGCTCAGCTGAGCGACGTTTGTTTTTATCTCATGCTCTCATTTTTACCTCTGCAATTTAATCTGATTAATTATCAAATGTTTCACCCTAACAATGTACATACAGCACATACACACCTGCAGTCATATCATTCAATAGCTGCAGCAAATTTAATGTGAAACTGTAATCTGGCTCTGTGTGCTGAGACCCACGCAGGTTTCAAGAAGCATAAACACCAGTGTGAAAAGAGCAGGGGCACACAGTCAAGTCTCATCCTTTTTCAAACCAAGAAAATGACAGTAGGAAGAACTTGTTTGCACCCACCCTGAAAATAATACCCAACAATGACAGATTGACACATACAAGCATTTTCTGATCTGATGGCAGGACGCCATCATTTGTCACGTGCTGTCCAAAGCTGTTACAAATCAAAACAGTTTTTTTGATCTGATACTGCTGTGTTTAGGGTTTGGTTAGGCTTTGGCACAAAAGAAACCAACGTTAAGTGTTAGGCAGGAAACAGGAAGCGAAGTCAAATTTATCAAAATAAGATGTTTGCTCGATCCATCCATCCATCCACTCAGACCTCCTCTTTCTGTGGACTTTGTGGCTCTATAACATCACCAAACATCCTCCATTGCCCTGATGGACAAAGGTCATACAACAATTAGACTGTTTTTTTAAGTGAACATCAACATCAATCAGTTTGATGCTGTTGGTTTTCTTGAGTGTGCTGTCTAAAAGTGAGGCAAACTCACAGCAGTTAAATGGCTCCTTCAGGGATTTTACAGCATCTCTGCACATCAATATGTTGAGGAGATTTTCTCTAAACCCGCGTCAGTCTGACCACATGGAGGGCTGGATTTGTGCAAACTACTTTCAGACACCAGTAAACTATGATCAGGTTTTAGAAGTTGCTGAATCAAATCTGCAAGATCAATTTGGAAATCCTTTTTTTTCTTTTTTAAAGAAGATATAAAAGAACATATAATGCAATATTTTCAACTGAAGACTTGATGGTATCCTCCCTAAACTGTAGTCAAAGCTTATCCTGCCATCATGGCAGACTGGGCAGATCATGCGGGATGTGCCATTTTCCCACTCTTTCACACCTCAGCGTGTGATAAGCAGATATGAATAAATATGAGGCAAATCACCTGAGAGCACCTGAAACCCATTTTACTGTGGGATGAGCTTTCAGTTTGCAACCACAGGAGATCTTACATGTGCGACGACACATCTTCATCAGTAAAAGATTGCTCTGGGGCAAGACACTAAATCATAAAAGCAAAGGGAGGAATATTTTCCACACAGATAATTATCCTATACTAACTCATTTTACCTGTTCAGTTTTGCATCATTTTGTTTTCCAAAGCAAAATTCTTCTTCTTTTGCTCAAGGCAAATTATTTGCTATAACAAAAATATGGGACCGTCTTATTAGAAATGGTGCTCACTGTGCAGTGTCTGTTTGAATTTCGCAGGCCTTCTGCTTTATGAATGATTTAAGCTGAAAACTACATAGGGACAGCGTATGAACTATTTAAAACCCGTCACCTGCTGAAGGCTACAAGGTCAGATTTCATGGGAAACAGAAATTAGCATATCTAAATGCTTTGGAGCAATAAATAAAATATTCTCTATAGGTGTCTTCTCCTTTTCTTTCATTTTCAGTCTTCACTCTCTCTTATGCATAAAGATAAAGTTCATTTTGTTTGGAAATAATGTCATTTTGTTTATTTATTAGTTTATCACAGTTCCTCCATAACAATGCAAAGCTCTGAAGATAATTTTAGGATTCAGCTGCTTAACACCTTACGTTGACATGACATATAACATCACATTCACGCAGTCATTTATTCAGCCTTTATTTGTGAAGGAGTGTCCATTTTGACATATTAACAAGACCACTAACATGCTGTAATCGTACTGCAGGTGTGAACTGGACGACATCAACATGCTCCTATCGTCAATGCTAATAAGACAGAGGAAAGGTGGTGGTTCAGCTACCTCCAGTGACAGTTTACAGTGTAGAAGTTAAGTAAGTCATTCAGATAATAAGTATTTTTTTATTCAGATTCCTGGGCCTTATGGGACGGACGTGTCATCATGCAGTCTTCACACACAATTTACAGTAGACTCACATGTTTTGGAGGCAGTTTTTTAAATCAGTGATTTAATAAGAAAAAGCCGAGCTGAGAGTGAGGGGAACGTTCTAAGTTTTGCAGGTAATGCAAGCGCTGGACAAATTAAAAATTAGACCTGATGACAGCACAAGGGAAAAACTTGGGAGATCACCATCTTCTGGGAGACTTCTTTTGGTAAACCCTTTTGGTAATAGTTGTTGAGATGTTTGGACTGAGTGGACCCTGGAGCCATGCCACTATACAATATTTTGTTCCAGAGAGAGTGACATTTGTTTCAGACATGCTAAAGGCTAACTATCTGCAACATATCAGTTCAACCACTGATTTTAAGAGGATGTCGTCAACTTTCTGCCAAATGTCCACAACTCTGTGTTCACAAAATTTCTTATACTTCGATGAAACTGAACTATGACGCTCCATCTGTTGCAGTGGATCCACATCTTTTATGACAGTACAATAAGGCGAGTATGGGTTTCACACACACACATACATTGACAGTAGCTATTATAGCTCGGAAGCCTTTTTTAAGGTTCAGTGAATGTTAGAATTAGTATCATTAGTGGACCAACGGCGATATTAGAAAATCAATATCTTTAGTAGAAATAGGAGAAAATCAATCACCTTTTAATAGAAGGTCATTTGTCTTTCGAGGTAAAGTACTGGCAGATGGTAGCCGATCACAACCAATGGGATCATCCATGTGACCAATAGTGATCAATGGTACTCTGACATGGAGACCTTCTCTAATAATAACCCAGTGAGAGCATATTTGCTGGGGCTGAGGGTGCTCACTACACTGCAACTTAAGAAAGCACACAAAAAAAACCCCACAACAGCGCATTCATGCTTTCGGTTGTGTTGTGTGCATAGAACGTTGCCTAAATCTTCGTTTGCTTGTGCGTTCGTCTTTTTACATGTGTTTTCTTCAGTTGCAGTGTGTGCAGTGAGCTCTCTCACAGCCAACACCTCTGTAGACCACATCTGTCAACCTCAAAGCCCAGAACCTCATTTTATCTGGTGCGCAAAAGCTTGCAAAGAATATAGTTTGCACTACAGAAATAAGTGCAACTATATGCGCCAGAATCCATCTTGTTTTTGTTACTGTCACTGTGGCTGAAGAAACTGCCTTATCACCAGGGTTTTTCAGAAGGCAACAAAGAATGTAAATTCAAATACAACTTCGTTCATTTACGACTTGCTCTTTGAGGACATGCAAAACACTGATGTGTCCTGGGATGAAACTGAGTTTGACACCTGTGCTCTGGACTAGACTGGACCGAAAGACCAAACACATGGCGACACATTCACGTACCCAAGCAGACACAAAGGCGTGCAAAGACTTATGTAAAGATAAGGCAGCAGAAGAAAACTCAGGGAATTCAGGGTTCACAATTGACTCCAAGCCAAAATATATGAAAAATGTTGACTCTTAGCCACATTTTGTTAGGTAAAACGAGCTGTTTAGTATAAAGAAATTACGATAAATCAAGACAAACTATGCATGGCTGCAGTCTCCCATGTCTTTCTGGTTGCCTATTTTTCTCTTTTCTACAATATAATTGATTAAAACCAGACTTGCACTTCAACAAAACATGTACACAATTAAATTGAAAGTTGTCTTTAATCAAATTGTGCTCACATGGTGGCAGCAATCCAAGACATTTTGTAACCCATCTGCTACACATTCACACGTACACATTCACTGTGCATTTTCCAAGTTATGTGTGTTTACAAGCTACAGCGTATGAGCATTTTATTTTGGTTGTTCTGCTCACTGTCGAAGCCTGTTATGTTACTGTAAAGTTTTTACAGTAAAGGTTGGTAAGTAAAGGTTTTTGTAATTACCGGATTTCTATGTAAATTATCCCACATCACTGATCAATGGAAGCAACGTCTCATTACATTTATTACATCGTCAAAACAGCATCCTGTTAAACTTTATCACGTTCAGTTTAATATATTGCATCCAAAATGGCTTTCATGACCACATTTACAACCTTTTTTTTTCCAGAACATCTTCCTGCGTGATATAGCAAATTAAAAACCTATTTAATCCAGCATAATGTTCACATTCACACATACAGCACATCCACATACACACACGGTGTCGCAGTCTTGTCAAGGTTAAAGACTTTGCCCTGACATCAGCTTCCCTGTTCATGTATGAGACTTCACACTAGCAATTAAAATGTCACACACACACACACACAGTCACTTGGAGATTTTGACCTCTGCACAGTCGCCACGGGGCAAAACAAGAGAAGGAGGCAGAGCGAGAGGAAGGGAGGGAGGAAAGGAGAGAAAGAGGGACAAGCGTTGTAAACAATAATTGGTTGCAGTTTTTTTTATTCTGGAGGCAAATGATCTTAATGAATGTTTTGCAAAACACTAATTAACCGTTTACTGAGTAATGAAAGCACAGGGGTCAGAAACATTTATTTAACTTTTACATTTAAAAAAAAAAATTATTACTGTTAACTACATGATTGTTCACATGATGACTTATCAATATGCTAATGTTTAATTAATACTAAAGAGCTTGCTACATCAGAGGGGTCTTTTGAAATAGTCCTTTGTAATTTCACAGCTCTCCAGGTTAGGTACCGACAATGTTCAGATATTCTAAGAGCTTTCTTTAAAGGGTCACTACGCTGACTTTACACTTGAAAGTCACTGGACTCTTTTTGAATTGTACCCAACCTTGGTGTTTTGTCAAGTCTGAGGAAATAGTGTTCATGTTAGCTCAGCTTGGGCTTGGCGATGACAGCTTTAGAAGTGCTAGCAGTGTGGCTGTCAAGTTGAACAAAGGGTTGATTGGTTGGTCCACCTCTTTGGGGCAGACTGAGATACACTATATGGACAAAAGTATTGGGACACCCGAATATCACACCAACAGTAACTTCATTGAGAATGCATTTGAAATACATAGACAGCTTTGCAGCTATAACAGTTTCCACTCTTCTGGGAAGATTCCACAAGATTTGGGAGTGTTTCTGTGGGAATGTTTGCCCATTCATGCAGTGAAGCATTTGTGAGGACGCTGATGTTGGATGAAAATGTCTGGCTTGCAATCTCCGTTCCAGTTTGTTCCAAAGATGTTGGATGGGGTTGAGGTCAGGACTCTGTGTGGGCCATTCAAGTTCTTCCACACCAAACTCATCCAACCATATCTTTATGGACTTTGCTTTGTGCACTGGAGCACAGTCATGCTGGAATAGAAAAGGGCCTTCAACAAACTGTTGTCACAAAGTTGGAAGCATAGCATTGTCCAACACATCTTGGTATGCTGAGGCCTTAAAATTTCCCTTCACTGGAAGCCAGGGGCCGAGCCCAAACCCTGAAAACCAGCCCCATACCAATACCTTTGTCTATATACTGATACAATGTCTATAGTGTGTCTCAACAGCTAATCAATGAGTGATCATTAATTTTTGCATGATATTTAGTGAAATATTGTCCAAATGGATGACATTAGTCCTGTTGTCTACTAATGTATTTATCTTCCAATGTTTCTATGCAGAAAGAAGACATTACATGACTTTATTTTTTAACTAGTTTTTATTTAGGAAGTGAAACAAAATGCCCAGTGTTGTCTTTGTGCTTTACATTGTTTCGAACCACCACTGAAGGTCCCAAAACAAATAAACCTCAGGGGAAGAACTCAAAACAAAGCAGGAAGCTCCAGAAAAACTTGTTACCTATCATCATCATCGTCGTCATCATCATCATCATCATCATCATCATCATCATCATCATCACTGTCACTCTATACAGATCTGCAGAAATAAACAAACTCCAAAGTCAGCTCAGTGCTTATTTACAAGGCCTAGCTTTCATTCACTCTTAAAAAAAGGAGTGGTGAAGATGCTCTCACACGAATATGTCGAAAAACGACACAGCATCTTGTAAAGGTGTTAGTTTTACACTGTGTGTCATTTTAAAGCATATTTTCATGTGTCATTTAAGGACAACACAGTTCGTGTTTTTTCGGCATCGTTGTTGCTCCGCTGTTGTTCTTACTTTTGATTCATCATAGTAGAAAAAGGAGAAAGAGGTTGTTATTTCTACATACAAGGCATTGTCTACCTGAATCTAAACTCTTTCATTGTGCTACTATCTTTGAACAAAAACAAAAAGTCATAAGATATAATTAAGAAGAGGAAGTGCTTTTATATAAGAATAGGTAAACTAGCTTGTGGCTATAGTAGGCTACAGTAGTTCATAGTAGAATCTAAGTGTTCGTCAAAGCTCTCTGGTGCTGAAATATTGACCTCATGTCTTCTCTTCTTTCTCAACAGTCATCATAATTGCATTGGGGATCACCACAACAACCTCACAACAGCCAGAGATGACGGAAAGAGGAACAACCTGAAACTGTGCTGGGGGTTTGAAGAGTGTTGTTATCTCCGGAGTCCTCACATAAAGTTTGTGAATTATTTAAAGCCAGGAAGCAAAACTGATCTTTTGATGGGGCTGAAACTAACCAGAGGATTTTTCTGCTTCCTCTTTGAATAAAAGCTCATGCAAGCCTCTGCTCAAGGACCACTGAAGGTCAAAGAGCCCCACATTCAGCACCAAGGCTGTTATTAAGTTGAACTTCGCCTACTCACCAATTTAAAAAGTACCAAAACTCTCAGCTATTCTGGGTTTGTGTTTTCATCCATGTTTCAGCACCAGAGGCCAGTAGGTACAGGTACAATAGTACCTTCTACGTTCTACAATATTTTAGAATAATAATACGAGGCAGGCAGTGCATAAACCATGTACAAAAAGACCCGTCCCGACCCAACCCAGAGCTCTCCAATGAAAAGGTGTTGTGGCATCTGTGTGAATGCCTGGAAGCCCCACCTGCTCAGCTGAATGCTCACACAGACATAACTTTCAACAAGCTAATGACACCAAGATGGGATTATGAATCGGAGACAATTATTTTGGATAATATCACATACTAAATCATCACAGTTTGACTGAAAAAAACTGATTCTCTGCTCTCTCTCTACTTTGATCTTTTCAAACACTTCAATGTCACTGGAGGAAGCCTCAAAGAATCACAGCAGTGTCACAAGTCCTCTAAATACAGAGCTCTTAACCCAACCCTCCATATTTAACACTAACTTGGTTTGCTAACTCCCTGAAATGTCATTTCTCATAACTACATAGAATAGTGGTACTTGAAAAAAATCAGGATGTTACAGGCAGTTATGACTCACATCTCTCGAAAAATATCATGCATTATTGCTCTATCGGATATCAATGAAATATTGCCCAGCACAGAAATTTGCTTAATTTGCCTATTATCTAAGAGGTTTGGCAAAATGTCCCAAAGATTCATAAAATTGGCATAGATTCCATTATTAGGCTAACGTTATTTTTTGCATGCAGTAGTTCTTTTTAATTAAAGTGGCGGACAAAAGTAAAAAGGTATTCAGTAATCAGAAAGTGTCAAATGCTTTGGCATATTTGTAACAAAGGCAAAAAATACAACAAAGGAATATAACAAATTAAAGTGCAAAATCAATTCCTCTACAAAAAAATAAGAATAAATAAATAAATTAAGCAATAAATAGACATTAAAAAAAGACATAAACCTCAGAGTTGAACACTGTGTGGCCCACTGGCAACAAAAACACTAATTTCCAACACTTGAAAAAGGTTTGACCTTTTGAGGAAAATCAGGACATTTTTAATGTCTGGCTCCTCATCTGACATTGACAAGTAAAAATAAATAACTTCAGGTTTAGGTTGTAGGAAAACACTGTTTGTTAAAGAATACCCTGGTGGCTTAGTGGGGGCTTTCAACCATGGAAGTCCAGTTTTTCCTCCTTAATTTCCTCTCACTTTGCACTGTTTACTGTCAAGAAAAGCACAAAAGCCAGAAATAACTTTGAAAAAACGAAGACAGCTGTTGCAATTTAAGACATTGGCTTAAAGAAAATTTGCAAAAATGATTATTTCCTAACTACAAAGGTGTACTTTGCCATGCCTACCATGTCATGACAAGTTTGACGTCAGATTTCCTTCACAGTTCAGTGTGGATGTTGTCAGGAGGCAAAGCATGTGACAGGACAAATATTGTCTGCTTTCTTCACTTCAGCTCCTTATAGGTTCAGTCCAAGTTCAGATTCACCAAAAGCAGGAAACCAGATGTATCCTTAGATTTTTACTGTTTGTTTTTAAGAAAAAATATGAAAGTTCATTGAATCTCCTTGCAAGAAAACTGAAAGTGTGATTCATGCTTTTAACTCCTGTGATATTCATGTCACAGGAAGACAGAGGAATTGTGCTTCAGTGTCTTTAAAACATGAGTTAAAAAAAAAAACTGGGACTAGGATAGATATGGACATAAATAGATCTAGGTGTCTTCAAAAATGATGAGTTAGATGTGCTGTGCTTTATTTATCTTCACAGGTGTCTCAGTGTGGGACATATCTTATCATATCAAGCAGGTGACAATCTAAATCAAGCAGTGAAAACGTTTCACTCCACTTCCAGATGAGGAAAGAGGAAACAAAGAAGGGATTAGAGGGTCTTGATAAAAATGGACATGTCCTCAGTTTATTTTTGCCTCATGATCCTTGCAGAGTAAACACTCCTCCCTTGCAGTGCTCAGGCATACTGGGTTTCTCATTGGGCAAATGTAGGGAGTGAGGCCAGTAAAGTCTGATTTAAAGAAACAAAACAAAACCCCAGGCAGCCTTTCTGAATGCATCACTCCCCCAGAGAGCTCATGGGGGAGAAGGCCCCCTTGAAGCACGCAGACTCGTAGTGCTTGTTCAGGTAACTCTTGAGCGCAAACGTCTTGTCGCACCGTTTGCACTTGTAGTGCTTGAAGGCTGAGTGCGTCTGCATGTGAGCGCGCAGGTTTGACCGGTCGGCAAACGCTTTGCCACAGTGCGCGCACCCAAAGGGCTTCTCGCCCGTGTGCGAGCGCATGTGGCCCTGCAGCAGCCACGGCCTGCTGAACGCTTTGCCGCACACGTCGCACTTGTGCTTGAGGTCGTGGGTCAGCAGGTGCATGGCCATGGCGGGCATGGAAACGTAGACTTTCCCACACGTGGGGCACTTCTTGGCCATCTTGCTGTCTATGCTCCTGTGCGTCTGCTTGTGCCGACTCAGGTTGGAGGACGTGGCGTAGGTTTTGCCGCACTCGCTGCAGGTGTGCCTCTGGGTGGTTCCTCTGGGGGTTGGAGTGGCTCTCCTCCGTGAACGTCCATCCATGATGAAAAATGCATCCACCGTGTATCCCTCGCTCACGGCCGTGTCCCCGTTGATGTATCCACCGGCTGATGAGGACACCTCAGACCGAGGGCTGTCCGGCTGGTCTGAGTCGCCATGGATATCACCGTGGATACCAGCATAGGTGTCGTTGATGCGGCCATAGATGATTGACGGATGACTTGGGGACGGTACTTTAGAGATGACAGAGGAGTCACTTCCCACCACGTCATCATACGGAGATGGACTCAGATAGTCGCTGACGTAGCCTGAAAGGAGAGGTGAAGAGGTTGATCATCTGACCGTGGAGGAGGAATTGATTGGAAATAAGAAACTGATCAATTTGAAAATCTTTACAGGGGAGCTACATGAGTGCTATTAAAGTGTTACAGAAACCAAAACTGGTTTTGAAAATCTTTGCAAAGAAGATACATTAGTGCCACAAACTTTGTACACTCTCATCTCCCAAAATATCCACTGCTACCATTAAAATGTAAAGATTTCACAGGATTGTAAAAACATGGGGCCACAAATCAAACGCAGTGAAGTTCATTCATTATTCAGAGAGCTGCTTCACATGTTGTCTCCTGATAATATCACTGATTAGAGCCTGGCGTCTCTGGTTCTCTAAATATCAATCGGACCACCCCAGATCACATTAACAACATGTGCATCGTGCTTTAAGATGAATTTTGTTTTCCCATTCACACAGGCATTCATACAAGACAGAAGTGGACACAGGAGTCCATTGTTAAGCTTCACCCCACACACTGGGAGGTTTTGTCTAAAATGCAACCGTTTCTGAAGGTGGTGTAAAGCAGAGAAGTAGGGGAAAGAGAGAGTTGTGGTATTTATAGTGGCAGTAAAGTGCCTTTATGTCTTTGCCAGCAAGGAGGAGACACTTTCCCCTCAGAGGGAAATCTTTATTTTTCATAAGAGGCTTCAGCGAGCACACTCTCTCCTCAACAACTGCACCTGACAGGTCTACAGCTGCACACAGTCGCACCTCTGAGTTGTCAAAATGTCAGCTGTTGTACGTGGAGCATCTCAATTACAGCAGCTGGGAGTCTAGTGCTTTGCTCAAGGGCACCCTGGCACTGATTGCGTTTCACCATGTGTTGGCCGTAACCTTTCGGTTTTCCTCTTCAGCTCAACAGTGAGCCTCACACAGTCCTGAACAACCTGCATATTTTTGCACAGCTCCTGACAAATCTGTTGAATTATTTGTTGTTGTCATGTTATGATGTCAGCTGCTTCATTATTTCTATTGTTGGCTTCTACACTCAACAGGCTAAACTCCAACAGACACAAGGAGAAACTGGTAGCTAATACCCCCACAGCCACCACTCCTGTGGCTCTATGCCGATCAATAGCGCTCCATTTCAATTAGCACTCTGTGAGCATTTAGACACAGGCAGCAGAGGAGATACTATTGCTGGTAATATAATTTCATGATGCAGTTCTGAGAAAAGCTCAGAAGTTGATCGATAAACGGTGAGAGCAAGAGACAGAGAAAGATGGGGGTGGTGGGGGTTGGGAAGCAGAGTGAGATGAGAGATGGCAAGAAAGGAGGAAAGAAAGAAAGGAAAGAAATGGGGAAGGAAAAACTGAGTTGTAGCATAGTGAAAGTGGTGTTACAGCCAATACGGTGTTATGGTGGTTAGGTGGTTTGGCAACAGTCTTTACAGCCCTCAAGCTGATTTAACGTTCTAAATTAAATTAAGATGGCACAATAGAGGAAGGCAGAAAATAAAGGTGGTGGTGGGGGGGGGGGGGGGGGGGGGGGGGGGGGGGGGGTTTGCGAGCAAAAGAGTCGGAAAGAGGCGAAGAAAGAAAACAATCATGAATCATAAATATTCAATCATTACACTCTGGAACAAAGTGTGTGTGTGTGTGTCATGTTTTATAGAGCATGAATAAATGCTCTGAAAGTGTTTATTTTTAACCCTTATTAAGCTGACCATAAGAACAGTTCCAGTCCTGGATGTTGCAGAGCTTCTGAATCACCCAAACTGGTAGTCTCAGTAGAAACACAGACTTACACTGGTGGATGCTGAACTGCTCCACTGGAGGGATCACTTGTCATTTGTTGCTTACTTTACTTTCGAGGTATTTTCCCACGGGGAAAAAGAACATTCAAATTACTCATTGCAATGTCCCTTTTCAGGGTGTTATATTATTACTCATAGCTTGCATTATTGTGTGTTATCACTTCTAATCTAATCTGTCAATGTGCAGCCAATTTGAAATTCTTGATACACGACTGGTTAGTCGTGATGATGATGGCTTTATCACTCATATTTTTCACAAAAACACAAATTTAAAAGGTTTGAAGTCTTTCATTTCCATTAATTTTATGCTACTCCTCTTTGGTGCCACTGCAGAGTTTACTACATCCAGATGTACCAGATTACATCCTGGATGAAATCACCAACGAACATATACTGAAGGGTGAGGGTGGTACTAAAAGAGAATAAAAAACAGAAATTCTGGCCTGATGTGTGTATAACAGGAGAGTGCACTCACAAAATCACGCCAATATGCAAAGCAGATGTAGATAGTTCTTATGTACAGTATATTTTGACCAGGTGGTGGTGCTGTAGTTTAGGAACACCAAAAACACTGCATTCATCCACTCTGATCTATACATAATTTCATTGATATCTGCTCACAACATAATGCTCAAGAGCATAGACAGACTCAGTGAGGACCTACTGTCCTGAGTTTGGCTCCTGGTGAAAAAGTCTTGTGCCGTGAGAATAAAACAAGTCATCCATTTTTATTCCCTTCCAGTATTCACTCTGTATCGTGTCAGCTCTAATGTAGATGTATGTTTGGTCTGCTGTGAAGGTACTAAGAGCCAGCCTGAGCTATGCAGATGTGACTGACGAGCAGAAACACAGAAATAACAACAAACTCCATCCCTGGTTTTAGTATATATGATTTTTAAGGCATAAGCACAGCGTGTTGTGCTGCGTTCTCTCGCAGAAGGTTTTTCTATAATCCCTGCCAATTAGACATGACCATTCCCCCAGTATCATCTTCTCAAAAAACTGTTCTGTGAATCATAATTGCTGCACTTCTCAGTGTCCATGCAGCTACTGTCTCTGTTTGTTTGTCTCCGTCTCTCCCCAGCTGTCTGCATCTCTGTCTCGCTGTGTCAACCCCGTGTTCATTTCAAAGCACTTTAGTTGCATTATAGCTGATAGCAGCTCTAAATGCTTATTAAAGATTAAAATACTCCGCCAGACCAAAGCCGTCCGTCTTTTCTGTGCCTTTGAAATGCAGTGAATTAGAAAGAGACAGAACAATGGAAAGAGGCAATGAGAGGCAGAGAGGGCAAAAGAAAGAGAAAAGCTGCAAGCTACAATTTAATTTTTGATCCAAACCAGCAGTAACTGACACACACTTGTGTGCTTTGGACACTTGTAGGTCACTGACTGCTTCCTCTGTCTGTGTGTGTGCGTGTGTGTGTGTGTGTGAGAGAGAGAGAGAGAGATGCTGTGCACTCAGCTGTGCAAGCTGCCAGCGAAATGTGCCGAGTTGACAGAAACACAGCAGTGTGTGTGCGTTCATATGTGTGTGTGTTTGTGTGTGTGTATGCAACAAGCTGCAGTTGCTTCAGTGAAACTCTTGTTATATTTATAACAAGGGATAGCAGGCTCAGTCTTTACATGCTTGCCGCACTGCTGCTGCTGCTGCTGCTGCATGTTCTCCCTGTTCTCCCTGTCACCTGAACACCTGGGATCTCTTCCTCTCACATTTGACCTTGGTACAATGTGAAAACCACCAGGCTGCACTCACAGTGTGACACACTTCTCCCTCTGCTGTGGCAGACACAGTTCTACCTCCAGTTCTTTAAAGCTGCACTCATCGCATGTTCACCACTAGGGGGCAGAAAATAAAGCTTAAAGGCATACAAACCTGGGAAGTATTGCCTTGTAAAGGTTGTATTTCCAACATGTTACCTCACGATTGCCATTTTATACATTTTCGCAGACACACGGCAACAAAACCATTCCAGTGGAGTCATCTTTTTTGGCCAATATCTAAGCTCCTTTTTGCTCCGTTACCTCGGCACTTTATTTTTTAGGTGTTTCTTCGCTAAGTAGGTATTTTGTCGGTCAGTCTGAGCAGTGATTTTCTGCTGCTGAAAAGAGGCTTAATGAGATTGTTGAGACTGAACTATTACAGTCAAAGTGAATAAAAAAAAAATCAAAACAATGAGCTAGAAGAGTGTTAAAAGCTGGATAAAATTAAACAGTTGGATTGCCTTTCTCTGTGGGTTTGTTTGTTTGTGACTGCAAGCAATCCCTTATAAACAACATACTGCCATTTGGTTTAATGTGTTAAATTTTGAATATGAATGCAGCTTTAAGTTAAACAAATGCTACTACCTTTGTTAAAGTCCTAAACTTCAAAAGCTCCTTGTACTGTTGTGGTTCTCAGATAACTCAGAATGAAAAACAACAACCTAAAAGAACAAATACAAGAGTGTCAGCTTCTGTCTCAGAAATGCTAGGCAAGTATTTTATCAATACTTGAAAGATTGCACTGAATGTTTGGCCCACTCTGACTGACTCTGTATTGTATTTTGCCTGTGTATCCAGGATTATACAGTGCGTGGGAACCGTTTAGCATCAATGCAGCTTTGCAATATTGCTGAAATCTTGGAGAGAGACTCACAGCTGCAGGAAACAACCCGATTTGAATAATTTACTGGGCAAAGGAACAACAGAGAATCCCACTGCATGTGTGCTGGTGACATCAACATAATCATTTAGCACGGGTTTACTGTAAAAAAGAGCTCTCAGCTTGCTGGCTTCCTGTTGCTTGTCTTTTTCACGTTTTTGCCTTAGCTTGTGAGCCGTGAGCTAAAAAGATGAAAAACCAGGAGTACTTTTTCTGTATATGTGGCAATCTAAAATTAATTTGCAGTAAGAAATATGTGTGGGAAAAGCTGATATGCTACACTTAAATTGAAGGATAAATTGAATTTGTTTAACCATTGAGTCATCAAGAATCCACCCTGATGAGGTACCTTTGAGGAAGGTGCTGTGCCCTGGCATCGTTCAGTGTTCATCACATTAATTATCACTCTGTTTTAGGACCCTCAAACAATGTTTGTTTCTTCAGCAGCCCTGAGCTCATGTCGTTCTCAGTAGGATACTATAAACTCAAGATTTTTCTCATCTCCTGCCTCCAGTTTGTGTCTTCACATAAAACAGTTTCATGGAAATAATATTGGCAAGAAAAATAGAAAAATGCAGTGCGTGTGATCAGTATATTTTTGTGTTGTGACCGGAGTCTGACCTTGTAATTCTCTTTTTTTCCTCATCCCGCTGAAACAGTCATGACTAATGCTTTAAATGTGGGGATAAAGAAAGACCCTGGATGATGTATGGCAGCTAGAGTGTGTGTATGCGTACGTGTGTGTGAGCGTGTGTGTGTGTGTGTAGGTGGGGAGGATGACTAACCTTTGTCATGATGATGGAATCGCAGACTGAGTTCTTCTCTTCTGCTGTGACCATATGAGCTCTCCAGCTCTGCAGCCGAAAAATCGTCCAGTTTCACTTTCTTCACCAAGAAAGATCGAGGCATGATGGGACAGTATAGTTGCTCCTAACTCAAACAATAAACACACACACACACACACACTCCCTCCGTCTTCCACTTCAAAGTTGACCAAAACCTTTAGGTGAAAGTCTTAATTGCCTGATTTTAAATATAGGCCCAATGTACTCCCTGGTTTCAGCTACTAAAGGTGCGTCTGCTCCCTCCAAACAAACAGCCTTGAAAGTGGAGCGGAGTCATGGCTTTTGAAGATCAGACAAACCGAGCGCTCCTCACGTGCGTCTGTTTTTGTATTTAGCATATCTAATATTTACCTTTGCTCGGGTTTGTCGTATACACACTGTGATTTTCAGGTCCTGGGGACGAAAACAATAAGTTGTTTTCCTCTGACAACTGGACCACTGGAAGACCTGTGGAGCTCTGAAAGGTCAAGAATTTAAAAAAATAATAATAAAAAATACCCCAGTGACGTGGAAGGGAAGAAACTGAGTAAAAGCGTCCCCCTTTTTTCTTGTCAAAATGTTTCTATGTTTTATTCCGCTGCTTCAAAAACAAACACATCCGTTTCCCCGTCGGCCAGTCAGCACGCGGACAGCTCCCGCGCCTGTTCCTCTCGTGCCTCTTTGCCGGTCTCGTGGTTTCAGCACCGGACAGCACCCCTCCGCGCGACACTGCCGTCCTCTCCCTCTTTCCTCCGCGTGCCAGAGCCAGGCGGACGCTGTCCGTTCAGAACCAGAGGAGAATATCGGATCAGAAGTTGGCGCCGGTGTGAAAAGAAACACACTGCGGTGGAAATTCCCATGCAGGTGGATCAAACTCAGTCTGGATTATTTTTTTTTTCTTTTTTTGTCAAAAACAAACCGTTGGATGGAGAGAGTAACGAGTAGTAATGTCGCGCGAACTGTCTCGCGAACAGGACTTCACAGTGTCGGTTACCAAAACGATCCTTGAAAATACATATATTGCACTAAACTAGACCACCACTGGAAGACCGGAACAGCTCGTCTCCCCGGGCGCTAACTCTCTCTCTCCTCTCTTCCACTCTGTCCTCTTGTCCTCCACTCTCTAGCCTCTCTTTTCTCCTCCTCCTCTTGCTCTCCTTCGGCGCGTGCGGAGCTGCGGCTCTCTCTGATGCACGAGATCAGCTGTTGCGGCTTTATAGGCCGAGAGAGAGAGAGAGAGAGAGAGAGAGAGAGAGAGAGAGAGAGAGAGAGGGATGGGAAGTGCTTAATTTTATTCATCAGAAGAAGAAAAAAAAGAGCATCTTGTCTTGTGGGACCAGCAGCGGCGCGCGGTGATGGGATGGCAGGGTATTAATGACGTAGTTTTAAGTGCGCGCTTACGCTGGTTTTTATTGCAATGAAAAGGCAGGTTGGGATTTGTTTGTTTTTTGTTTATTTTTTTGCTTGTTTGTTTGCAAGTTACCCAGAGACATCCCCGCAGAAATAATGCATATGATAAATTAGATGTGAACAAGTACACCAAGAAATATTCAAAACCTTGCAAAACTTTCCTACATTCCACCATTATCTGCCTATTGCAATCAGTTTTTTTTTTGTTTTATTTACTGCTTTTTTTTTTTACATATATTTACATTTTCCACTTTAGCACTTCTATAAATTATTTTCACGATGACATGCAGTTAAAATAACCAAAAATGATAATTACCTGATGTTCACATGACAGCTTCAATAGTGGATAATTGATAGAAAAAAATAATTTTTTCAGACCATATGTATCATTTATGTAAATACAAAAAAGAGAACAGTATTGACCGTTGGTTTATCACCCTCCCGCCTCTTCGTTCCAGACTTTCTTGGGGACTGAGGACCATTAAATCAACCACTGAAAACCAACTTCTTGTGACTGCACACAGGTCAGTGCTTTTATTCTGCAGTCAACCAGCTGAACTCTTGTCACGGAAATCAGCACTCAACCAGGGCCAATCAGATCATCTAATATCAGAATATCTAATATTTCTGCATTAAAATGCGTAAAAGTAACTGGATTTTTCTTTTAACATATTATACTGTTGGCTTGTGTGCTACACTTATCCCAAATGTTTCCAAGAATGTTCAAACCGAGAGAAATCTGTAATTTTATTCAAGTTAAAGATGGACTTTGTCTCAAGTGTGGAGAGAATTTGGCAGGTGTGACTAAATGCAAGGTGAATAAACATTTAAAACGTCATGTCGTCCTTGAACTTTTCTGTCTGAGTCACGTCAGATTAACAGCAAAGACAACAACTCCCATAATCCCACATTAAAACGCAAAGTCTGTCAATTGTTTTCACTGTCATGAGTGAGAAAATGAACATGTGTTTCCTGGGCTATCGGTGTTTTAACTAAATGGTTTTTAAGACAGAGAGAGAGAGACAATGTCAGAGCTTCACGGGACTTTGCGTTACACAACATTCATTTGTGAGTGTCCATGCGTCAAGGGAAAGGTGATGAAGATGTGGAGCAGAGTGATGATGCACTGTTTTGGTATTTACACACTCAAACAGACTTCTCCCTCCAGCCAGTAAACAGCGACACACACACACACACTCAGGCAAAGCCCTACCCCCATTCATACACATAGCGGCGGGCAGGATGGTGGTGCGTGTGATGTAATTCAGTGACGTGTACGTTTATGTAAGTTCTATTCACTGAGGTCTTTGCAGTTAGCCTATTTTTATAGTTCATTGATAAATGTTTAAATGAGAGAAAGAGAGCGACTGTCTATGAGGGTGTGCTGTTTTGTTTTGTGTGTGTGTGTGTGTGTGTGTGTGTAGATATGTGCATTGCTTTTTCACCTATCCATCTGTCTTTCTCTTTGGATGTCACTTTCTGTTGTTGCTTTATTTATGCGTTGATGCACTGCATTGGAAGACTTTCTTGTTCAGTTTCAGTTGGACTATAATAACTTTGGCTATGGTGCTAAAAGAATGTTTGAACATGAAGCTCAGAGTTCATGTTCAAACATTCCTGTGACCTAAAACAGCAATAGAAAGTAAAGCGTTTTGTAAATGGGATGATGCATCACATTTCTTGTGGACTTTTTAGTTTTAAACCTGCCCTATTTGGATTTTAGCCCAGTTTTTCTTTGTCTGATTCCAAACTGATTGTTTGTAGTGCAGAACTCGCTGAGAATCAACATCCAAAGCTGCAGTTTTATGCAGCTTTGAGTCCCTTTCAGCTCATTGTTTGGGTTTTCTGCTCCACACAGAAACTTCTATGTGGAGCTGTTGGCAACCATTTTTAACAAATACATTCTGATGAGTACATTATACATTATCTCAGCTGCACAAAAAGGTGAGAGAGGGAACTGCTAATGCTCAAAATATATGTATGTTTTACATTCGAGTCACAATGCCTTTTAGCAGCCTTAGTGATTACGGCGAAAAGATGGAGTAAATCAAGTGTTGCTGTCTGCACAGGGAGGTGGTTGGGGTCTGGCTAGATTAGAATAGATAATTTACACCTTAGCTCACCAACATGACGTCTGTGCTTCATAGTCGATGATGTCAACTACACGCAAGGAATACTTGTTGAGCACGACGAACAGACTCGGATGAAAAACTTTTCAGCCCATTTTATAATACGTGTAGTTTCCTGTACGCAAACGTACAAATAAATGCATAAAGAGCAAAAAATTGTCTGTTGGCCACTCCCTCACCTAATGTCTGTTGATGCCGATGAATGACACACAAGGAAATACCAATTCTACCTGGTCAATTTCTATGACGGCGAAACTGTCCACTCCTCGTTATTTTTCCTGCGAGTGCAGCTATACTGCTGAGCTCAGCGAAATATATTTGTGTGTGTGTGTGTTGGATTGAGTGCAGAAAGGCTGTGGGGACATGTGGAGACTGGAGACTCATTAGCATAATAATAGTCTCAGATGCATGTAGACAGGCAGGCGGTGCCTGTGCGAACGAGTGTGTGCGTGTATGTGTGTGTGTGTTGTGTGTGTGTCTCCTGTCAGGAAACACAATCGAACGGTCCTTGTTGACTTTTCATTCCTCTGTCTTTTAAAGAGCTATTTAAATGACAGGGTTTTAAATAAAACTCCATTCAAACAGAAGGGTTTTACATATAAAGCAATATCCAGATGAAAGGGTTTGTAAACAAAAACTGACAGAGAGAGATACAGAGCAGGACGGAGGAGAGAAAACAGAAGGAGGGGGGGAAGACAGAAAAACAAAAGCGGGGGAGCGAAACAGAGGAAAATAAAGAGAGAGACCACTACAGAGGACAAGTGGAAGGTCAAACAGGGTATTGAATGTAAGGAGAGAGAGAGAAGCAGCGCCCAGTAACATAACTGTCACAGTGGATAGATAAAGGTAGTGATGGATGACCCTGATTTCCTTTCTTAGTTTGTTTTAAAAATCTTTAAAAGAATCTCAAAGGGGGGGCAAGTCATACCATTAGACATACCATTCTAATTATTCTTCTGCTGGTCTAGAACTCGTAATTCTTGATATTAGGAAAGTTCGTGTTGATATATATTTGATGATTCTGATTGCCTTCTAAAACCATTAAATTGATAAAACATTAAATGAATGTTTTTGTGATCTGCACCTGTGGTTATGTTCAGGTTTGGTTAGATTTAAGAGGAGAAGGATCATAATTGCAGCAGAGCCCTCTGAATGTCAAAGTACCCAGCTTTGTTGACCCACCCACCTCACCGTCCTCCCTACAGCATTTTCAGGACCTCAAAAACTTTTGGCTTTGCTCCTAACAAACAAAAGTTGATCTCGTGCCTGCGATTAAAGAGTTTTGTCAAGACTTGCTCTAATTGGAAAGTGCCAGGAGACAACTTTTGTTGTGATTTGGTGTTGTATAAATAAATTGATTTGAATTGAATTAGAAGTGGTCCTTCAGCTACACTGGGCTAAACAGATCCTGATTTGATGGGATGTCTCTCCGTGAAGGCCATTTTCAGAAAAGATATTCCCTCATTTATTGTTTTAATGATGGTGGCGAGTGTTGTATAAGCACTGACAAGTTCTCTTTGCTGTACAACACAAAGTTGTCCGCAGATGTTTGTGTGGCTTCCTCTTCTCGTCCTTCTTGTTCTTCTTTTCCCTTCAAAACTGTCTCCAATGGAGCAGGTTCAGCCTGTGACCTTGCTGGACCCTCAGATCCACTTTGTTGAGAGTCATCTCGTCTGTGACCCATGGTTACCCATAATTCCCTTATCTGCATGCACCTGCAGAGACATGTACAGGTATCTTCTGAGAACTGCATTAAAAGAAATCTCATCATCTAACGATTAAAGCGATAAGAAAGAATAAGAAAATAAATTTTTCTAGTGGAATATTTTCTAACTTCAGGTCTTCCTCAGAAAAAAATATTCTGAGGGGGATAAAGCACTCTCTGTTTGGACTGCTCTTATGTCAACACAAGTAGACACTGCTTAGGCAGAGCCAAAACTTTCAAGATAATGTAATTCTGTGCAACCTCGTGCAATAGAAGACAAGTCGTGTCATGTCCAGTGCGTTAACATGTGAACAGTACAGGACATGATGAAACAAAATACAAAAGAATACAAGTAAAACAGCAAGCCATTCGAAAACAAAACAGAGCAGAGAAGAAAAGAGCATCACCAGTAAACCACTTACGCCCGTGTCATTAAGATACATATATGACCCTGCATGCGTGCTATGAATATGTATGTTGTATGTATAAGACGTGACCCTGGACATTAATATGTATTGGGTGGTAATGAGGCGAATGGGCAGATCAGATGGGTCCTTTTTAACTGGTCACATGTGGCTCATTAGGATAGGGCCACACAGAGCACCTGATACCCTGAAGATGACTGTGGAACCCCAAGAGTTATTATATGTGATTTCTGTTTTATCAGGAGATGAGAGACAAACAAGGAGGAGATGAGAGGTTTGTATTTGGATCAAACTCATTTGACAGGTATCACTGGTGCTCGCTGACAGGAAGGGTACAAATGAAGTTCAAACGTGAATGATTTCCTTGTGCGAGAATTTCAAGACTCCTGGAACTAAACCTGCTCTGGCCTTATTTGTGGGCTTCCAGCAGCTCATTGCCATAACCCTGGGACAGTACACCTTTATGAGTAACGGAAAAAAAGCACATAAGACAAAATTTTTCAGGACAAATAAATTTGATCATACTTGCAATAATTGGCCATATATACCAGCATCCAGGCAGCTAGAGAGAAGGAAGACAGATAGTAGGGTCCGTATTAACTTGGCACATGTGTGTCATTAGAGGAGGTTGGTATTAGTCAGGTTTTATGTGGGGGAAATGGGGTGGTAGAGTCACATCACTGAAACCAAGGGTCTCTCTGTTTCCTTTGACCAGAGCCCGTAAACTCTGTCTTTCCAAATAGCTGTTTAGCTTAATTTTAGGTCTTTAAGATGGTCAGGCATGCAGAAAAACAGGGACAGTATAAATGTTAAAACGAGCCAAATAATTAGATCCATATAAATGGAGCCACCTGATACCCAATGATGTCAAACAAGCAACGATACATTAGTCACTCGCAGAACATTTTTAGCACGTTGACATACAGCGTATAGCAAGTGCAATCACATTCCCTGAACATTTTTAAAGTAGGAACAATCATCCTGTAACAGCTAATTCAATTATATTGCTAAAAAATGTGATGAAATTGCAGTTTTAGCGGGACCAATAACGGCGCAATTTTGCTCTCCATGACAATGAAACTCCAATCCAATCAAAATCCAGGAAATGTGTCTCTGCCTTGATTGCACAAGGGCTGATATTATACCTAGGAACATATTAGCCATAATGAATCCCCAGCTCTGCTTGAAAACCTTCTAATACTGGAGAATGATCCAACTTGTTGGTGATCACTTTGTCGTCTTCAAAGAAGGACAGAAAGCCGTTGTGACTGATGGCACAGTCGGACTTGTCTGTGGACATATTTCCTGGTTATCTGTAATGCTGCCGTGTTGCTTTAGTGAGAAGTTCAGTAAATACCTGTCTGACGGTGACACAACAACATCTGAGGCTTGTATCAGTGGCAGCGTAACCTTCACTTCACGTCTCAAAACTTGGCAATAAAAGAAGGTAAAGCGCAGCTCTGTCAGAGTGAAGGATGAGCAGCAGCAAATCAGATCACATCTAAACTGTATGAAAGTTTTCTAGCCGCGGTAAGGATTCATTTTGAACTATCTCCTCATATTTTAATGATTTGAGTCTTTGTACAGTGTAGCATAAAGGTGTTTCATGGCTTTTGTGTTTCACGGCTCTCTAAAGTTTCATTTAATCTCTTTACCGTGAATTGAATTTGTAATTACACAATGATGTGCTTATGCGAAGACATGGCTGATGTCTTCCTCTCCCGGTACAAAATACTTTAAGGTCCACACAAGTTTTACATGTAGAGTTAAAAAGTCAAGATATGCTGGTAATTTTGTTATTTTGACATTGACATCCAACTTTAACATCTGAATCAAATGAAAAATTTGGACTGTTTCCAACACACAGAAAGCTTTGTTGTGCAGGGTGACATTATATGAATATGTTCAGATGTTTATTATTCTTTTCTTGGTGCGATAATGACCTTAATGAACCAGTGTCTGGGGTAACACATGCTCACTGACAGGTAGATAGACAGATAGATGGATAGACAGGTTTATGAGTCATTAATTCAAACAGAGACAGCTTATTAACCAGTCTGTGATCACAGCTGGCTTACACCTGATACTTCCAGTATCCCCTCGACTCCTTTAACAGTGTGTGTGCATGTGTGTGTGGGGTCGGTTCACGGTCTTGCGGTGCTATAAATTCATAAGGAATGCTTTTATGGTTTGGTCTCTGGTGTGCCCTGCCCTGCACCTGACTCCTCCAGAGGACAGCTTACAGTATCAAAGTACTCAAACACATTTTCAGGTTTATAATTGTAATTATAATGGATATAGTACAGAAGGCCAGAGTGCACAAAATGAGACACGAGCAGAAAAAAAGAGGGTCATGATGGAAAGGTAATCATGATCACATAAAGCCAACATGGTCGCTACACACACAGCCACACATGCTTCACATCACATGGTTCCCAGTATACTACAAATGGATGTATTACAGTTTTTCTGAATTGCTAAAACATTAATTCCTGTTGTGTGAATCAATTGCTCAGTTATCTAAACTCATTCGCTGAATCGAGCATCACCTAGTAAAACACTATTTGCAGATGTCAGTCCTCCCTTTTGCAAAACTCTAAACTCATTCTCATGCATCAAAACACAGTTGTCACTGTGATGCACTTGCGATGCATAACGGTAACAACAAGTGGCAAAACATGAACACAAATAAAACACATGTGTCATTTATTGAACACGACGATTCAAAATCGATCACACTTGATTCTCATCAACCAACCAATATAAGCCAGTTTGGAGTGCAAGCAGGTTGGTCCTGCAAGCTCACGACAGCAGCGGATCAGAGACACAGAGGATGAGTGCGTGTAAGAGGACGTAGAGGCAGAGGACAAGAACGAGGAAGAGGGAGAGGAGGGAGAGGAAGAGGAGGAGGAAGAGGAAGAGTGCCAATTTCTGCTGAAATTCGGGCTACAGTCATAGACCATGTACTGGTGCATGGCATGACCACGAGGGAGGCCAAAGAGTCCAACCAAACATCAGCCGATTCTCTGTGTCCACCATAATCTAGAGGTAATCTGGTAACAGGTACAGTCTACTTTACTGTACTGTTTTATCATTGAAAGTTGAAAATGCTACTGTATACTGTATTTATATTTCAGAAAATTACGTTACATATATTTTGCACATTCTCTTTTTGCAGAACTGCAAGACTGCCATACGGGGGTGGCAGGACACCGATGTTCACACCCCAGCAGGAGGCCATTGTAGCTGACATTGTCTGTCAAAACAATACCATTACAATACGGGAATTACAGCAACAAATTACTGAGAACCATACAGACTTTGAGGGAATCAGTAGCGTGAGCCTTTCCACCATTGACCGTATCCTCCATCGCAACAGGATATGACTGAAACAAGTTGACAGAGTGCCCTTTGAAAACTTTCATTTGTATTTGTCAATTTCAGGCTGATTTATTTTCCACAGTCCCTATTATACTATAGTTTATGTTTGAATGCAGAGTGAATGAATGAGTGAAATCTTTTATTGTCTTTACTTTGGGAGATACAAAATGCATATGCTATACATTATTGTGATCAATAAACGTTTCTCCATAAGCAACATTCTCAGTTTTGAGCACATGTAAAACTATTTTAAGGTGATGGTATGATTTTGCAAAAAGAATCAGAGGTTTTGTGAATGTAGTTTGAGCAAAAGGTTTTATGTTTAGAATTCAGAGAAAAGGACAGGAGGATTCAAAAAACGTGTTTTAAAAATGGTGAAAAACTGTAAGAGAACAGGATGGTGCGTTTTCCCAGATGGACTTTGACTCATTCTGACGGAAGCTACTCAACGAATACTTAGGCCCAAAGTTACATTCATCATTTTATGGAAGGTTTTTTTTTTATTATTGTTGATGGGGAAAAAAGTATTTTGCTTTAAGTGTGCTTCATGCATCTGGCAGTTTCAACTCAAGCCAGAATCTGAAAAACAGCCAAATGCTGTTCCTCAAATTCTCAGTGCACAATTCACAGCAAATAAGGAACAGTTCAGATGGCTCTCGCTTGAAAGTCTCAAAGCTCAGACTGCCTGACAATTTTAGCCCACATTTAAGTAAACAGGAAGTGATGTATTTTTATTTTCCAAAGCAGGGCGTCTTTCAAATCGATAAATTTAACCTTGGAAAACATGTAGATACAGCAGAGACGACCTGGGGTGGGGGCGTGTTGGAGCTTACAGTCATAAATGTGAACAAAAAACATGAGATTAGCTAGGGACAGGTAGACACCCAGACACATGGACGCACACTCACACACGACCAATTTTATAATGATCCCCTCTGGAGACATTAAACCATTATTTCTCACATTGCCATTATTTTCTGCAGGAATTCTTCTGGCTCAATGCATGCACTAACATTTTCACTTCCTACTGAATGTCCACTTCGTCTATTTTCTAATTGGGATGAATGCAACCTGCAGGAGCGCCTGTAATGCAGTTACCCAGCCTGCTGTTGTGTAAATTAAGACGTCTTCAAAGGCTGCTTTTCAAACAAAGCAGTAACTCTCTAACAAAGTTAGAGAGGTGCAGCTGATGCCGCCTCACCCAAAATTCAAAAGCAGTTAGATGAGTAGCTGAAAATCTAAAATTAGAGAGGCACCAAGCAAAGCAAAGCCAATTTTGATTGGCAGTGATGTTCATGTGATGAAAAGATATCAAACTGTGATATTTGTAAACTAATCCACCTCTGATTTGAAGCCACATGCGGATCTATTTTAGCTCAGGTCTCAGCTGTGTCAACATGTTGATCTTCATACGAGGAGAAGACTGGTCACGCGACGCTCTGCCTGTGATCTCAGGCAAATCAAGCCTCCATTTGCAAACGTGAAAAAACGTTACACCTCAGATCTAGTTATTTAAATTGCCTCTCATTTTGTGCAACAACTCGACAGAGAGAAGAGATTCGGGGGGTTAATTGGGTCTAGGGACACAGTGTGCGCACACACACACACACACAGACACATACACACACACACACGCCACCAAATCCTCTTAGCTTTTATAATGAAGGAAGTAGAGAAGGAAAAGAGAAGCAGAGAGACAGAGAGAGAGAGAGAGAGAGAGAGAGGGAGAGAGAAAGGGACAGAAACATGCTGAAAGAGGGGGGAAGAGAAAGAGGACGTGGATGGAGAGATGAGAGAAATCAAGCAAGAGAAGGAGACAGAGATGCAGGTCAAGATAAAAGGATAAACACTGAGGGATGAAAAAAGGGAGGGGTTGCTGTAATGGAAGGAACAGAGAAATAGGAGACGGAAAAAGTTGAAGGGGTGACAGTTAGGAGTGGATTGTAAAATAACAATGCTTTGTTGCCATGGAAACAAACATTTTTATCAGCCCGAGAGGCAAAGAAGTAACCTGCTTGTTAAACCTCCTGTGCTATCTTGTTAAGCTGTTGTTGTTGTGTTTGTGTGAGCAACAGTATGTTTGCAGTCGCGGCGTTCCCTAATGAAAACACTGTGGGCACACGTTCTGTTTCGGGTTTTTCTAATTCTTCCTAGATTTTTTTTTTAGATTGCAAACTTCTCTCTCGAATGGATGTTAAAAATCATTCACTTAAAATTCAGAGAGGAAAGGGTGGTGGTGGTTATAGCCATGTCAATCTGGACCTAACCTCAACCGGATCAGGTTGGTGATCCAGCCGGGTTTAAAGAGAGCCACCTTCGTCACCTTCGTCACCCATGTGGTGATAGAAAGAGCATGAAAATATGGAGACCTGCTCTAACTGGAAAGTGTCATGTGAATGAACTTTTGTTGTGAATTGGCGCTATATAAATAAACTGAATTGAATTGAAAAGAAAGTTTTCAGGGGACAAAATAAGCTGAGGGTCCAGCATTATGATGTCTGTTGTCTGGGACCAAAACAAGCACCCAGATGTAGTCAGGCTTGCATCGTTACCGGTTTGACTTAGTCTGGACACAACAGAAATAATTTGTATTCAGGAAAAGTGAAGAAATGTAGAGCATTAAAAAAGTAATGTTGTTGCAGAGTTGACACAAATACCACCCATTTTACAAAGGAAAATATGTCTTTCGTAACCCTCTGGGGAGCTCTGTGATCACAGACAAAAATGCTCAAATCAGGTCAATTCATATCAGCAGCTCACATACCTCCTTGCATGCTAATGCAGTGTATCCCTTCTTTCAGCACAAAGCACTTACCAGCAAAAAGATCCGATCTGAGTCTTGCACCTGCTCATTTGGAAGGAGACTGACAACAGGAGATTCAGCCATTTTCTGGACGATGAGCAAACATACAGCGTTAAAAAAACAAACCACCTAGCTTCCTCACACCCTGTTTTACAACTGTAAATACCCAGAAGCTGTCAGGAGCCCCTGTGGAAAACAGTAGAGTTTAACTTTTTCCAATCTTATGATAATTCTTCACCACAGATCTACGATATTTTTTGCCACAAGTTGGATTTTGGTGGCGCTGTTTCCCCCTTTTGGATAAAAGTAAGTAGAAGAAGTTTTCAGGTTCTATGGCATTTTTTCACAGCTCTGTTTTCTAATATGAAACAGCCTTTTTTTTTCAAGTAATGATTTAACATGGTTCAGTCTTATTAGAGCCAGCTGTTTTTACAGTGGACGTCATGCGAACTTGGTTTGCATGGTGAGCCTGTCCACGGTGACATAGCAATTGTCTGCTTTGCATTCGTCAGGAGTGGCGTGTGTGTCTCAAGTCGCGTCTGTGCACACAAGGGACTCACAGAAAATAAAGCATGCATGAAACGTTGCTACAAGTCGTAATTTAATCTCACTGCCCCACTGTTTGCTGATCACTCCCACATCTGTGTCAAACCTGCATTAAGATAGTCCTAATGCCGCCTAGATACTGCTGCTACCTCTAACTAAAAGCTCTCAACTGCTGGGAAAAAAAACGGTGACTTTTATTGTGAAGCAGTCACAGGAAATGCAACGCAATCATTCTTTCTATAAATATTCTACCTACGAAATACGACAATTTGCAAAATCAAAATTGGAGCTTTATGTGTCAGAGTCTTAAAAGCTTTGTAGAAGTTCATCTCGCCAACAAACTTGAGACAAATCAAACAACAAAAAAGACAAAGCAAAGGAAGAATTACTGTGCACACCCTGTACAGTCTGCCATTTCACAGGTCTAAGAAGCATTTCTCAAAGTCCTGCAGTTTTTGCAGTGAAAAACGGGACATCATGGATACACAGAAGACCATAAAATCATTTTGGGTCCTGCTCTGTGTTCAAAAAGTGACTCATCCACGCACAGTGATATGATGGAGCTGTATTATTTTCCGTCATTGTCAATGTCAATTTATTTATGTGGAATTTTAATCCAATATGTTATATAACGAGCGGATTATTTCGCAGGAATTCGTTGGTCAGCTAAGACAGTAAACAGATCAGGGGAGAATATCACATAGAAGTTTGGCATAAGATCACGTACACATGCGCCGGCCAGTCACTCTCCATCACTTTTTCCTCATTTCCTCGCACTCTTTCTCTCCCTCTGTGCGATACTGCTGATCCCAGCGTCACAGAGTTGCAGAGTCGTGCAGTTATTCCATTGAGTTATACCATATCTACTCCAGTGGAGGAGAGCAGGATCATATCTTTCATCTGAGACAAAGATGAAAGGCAGAAGTTATGTGTGTAATCACCAGAAACCACATAAACCACACTGAAGGTTTTTCAGAGAAGAAAGAAAGAAAGAAAGAAAGAAAGAAAGAAAAGACCAAATTAATGATAAGGGATGAAAGGCTTTGATGTCATTATTAAATCAAAAAAATCTTTTATCTTTAGTTTTTTATCATTATGTTTTTTCATCAGTGTATTAAATTTAATTTCTTTGCCCATGAAAAGAAGAATGAATTCTCCTCTTTCCCAATAGATGGCGAGATATTTTGGACTATTATTTTTGTTAACTTACTTTTTTAACCCTAATGAGCCTAGTAAGATAGATATTTGGTTTTTGTTTTGTTTTGTTTTGGTTTTTTGCACACATATGTCTCTGCTCATTTTCCTAATTTGTCAGACTACTCTCCAACAAAAGACCATCATCATTCAATAAATGTTGAGGCTGCTGAAACTCACAAAGAGCGACTCGCCCCGTCTGTCTTCATGTGTGTTGTGCATGCGCTATAGGACGCAGAGGGAACAAAGGATTTTCGTGACACAAGGGGCCCAGGACAGGACTGGGAGGGTGTGTGTGGGGGATGGAGGATAAATTAAGAAAACGTAGCCCAGCAGAGCCATGGGCAGACTCTGGAGGAGTCGAGACAACAGAAGAGGGGATCAGAGGATAATTGAGGAATAAATGACAGGGAAGTTTTAGAAAGACATGCTTTAATGGTTTTAGGGTTGAGCACTTTGGAGGGCTTCTTTTTTTTCCTTTGCAGTTTTTGATCCATAAAGCTCAGTGGAAGTCTGGTAAAGTCAGCTCAGGTCTGCTCAGTTAATGGGAGGCTGTGTGGACCAGTTAACTGAGTTTTAGGGCTTGAAAAGTGAACTTAAACAACCAAAGTCATTGTGACCTTGCAAAAATTGAATCCCTCTTTGAAAAACTTTACCACCAAATACAAATTGAACAATTCAAATATCAATAAACTCATGGCTCCATTATTATGAAATTAAATAAGGAAGAGACCAGAACACCAAAAAGCTCTCGCTTGAGGGACTTTATCTGCTGCATGACATGTCAAGCCAAAGACTCTTCCTCTGACCGCTTCTGACACATACAGAGTCGCCACCTTAAATACCGCAAAATCATGTGACATAACATGCGCTGATTGCCATCAGTAAAGTAACAGCAAACCTTACAGTCATCGTTACATGTTTTTTAATGGTCTTTTGAAAAATGTATTTATTTGTAAAGAATACACAGAAATATGCAGAAAAGCTCCTTTTGAGATACAAAATGAATACATTTTACCCCCAGTGACTTGTACTCCAATAAAGGCCTCTGCCACATATACTAACTACAAGAAGCAGAAGCACTGTTTCAGTGTGCAAGTCACAAGAATTCGACAAGCAGTAAACTACAAAGTGTTGCCGTGTTTATATATCTTTAATGTTTGACACGGGGAGTATAACATCATGTGTAAAGACAGCAGGCTCCAAGACAGATGAACATAATAAACTTTTTGGCATTACTTCCTTCATTTTGAGAAGAATGGCAATTATTAGCCCGTTTCCAGAAGTTTCAATCTCCAGGTTCTTTCAGTGATGAAATGAAACAAAACAATCATCTCTCCTTGAAATTATGTTTATAAAGTACTAATTTGAATCAGCAAAGTGTTGCCCCAGGTATGTTTCTTTTATCCATATGATAAAAGGTTGCTAATTAACTTATATGCCTAAAAATATGAGCAAAATGTTCACTGACAATGTATTTAATTTCTTTTCACTGCAATATGTCCTCATGCCAACTAAAGCATGATTAGAAGTTTGTTATTTATTATTATGTTCAGATACTCACTTGGAAAAGTTTAGGGAAAGATTGTGGTCTTAGTGAATTTTTAAAAAATGAGGCAAGACATGATTACAGAAGGGGCGGCACGGTGGTGCAGTGGTTAGCACTGTCGCCTCATAGCAAGAGGGTTCCAGGTCTGGGCCGGTGTGGGCCCTTCTATGTGGAGTTTGCATGTTCTCCCTGTGCCTGCGTGGGTTTTCTCCAGGTACTCCGGCTTCCTCCCACAATACCAAAAACATGCACATTAGGTTAATTGGTTACTCTAAATTGCCCCTAGGTGTGAGTGTGAGACTGAGTGGTTGTCTGTCTTTGTGTGTTGGCCCTGCGATTGACTGGCGACCAGTCCAGGGTGAACCCCGCCTCTCGCCCGCAGTCAGCTGGGATAGGCTCCAGCTCCCCCGCGACCCTGACGGATAAGTGGTATAGAAAATGGATGGATGGATGATTACAGAATTAAGAAATGAAACCATTATCTTTCCTAAAATCAACCAAAGTGCTTCTGTTACCTAAACATAAAAGTACTGTGATTTATATGCCCACCATTCACCCCGACCAACTGCCTACCAAACAAAATCCTGCCAAAGATAAGGTTTCCCTCTTAACATAGCTGGCAAAACAAATTTGTCAGTTATTACATGAATTTCTAGACTGTTGAATCAGGACAGAGCAAAATGGCAAGTGAGTCTGATTACCAGACTAAATCAGACTACAAGAACTGACGCTTTCAATCAACACGATAAAATTTGGCGAAATTTGATGGCTTGTTTAGCCAGAGGGCAGCAGAAGAAAGTTGCTGTTCTTCTTCTGAAACAAAGCAAAAGTTTTCTCTCAGCTGTAAATGAAAAACATGTGAAAATACTGATTTCAAACAAGGTTATCCTCTTCAAGAAAGCACAACCAGCACGTGTAGGTGACACCAGGGACAAAAGGATTTATACACAGTTTTATTTTATTTTATTTATTTGTATTTTTGTACATATTTTTATTTAGTTTAAGCTTTTTGCTGTGTGACTTGATGTTTTCATTCAGTTGTGTCATGCTGAAGTAGAGCATGCGAACGCTCTGCCATGTTGTCACGCTTTGCAGGAAAATGCTTTGTAAAATCTGGTTTGATGGTTGATTATCAGCGCTCACCCAGACGTCTGTTGTGCCCCCAACAATAGACTACCAGCACCAGCCCCTCTCTGTGTGTGCATGTGTGTGTGTGTGTGTGCGTGTGTGTGTGTGTGTTTTAATCATGCAGCTCTTATCAGCGACCGTCAGACCTGCAGAGTCTCCGATGTGCTCCCTGCTGATAGCTGCAAACACAGAGGTCTCCTCCCCCACTGGAGTTTTAAATAGAGAACTAATAGACCTCGGCTTGGAAAATAAAAGCCCAAGATCATTACCAGGCAAGAATGACAAGTCGCTAGAACAGTAACTAGAGTAACAAACAGCTGATGATACGCTGGCCTCTTGATGTGCAGTAGGAAGGAGCAGTGAGAAACACCGCAATGCAAAACGCCTCCATCTGACAGCAACCGCAGTTTACACACTCCTGCTGCAAAATTTAATGGAAACGTGCTTCATCGAGCAGAAGATCTCAGCTTTTTATTCAGCTCCACGCTAGCTTTGCATGCATTTGGCAAAAATATAGAAAAAAATGTCTTAGAAGCGAGGGTTTCAAGGATGAAAATCACAAAAAAAAATGAAATTTAGCTGCAATGCAGCTCTCTCTTTTTTTTTATAAAACAAGCATAAAGATTTGCATATTCTCAGAAAGCAAGATCTTATCAGTTTTGCAACCTGAGGCATTAGAGGTCAGATTGAGTTGAGTTGTGTGTGTGTGTGTGTGTGTGTGTGTGTGTGTTTGAATTATGTCCTGAAACTCGTGACTCCGACTGATTTCAGCTTTGACGTCGAGAGAAAGACATGCAGAGCGGGGCCAGTGAAAGGATAAAATCAGTCATTAGAGTCTATTCACTCTATCCCTGTGGTGCCAATGGAAAGGCTCTTAACCTGCTGACACACACATGCACACACACACTCTCTCTCACACACACACACACAAAGAGAGAGAGAGAGAGAGCTGTAATGAACAGTCGAGGGAGTCCATTGCCCTTTCTGTTCACATTTAGACTCTTGATTGGGCGAGACCTCTGACCAAAAGGGTCAAAAGGTCAAAACTGTGACCATAAGGACAGCTGTGTGTGTGTGTGTGTGTGTGTGTGTGTGTGTTCAGGGGCGATATCAAAAGCTCTCCAGAATACTGTGATGTAGAACTTTAATGGTCAAACCTTGATGAGAGTTCACAGAATTTTTGGGTTTTTTTTTTTTTTTTTGCAAATAAACACATTTTAATGGGTCAGTGTGAATCGAAGGTCAGCAGCTCGTGAACCCAAGGTCTGTTTGGATGTGTGGGAACTCCAGTCTGCAGTTGACAGCTCGTTAACAGAAGGAGATTTGACCGCTAACTGCAATCACCCCCACCGCCCCCCCAAGCTCTGCAGCAACAAGGTCAAACACAGAGGTGGAGGAGGGAGGCGAGACACAGGCAGGAAGGTGTTTGTGCTGATATTTCTCTTGACCACACACACACACACACACACACACACATACGCACACATGCAGACACCTGATATAACAATGAAGTTTGGACCACTGCTCTGTCTCTTTGTTTTCTCTCACTTCAGTTTTTCTTCTTGTCCAGTCCTGATCAGCAGCTTTTTAATGAATGTCTATCATCGCCTTCACTCTCCAGTCTCTTACGTGAAAATAGAAAAAATGAATTTTGTTGTTTTGTTTTTACATCAAAATCCTATCATGTTTGCTTCCTCTGAAACAAAATAGACTTTGACCAACAGGCTAGCTGTTCGAATGTATGTTTGACATGTCTGTTTTACAGCATTTAAATGGAATTCCTCCCAATGTTATGTCTTGCTTGCCTTTCCTGTTTCACCCTGAAATACATCACAGTATAGAAGCTAGAAATGCTCTTTCATTTGGACTTTGACTTATTGATCTCACAGACTGCAAACATCTGCTTTGTACAAGCAAACATTCTCTCATTCTGCCATGCTGAGGAGGCCTAGACCAAACCTTGAACATGTCTGCCTCTATTCTTGATACATAATAATCATACGTTTTTTGTGTCTTTCCATCTCTCAGTTGTCAATAATTTCAAGTTGAAATGTTGTTTCAAGCCAACAGCACCATTTCAGACGCATAGTTTACCTCTAAATGTTGCTGAAATGGGGGGGAAAAATGACCAATTTTAAAACTCAAAATAAGTCTGTTTGCTTGGCTTGCACACAATGTGAGTATGGCTATTATAATTGAGGTAGTTGGTTGTTGTTTATGTTTTTGTGTTGCTCAACAGTTTGCTCATTTACAGCGCTGTATACTGTACCTTAAAAATAGGCAATAAGTGGAGCCATACAGTAGCTGAAAGTGTTGCACAGGGCAACTTGTGGTCAAACTGTTGAATGGAAACTCTGCACTGCTTAAAGAATGAACAAAAAATATCAAGTGAACAAGTACCTGAGAGGTCGTTAACAAAATCGCATCACACGTTAATTATCATTTCACCCTTATCTCTTAAGTCCTCGCCAGGCGTGACAGTAATTGTGGGGTGCGGCGGCACATGTCAGCAGAAAGATCACTACCTGCAGAGGGAGCGAAGAAGATGACAAAGAAAAGAGACAAGGGTGGAGAAAATCCTGCATAAAAAGAAAAGCAAGATGGGTGATAACGTAAATTTAAATATGAAAGTGAAGTATTTAAGTTGCAATCGGCATTTCAATAATGAATGACCCTATAGCATGAGGTGAATGAAAAAAAATAAATAAACAGAGGCAAAAGGAACTGAGAGGTGTAGCGATAGAAGAAGGTAAAGAATTGGGCCAAGCAGGGATCAGCTTCACACAGAGATCACAGACACAGAGCGCTGTCTGTCTGTTTACCTCCTTCGCTCCATCTTTACCTCCATCACTGTCTGATTTTCTTCTCTCTGTCTAAGCTTGTCTCTGAGACGGAGACGGGGGGAGGCGAGCGAGATGAAAGATAAGCAGAGAGATGGGGCTGCAATAAAAACAGTCAGGCAGTTAGAAGAGAAAGAAAGAAGAGGAAGAAGATGAGAAGGAAATGCAAATAGTTGCTTTATGGCTGGGTCAATGAAAGCAACAATGGTCTTCTCTCTCAATTCCTCTTCTTCTCAATAGGCTGCGGACAGAGCAGAGTCAGGTCAGAGAGCAAATCAGAGGAAGATCACCGTCTGATCAATAGACATGTCCAACAAACAACAGCATCTGCTGCCGTGTAGTTCAAACGCGCTTTTGACCTGAGCCCGGCATCCACGGCCTGTTGCTAAAACTGACCGACTGAAACAATGTAAAGAAACATAAACTATGATGTAAAAAACTGACGAGCTGGAACTGTTTACTTCCCTCCAAAATAAACACATGAAAACATGGCTGCAGTACTACTCCAATCTTTTTTAACATATGCATCAACAAGCTGACGGAGTCTATTCCCCATTCACATATTCCTGATCTCCCTCTGTTAGATGCTCAAATTCCTTATGCCCATGGATGGCTCAGGAATCAGCTTGGTCTCTGCTTGAGTCTGCAGTCGTGAGAACTCTCTCCACAATTATTCATGGGTAAATACTGTGCAACATTTGGCACCTCCTCGAAAACACTTTCAAAATGGCTGCTCATAGCAAGCGTGGATGAAGCCAGTGCAACTGAGAGAAGATAAGTGGTTTTCGTATTAGAAAGACTTTAAATTATGTATTAACTATCTTACATTAGTTTCAGCTGAACCCAATATTTTACATTGCCACAGGAAGAGGAGGAACGCTTACAGCAAGCAAGAAAAATGCGTAAGTTGACTTGAGAATGTGAATTTGGTCTTTAACCCTTTTGTGATCATACTGGTCCTGTGTACATGTTCTGCCTTAATATATCTGAGAAAGCCAAAATCATTTCAAGTGAAATCCAGGCGCATTTTAACGGGGCTGCACTGCAATTAAACAAACCCGAAAGTGAACACGTTTAAAACTGCATCCTGAGAAATCTGATCTCAGAGACAAAGGACAAAGGAATGAGAACCGTGGAAAAGCATACCAACCTGAGGGATGGATGTTGAGCTAAAGCAAAGAGAGTTTCTACATGAGTTGTAGTTAATATATACAATTAGATAAAGATCTGCGCGGTACATGTCTGAGTATGTCTGTCTGTGCGGACGCGTTTACCTGTCGTTGTGGGGACAAAAATCTGTTTACACAGTCACATTGTGGGGAACCCGTCTTACTTATGGGGACAAAATTCAAGTCCTCGCAAAGTAAATCTTTAAATGTTTAGGTGAAGAGTTGCTTTAACGTTAGGTTAAGGTTAGGATTAGGCAAGTAATGTTTATTGTTATGGTTAGGTGGTGGTTGAGCTTCCAGGAAATGAATGTAAGTCTATATAAAGTGTGTGTGTGTGTGTGTGTGTGTGTGTGTGTGATTGGACAGATTGTGAGGAGAGGAGCAGTCGAGAGGAGATCATCATGACAAAAAAATAACATGCACACACTTAGACATATACACAGGAAGAGAGGGGATGAGGAGTGTAATCATCTCCAATCAAGATGTTATTGATTTGCTGCTTGATTTCTTCCTCCCTCTCTCTCTCTCTGTCTCTCTCTCTCTCCCTCTCTCCCCCACCAGCACCTGGCTCTTGTCACAGTAGGACATTGAGCATCAGTGAGACAGACAGTTATACATCATTATCTTTCTGTCTTGCACACACACAGTGTGTCTGTTCCCTGGTCACCGGCTCAAAGACGAAACTCATGGATGCTTCTTGTTCTCTCTCACGACTGGGTGCTTGTCTGTGGCCACAATACCTACACACAAACACCCACAAACACAAGATCCTCCAGCTTTCAGGGCACTTAAGTGTTTCTACCTATAGAATAAAGTGCCTCTAAATTTCACTTCTCAACTGTACAGTAACCTGTTAAATTTTGTATTTTATCATCATTTTAATCTGGGACAGGCTTTATTACTGAGGAAGACATTTGTCCCATTTTACCAATACACTGTATCCCAGTTCTATGTTATATATAAACACCATAAAGTGTACATTGTGTACGACAAGCAATACAAGAAGATATTCTTGACAGTTTTGTGCAGACAGAAATGACAGCAGATGTGAGTTCTGCTGCAACATGTAAAGGTCCCCAGACTTCCTTAAATAATTGTGCAGTTTTGGGAGTTGTTGAGTTTGAGGAAGCTTAATTAACTTTGTGAAACGCTTAAGACAACAAACTGTGAATTTTGTAGGCCTTGTAAATTACATGTAATATTGTCTCAGTTTGTCCCAGTTTATGGGGTGTGTAGGCTACACATGTCACAGTCCAGACAGCCATTTTGGACGGTTACTATTGTGTGGATGTAAAGAACATTGAAATATATCAAGATGGACGAGTCTCCACTTCCTCTCACTGTACAAAAGTGGAGCCAACTACTGCTAATGCACAGTAGTGATCAGGCAGCGGAGCCTCAAGATCGATTTCCAGCCCATAGACCCACATGGACTAATTAACTAAAACCAAACTTAACAAAAAAAAAAAGGAAAACTAACTTCCTTCTCCTTTATAAGCCTGTATCCCATTACGACATGCGTTGTGGAGTATATTTGCGGTCAAAGTTCACTTTGATGGAAGATTTCCTGCACAACCTTGTGGAAAATCAAAACACCACCACAGCTTGTTCTGCACGATGCTGAAAAGTAGAAATGTTATGTTCTCCCGAAAGATGATGATGAACGTGTGAATGTTTGCGTGTACGTTGTGTCTTTTGTCTTTTAACAGACCGACCAACAAAATCTGGTTGCAGGCTGTCACACAAAAAAGCGAAAGGAATCACAAGGGGTTCCCTAGATGTGTGTGTGTGTGTATGTTAATCAATGCCGTTAATGTAGCAATGAATTAGTAGTTTAGATGTCACGGGACGCTTAACACAGCTGATCCTTACCAGACACCCACACACACACACACACACACACACTTCCCACAGGACCCCTGGGGACCACAGGCGGACATTGTATAGTAGGCTAATTATCCCAAATTGCTAAAGTAGTAGTGTGTGTGTGTGTGTGTGTGTGTGTGTGTGTGTGTGCGCGATCTCACAGCTGCTCCTGGTGTCAAGCCTTTGATAGATGAGAGATAGACAGAGTGTTCATTTACTGCTCGTAAACACACACACACACACACACCTGACTGCTCATTTATTGGTCTAACAGATTGGTCTTTTGTTGCTCGGTCACCGGTTCACCCTAGAAGAGCTGCTGAAGTTCAGACTACGACGCTCAGGGGGAGAAAAGCGCCCTGTCGTCAAGCCTGCGTGCCTCAAATGCTGCAACCAGACCTCGTATGAAATTTGTGGTTATAATTAGGAAATAAGAGGCCTCATGAAGAGACAGTAGTTTGACAACGAACAGACGCAGGGGAGAGGAAGTGTGTGTGGATGAGTGAACATGACTGCTTTGTGTGCTGACAAAAATGACTCCCAGTTCGCTCACAGGAAGCATTTTTTCATTTAACATGAACAAAATTTTAAACTACTTTTTTTTTTTAACAGTAAGGCTGGTTAAATTCTATATGTAATAATTTCTGTACCTTTTTCTTTACTCTGCCTCTCAAGCTTTTTAGTAGGAGTGAGTGAAAAGAGATGGATAGTCTAGAAGAGTTGAGAGGCATGTTTAGGGTACAAGAAAGTTAAAAGACTATTCTGATATTTACAAATGTTCCTTTTCCTGTAAGAGAAGCTCAGTGGAAGAAAAATGCTAAAAACTCTGTTTTATAAGCGGGTTTTAAGTTTGAAATTGTCCCTTTATCATACTGCTTTGATGGGATGTATTGACATTAAACATATACTCCAAAACAATACCAGCTATAGCCTTTGAGTCTGTAGAACTTTAATACCTTGATTATCCTGAAATCTTCATTCTACTCATGGAATTTATGAATATGATCCATGTATACATATTTTAAAGATAGATAACCCAAAAAAAAGCAGTATAAAGAACATTCAGATGCTTGTCATTCAGTTTACAGACTGTAAAAGCAGCAGCAAACCACCAATAATGGATAAAAAGGATACCAATATATGTTTGATGACTTTTTCTTCTTTTTTCATTTGTGCTAAAATGTTGCTGCCCTGGAGTAAAAGCAAAAGCTTTACTGTCTGTCTATCTGTCAGTTTTTATTTCTTTCTCCAGAACATCTCCATCACACACAAACACTGCAGGGTCAGGACTAAACTGTCAGGGCAACAACGAAATGCTGTTGAAATTGAACTTTATTTTTAGATAGATAGATAGATAGATTCCCTAATCCTTTGTCCTCTTCCAGTTTTTCTTTTTTGCTTTCCCCCTTCCTTCTCCCCCATCCATCCATCCATCTCCTCATTCCTCCATCCCTCCATCTCGTCGATATTGATGAAGTGACGGGGCCACAGGCTGAAAGACACCACCTCATCTGGTTTAAATTACCTCCAAACCGCACACACACCTGCACCAGCACGTGTGTGTGTGGGTGTAGTGGGAGTAGGGGGCCTCTGGGGTATGTGATGGGGAAACGCCCATGACCCCGGACCATACAGATAAAATACACACGCACACACACACACACAAACACACAACAGGGAGAGCGCAACAGAGCGGGTGGGGTGTGAAATAAGCTGTAAGGCAGAGGGGATATTAAGCTGCCACATGTGTTCTGTTTACTATTCTCTAATTAACCCCCAGGCTGTCTTATAGACTACACACACACACGCCCATACACACACACACACACACACACACCATAGCTTGTCTGCAGTAAATTGGCTCTGGTGCCATACAGTCTGAACATCATCAACAGTGATACAGTGTGTTGCTCCAAACATTCAAAATGATGCCAACAAAGACACCAAAACAACCCAGCATGTGTGTATATAAAACACTGCACATAAAGGATATGTGTGTGCAAAGACAGTGACCTCCAAATTTGACTTCTTTACCCATCCCATGGTGCACAGGGGGCAGCCATCTTACTCAAGTCGATGATGGATGGCTCACCTGGAAACACGGACTTGAGATGTACGAGTTTCTTCCACCGACATCATTTTGTACATCCAGGTGAAGGATTATATCTGGCCTGGAGGACTTGTCATGACTGGCTTAATCCTTCAGATGATATAGTCTGGAGTGAGAGGTAACTACTTTAGCTTTTTTGTATTCCAGGTCCCGGTTCCCAAGTGTTGGAGACATCTATGCCAAGCTGCCTTCACTCCAGTCTCATTTAAATGAGTTATTTAGTTAATTCTGTGCCCAATATTAGTTTTCTCTGCCCATTTTGTGGGCAGCTTTACTTGTTTTGGATAAGGACAAGACTTCTGAAGTCTGTAATTACACATGCTGTGTGTTATCCACTGCTCACATTTTTGCCAAAACCCGCTGGCAGCATCTTAGGCCTAACAATCTTGTCAGTCTTGTTCTTTCAGGACATTTGCTGGTGTTAGCACACCAGACTGTTGTTCAGCACACTACCATGAAACTGAGATAGGATTTAACCCCTTTTGGACAGTCAATACCAGGTAAATTTACTAGCAAATGAAGCAATTCTCCCTCCAAATTAAATGCCAAAATATGTTGTTTGTCTTTTCCTTCCAAAACTGTTACAAATCAGCTCGCCAAAACCGAGATGGTTTTAAAGGGAGAGAAAGATCGTATCCTATGTGCACATGTGATGATATCAGCGATAACGCAATCAGCTGTCAGCAGTAATGCTTTCATCTTCCCTAACAGAGTGAGTCACAGAAGAGAAGAGAAGAGAAGAGAAGAGAAGAGAAGAGAAGAGAAGAGAAGAGAAGAGAAGTGGGCGGACACTGGCTGCGTTTTGAGTGTTGGAGAATGAGCGGCTTCTTAATAGAATTCACCATGGTGCCTTTTCCTAAGGTGTCACACACAGATGCATACACACTGAACACACACATACACACACACATGCATATACACACAAACACAAACACACACACACATGCATACAAACACACTCACACACACACAGGGCTGGGGAAGTGAGCAACTAATTGAAAAGAACCAAGCAGAGAGAAATCTGATAGCTGCAGTTTGGCCTGGGGGGGTGTAGGGAAAAAGGGGAGGTGAGCGATGGAAAAGGGAGAGAGAGGTGGGGTGAGACAAGGAGGCAGAGAGGGACAAAGAGGTAAAGAGAGACAGAGAGAGAGAGACAGACAGACAGACAGAAAATAAGATCACAAGCCAAGTGAAAGGCAGATGCCATGAGGTGGTGCCATGACTGCTTCTTTTTGCTTTTTGAACAGTTTTAGACTTTTATCAGTTAGACGTTGACACAATCAGGCAGAAATGGAGCAAACTGAAAGTAGCCACTTTGGTTTAGTTTGTCCAGGTTTATTGGTTATTACACATAATTACACCAAGTTACTCCCAAAGAAAACTGTTGACAGCTTGGTCTGTTGATTAAAAACAAGATGTTGCTGTTGGATTTTGAATTTTCATTTTGGAAAGTTTTGAGCACTAAGATCAAATTTAATCCCTCCTTTGCATTCATCCTCCTTTGAAATCAGAGATCTCAAAGGAAAATTTCAAAGGCATCTCAGAATTAAAACTATCTGCAGATCTGTACCAGTAGATTTTCAAGTTAAGCTTTTCAATTTTCTATTTAGTTTGTATAACAGCATGAAAGAGCACATATATAATAATACTTATTGACAAAGGATGATGATTCAATAAAACCCCTCCAGTGTCACTTTTTCACATGCAAGGCCCCACCTTTCAAGTTAATAATAATAGATAAGCAACATATGGTTAGACTAAAGTTTGCTGACAAACATTAATTCACATATTGTGATTTTATATTAACATATTATTAGATGCGTTGCTGGGTTACGAGGTGGGTTTGGGGGGGAAAATCATGGTTTAAGTTCAAATAAAGATTACATAAATGACTTATATATGTCTCATTTGTCACATAATGTTGTGCATGTACATTACTTAAGGTCATTTGAAAACAAGGAAACTACCACTTGGTTACACGCAGGACTCTGGTCTCCCACAAGTTCCTGTGTTTTACCCATCTGACCGCTGCAGTTACATTGATGGGGGACTTTTCTCACTCTTTGTACTCCTGTACTAGACAGACACCTCATGAAGCTGGAGGCTCAATTTCAGCCTCATACTTAAAAGCCAAGTGCCACTGACTTGGCTGACCAGGAGTGAGAATGAACGGTTATTGTTTAGTTATAGTCTGATATAGTTATAAATGTTTGCTGACCCTAAACACAAGCTAAGCCTGTGATTGTATCGCTACAACAACAACAACAGTGGAATGATTCATATTTAACACTTGACAACAGCGTCCATGATTTTGGATTTATCAGGTCATAGTGTTTATAAGGCACTGTTTTATAAAATAGGTGCGGACGTGTTTTCATGCTGCAAAAACAACCTCTGGTCAGTGCAGCTGTCACCAGTGTTTGTTCCACGCTGGCTCAGCCTGAGCTGTCACTATTTCTTCAGCTGTCTCACTTTCCTCTGGCCTTGCACATTTGTCTTATATTATTGACTGTTTTTATTTATGGCTCATGTGGCGTGTAATCATTTTTTGATTGTGACTGACAGCTTGTGTAGAGTAAGTCAATGGGCTGCTCTGCCACACAGGAAAATAAAGGTACTGACAAACTGAGGACATCCTGCAGAAGAACCATTTGTGTTTCACCCAAGAATGTTGCACAATAAGGTTCTTCAGGGAACAATTTCTGTAAATGGTCCTTTGCGATTGTAATCCTTCAGATTTCAGTTCTGCTTGATTTGGAAACACTTGTGGTTACTGGTGGTAACAGCCAGCTCTCCTCTAGCAGCAACTTTGTCAACAATACATCAAAATAATAACTGGTAAACCTGTTTGCAGTGCATTCAAATAAATGCATTTTTTCAATAAGGAAATAAGTCAATAATCAGTCGTTTTCCACAATGCCATGGGCAATGGAAATCTGATTTCATCCTGCCAACAGTAAGAGCAGCGAACTACACAGCAGCAGAACACAATGAAGTTGGTTACCTTGCAGATTTATTTACTTATTAGACATTTGCAAACAAATGAAATCTTGAGGTATGGCTAAAAACATGTTTTGTGATGTCATAGTGGACATGTTCCTGAGACATCACGTTCACAAGAATGGGACAGACAGACATACGGACGCACAGACGGGCGGGCAACCTAAAAACACGATGCCTCTGACAGCGACTGTTGTCTGCTCTGAGGCATAAAAACAGTAACGCCGCTGATCGTCATCCATCCCTAAAGAGGAAAACTACTATAATAAAAGATGATTACTGGGTGAAAATACATTTAACAATTAATGCTGAAAATTTAAACTTCTTTTAGGAAAGTTCTTTGTGGAGCCAACTGGTTCAGTAAAACAAGTATATTTTATCTCACATTTTTACCTTAAGCATATCTTAATTTTAAAATGGAAGCACTTAAATTAAAAACACAGCAAGAACAAATGTAAAAAAGATATAGAGATGATAGAAAACAACACTAAAAGCATTGCAAATGAACAAATGTTTGTGTTTTGGGGTTGTTTGTCTTGAGAAAACCCCACAGTGAGAAATGCAAAAGAAACTGGAGTTTTCTCAGGTAGGAACATTTTTTGCTTTAACCCATTTGTATCTATTTGTATGTATTTTTTAATTGTATTTGACAGACACAAACAGGGTCTACCATCTTCCTAATTAAATCTAATTGCCTCTTGAAGTGCACCTGCAAACCACGTTTTCTTTTATCTCTGAGGTTGTTGCAAGTTTCACAGAAAGAACTACGAGGCCTCACAGCTAACAACACCATGGCAAACAGAGAGGAAAAAAGAGTGAGAGTCCTGCATAATATCCCTTTGTCCTGCCCACACACACACACACACACATACACACACACACGCACGCATGAGATGGACACACAAAGTTTGGACAGCAACATGAACTAATGAGAGGTAAGAGTAATTTGTGTTACTGAGATATAGTAACAGCAAAGGACACAAAGTGAATTATATTATAACCCAAACAAAGGCCATACACACACACACACACACACACACACACACACTGAGCAGCAGCAGCACAGTCTTTGTCTTGTTTCCACCGTCTTAACTCTCACATGTAATTAGCCTCACTCTCTCTGTCCGTAGCAGATACCGATAGCACACAGGAGGGGGTCATTGTGTGTGTGCGTGTGTGTGTGTGTGTGCGTGTGGGTGGGTATGGGGACAAGGAGGGGGTCCGAGCATCTCAAGGGACAGGTTATGACAAATAAGATTAATGTGTCCCCTATTTCCAGACTGGTGCACTGGCCTCTCTTCTGCTCACACCCACACACACACACGTCATAAAAACACACATACACGCCTCCCTGATAGCTTTTTCTCTCAGGAGAGGGTCCATATGGGGACTAGAGCTGGGTGAGAGTGTGTGTGTGTGTGTGTGTGTGTGTGTGTGTGCCACTCTGGGACGTCAACCTCTCTTTTCCTTTGTTGTCACGCACCACTTACAAACAATCACATTTAAAGATGAAGTCCAGACTCTTTTACGTCTTTTGTGACTCACAGCTGATCCAATAAATAAATGCACATAAACAAGCCCAGTACAGAAAATGGTAAAAATAGATACATGACGTAACACATGATACTAAACCTGCTTCCTATTCGAATAACTAAATAAAAAAAAAAAGATAAATTGAGATCACCATGCAAACAGTGCTAAGTCCAACTTCAATTATTGTTTCCTTATAAGCAGAAATATTAAAATCATGTAGTGAAACTGATTTTTTTTCATTCAGTTGAGGAAAAATGTGAACTCAAATTACACTTTAGAGGTCAATCAGCTTTTCCTTTCATTTGATAAAAATAATGTGTGTGTGTGTGTGATTATGTCAGTTTCTTCTTGCACAAGGCATTTAATTAAAACACCTGCCTTTTGGGGTATTAATCATAGCTGTTACATTTCATTTGTAGTTTTCAGAGTCTCTTCAGAGTCTTAATTTGCAAATATTGAAAAGTTTGATCTAACGACAGTCAGTGCGATCGTGTGCTGGCAGCTTCTGACTGCAAATTAACCAAAGAAACACATCATGTTGTTTCACGGTTCAGTCGGTGCGACTCCTGCAACAATTCGACGTGAGAACTGATCTGAGTTCAGTGCTGATAACTTTGTCAGATATGCCGCTGATGTCCTCTGTGGATCTGAGCATCCAGCACTGCCCCCTTTTCACCCTTGACCTTGGATCTTTTGACCCTCCATGCATGAGTGGTCATTACATATAAGGAGGACAAAGACAGGAATCTGTCTGTGTGTGAGAGAGACAAAGAGAAGGAGAGCAGGAGAAATAATGTGAACTTAAATGTATGTTTGTGAAGCTGACATTTGCATGAGGTTGATCAACTAATATTTGACTTAAAAAAAATACAAGCATATATCTTCATCTCCATCCACATAATGCTCGCTATCTTGAAACTGGTAATGAGTTATTTAAACTGCCAGCAAACACCCACAATGAAGTCCTGCTGTTATTGAAAAGTAACACTCAGTGTGAGACTAATAGAGGAGGAATGTGAGCTTAGCTGCTAATTCATTCAAGTATTTTTCCTGCTGTAGTGTCATGATAAACTTTGCTCCGTGTCCCTCTTCACAGAAACATAGCTCCCCCCAAGATTTTTTTTTCCTATTTGCCACTGAAGCATGAGTGCACATACGTCTCAATCCTTTTACAAACACCGTGTGTTATACTTGCACAAAAATGTAGGGTCATGTAGGGGCCATTTTCTGTAAATATTGTGGCAGTTTGAAATGCTGAAGGGAATAAAATACTACAGTGCCCTTAAGAATTTTCATATACATGTTCTTCACCTGAGTATTTCTATTTCAAGCTACTTTTGAAGTATCTTACTTCTTCCACTGCATTTATCTGACAGTTTTACAGTTTTAATTTAGATTTTACTCGTTTCTGTTGTGAGCTTCTAAAACGATTCTTTTGGGTTGAACTCCCGAGGACTAATACTGTATATGATCAGCATGTCAATTATAATGAGCTCCATCTATTCAAACTACAACATTACCAGTATTGATATGCTACCATATCAGACTCTATATTATTTTAATATAGAGTCTGATATGGTAGCATTACAGTCAGTACTTAGCAATGAATATTTTTATAATGTAACATCCCCACTTTTCCTTAAGTAAAAGATCTAAATACTTTTTTCCACAGCTGCTCTACTCCTCCCTCATTAACAGCAGAAGTTGTTTTCAAGAGTTACCCCACTAAAACTAAAAATAATAAAAAAAATAATTCATACCATAACCCTGCTGACACGACTGCTGCATCAACCTTGAGTCAGTTTCACCTTAATGCAAATGAAAGTTTTATGTTACTTGGAGCGTGAGATACACAGAGTGTGAATTTTACCTCACTGTTCAAAGTTCAAGGTTTGTTGTGTTTGAGTGCGTTTGTCTGTGAATTCAGCTTGTGTGCATGTGTGTGTGTGTGTGTGTGTGGGTGTGTGTATGTGTATGTGTATGTGTCAGCCCCAAAGGTATAATCTCTTCCCTTTGTACCCCTGCTGTGCTTCTGTCTTTCCCCCAGATCTGAGCCTGTACCCCTGACTGGGACGATGAGTATGTGTGTGTGTGTGTGTGTGTGTGTGTGTGTGTGTGTGTGTGTGTATCTGTGTTTGTGTGTGTATGTTGTGTCCTCCCAGCATGTGCATGTCACAGATACCCAGGAGACACACACCCCATGGGATCTCTGACACACACATGCCTGAAGGACCCCAAGAGAGCGAGAAAGTGAGAGACAAAAGAGACAAATGAATGGATAGAAAGACTTTCAAAAATCTGTGCAGCTCGATCTGTTGGTGAGAGTGAAAACCACGCAGTTTAATTGCTGTTGACGTTTTTCTTTTTTTCTCAGTATTAACGATTCATTATTAGCAGTAGAAAAAGAAGCAGTATTAGTGAGCTTTTCTGGAGAAACCAAGAAAAGGACATGAGGAGAGAAGAGATGAAGCAAAAACAACAATTTCTTAGAACTAATTGGATTAATAGGAGGCAAAATTAATGTGGGATGATCTGGTGTACGTATGTGTGTGTCTATGTGCAGCTTGTGCTGCAGTTGTGCAAAAACAAGCTGTGGAAACAGATTTAGAGAGACACGAAGAGAGTGAGAGAGAGCGATTTGGAGAGATGAGCAAGAAAGACGAAAAGAAAATCATCAAGGGAAGAAGAAGGAGAGAGAGAGAGAGAGATTCCTCTGCTCTGTCCTGGTCGAAACTAATTGGTCCAGGATTAGAGGAGATTATATTTATAAAAAAAAATAAATGAAAATTAAACAAAGCCCTCCACAGCTCTGCTTTTCATGGCAATAGTCTGCTGTGCAACAGTGCAACAGCAACAGGGAGAGAAAATAAAACCAGTTGCTGCCTCGATCAGCAGAATGACACTCTTACAAACCAGTCGTGCACGTCTATAGAGACAAACTGTAAAGTTCATTAGAGATCTGTACAGGTAGTGAACCTGTAGCTTGGCTGCTAGTCTTTTATCACCACTAACAGTTTTACAGCCTGTTGATACCTGGCAGCCATACTGTGTAGTCAAATAAATAGCTGTAGTGGCAAATACAGCAAATGGGTGTGTATACAGCCTGCTTATCTGTTTGAATAAAGCAAAACTGTGTTTTTGAAGATTTGTGCTACAACAAAACAAGTATAAAAGCAGCATTAAAAGTCAGAATGAATTTGCTGGTGTTAATGATAATTAATGAAATGACATTTTGGGAAATAATTGAAAAGATTAATTCCACTTTTTCACGTCTGTGTGTGTACAGGGCTGGAGGCAGGAGGAGGTTAGCATAGCTTAGCTTAGCAGAGACACTGGCTGCTGCAGGAAACAGCTAGCATCTGTAAAGCTCACTACTGAACATGCTCTCAGTTCAATCATATATTTGTTTATACAAGGGTTGAACAAGAAGAGATTTAACATGCTGATTAGTGAGTGTCACAGGTCAACTTTTCAATCTTCTCATTGGTTGAAGGGCCGTTAATGCAGAAGTTTCCAGGTTTCCAGCTAATAAAAAAAAAGACATGCAAGCATACACTCCTGGGTGAAAACTCTTGTAAAAGTTTTGTAATATCTCTTTTATTTTAAGGTAGGACTGTTATCAGTCTGAACACCAGTTTACACGGCAATATCTTTGCAGGTTGTTTTCCCTTGCTTCCAGCCTTTTAGTGAAGCTAAGCTAATCAACTCTTGGGTTCGGGTTCACATATTTACCATACAATCCTGAGAGTGCTGAGCTCATGTGACCCCCTGTAAAAAGCAACTAAACCCTGTAAACCTGCTAACAATAAACTTTGCTACATGTGACAATACTGATTTAAACATGCAACATGACTCATTAGGAAACATAAAGCATTTATTCCTTTTAAATCTGGAACTGTTTTTTTGAATGTTCCCTCTAAATGATATTCAAATAATGAATTTGCTGAATGATGATATACCAGGAGGGAAAAGGATACACAATAATGGATAAACCCATTATGACATACAGAACAAGAATGCAAACACAAAAACATTTCCAACTGTATATTCAATAAATAAGCACACAGACACACACACAAATGCCTTGAAGTTTTTTTAGACGAAGTGCTGCCATAAAATCGAGTCTAATTGGCTGCATTAATCACAAAAACAGTCAGCAGTGGGAGGACTGTCATTTCTTTTTCTCACGCCAGTGCACATGGAAACAGACAGAACACTAACAATCTCATGATACTGAAAAGTAGCAGCGTCTGATATTTTTAGAAAACAGTCTTATGTCTAACTATGTCCGAATTCAAAAAAAAAAAACAAAAAGAAAACACAGTGAGACAATAAGCGGAGGGTAGAGGTGTTGGGAAAAACAGAAATCTCCTGAGTCGTCACACAGTCTGAACAAGAACACTTCTCAAAAACATTAAACTTCAGTTATTCTCTGAGGCATCTTCTTGTTTGAACATCCAGAAAGCATCTGTCGTTAATTAAAAACAGGCATTTTATCTTTCAAAAAGCAGCTGATAGTGTGATTACGGTTTCTGTTTACGGATCTCAGCTGGAAGACTCACACCTTCTGCTTTAGGCTTCAAATCCAGCTATGATTTTTTTTTTTTTTTCCAGCACTCGAACAAAGGCTTTACAACATGTCAGCTGTTGTTTTTTTTCCTTTCGGTGTCAGCCCGCTGGTTCGTCTGTGAAATGCACTCCCCTCTGAAGCGGGAAGCTTTCCTCCCTGTCAGTCTTACAGGCTGATCAGACAAGCTGAGACATCAGTTTCCTCCTGATTTTTCCTTCTTTGCTTCTGAAATATATTCTTCAATCTTCAGAGGAATTTAAATACAGACAGCTGTGACAAGCATATAAACCCCAAACTGACAACTTACCAATAATTAGAAACTGTTTTCTTATGTTTTTTCTTATTCTACTCTATTCTATTCCCTCCAGTGTCAGGATTGTGGTTTTTGCTTCATGGTGTAGTGGCTGCGAGAGCTCAGCGGACAACAATTTAAAGGCTTCACTTGGAGTTTTTGACCATTATATGCATTGTGTTATGTCTGTATTGTAAACGTGCAAGAGGATACCCACGCATGCACGCACATGGGCAACACAGTACACGACTCATCCACAGTTTGTGGCGATAGCGTGCAAAGAAGAGATGGATAAGACAAGGATAAGGCATCCGTGTAATGCATTTGACACATTGGCCAGAGCTAAATGCACTGCATTTAGAAGCTAAAACATGAGCAACTTGAGAAATTCACTCATTAGTTCTCCAGTTTGGCAACAGGTGCAGCATAGGAAAACATGCTCCATCTCATGTGAAACTGTAACTGCAGGGAGATCTGGGAAGAGAACTGGAGCACCAGAAATGGTTGATGAATCTTCACAGAATCTGGTCATTATGTAAAGGAACAAAAAGAGGAAGTTTACTTGTGTTGGTAATGCAGAATGGAAGTATAGGATGGGTATAGTTATGGGTGTTCTGTGTTTCAGAATTAACTTTGACTCTTATTTCATGTTTGTTAGATCTCAAATAACAAATAAGTTTAAATGTTCAGGGTGTGTTATTATGCTGGGTGTGTTTACAGTCTCCAGATTGATTCTGTGTCACTGGATAATAGCTAAAGCTCCAGGTTGCCTCATATTTTGTAGCGTCTACCTCTGTAACCCTGAAACGATATGACAGCTTTCCTGCTGCTGTAGACCAGTCTTTTCTTAAAAGATTAATACTTGTTTGTTGTAAAAAGCAACAAAACAAAAAAACAACTACACTGCAAATCCAAAAACACAATAGAGTTGATCCATCAATGGTGTTGGAAAATTTAAGTAAGTTTCAGTGTGTGTTTGTATTTTTACAGATAATACAGTGTATAGTTAGCTTTTCTGTATTTAAACTGGCCACTTCTGTGGTTACAATGTGTTTTTGGCACTGTACTTTTTTCTTAGAAATCTTATTTATTATTAATCTTTGTTCTATTCTAATTATGTAACCAAAAAATCCCACCCAACACAGCCCATTTTTTTCTCAGTCTCACACACACAAACACACACACACACACCTGGTCTTTTCCTTCCTTGCTAAGCCAGATGTTTGTGTTGAGATTTCGATGTAAAATCAAGTGTGAGAAATGTTTTTAATTATCTGGCCACCTGGACAGGGTTGTAACATGCAGTGCATACACACACACACACACACACACACACAATAGTATTGTTTGCATTGACGCACATTGATGTGTGATGATTCCCAATAAATCTTGACTCTCTAACTTCAAAAATGTGCTCCCCCCCTCCCACAATAAATGTTCTCACTTGGGGACATTATGAGTATACACACACACCCGCACACACCCTCACATATTGTTTCAGGTAACAGATGTTGTCCTCCTTTAATTAAGTCAACAAATTAAGACATTATACTTACTGCTGCAGAAACAGGCCTAACAACACACACAAACGCACATACACACACACACACACACACACACATTCCATAATGGACTGTAGGGGAATACTGCAGCTTGTTAAGAAACTCAGCACCATCTTGATTATCCTTCAAGGACCTTGATGCTCTTCTTCTTCAGACTGTTTTCAGTTGTTGTTGTTGTTGTTGTTGTTGTGCTTCAGCAGGTTTTAGGCTCTGACTGAGTTATGTCTGAAATCACCAGTTTGAATCCAGCTATCCAGAAAATCCAAATGTCCAGAGTAGACATTTGTGTCAGCCAGCTAAGCCACAAGCAGCATTGCGGTGCTGACAGGATATGTTCCCCTTTGCCTCTCCATCTTCTCTCAGTCTATTAAATCAGTCGTTATTGATACAGATGCATCAGAGTGAATGTGAGCTGGCCACACTGTACAAATAAATTTCCTTTCTGTTGCTCCTCGGGGTTTAAAAAAGTCTGTGTTGTACTTCTACTTCTGCTGTCATTGTAATGTGTATGTAACTTAACTATACTTTACTATACCATCGCTTCAACCTCTTCAAAGTACAAATCAGCTTGTTTGAGAAACTTTGTAAAAATGAGTGTCAGTGTCGTCAAAAGATTGAATAACACTAACTGCAGCACTAGAATGATGATAAATGACACTTTTTGTAAAATCTTGAAGCTTGACTCATTGCAATTTGTGCAGTATAGACCAAATGATAGGCTATGTTGGATGAGGTTAATGGTCATATATTTAATATTAATGTTTGTGGATAATAGTAGGAAAGCATAGGGTCTCTGGCAAACTCCACCAGCATGACTGAACCATTAAAGTCTTCTGTTCCCCTTTGTGTCCCTGTCATCAGGTCATTCACTTTGTCAGCCTTAGAATTTAAAATTAGACTTCCTTTAGCAAGACAGTTCTCTCTGTTAACAATAAGTGACATGTTTCATGGACACAGCAGGGTGAGTACACATATTTTTATTAAGAATTTCTTGTTCAACACTGTTCAGCAGTTGTTCAACAATTTGGCATTACAAGGATCCAAGAAAATCCTTGAACCTCTGAAACAGACTTTTCTTTTTTTTATTGCAGAGTTCTGACTGACAGCAGGAGAAGGTGAAGTCAGGAAGGGCGAATCGGACGGCGAGAGTCATAAAGTCGCAGTCTGTATGCCTGATGCACCCGGTGTAGGTCGTATCTGAGAGGAGACAGTGTGAGGGACGCAGCATCAGTCCAGTGAGCACTGCTTTTATATTTAACTCACTGTATACCTGTATCTGTACAGTGAGAGTAATTACACAAACACTGTCGACATGCCAAGCTCATATCCACTGTAGCCTACTCTGTCACTCCAGCCATCAGATCTGGCAACCCAGTCTCTGCTGCTTGACATAAAATGCGTCGCTACCTGTGTGTTAACATGGGAAAGTGGCCACAGACTCAAGATGTAAAAGCTCTGGTCTACTGCGAAATACAAAGACATTTACCTTGAAGAGACGGGTTTTGTGTGAATCTGGCCAGAGCTTCATTGTAACAGCTGTTCATTTATATTTAAAGGTCCCGCACTGCAGATTTAAACACTGTTGGATTTTGGTCCAAAATAATGCTTACCACCATTGATGAGTTTGAGGCAGCTGTCTTCACCTTGGTTACACTCTTGTTGGACTTGACAGCTGCTGGAGGAGCCATCAGGGCAGGAGTAACACTGCAGAGAGAGGCCTGAAGACACAAGGCAGAGTTCACTTCATTCAGGCTAGGACTTATGTCTGAAGGATTACAGTCAGTGTTTGTGAACTAACCATGGGTTTCTCAGAGATGTCTGAGATCAAGCGTTAATTACTTTCATACCATAGCATTAGATCTACTGTGATGTCTGTGCGGTAAATATGAAGTTATAGCCAGCAGCAGATTAACTTAGCTTAGCATTTAGAGTAGAAGCAGGCGTGGCTTTTTTACCAGCACCTCTAAAGTCTTTTTGTTTAATCCATACAAAAACCAAGTCCAAAAAAAAAATGTAGGCTATGTGGTTTTTGCTTGTCAGTCTTTTGACTGAAGTTTTTGTGTTGGTTAATTGATGTGTTAATTAGTGAGTTTTAGAATTGTTGTAACATCTGGACTGAGCCAGGCTAATTGTTTCCCCCTGTTTCCAATCTTAATGCTAAGCTAAGCTAACTTCTAACTACCTTCTTAACTGACTCTCATATTCTCTCTACACACAACTTGTATGTTCTTATGATTTAATGTTCTATGAAAAATCTTTTTTTTTGCTTTTTGGTTAATGTCAGTGTGTCTCCACCTTGATAAATGTGAAAACCTCTGCAATAATGAAAATAAGTCCAGCACTTTATTATTATATTTTTGACCCCCAAAAAAAATCAGTTCTGTTCATAAATATATTGTAATCTTGTCAATAGAACAAACTAAAATGATATGACATGACTGCGCATCGTGCAAACATGTTCTGAAACATGACAGAAAATGTGATGAATGAATATTTATCACTGACTCTGCATAATGTGAACTGGAAACATGCGACATAACAGGAGAACATGGAAACTGAACACACTGATCTCCCAAAACAGTCCCTCAGGCTGAGGTGTTTTCTTTTTATGAAACATATAATCTCTCTGACTTAGCCCCACTTGGCTGTGCTTTTCAGGAGCAAAAGGGAGTCAGTATTAATGAAAGCAGTACTGATTCTTTATTCAGCCTGCTTTTTTTTCTTACCAAATCCAAACATGGCAAAGCTGACAGCCAGGCAAAACACCACCGAGTTCCTCATCGTGACTGGATGCACTGTCCCGTCTGAAAATCAAAACAAAAAAAAAAAAGAAGAAATAAAATTTGCTATACCGTCACAGCTGGATAAAAGGCAGGAAATTAACTTTGTGCAAGTAAAAACAAAACAAACAAAACAAAAACTAACTGAGATGCAACATTTGTAGGAATTTCCTTCCAATAAGACACAAAATATTAATTTAAAATTAGAGAAAACGATGGTTACAAGTGATCACATTAATGATATAAAACATGAATGAAATGAACATTTTCAGTACAGATTGCTCAGTCATCTAACACTCACCTGTCAAAGCAAAGAAAATGACTTTCATCTCATGAAAAGGGGACTTTTTGTAACAGCAAAATCAACAAAACCACCAAAAAGTCAACAACCCATTTGTTTGGGTTCAGAGTCCATGTTTGGATTTTATTCAGATGCCTAAAATATTAGCCAATAAAGGGCACTGTTTGCAGAACACAAGAAAGAACTGGTAGATTTATCTGATCATTTTCATTTTCTTTTTCCTTATGATAAATGCACGTTAAGTGCATTCAACAGTGTGTAATTTGATTTTGAGTTGTCATTTATACATGAACAAATGACTCAACATTCATCAGAGGGTAAGTGAGGGCAGGCAGGGGAGTTACTAATTGTATATCACACAATAATGGCATTTTTGCTTATGGGTAAACACAGTAATCTGGTTACAGCTGTTTAACCCGAGATGTGGCAATGACGGGGTGAGACGAGGAGGAGCAGAGAGACAGATGAATATCACAGAATCAAGACAAATAGACACAGAAGATAATTAAGTTAAATACTGTGGGGCGACTGTTTACAAGGTGCAGCATAAAGTAACTACCAGTGTGGTTCTTATCAGTTGTGAATATGTTTCACGTTTCTGAGCTTGGAGACATGTTGATGCAGATGTTTCAGTGCTCATAACACACTCACTCTGCCTGAGCCGTGCAGTCATATGCTGTGAGCTGGTAAACTGTTATTGCTGCAGGATTTACTCTATAAGAGTCAGATGTGTGTGTTAGATGTATCCATCAAAGAAGAGGGGAGTCAGCGCATTTCTGCTGAGAATGGTATACTTTACTGAATTTATAGACATAGATACCATCAGTGGAAGAAGAACAAACAGAACATTGACAGTAAATTGAAGTACTGAAGAGTCAGTGAGTTTTTGTTTCTGTGGGGTTTTTTTATAAAAAAAAAAACATATGTACACTGCGATGTCACAAACTGTTTAAGTGCAACATGTTACAAGATGGATAACTTTTCTTTAATAAAAATAATTCCCACAAACAGTATCCTGCTTCCGTAAATACTTTTTAATCCACCGCTGCAAATAGTCCCCAATAAAAGCACCATTCACTTCTATTTGAGTCGTGTTTGCTAAGCATAAGATTTATGTCTTCAGTACAAACAAACAAATTTGGCTGCATCACAGCCAGGACAGTAGGAGGAATCAGACAGACGTACCCATCATTGTTCTGTTTGTGGGTTTTCTTGAGAACATGAAAAATACAAAATAATGCCAACCTTATCATTTCAAAACCTTGTGAAACTTTAAGCCCATACCTGATTTTAGTATTACTGCATTAATTAGGAGCAAATTTATTTGGGTCTAGTGGTTTCAGTGGTGTTGATAGATGCCCATGTCACTGAAATCACTTAGCGGACTATGGTGAACTGAAGATCTCTTTTAGGACAGGTCAGGTCTTCAAATTCACAGATCTTTTAGACCTCAAAGTTTAAATCCATTTAAAAGAAATATTCTGTTGCTATGTCTTTCTGTCAACAATGAAAACCACCAACAGAGCAGTTTTTATTACAAAATTTTCTCTGTGTAAAATGTCTCAACCTCCCACCGTTGTCAGCAGTGACACAGGTTTTATGTCAATAAACATTCAATCAGGACTGAAACTCTCCTCCGGGTTTTATGAGTTTCATAATCCTGAATTTATATTAAGTCTTCTTTCTTCTCGCTCTCTCTGCAGATCACTGTAAGCTTCAGAGCCTGCTGGAGGCGTGAAATCATAGTTCAGAGACACACATACGCATATACATGCGCCAAAAGCATGAAATCAAAGGTCATGTTGTGGTTTTTCCACTGTTAGGTATTTTCTTCAGCTTTTTTTGAGTAGGTTTAAGCCTCATTGCTTAGGAGAAGACAGAACATTTCAATGTGAATAGAACATAAGATCATATTATAACCTGCAAAAAAATAAGTTTAGAGCGATAAAACCTTAAAACATATGTCTTCCCCGACCAATGGAGTAAAAATCAGTTGATCAGTTGAAGAGAATAAATTTATTTGGGGATGCCAGTGTCATATTTAATTCTGAGGAGTCTGAAGTATAATTGCGAGTCATTTTTTCCCAGGGGGAAGCTCAACATTTTCTTGCAAAGGTTTAAACGTCGCCCTCTGAAAGCAACATGACTTTCCTTTGCCATTGCAGCCATTTAGGCTAATGACTGGCTGTCCTGCTGCTCATTACTTCTTGTCCGGGCTAAAGGCTGGTGTAATGAGGCAAACTAGAGCTTTCATTTCTTTCTGGTGCCAGTTTGGCTGTTAATGTTTTTTTTAGCCTCTGCACTCCTCGCACCTCAATACGCATGTTTACAACAAACTAGAAAAGATTTTCTACTTATTTAGCTGCATGTTAGGAAAACTGTTTGGAACCTTTCATCAGTGCTGGCAGATTGGAATGGCCATAGAAAAACACCTAGAACTCACTGCAAAACCATTGTTGGTTTGTTTGCAGACGATTGGTGGTTTTATTCATGTTTTATCCAGCTTCCCAGACTTTTTGGAATCAGCTTTGTACATCAGAGTTTTTTGCTTTTTCTTTTACAATTACTGGGGAGTAGTACAATATATAAGAAAAAAGAATGTATAAAGCCTTCTGTGGCAGGGAGCTGCTTGAAATCTGATAAACTACCTCAAATGACGTCACTTAAGTCAGTGTCACTTGGAGCTGAAGACTATAAACTTGAAAATTAAAAGACATCTGGGGTTATGGAAATAGAGAGATGTAGCCAACTCTTCATCTCTGCTTCAAACTAGAAGCTCTACCTAAGTTTCTGTTAGCACAACACACCTGAATCTCAAACTGAACTGCCAACGCTCAAGTTGCATACTGGGTAATGTAGGGTTTCAACAAGGAAAGGGGGTTCCTGGAATAACAAAGACAACATCTATAGTTCTGGTGCTTTAACATCCGTTGTTAGTTTGCTGTTAAAGCAAACAAATTCATCTTGATGTGATAAATCCAAAGTTTGTCATGTTAATGTGTAAGTCAGTCTACTTTATACGATGTACTATAGTGATATTATTATTAATCCATGAACAGGAGTGTAAAAATAACAGTTTGTGATGTAATGTAGAACTATTTACATTCCCTCTTTCTTCCTTTTCTTATGTTTTTCTTTTTCTTTCTGTTGCCCATCTCCCCTTTGTCTCGTTTTTTCATTTCTCCCTTTATTCTGTTCTCTCTCTGTCTTTTGTTTCCTCTCCCCTTTCAACCTGCCACCATTCCTCTCTGTCTGTCTCTCATTTCCCAGTCCACTGAGTTAAATATGGGAAAACCAAACCAATCAGGCCTTGACATGGTTATTATTTTTAAGTACTGTTTTTTTTATGCCCTCACTCTCTCTCTCTCTCTCTCTCTCTCTCTCTCTCTCTCTCTCGATCATTACCATTTTGTCCTTTTCTTCCCTTCCTCCACCTCTCTCTGTCTCTTTCCCTCTCTCTCTTTCTCAATCAGTATTCTGTCCATCATCAACGCGGAAACATTTCAACGCTGTGAGATTTAAACCCATGAATTAATAAATCATTAACTTTTGACCAACATGTGTGTGTGTGTGTGTGTGTTTTGGAAGTTTCTCAGGAAAAAACACTCACTCGCACACATGTATGCACTGAAATATTTGCCCAGATTGCCCACAAGAACCCCCCAGTGAAAAAAGCTTCCATAAAAAAAATTGTAAATATATGTAGATTTGTACAAACTACATGTATTATGCTAATTATGTACCAACTGTGCAGTGTTACTAACCTCATCCAGGGATTGAAACACACGTGATGGAGCTCATTTAAAGTGAGCAGTGAGCATGTAGAATTTGTAATACCTTCAGCAGAAATGGGGGACAGCACGTTTTGGACAAATGATGCAGCAGCACAAACAGGACGAAGGTAGAATGAAAAAGTACAGGCTAGTAGCAACTGAACTTTCTTTCTATTTCTTTCTATACACCAGAATATTTTGTCAGTCTAAGTTTAGATACATTTTCACTGAAACTCATCCACTGAAACAGTTAAAAGCTTATACAGCATGTCATCAAACATTTGCTTCAACATTTCCAGAGGTTACAGTTTGGATTCACCTGTCTGTTTTCCAGGTGAAAGTAAGTCCAATATTCTTTCCCTATTAGCTCAGTTTTCGGTCTCCACCAACCTCTAGCTGTTGTCTGCTGTTTGGTGATGAACAGCATTTTGCTGATAATGAGTTTCAGGTGATTGTTGTTGCACCATGTGACAGGGCTCTCTATCTGTCCTCTGTACTCAACAGCATGTTTCTCCACTGGCTGCAAGGAATCAGAGTTCATTGTTTGATCATTCAAAATAATGATAAAAATAATTTATTTAAGGATTCTTTTTTTTTAAGGAATTAACTTACAGCCTGTCTTAGAAGTTATCGGTATTAGTTCTTTCTGCAGTCAAATGCCATTCAACTTTTCCTTCTCTATAGTGCCAAGGTTACCTCCTCCTTCAGCCTGGATGTGCACATGTACCAGCTGTGACACTGAGTGAGTATAAGGACACACAGTCAAACATTAAGATCCCACTGGACAGCAGGTTCCAACTTGCCCGGTCATTTTCAGGACACTGACAATTAAGTGGTGTAACTACCCTTTAATTAGATACAGGAAGAAATAGTTTCCCCATTAAGGACATGATTAACTCAGTAAATGAACGCTAAAGAGTACAGAAATGCCAGTTAAGCTTCACATATATGTACAGTGTGTGTGTGTGTGTGTGTGTGTGTGTGTGTGTGTGACAGAGAGAGACAGAGAGAGACCTAATGTTTTTATTATCTTGTAGTTGGGCATGAGAGGGTTAATACAGTAAATGAATAAATGTATGGAGGAGAGAGTGAAAGAGAGAGGGAAAACGCCATAGGTAGTGTAATTATCTGGAGTGACCTGAGTGTCCATGCATGTAGGACACTCCTGCTCTCCAACTCTCTTTCCCTTTCTCTCTTAATCTCACCGTCCTTACTCTCAGCCTCTCGTCCTCTCCTCCCTTTGTTGTTCTTCCGGACAGAAACGCCTCCTCAGTAACTCTCTCATTCTGTCACTGTCCCACTTCACCTCCTCTCTGATTCTTCTTTTGCTGTTTGATGCAAATTTGACCTCCACACACAGCCCTGATCAGACCTCCATCTATGGAAAATCAAAATCTAAAATATGACACAATATTCCGCAGTGTTGCATTTCCAAAGACAAATTTACTGAAGTGATAGTACGCAGTATTAATGTACTTAATGTATGAAAAATGAAAATACTCATTGAGTGGTGAAATGTTCTCTCTCAATGTTTTACTATTATACCTCACACTTTTGCTGCAGCAGTCATCTGAGGTACATTATATACTGTTGGCTAGTTTATGCTACAGCAATGCATCATATTCTTACACATTCACATAATTCTATAATATGACCATATGTTTGCAGCATTGCGTGTGTCTCCAAAAAGTCAAGAACAGCCCTGTTTTTCAGCCTTCAGCAATGCATGTTTCAGCAAAGTCAAAAGGGTTTTAAGTTTGTTTATCTTCAGAAGAAGAAAAATCTTTTCAACTCACAGGAACACTTAGACCTTCTGATGATCACAAACATTCAGTACTGTATGAGGATACACTGGATAGGCAGGTTATAAAGAAAATCGTTACTGGGAAAAGTAGAGTAAAGTACAAGGTTGGCATCTGAAATGTAGTGGAGTAGGAGTAAGTTGCATAAAATGTCATTTTAAGTACAAGTAGTTCCAATCGATACTTGAGCACAGCACTTAGTTACATTCCACCTCTGCTTTCAATCACAGTCTTCATCAGCAGGCGTAGCTGCAGTTATCATGCTTACATTTTCCCTTTTCCCTCCTTTCACTTTCATGCCAGCATGTCCTTTTGTCCATGCTGGCATGAAAGTGAAGGCTAAAAGTTCAGTATTGATCTTGGAAACAGTCACTGACAAAAACAGTTTCACCAGAAGGTTGATAAAAATGTACAAACAGCATATTAAGTATATGTAAGTTGAGTAACTTATTAATTGAAGAAAACTTTCCCTGTTTAAAGAAGCTGTTTTGCTACAGAGAATTTTGTTCTTATTTTTGTCTTTTTCAAAAGAGCACTTATTTTTATCATGAGAAGCACTTTTTATTTCACGATAGTGTCTTCTCTGGCTCAAAGGGAGTCAACTCTGAGAAAAAAACTTGAGTGATAGCACATAAAAACTGTCATCTTAGACAAGGAAGCTAAAAATCTTTCACAGAAAGTCTGCGCTATAAGCTAACATGCTGAGTCTTAAAGACAATCAGCAAGTGTGAGATGAATTGCATCATGGGAATTGTAGGATCTGGTGTTTTGGGAGCTTTTCACATATCTGAAAGTCAGGATATCTTGAATTTGATTTTGACCATTAAGCTAAGAATTAACAAACTTTATGGAGGTCCAAAACTAAATCACCGAAGTACACTTAATAATAAAAAACTAAACCATGCTGCTCAATGTGTATAGCTATTAGATTGTGAAGGGATTGAATCCAGCCACAGCGTGACTCCTATTCCACCTCCTACCTCTAAATCCTGCGTCTAAGTGACTAAATGAACCCTGAGTGATGCTCTTTATGAATTAAAGAGAAAGAGGAGTGCGGTGGAGGAGAAGATCTATAAAGGTTTCGTTCTTTTTCCTCATTCCTCCCTATCTTTTCACTCCATAAGAAGCATGTGCAGCTCTGTGGGAAATTGTCTTGGGAGATTATCAGTGTGTGTGTGTGTGTGTGTGCGGATTACCAATGTTTGGTATTTATTTCCCGAGCTCCAGAAAGCTCTGTATGACTTTTTCACAACAGGGGGTCTTGCTTCAATCACATGCCCCCTGTGAGTGTGTGTGTGTATGTGTGTGTGTGTGTTTAAGAGTGTGTTTGTGTCTGCACTTCTGTTTGTGTGTCTATATATATATATATATATGAGTCTGTGTTTGTCCAAGCAACATGTATGTGTCTTTGTACTTGCTTTCTTGTGTTTCAGCAGGTTTGTACATGTATATGTGTGTGTGTGTGTGTGTGTGTGTGTGTGCGCATGTGTACATGGGTGTACATGTGGGTGTGTGTGTCGTCCAGGGAACATATAACTGGATTAGCTGTCATGCTTTTATTTCTGTAATGGAAACATCAGCCTCATGAAAGAAAGTAGGGCTGAGGCCAGGCAGTGAGTATGTACAAGACAGTGGGAGAGACAAAGACAGGCAGAGAGAGAGAGACAGACAGCTACAGAGAGAGTAGTGATTACTGTGAGAGGAACTTTGTTGTCCAAGATGCTATTCAGCTTCATGTTTGCTTCATCACCATGAAAGTGAAACTGAACTTGCTTAGAAGGACGAGAATCTTGGATCCTCTTGGATCATATTTCTCCCACCCAGAAACACACACTTACACAGCAGTGTCTGTGGGAAGCAATTAAGTCAAAAAAAAACTAAAAGAATCCGAGTCCACAGTTCATCTTTTCTGATGCTTTTCATGATGTTTCTGTCTGTTTGAGGGAGGGAAGTGTTTTTATACCATGGCACCGGGTGACATTTTGGAAACAGTTATATTATTGTATTTTTGGTTTTATTTCTAAATTTAGTGAGCGAGATTTATTCACTATCAATCAGTTTAGTTCCCTTTAAAATATTTTAAAAGTATGAGATAGTTGACAGTAGAAAGATAACAAGAAATGAGGGGATCACCATTGGAAACACCATTTTCACCAGTATTGTTATTTTGAAAGGATCTATTCCAAGCCTCTCGAGCAATAGGAACAGTTTATTATAGACTTAATAATACTAGAACTTAATATACAACACAAAAATTCCTGTGACAAAAAAAGAAGTCAGTTTTTTCCACCAAACATCATTAATTTGTTTTTTGTGGGTCAGGATTTGGTACTTCCTTCATTAAATACGTGGATCATTTGTAATTGTGTTGTTAGGTATGTGTGTTTGTTGATATGAGGATGGACTTGATGAATGTGTGCGCTGAGAACATCTACAGGTTTGCATGACAGATGACGCAATGGAGAGTGACGTGACGATGGGGGGTGTAAAAACAGGTCAGTGGACAGTGTGTGTTTTGTCTCAAAGATTAAGTGTGTGAGGGGGTCAACATGCCTCTGTGTGTGTGAGTGTGTGTGTGTGTGTGTGTGCAGGGGCAGATGTCCAGGGTCCCATGCCATAAGCGAGTTTGTATGCGTGTGTGCTTGCTGCTGTCTGTTCATGTGTGTGAAGCGATGTGCACCCAATCAACTCAATATCTTTGCTGTCAGTGATTTCTTAGGCCAACAGCGAGCGACTGTTGACACAATTTTGGTTTTACGTTTCACAGTCAAAATCTTTGCATTCTAAAACACCAGATGACCAAATAGAAAACAGTACTATAGCAGTAACAGTCATCCATTCATACATTTGTAGAGACATGAAAACTAACCAGGAGTTCACTACATGGGTTTTACTGTCTATACATTACCATTTTATTCAATTCACCACAACTGTAAAATCACTTTAAGTGTTGTGCATATGACAAATAAAGAACTTGACCAACTTAACTCATGTCTTCTACAATGTATATTTTGATGGTGTTAAGGATAATGAGGTAAGATGAGAGCAACATCTGCACTGCTGTAGGCCTGGATACAACAAAATACATGAGCAAATATACTCCTGCTTGCTACTTTGATCAGCTAAATGCAGTAGCGAAGTTGTAAGTGGTATTTTGTCACCCCCAAACAGTAACAGATTAACAAAATGGTAAAGTAAAAAAACATGTAATTTTCAGTTAGAAGTGAATGACATCTAACACCTGGCATTTTGAAGAAAAGCAAAAGAATCACCTCTTTCTAAATGAAGAAATAACAAACAAGTTAGCATCTTAATACCACAGTGTAACATCATGAACTGCAGTACATTAACACGTGTTGTTCACTGCAATCAGGCAATACATAAAAAAGTTAATTTGTGAAGTTAACAACTATCCTCTGCTATCAACTAAAATAATAAAATGATGCATTTAAATGCAAGTTCAGACATTACTTAAAAAATGGATATTATTGTGTATTTTGCATGATTTGGGGGGCTTACAGAGGTTACATAGGACTGCTGCTCAGGCACATTCTTTACACGGAACAGCTGCACCATCTGGTGGTTCATACAGTAACACACACACACACACACACACACAGGTACAGAGAGAATGTGTCATCATGTCTTGTGCTTGGTGTACACTGTCAGTCAGGAACCTGTGACTCAGTGTTTTTGTGGTTGACTGTCAACCCAGGACAGATTGTCAGGCTCTGTGGCGATGACAGGGTGGATAAAGACAAAGTGTTGGCTCAAACAGGGACAAAGTCAAAAGATGCTGGACTGCAGCAGAAACTGTCAAAGCTTTGTCTACATTTAAGCCTATAACGTTACAGAGCATTGATCGAGGAACTCAACAAGCGTGGGCTTTCTCCATGCCACTGAGCGACTAGTGCTTAAATCATTACAAGACAATAACCTTTAACTTCTGTCCTTTAGCTTTTATCTGACACTTTGGTAATTTAACATAGGAAAGTTTTGGGTGGGGTTTTTTCCCCAAAGTTATCATCTTACAAGGAAATTAAGAGTCACTTGTCAAACCCAACTCTGAAATCCATTTTTGAAATCAGTACTACTACTAGTACATAGTCACACCATCAGTTTTCCCTGAATACCAAACTCTCTTAGTTCTGTTGAAATATTAAACCGAGGATGGAGAAGCCCACATTCTTTGGCAGCACAGTGTACAAGATTGCCCAACACAAACATCATCAAGTTGATTATTATATACCTCATTCCCGTCTTTAACTTCATCCCCGAGTTCATGTCATAAATGTGTCACCATGTAGAGACCTTGGTAAAATAGTGTTTTATCCCACAACTTTTTCATTTATCTTCTCAGCTAAAACTCAGAATTAAAAAGGTCAGAGGATAAAACATTAACTATTTCAGGTTTCGTGCACTTACTAAGTACGTTCACACACTATATAATCTTATCCTTGTTTTGACCATACTTGGGATGTGATGTTCGCGTGGAACATTACATTGTGCAGCATCCCAGTTTGTATCAGAGTACTCAGAAGAAGTTTCTCAGAAGCACTTATCCAGTTTTCTGAGAACAGGATATGTTGTTTATGTGCTGAAAACACACCTGCTGCACACCTGAAACACAGCAAGAAAATGTTAATGAGTTTTAATTCATGTGGTCGGAGCATCAGATTCATCTCCATTTAATGCACGTGTGCAGAAGCCAATTATAGCTTATGAACAGCTTTTATACGGCCTTGGATATAAAAGCTGCCTTGTGTTTAAGACAATTTTTAGCATTGATAAAATATTTATATCTAAAGCAAGTGAGCTGCTGTCTTTGCTTAATGGATGCCTCACAGGGCTGTCGTCCAACTTCTGTTTTTTTAAAAAAACAATCCTGCAGTCTAGGATTATTGCCCACTTACAGGTGCTGCACAGACCTTCTCTGCCCTGAAAAGGTGACAATGGGCTTGACAGACAGGTATAGGACAGCACGAGCCACGTCTCAGCCAATCACAATCCAGAGTCCAGGCCCAGTACAAGTACAGTGGTTTGACACTGCGAGCTGAGCCTTAGAGTCTTCAATGTGTCTGTAGAATCACCTGGAGACGGTATCAGCCGCTGTCTGCCTGTTTTACTATACTACTTGCTCCTTTTAAATTAATCCACCCTTAGTGTTTAAAAGTAGTTTTAAAAAAAAAAAAGCTTTAAGATGTTTTTTTCGGCGCTGCTGATTCTTGCCAGCTGGGGCTTGTTCGGTTCTGTGGCGGGTTCTCCCGCTGTGGAGGAGGCGTACCTGGCCGTGGTCAGCATCGTGTCTCCGGGAGAGCAGCGTCTGACCCGGGAGTCCCTTCGCCTCCTCTTTAATACACTAGAGAAACGTGTGCAGTGCGGCGAAGTGTCGTGTGAAAAGGTGAGTTTTATTAGGCTTAACTCCGCAGCCTGCTCAGGGAAAGCCAGGTGAGTGACTGCAGTGCGGAGAGGGCGAGGTCCAAAAGCTGTTCTATCCACAGACTGATACACTGGATTTGGGATTTTTTAAATATAATACTAAAAAAATAACTAACTGGGTTGTTTTACACAGTAGGGCGCATTAGGTTAATTTACCCCAGTTCAATCGGGTAGAAAACCACAAGTTTTCAATTAACTAACAACACTCCAACCCGGCCAGGTTAAAACCAACATCTGAAATGTATTTATTTTATTATATGTATGTGTTAGTCATAGGTAATACTTTGTTTCTGGTTTTCTAAATTACTAAAACAAGTTTTTCAGTGGATTTTCCAAGGTCTTAAATATTTAGAAGGTTGTAATCTTGTGACGTCCTGTTGAATTTCACCAGAAAGTTTGACCAAAGTAGAGTATTATTCAAAAGTTTGGAATCACCTGTTGTTTTGTTTGTATCCTCTCCTTGTCTAATGGCCATTTTAACATACATGAAAACAGCAGACTTAAACATAAACACGAAATGTATTATTCAATTTTTCTATAATTTGGGTCCTGAAAGAAATACCCTTTCTTTAATTATTCTATAAAATTGTCTTCCAGTCCAGAAGAGCACAAGTGCAGTTTGACTGTCTGAGTATTTTTGGAAACCTGTTTTTCTTTGGGCCTTCCACAGTCGACTCAGTGATTAAACTGTTAACTCTTATATTCTGTGATCTGATTCCCATAGTGTTAACGCCAGACGAGCCTTTCATTTCCATTTTGAAATTTTAAGAATAGCTGTGCTAAACCAACATGTCTGTTAATTCCAGCTTGTTGCAGGCGTTATTGTCCACTTGACGCTGAAACAGGAAGCTGTTCCTGGTTAAATCTGCAGATTTTGATGCTGAGCGTCCATTTTGCTTCACCAGTGACTGGTGATGTCTAAACCTGCATTTCCTCAAAGCAGTCCGGTTCATTTCATTTCAGTTTGTGACATATTTATCATGTTTCCATTGACAAAAGTGGGAGATGGGGTCACTCCTCTCCATCCCCACAGTTGCCAAAAGTATCAAAGTGTCTTTTTTACTTTTACTTTTTTAAGTGCCATGTTTAAAACAATATGATGTCCACATTTGACTGCATTGTAAGTATTTAAGACAAAAAAAAAACCATCAGATTTTCAACCCAATGCGTAGATATTAACTTTACAAGTGTGGTGGTGGGTGTTCAGTGACTTTTCTTGAACACTTTGTTCAGGTTGTTAATTAAAAAAAAAGTGTGCCTGTACTTCTTTTCTTTTTGTCATAATGTCAAAAGTATAGTATTAGTATATAGTATTGTATGGAAGTTTTCTGGTCCTGTGACAACCCCACTATCTGCAGTGGAAATATTAGTCTATTGTGTGGTGAACAGAAGTGAAGCAGACTGCCTGAGGGAAATATATCTTTATATTCTTATTCAAGTGTTGGACACTCATTCTGCAAAGCCAAGAAATTAACTGGTGACTGTATTCTGTAAAAAGATTTTTTTTTAGCATTTCTTATCTTAACTAGAAGTGTTAACTGACCAACAGGATTATGTCAAATATTGGATTGATAATATTTTGTTTGTAAAAGCAAAAGAGTCGCTATATTAGTTAATCTATGAATTTTATGAAGGGCAAAACCACTTTATCAGTGTGTCTGAGAGTGAAGTCCCTGAACTCCCTACATGTCCGTGTGGGATTGATAAGTATCTGCTATCAAACCGAAAAGGTTTCTGGCAGTGACTTTAATGGTTCGTTCAATTCACCCAATAAAGAAAGGATCTAAATATAATGAATAACAGGTGATTGCAATGAGAGGTTCAATAAGAGAGTAAACCTCATCTGACACAAGATGAATTCTTAAATGTCATATCAGATGTCAATGAGTCCATACTCACTTTTAAAGAGTTTAAAGGGTCGGGTCAATAACGATGCATTATCTCACTTACCTCGACTGGCATTTAGGAAAAATACAGTTTTTGTTTTAATGCACCCATTTTCTGAGATATCACCCCTCTTCTACCACTATTCCCGTGCACTGGACTTCGAGTTGCTTTGAGCTTACGAAAACCACAAGTAAAACTGTTCACAGGGACTAGTTCCTCAATTAAAAATAGTTCTTACAAAACCTGTTCACAGAGGGGTCTGGTTAACTGGGAAGCTGTTTCAGGAATTTTTTACTTTTAATAGTCCAAAAACTAAACTCCATTATTTATTTTTTTTACACTATTGAGGGTGGAGGCAGAAATCTATGTGAAAGACGGAGCAAATAAAACAAAATGTAAATGGCCAAATACAACTAGACGTAGGAAAGTAATTAAGAAAATCCTCTTTTCTGAGTCGATCTTTGTCAGCACTTCATGGTGCTTTCTTTACCTTTACCTTTCTTAACCTTGTGTGTGGTTGAATTAACAGTGAAGTTAATTTAAAAAAAATGGATTTTTAATTAATTTATCTAAAACCTCTGTAGCAGCTGCCGTTTTATAGAAGTGAATCGTGTTCAGAAGACTGAAAATCACTGAATTGGTGTCTTTTAACATCTGTCTGTATGATAGTTTTTCTCTGTGTGTGAATGCGTGGTTCTCTGTGTTTATAGTGTGACTTAACGGGTGCAGTTAACCAGCTGATCAGCGATCACCCCATCGGTGGAGAAGGTGAAAATGGAACCATCAGTGTATCTCAGTTCCCTGCTCTCGCTGCTGGATGTGTCCTGTACCTTTCTTCTCCCGGCCTGGTCTGCAACGCGATAAGGCAAAATAGATGGGGAGAGGAGACCGAACATTTCTTACACAAATTCACACACGAGGAGAGCGAGCCTCACCAGGACCATGGGCACGAACACATAGGTGTTGATGGGCTACAGATGCTGCTTCAAGAGCTTCACGACCACTATGAGCCCTTAGTCAGCGAGGTAAACACCAGACAAAAACCAAACAATTTGGGGTTTTTTTTGGAGTGTTTATCAAATCTTTGCCTTTTCCCTGTTGTCATATATTGAAGTTTTACCTTTCGCTAGACCTTCGTCAAGAAGGAAACGGTAATTGCTTGTCACAGATCTGTGATGAGGAGTCGCCCGGGGACATTACTGCACAGGAAATGGTACCATAACTGACTTTTTAGTAACCAAGAAATAGGTTTATGATATCATTTTTGCTCTGTGACCCAGGTTAGTAATTCTTTATGTTGATGGCCGTGGTTATCTCTCAGTATATCTTATCATACTTAGGTGATGCTCATTAGGCTTTGCCCTGCACTGAGCCACATCACACATCATGAGGAAAAGTGCCGTCTCTAAACGTTCAGTACTGCTGTATTGTTAGACATAAAATGTGATGTGAGAAGAAAGAGTTGAAGAAATGTTTCTCTATCAACCTGTTTAACTCTCTGTGTTCAGCTTACTGTGGTCAGAGTTGTAATTTGTAGTGGAAGCAAACTTTGGGCAGGACCTGCAAAATAATAACAATTCTTCACAAAGCAGAACTTAAATTGTTTCTGATTATGAAAACATACTTCAGTCACTAACAGACATGTGTCCTCTATCGTTCTTCCCAAATCTTAATATTAGTTGTTCTGCAAATTATTAATTGTTCTACAAATTGAAATATAGCATGTAGTAGTCAGTTATCTGGGAAATATTTCAATCTAAAAAAAAAAAAAAAATAGCTTTCTTAAAAAGACGCAGTTCAATTGTTCCAGCACTCAAGAAGAGATATGATCAGGATGACAGCTCAGTTATTTCTTGACATTTGAGTTGTGGCTGCAACAAATGATGGCCAGAAAGTGTGAAAAATGCCTGTGATAACTTGAGTCATTAAATAGCTTCTTTTTTTGACCTTATGAAAAATCCAAAAGCCTGAGGAAATTCAATTCACAGTCACATAAAGAATCCTCACAATTAAGAAAATGGAACTGGGGACTGTTTGAATCATGACTTAAATCATTAAACTGGTTTTTTGGTACTTTTCTATCCATCAGCCAATCAATTAATAGACTGATCATTTCAGCTGTAAGTTGAGTCAGTGAGTAAAACTATCTTTTGTCCTACTTCTTCTCTTTATCCTTTCTCTTCCCTATCACCATGGTAACCAGAGCTGTGTAACAGCCAGTGACATCATGGCAGAGGACGAAGCATCATCACCAGACCAGAGACAGGAAGTGGGTGCAGTTTTGGGCCGCGTTCTGTATCACGCCTTGCGAGGTCAATGCCTCATTAGCCGGTCGCTGCCTGAGGAGAGCTTCTTCGTGGACTACATCATGAACCATCTGGGGTCGGAGAACTTCACTGTCCAGGGTAAATAGCCTGGTGGCTGTAAACAATAGGTTTAGCCACTTAAAAAATAAAATGTTTATTGTATAATTGTCTGCAAACATTAACTAGCTGGAACACTTACATACTTTCCAGTAACATATGGAAAAGTTAGTCATGTCATCAGCTCTCATTAATGGAAAAACAGTTGAATCCTGGAGTTGCTTTGCTCAAGTGTAAGTTGCATTCGGGTTCTGCAGATTTGGAGGCTCTCATGAGCAGTCTGAGCATCGGGCCTGTCCATGAAGATGAACACAACCACGATCATAGTGTTTTAAGGCAGAGGATGATTAATCGGCATGAACATGATGTGGGGCATGAAGGAAACGCCACCTGGAATCAGGTATACCAATACACATTTTCAAAAAATTGCACAAAAAAGGTAATCAGCAACATATGGGTATCATGTTTTGTGATAAAGCGTTACATTGGCTGATAAAAAAAACAAATTTACTTGTGGGGTAAAGTCCATAGTGGTTGTTAGCATCAGTTTTAACAGATGGCCAGTTTACGCTAAAATATTTCACTTTGTCTCAGTCCTGTTTCTCAGCTGAGGAGCTGGTCCTGATCTACGGTCTGGCAGACAACAGCACTGCCTCCTCTGGCCTGGGTCGGTCTGGCCTGGCACGGCTCAGCCCTGCGCTCATCCAGCAGATCCTGAGCGGAGCCTGTACAGACATCGCAGAACCACCAACACTAGATGCGCTCACCAAGACCGAGAGTAAGTGTGTGTGTGTTAAGGCGGTTCTGAAGAACTCACAGAAACACTCCTTCCACCTGTTATTGAAAGAACAAAAGCCGCAGGTGATGTTACACACACTCTGATCCTCAAAAATCCAAGTCATGAGGTTTTGTTCACCTTTATCATGGTTTTTATTCAAATGGATTTTTGTGCTTTCTTTTAAGATTGAAACAAGTCAGAGTCCAGGTTAAGTTTTGTCCCTTACTCTCCCTGGATACCTGGATGCACTGGTGCTTTTTGAGTTTCTGTTCAACATGTTGATAACTGACTTCCACCCAACCTGTTGTATTCTCTTTATCATTCTCTGTAGGATATATCTATGCAACCATTGCCAATGTGGTGATAACGCTGGTGTCCATGTTTGGCGTTGTGGTGCTGCTGTGTACCTCCTGCACCGGTGTGTTCCAACTGTGCATCCAGTTCTGCATCAGCCTGGCTGTAGGTTCGCTGACTGGAGATGCGTTACTGCACCTGCTACCAATTGTGAGTGTTGTGTAAAGCTGAACAATTTACAATTAGGTAGGTGAAAAGTCCAGCAATCTCTTAAACTGTAGCCCTGGTTTGAGGACTGTGCGGTTACATGGTATTCATATATGGCAACCACACGGCCACCAGGACATTTTCTGCTGCGTATACTCCTTTTGACTTGTTCTTATGGTCTCTGTTTCCAGTTTCTGGGTTTACATGTGCACTCAGATGAAACCAGCAGCCACAAACATTCAGAACATGATCACCACGAAGAAACTCCAGAATACATTTACAAGATGTTGGTGGTGATAGGCGGGATCTACTTCTTTTATCTGATGGAAACAGTCTTCTCTCTGGTCACATATAAAAATAACCATCACCATCATCAACATCATCATGGGGTAAGAGACAAAACTGAGTATTCAAATATACAAATAAAACTGGTAAAGAATATAAATATGGACACACATAAGGCTTAAACCACCATTTTTAATTAAATCAAAAATTGTTGTATTTCTGAAATTATGGGAACCTAGCAGGAGCTTCACCTTAATTTGGCAGTTAAATCTTTTCTAAGGAAAAGTAAATGAAAAATGAATGAAAAAATCATTTAAGGTTCCTTAAATCTGTTTTGCATTGTGTCCTAAATCTTACACTGTCTACTATTTTAATCTCATTTTCCAATTTATGCAGTGCAATGTTCAAAAGATTTAATTCTTACAAAATATTGTCTGAATTACAAATTATTTGTACTGGATCTTACACCTGCCCACTTCACCGCCGTGATTTTTACTTCCTCAAATTCTTCTATTCTTTCACCTCAAATTTCAGGCTACTTTTTAATTATTCTCTCTCTCTCTCTCTCTCTCTTCAGGAAGATTCAGAGCCTCACCACTGTGACCATGGGATGGTTTTAGAGATGTATCAACAGGAAAGGAAACAAAAAGACAAGTCACAGTCAGCATCAAAAGCAGACCTGGTGAGAAACATGTATAATCCACTGAAGTCGTCACTGTGTGCTGGTGAAACTACTACTTTCTACTACTTTTTATGTTTTTAAGCTGCCTCGGTGTGTGTGAGAAACCCTCAGCTACTCCAGCTAAACACTGAAACTGTAAAGCTTCACATTTTGTGTCACTGACTGAAGTTGTTCCTTAATGTTCTGCATCCAGTTATGTTTTATGTGACGTTTACATTTCAGGTCAACTCTGAAGACAATGAGAAATCTGTCTCTGAGCCAAAAGAGCGCACCAGAGGTGAGTATTTCCAACAGATAAACAAGCATTATATCATCAAACTATCATGGCTACCCCACCACTAACTATTACTTTGTCCGCCTCTTCAGAACAGCGTCTGCTGCCTTACATGATAACTATCGGTGACGGGATCCACAACTTTGCAGACGGCTTAGCGATAGGTGCAGCTTTCTCCCTGTCATGGAAATCTGGTCTGGCTACATCACTAGCTGTGCTCTGCCATGAAATACCACATGAACTTGGTAAAGAACACAGACACACACACAAAGGCAGGCAATATCCACTTTCGTCATTTTTAACATCTTTGTTTCGCTCGTTTCTTTCCAGGTGATTTTGCCATTTTGCTCCACAGCGGCGTGTCGGTCCGCAGGGCGCTGCTTCTGAATGTCGGCAGCGCCATGACCTCGTTCATCGGCCTGTATATCGCTCTGTCTGTTGCCACCAACATCACAACCAGCCAATGGATAGCTGCCATTACTGCAGGACTCTTCCTGTATGTGGGTCTGGCTGACATGGTGAGTGTTTGTGCTTGTGCTTACAGAAACAGACAATACATACTTTAACTGGCATCAAAATAGGATGTTTAATCTTTGACTTCCATCTCTCCTTCTAGCTCCCCACCATGGTCCACATCAGCAACAAAAGACCCTGGCTGATGTTTCTGCTGCAGAATGCCGGCCTTCTGACCGGGTGGAGTATTCTGCTGCTGCTGTCATTTTATGAAGAGAAAATCAGCTTCTAAAGCAGTCACGTCAGCCTGTTCAGTTTGTTAATTTTGCCTCAGGTTTAATCTATGACTGGGTTTTTATGAGCAATTTATGAGCGTCTCTCAGAAACAACAACAATGAGACCTCCAGGGGCAGAATGAAAAGGCTCTTAAATGGCCAGGTGGTCCTGGATATGAGGAGCTAATCCAGTCATACAAGTTCTTGTGAAGTGATTAAAATATTCAAAAGTCCAACACCCCTCGACCACAGAGTTGGTTATTTGAGCATGTTTCAAATTTTGTTCACTACCACGTCATGAAGAAAGATTGCACAGTGGCCTCCCTGTGAACTTTCTGCTCTGACAGTCTCAACAAAAACTGAATACAATAAGTGTTATTAAAGATAAGATTTATTCCTGGAATTCATTAGTGAGGTGCACTACATGTAGCCAGGAGAAGACCTTATTAAATTGGAATCACAATGTACATATCAGTATTTTTAAAATAATAAACATATGAGTCATGATTTAAAAAAAAAAAAAGAAATTTATCTTTTTACAATTTGAGTCCTCAGCCTTTATGACCCATTTTGTTGCCGTACTTCTTCTCTCAGCTGACATTTTATTAGACTTTGACTGTTCAAGTGCAACGTGACCTGTCTTTGTGACAGTAGAACTGTCCGTTTCAATTTTTTTTTCTTTTTCTCGATGTTCTGGACTGATAAGTGTGTGACAAGTGTGTTGTTTCCCTGTGGATTTTCTTGTGATTTGCATGTATTACATGTAACACGGCTTTGTGCAGTTATTATTGTGTCTGTTGATGAGCAACATACCCAAATAAATTTACCAAAGTAAAGGCATATAATATAATTTAGTTTACGGTATTTGCTGTACATTTCTAAGTAAATGTAAAGTAAATGTGTAAAGTATATTTTATATTCTGCCTTGTTTGAAAAATTAAAACTCTTTCAAAACTCATTCTCCACTTGTTTTTAATTTTTCTTTTACTAAGCAGCAGGTGGACAGAGACCGAATAAACCTTTCCATTTACACTTTGGAGCCACTGAGTTCAAAACTGTGTCTGTGCATTAATCTGGAGTGTTACACCCTTCATGTAGAATTTGAAAAACAATACTTAAGAATTCATTTCATTCCATGAAAAACATGAACTGATCATAACTGAAAATACAGACCTAGTTAACGGCTGTTTTCAAATCTAAAAAGGAACAACACAAAAAGCTTTCATTTCATGAAAATGTCAATCTGGGATGAAAGCAGGTGGTGTCTTCAGCAGCAGGTTTTATGTCTGCAGAATTTATTGTAAGCTTGAACATCACATCTGTTGAATCTGTAATCTATGTGTGAATGAAGCCAGGAGGCAAAGTGGTGACTTGACTTTATCTCTCGTCTAATCTCCTCCACTTGCAGGTTATGTGAACGTCCCCCATTAGGGACAGAGTCCACTGACAACTCATTGCACCAAGATGGAGACGTAATGCGTAGCATGCTGTCTGTGTGATCACAAGCATGACCAGTCCAGTCTCTAACTTTCTCTCAGACAACATGGTTCAGTTAATGACACCATTAAGGTTGTGTGCTGATCCTTTAAGCATATGCTGCAAAAAAAAAAAAAAAAAAAAAAAAGTAAAGCAGCATGTAGCATGTAGCTGCTGACAGAGGAAAAATGGATTTCCCTGTAGTCAGCCTTCTAACAAAAGCAATGGTTATTCTGAACTTTTACGGTATGTTTTCGGAGGTTTTACGAGCCCCTGTAGTCGTGCAACTTTCTCTCCCAATAAAACACGACAATTACCTCTAAAACTGGACCTTTGAGCTTCTCATCCATTATACAGCATCATACATCTTTTACAGTGGCATGGGTAGGCTCCAGAGAGAACATGAAGAAAGACAGATGAGAGAAATGTGTAACTTTGCATATCTGGATTGGTAGTTTTACAAGTTCTTAAGGAAGTTTTATGAGGTCGTCATGTTGTGACGCAGGACAGAAGGTAAAAGACTGAAAGAGAGAGCAGAGGTCTCACTCTTAGATAACGGCAGACCTCTGCTATGATCGTAAAAATCAGCCTGTGAGTTCACCACTTTGGTTCAGAGTGAGATATCTCAGCATTTACTGGACAAAGTGAGTTGACGTTTTGTACAGATGTTAACAGTCCCTGCAGGATGAATCCTACTGACTTTGATGATTCTCTGAATGTTCATCTAGCGCCACCAGCAGGTTGAAATTTTAGACCTTGAGTCATGGAATCATTAAGGACCTTATTGACCTTAATGATTCCATGACTTTTTCTCCAGCACTGCAAACAAGTCAATTAACTATGACATAAACCACTATAGATGTGACCTGATAAAAATGTGATGGGTGTCCACTGTCTGATAAGCACCAACTACAGAGAAAAATAATCTTTAAACAGGTTGTTGCATAGTTTTCCAATATGTTTACAGGTTTTAATGCCTTGAAACAGGACCATGTTTGAAAGTGGCAGATGTGGTTGTGGTTCTTTGTTTCCTTGCTATTGTTGCTACTCTTGAGTGTACATAAGATTACTACAGCGCTGCTCAGTCTTTTTGACAAATGAAAATAATGAAATGAATAATGGACATGTTGCCATTAGCTTCAGTTTCGGGGTCCTGATATGTCGCACTGGGACACTCGAATAGAACGGAGCGATTGTTAAAGCTTTCTCCAGCTATCACGAAACGTCTGCTGTGACAAAGGCCTAAACAAAGACCAAATACGTTTTCACATTTCTTTTTCTAGTCTTGTTCAAGAATAAACATTCTCCAGGAGTGACTGTTCATTCTCATTGTTTATGATCTTTACTCAACCTTTCCCAGAAAAGGCTGACTTTACAAGACAGTTTTCTACCGTTTCCTCCTTGTGTTTCAGTATGCATATTATCACCTGAAAGATACAAGCATGACGTCTGTTTTCATCTCTACAGCTAAGTCTACTATTTAAAGCACACTGCTCACATTAGGCCGATTTCTTCACATTTTATGACACACAGTCAGAGCCAAAGTAGATATGTAAAAGCCAGAGTCCGCTGTTATAACACAGTGAAGCAAGAGGAGCGCTCAGGCTGCCATCGTGGTCATGCAGGAACACAGCTGCTTCTTATCCTGGATGGTAGCATAACTGCGTTTCATTGGCCTCATTCTAAAAAGCATGTTTTAGCTCTTAGCTGGATTCATTTGAATGGGACAATACAGTCATTTCATCACCTACCAAATTCATCCACTTATTCAGAATATGACATTTTGATAAATGCACTAACCATCTCCTTGTTTCAAGTTTCTCAGCTAAGCTAATTGGAATCAAGCAGCAGCTTCTTATAAACCACACAGCCATAAAAGTGGTATCGATCTTCTCATCTAACTCTTAGCTCGAAAACAACTATGCATATTTACCAAAATGTTGAAACTATTCCTTTAATTCTTTCTCAAGATGCACCAGTCACTGGGCAGGGGTGGTTATTAAAATATCAAACTCTACTACTGCTTCTTAGAATAAAAGGATGAAATAAAACTCTGTGTTCTAAATTTCTAATTCACATCGTTCACACGTCAGCATACCTGAGTTGGGTAAATATTTAACAAAGAAGAGGGAATTTGAAGAAAATCCCACACGTGACCCAACACAGTGACTAATCATTACACAGATTTTCCTTCCAGGGAACAATCTTATCAAATGTTGTCAACAGTCAGATTGTTTCACTGTGATGGCCCAATTTGAAGAGAGTTTTCTGTTTTCTATCTTTACTTTGTCATATCAGTTCATTTCTGGGTCAAGTTGGTTATTTTCTTTCAGTGTTGAAGTCCATGTACTAACCAAACCCACTGAAAGCATGATAAGAGTTTTTCATCTATGTGGCACAAATCACACTCAGTTTTTTCTCTTCTGAGGAGATATTCCTGATCTATTTTAAATAAATGTCCCTGCAAGACAAAGCTAGAAAAATAGATTTTATTTAGATACAGCTTACAAACAAAAAAAATTATTTATATAATATATAGTATAAAAACTTTGCACTGTACAAAATGTTAAATAAGTCAATATGAAAAAAAAAATTGTATTAGAATGACAACCAGACATTTCTGGTCAAACCCACCAAAAGCAGAACACGTGTGCGTGAGTGAGTCAAAATGGTCACTTGAAGCGAATGATCTCCTGTGTGGCCAACCTGATGAGCTGGTTGAAGTCAAACTGTATGTACTTCCTCCAGTAGCGTCTGTCCCTGCCGTAGGTTTGAGCAGGATAACAAGGACTCCCTGAAACAAACACTGAGTTTAAACTTTATCTGCCAGTCCTTCAATGAAGCAAACAGTTTAAACTACAGCTGATGACTTAATTTGCCAGGCTCAGATTAGAAATCAAAATTCTCTGATTCTTCTTAAATGTCAATATTTTGTGGTTTCTTTACTCCTAGCATATTGAATAACTTTGGGTTGTGGACAAAAATGAATGATAAAGTCTAGGATTTATTTCCATCACTATCCCTCTTGTGTATACAGCCCATCATGCTCTGTCAATTCAGAGACAAAATGACCCCTGATTTCTTGAAATCTGGTTACTACAAGCTCTGCATCACATGATTAAACGTAATATTTACTTTGTTATGATGTTGTATGTATGCAAGCTGAGAGAATATGATCATAGAAAATGGTGAGGATATTTTAAATCCTAGTATTTGAGCCGCTGTATAGTCAAACACTGTCACACTGACAATGTATTCACCAGTCCTACGACACCCTCTAGAGGTTTAGGAGTCCTTTGTCATTTAGCTCCACCGCAACAGTAAAATCCTGTTTTTCACATTAATGAATTGATGGTTTACTTGTAGTTAAATGCTGTAATACATATAAGAACTTACAAAAGTCAGGATCTGAGTACTTCCTCCACATACTCGTATGTACATACTCGTATATTTTGCAGGAAGGTCATCAGATTTACATGTCTCTGTCCTCTTACCTATGCCATGCAGGATTCTAGCAACAGCTCGTCCAGAAAATTTCTCATCACTGCGGGTGGAGAGGAAACTTCTGATGTCCGCTCTGATCTGATTCTCCCAGTCTAACAACTACAAACATACACAAACACACAAATAAACTACAATATCCAGATCATTGAAGACACAAATCCATCTGACACTCGTGATAAGCATCCTGTGTGTTTTACCTTATATTTGTCGAGCTCCTCAGCATCCAAAGGCGCGAGCATTTGGCTGGCGTCTCGCCTCTTGTCAAAGTACTCGGACAGAAGGCCTTTCAGCTGGAGGCTGCGTCCTCCATCTAAATCGTCAAGGCAGGACGACACACTGTTGAAGGCGACACTGCAACACAGTACACAGACACACAGTAATGTCGCAAGCAGCAGACAACACGCATACTGCTCTACATGTAAGGAACAAACAAACAGTCAAACACACACACACACACACTCATCTGTGTACCTTTTGAAGGCCTTGAAGCATGCGGTCAGCTGGTAAAGCTGTGTTCTCTCTTGGTTTTGCACTCGATTATGGAGGAACTGACAAACTCTGTCCAGCTCCTCATCGCTGAGGTCACCGTAGGAACGAAAGTAGAAGGATATGGAGGAGAATTCAACATGGACACCGCTACGGCCACCAGCTGAAACACAAATATTTATGGTTAGTTGTTTTTTTGTGCCAGCGTCAGTTTATATAGCAAAGTACAGGAAAGGAGGTAAGAGGGAGACAGTCTTCAGAAAGGCCACCAGTATGACTACAGAGCTCTTTCTGTTTACAGCATGTGCACTTCTGACATGATTTAATTCAAACAGCGACTCCTGCTGTGTAATTTGCTTTTCTATCTGTGTACTGAGTTTTTGAATTCTGCAAACCAAATCTACCCCAGTGGGATGAAAAATATTTCAAGATTACTGAAGCACAATTGAGAGAAAAGGGATAGAGAAAACAGCTCTAAAAAGTGTGCTACACCATGACAAACCCAAACACACATCTTCATTAACAAGAGCCTTGTTTATTAGTAAAACTTTCCTTTACTGCATACACATACCGCTACCAGTGCTCCACTGCAGCTGTCTTAGTCCTCTCTTCACAAGAGGAAGCTGCCATCCCATAGTGTCCGCAACCTCGACAACATCAAACTCCAGTTCAGAATAAGTCTCCACTCGTTCGCCTGCCATCCGCCTTCTGGCCAACACCACAGCAACTGGGGGGCAACTGTGGAAAATTTTGATTCAATAAATTGAAAACAAGATAAACCCGATCAAATCTGACCAGTATATTGCATTTGTGTAGCTTTTCATACATTCCAGTGATTTTCTGGAGCTGTCTTGGTCCGTCATAGCAGCTGACTTTACACAGAGACAGTGTGGGGTGGAGAAGTTCAACAAAGCGCTGGGGATGCAGCTCCAGATAGCAGAGCAGTGTTTCTACACCTGAAATCCACACATGAAAGAGAACTTTCATTAGGTTCTGTTGTACCTTTTCTGCCTTTTGACTGATTTACACACACACATGCCCTTGTGTTTGTCTCCACGTACCCTCCTCTGTGATGTCAAGAGTCTCCACAGTTTGTTGGATGGGAATCGCTCTCTCATGCGTGTGACACACTCGCTCTTTGGGCCAATCACTGCTCTCCTCTTCCTGGTCCCTCGGCCAATCACTGGCTCCTTTCACTTCCACATCCTTACGCTTCATCAAACCATCAGTTTCCTCGTGTTCAACTGTCTGCTCCTCTTTCTCCTCCTCCTTTCCTTCAGCTCCACCTTCTCGGAGGTGTAGCTCTGCTGCATGGGGATGTGATGTCTCCTTGCAGTGGAAACAAAGGTCACTTCATACACTCATTTCATCCAAAACTCTGCTTTCCTGTACAGATAACTGTCCTTGCAAAAGTAAACTAAAAGTTGGCAAACAAACATTGTATGTAAACTGCAATTTCCTGATTTGCCTCACTGCTTCAACTTTTATTTTGACAGACTTGTACTGAGTGAAAGAGTAAAACAAAAAGAGTAAAGATGTTAAAGACCATTTCCCCTTTTAATTACCTGTGCAGCAGAAGGTGCTGGTGGTACTATATTGTGCTGAGTGGGAGGGTTCATGCCGCTCTCCTGATCACATACATCCATCATTTCCAGCAGCTCTGAGTCGTCAATGTCCTTCACACACAGAATGTATTTACTTTATGGAAAGCTTTAGTTTCTGCATTTTAGCACCATGTTTTAAAAGATATTTGTTGAAATCAGCATTCACACACAGGCAGTTACCTTTACAAGTTCCTGTTGTTTCTGGTGTACCTGTTTACATTTGCATGAGGGGAAAACTTTCTGCACTAGTTTCTTTACTGTGTAGTAGTCCACCGTGTCTGCGTGGATGTGACGACGAAGCTCATGGAGGTCTCCACCCTACACACACGTACAAATTCATTTTTACTTAAAATTTACTGCGTAGGTGACAGCAGTCCCACAGGAACACCGAAATGGTTGAAAACACTTTGGGAAGCAAAGACAGATTAACTTCTACCTCAGCATCTGTACCATGTTGTACTGTTAAAACTGTGACAAATTCAGGTATGAACAAAGAACAAACATACAATACAATACATTATGGCAGATAGAAACCTTTGTGAAGCAAAGCTAACATGACATAATGACAATAGTGAGTTACAATCTTACCTCAGGGTCCAGAAACAGGTGACAGTGTGCTGGTTCTCCATCTCTTCCTGCCCTTCCAATCTCCTGAACGTAGCTCTCAAAGCTCTGGAGAAAACACTCACTAGTAAGGGAACACTGATAGTGATAAGACCTGGACACTATTTTCAAGACAGAATTTTTAGATTTAGTAGCCCGTGACCCACCTTAGGCATGTTGTAGTGGATGATACCACGTACGTCTGATTTGTCGAGGCCCATGCCAAACGCAACAGTGGCCACCACGATTCTGAGCTCTCCACACATGAAGTTGTTCTGGACACGACGGCGCTCTGATGCCGACAAGCCGGCGTGGTATGACTCCGCCTGCCATTTCAGCGGTTTACGGATCTTCTTCCTTGCTAAATGTAGAAACAGAAAGTAGTAGGAAAACAGTAGACAGAGTCATCGAGTCAAAGATGGATGGATGACTGGCCACAGTGATTGTACGTTATATGTTCCTCTTTCTCCATTTTGGTGAAAAGTGTTTTGGTCAAAAAAATTAACTAGTCCTCCCTCACCCAGCTCTTTTTTTCTCTGTCCTACAGGGTTGTTTTGTGTCTGACTGCTGCTGCTGGGCTGCTTGTTTTCTTTCACCAGCACACCCTGCAGGCAGGTCCTGAGCAACGCCGCCACACGAACTGTCTCCTCCCTTCTGGTGCAGTAGACGATGATGGAGTCCAGACAACCAAAGCGATCACCTTTCAACAAGGACACTAAAGCCTACAAAGATAAAGGCGAGATGGAGATGAAAAACAAAGACAATTCCAGATATTTCAAGACAGCTAGATATACAAGTATACATTTGCAGAAAACTGATGCAAACCTTTCAGCTCCACAGTGAATAGGATCATTTAGACACAGTATTATTATAATATTTCAGTTCAATTTCAGTGTTGGCTCATTTGGGTCACATATGCAGAGAAACACGGTACTCATCACACCTGATCCTTTTCTCTATCCATGGACACGGACAGGGACAGGTTAGGAGGCACCGCTGCAGATCGGACTGCAATGCCATCTTGATCAGTGATGTCCAAATGTCGTGCGATGTCCAGAGCAGTGGACAGTGTGGCCGTAGCCGTGAGTCCCAGCAAGCACCGCACTCCCAAACGCTCTCTTAGTACCTACAAACAGAAAGTATAGCAAATATTTTTCTGATGTTATTTTACCTTACAGAGTTACCTTTACACCTCACAGCCCACAATTCATGGACCTGTTCACAGTAAAGAAAACAGCACACACAGACACACACCATCACTAACCCACCTTACAGAGCCTCAGATAGCAGGGTCTAAAGTTGTGTGACCACTCTGAGACACAATGAGCTTCGTCTATACAGGCAAAGGCCACAGGAGGGAGCTCCTGAGCAGAGGGGAGACACCCTGAACCTGAGCCACCTCCACCAACCAGAGCCTCTGGGGAGAGGAGCAACACACACACCTGGCCTGACTTCACCTGGACAAACAGAGTTAGTTTAAGTTTAAAAAATCCATTTTGGTTTCTATTTGGAGGCACTATTTTTGGGAAAAAAAGACTGACTTATTTTACATTAAATCTGTAGAGAAATTACAGGATAAGAGTTATGAAAAGAGCAAGACGTAATTAAGTGGCTTTTATTCTGAAGTCTTGAATATTTATTGTGGAGACTGCCAGTTACCTTCTCTATCGCAGCTTCCCTCTGTTTCATAGTCATGTTGGAGTGGATACAGGCTGCCTTCAGATTGCCTGGCAAGCCAGACAACTAAACACACAAACACACACACATCTGTTAACTGCACTGTTACAAGTGAAAGGGTATATTTGCTCTCTACCCTTCATTTATGATTAGCAAAATGTTGGCTGATTTCTTCACGTTTTTTTGTGTGTGTGAGAGTACGAGACAGGGTGACTACCTGGTCATCCATTAGTGAGACTAGAGGTGAAATGACCAAAGTGATAGATTTTGATCGCTGTGCATACAGGTAGGCTGGGAGCTGGTAGCATAATGATTTGCCCATCCCTGTGGACAACACTACCAGGGTAGAGAGACCTAAAGAAGAAAATGAGACATCAACAGACAAACATGACTTCAGATATTAAAGATGCAGAGGGGTGATGTGTGTTCTCATCTGTGTACTGCACATACCTGACAGTATCCTCATGATGGCTTCTTCTTGTCCAGATCTAAATGACTGATAGCCAAGGTCTCTCAGAGCTGCGTACACCTCAGGAGGCGCTTCTGAACAGACCACAAACAAAACATTTGAACAAATACACAGTATGGCCATTTTTAATCCTGTTGTATTTGATTCATTTAAGTTTTCCCTGTAAGAAAAAGGTAAGTGTTTACCCCGGATTTTCCCATCATCTTTGAGATCATAAAGAGGTTCCATTGGAGGTGGAGGAGCGGGACGCTCATAGTCAGGACGGATCACGTTCAGCAACACCTCGTCTTTATGGTTACTGTCGCCCTCCTTTTCTTGGTAGTCTTGCTTCTCGCTGATTCTGGGAGATGCAACTGGACCACACAATCACATCAAACACATGTGTCAAATGCGCAAAAATACAACGGGTGACCCTGAACATAATATTTTATGATCTCTTCACGTTTTGCACACAAAAACCTTATCTACACTAAGCAGTTACTAAAGCTGTCAAATAAATGTAGTGAAGTAAATTGTGTAATATTTTCCTCTGACAAGAACACTCTAAACAAATAGTAAGTCCAATAGGCGTACCCAGCGAGTCAGGCCGCAGCGTCCCCGTTGCCCTGGCAACCTCCTCCAGGGTGGGCAGTTCAAACGGCACCTCATCAGCAGGTAGGTCTTCAGGAGTGGGAGGAGGAGGGGCTGCAGCAGAGTTCACAGATATTTGTTGTTCTCAATACAAACATTTTAGAGGTTATATTTACATGTAAAACATTTTCCACTAAGCTGAATCTAACATTAATATTATGTAGTCTTACTGTGATGTTTTTGGACAAACAAACAACTTAAACAATGTGCATCTCCTTCTATTACCTCGTCCCTTGCAGTCGATGGCCCAGTGTCCGGTCCCTCCACACTTGTAGCAGGTGTCACCCTGGCGACTGAGCCCTCCTCTGAATCCACCCCTCCTTCCTCTGCCAAAATATCCACCACCTCCACCAAAACGTTCGCCTTTCAGCTGGAACTTCTGCATGTACAACTACAGGCACACATGGTAGATTTATCACAACAGGGATGCATTATATATAACAATCGTGTGAAACAGGATGCATTATTCAGATTCCTGGGACGCAGGCACACAAATACACACATTTATCGCGAGGATATTACAGACAGTTTTTATGTATTTTGCCTTATTTTAATTTGTATTTTTCTCTTTCAAGTCTCAGACTCATCCTGCATACAAACAACAAACACAACGCACAAAACAAAATTCACCTGTTTCCGTAGACCAACACCTCTGAGTGCGTATCCTTTGACATGAGATTTCTTCTTCAGATTTATCTTCACAAAGTTACCCTCTGCGCCTTTCACACTTCTGTGCAAAAAAGATGTTCTCTTTACAAAGACTACAAACAGACGTTTCAACAACATTTTGCAGTCCCGGGACACATATGGTCTTACCTCGTTCTGACAGGTGGAGTGTGATACCTTCTCTTGGCTTCAAATTCCTCCTCTATTTCTCCTAACAAGTTCTCCTGAGGAACCTTGACAAGAATTACACCATACTTAAATGACTTTCACCAAAAATAAAATACAGTATATTGAGTTGAAGTAACTTGTCTTACCTTTTTTGTTACCTTGGTTTGTTTCTCTTGTTCACCCTCTGTGTCTTCATCTCCCTTTTTCTTGGTTCTCCTTTTGTTCCCTCCTTCCTGAGTCTGGCTGGGGTTTACAGAGTTCTCCTCTTTCTTTTTGCCATTCCTACGCCTCTTCTTCACTCCTCCCTCCTCTGTCATCTCTCCCTCCATGTTCTCTCCCTCTCTCTGCCTTTTCCTACCTCTTTTCTTTGTGCCTTTGGATTTGTGACTGGTTTCATTGTCGTCTTCTGGCGCTGCAGCGGGCGTTAGACCACTTTCCATATCTTCACTTCCCCTCTTGTTCACTTTTGCTTCCCCTCCTCTGCTGCTGTTTCTAGTGTGTTGCCAGGGAGGTTTCTGTGCACCATCGCTGACCATGTTATCAGTCGTAACGCTTTTAAACCAATCATCTCCTCTCAAGTCTATTGCTTCTCTTTTTGCTCGCTCTGTGTCTATTTCTTCTTTTTCAATTCTTTCATCACCTTCAATTTTTCCTTCTGTTTCCGTTTCCCTTTCTCTCTCATCTCTTTTGTCCTGACTGATATCCTGGTTGCCTGCTCCAGGCTTCACCTCAGCCTCCATCTCTCCAAACACCTGACACCTCTCTAGCCACTTCTTGTCGATAGAACTCAGCCTGGTGGCAGGAGAGGGCCTTCCTCCAATGTCTCTACCTGCTATTCCTCCTCTGAAGCCTCTAGCAATATGTGGGCTTCCTCTGAACTCCACATCACCTCTTGGAATTCCTACTCTGCCTGGAGAAGATAATGATGACAACAGGGCAGAAGATCTGGTTGGAGAGGAAGACAGACTAAAAGCATTTGGATTTTGTGATTTAATCATTTTACTATTCTTACTCTCAGTATTACTACTACTGCTACAACTAAAACTGCTGTCAGCGCCTGCAGGTTCTTCACAAGACTCTCTGATAGGTTCAAAAGGTTCAAACTGATCTTCAGGCTCTTCTGAATGCTGTGTCGATGAAGGCAGGGACCCCGGGCAAGTCTTGACTCTGCCATGGGACACAATGAAAAGGAAAGCTCTCAGAAAACATTCAAGAGCCATTGCTGACTACCTGACTTGAAAGCTCAAGGCTGCAGCAGTGCAACTATTGGCTGTGTTGTTTAAGAGCATGACAATTAGACTGCACATTGCACAAATGAGAGCACATAAGAAATATGAAAGAGTATCCCAGTTAGAATGAAAATATTTCCTGAAAAAATGTAGAACAGTAAAAATTCTGTGTCTGTGCACTGTATTGGAACTGATATACAATTGGAATATAACTCATCATTGAATAATGCAATTATAATATGCAGGAAACCCCAAAATACCTTATTCTATCCAGTTACCTTTGTGAGAAAGTGCTGGATTCAGAGTCAGTGGAAGCGTTCTTAATGACAGCAGCAGCAGCTGGAGGGTTTGTCTGTCCAGTTTGTAAATCTTTCAAGGAATTTAGAGGCACCCGACCAGAGAGGGTCACTTTCTTCAGTGAAACAGGTCTCTCCTGGAATAACAAAAGAGAATAACAGCATTAGTTCTAAAATAAGAGGAAAATGATTGTTCTTGAGACCACTCTCCAGAATTTGGTGTGTTTAAGTCCAAGTGTGCCTCACCTTACTGAGCATAGACAGGTTGTTTTTAAGCTTTAGGCCATAGTATTGGGCAGAGGACTGAAGACTGTCTCTGTCCTGGGGTGTCAGTCTGGGAGACGATGCAGACTGTGCACTACGGTTCAGATGGGCACCCCAACAGTCTGACTCCTATGTAGATCGACAGCAGGCAGGCAGTCATATCAAACAACTAACTTACTTACCTAAGTTTTGTTTTTGTTTTGTTTTGTTTTTTTTAACAAACAATACCCACAGTCACAAGCACACTCTTTTCGTTACCTTCTGGGCCGCGTTGACCTCAGGTGTAAATCTGGACTCTTCAACATGTCTGCTGGCTGCATCACTGCTGTTTTCTTTGGCTTGTTTCAGACTCCGATATTCTTTGTACAGCTCTGGAATAAAGACACACAATGCTTCTATCTCTAAACAGATTACTTTATACTGGATTTGGACTAGACGTAAGGGCCGAAAAGACACTTTTGTTTAAATGTTTTGGAAGCTATGGGCTGTACTCACTCCTGGTCTCCTCTGGAGCTTGATCAATGTCCTCCTGCAAATGAATGAGCATTATAACATTCTGCTATTATGAAAAAGGGAAACGTGCATACAGCATGTCTTGGTTTGCTGTTCCTTTGCTGCCGGCTAACTATCGAGCGTTTAAATTACCTTGTTGGGTTTCTTCTGGTGCTGTTTGACAAACTCCTTCTCCCAGTTTTTCAGCAGAAGTTTCACCTCGTTGTAGCGATCCATGGTATGGTTAACCACAGGGTCGAGACTCCTTGACTTACAGATTTAACTACCGTTATTTACCTTTAATTCACTACGTAAATAATGTCCAACATAATGTCTAACAGGGGAAAGTTAACGTTAGAGCGACACGATACTTAGCTAACATTATAAGCGTTACTGTGAGCAGTTTTTCTGACTTTACCAGCAAATGGTTTTTAAAAGTTACAACAACTTTACCGGAGGAAAATATCACGTGTGTAGTACATAACTAGCATGTTTGAAAACTGCATTAAAGGACTTCTTCTTCTGCCGTGTGTGTTGTTTACGATTTTCCCGCGCCGGGAAGTGACAGCTTGCGTTGCCAGGTTCCTTCCTGTGTCCTCCAATGTCACAAAATATAGTTTTTGTTTTTACACAGACTTAATGTAACAAGCGAAAAAAAAACTTAACGGTAGGAACACAAAGACAATAGAGATTATAACAACGGTATGGGTAAAACTCTTGAACTTCTAATGCATCTGTTCAGGTTGACAAGAGTTGTCATGCACCACTTCCGGCAGGCTGGGAACAGATTCCGCCTTCTTCTTAAAGCGACAGTCCCAAACTTTCCTTCCACTTCATACCCACCAATGACCGCGCATAATCCAATCTAAAATTTATTGATGTGCTAGTGACTCCCAGATTTTGAAAATGATCTATTGATACAATTTGCGGCAGAATATCAGGTCAGATAATATAATAATCATACAAATGGCATTGTTAAAGATATTTAACAAATATAGTTATAATAATATACTATATCATAGCAACATTTCCCAACATTTTTGGCTTGTTACTGCTTATATTATAAAAAAGCAGCCTTGTCCTGTTTCAAATGTCTAAATCAGTGATGTGGGACATTTTATTGCCGTTTTTACTTTAGATTATGAATGTACGACTTTACTTGTAATTGAGTATTTTTACATATAGGCACTTTTTTACTTAAATAAGGAATCAGAGTATCTTTTTGACAACTGGTAAAATTACAGCACTTACAAGGTTTTGATTTTAAAATTTAAAGTCACAGTGAAACAAAAATATCTGTCAAAGTCAATGTTTCTTAAGTTACTGCTCAGTTACTAGTTTGTCAAAAAATAAAAACAACCATCAATTCAATCACATATGCACAACATGCACTTTTTACACAATGCAGCTATTATTTCATTTTATTATTGCACATAAAAGGTAAATAAAGGTAATGACAAAAAAGAAATATGCACAGTAACAAAGAAAAACCCTTTTATTATTAGGAGACAGTGTGTATAAAGTTGTTAAATGTGGAGGATAAAATCATGGCTCTGATAGTGAGGATGGACATATTTTGCATTTTCACAGTGAGACAGCAGTTCACTCCAGCTGGGAAACCTCGTGGAAGTACGCACCGAGCATCTTGATCCCCTGAATGTAGTTGGTTCTGAAAATAGACAGATGAAACAGTGATGATCTTTTTCAATTACTATATATGTGGTGATCTTTTGTATAGGTCACTCATAAAGACTGCAAGTTGTTGCATCTCATTTTCAACATTTGGGAGAAACACCTTAACAATAACTTAATCACTCCTTATCACATCTAAATGTTTACAAAGTGATTCAGGCAAAAAATAAGGGAATGATGTCGCGCACTGCGACATACCGGTTGATCTTTTCGTTCTGGGAATGGGCTCCATCATCAGAGGATCCTACAGGGAGCAGCATGACGTTACGACCTGTGGCCTCCTGGAAGGTCAGGGTGACGGGGATGCTTCCACCCTCACGAGTCAGGTCAGGCTCCACACCATAGACTGTGGCGCAGTGAGGAGGAGGAGGTGGAGAAAATGTAAGGAACGGTCAATAAGAGTGAAGGAGGTGAAAAATTAACCACAAATGAAAGCAAAAAATATGTTTTCATCCTTATAATTACCTCCATCTTTAACAACACTCAGATGAAATTTAGGAAACAAAAATGATTACCATCCATCTTAATCTTTTAGTGGTATGTAATAGTCAGTTTTGTGGTTTGAGGGTTTGAGGCAGGCTTTTGTTATCACCGTTTTATAACTTTAGTAGAATCTTTGAAACTGCTGACAGTGACCTCAAGTAACCAGGACATGGTTTCTGCAAAGACACTTTCATCTTTCATCTATTTTCATCACATGGCCTGATAAGTCTGGGGTTAAGTGGGGACATTTTGTTTTGAGTGACCTCATCGTAATCTTGTACATTTCTATCAGTCCTGCACGACTCAGCCCCTGTACCTGTCTTCATGGCCTTTCGGCCAGCCATGTAGTGCGGGTGGTTGAAGTCAGAGACCCAGGCCTTGGCTCCGTGTCCCATGCTCACTTTCAGTTTGTTGGGACTTCCCAGTTCAGCAAACTTCTTCTGCAGGTAATCCATAACCTTGACAATGATGAAAGAAAATATGAGTAAAATCAAATCATCAAGAAGTTTGTGAGGACATTCTGACACCAGAACAGCAACATTTCTGTCACTGAAGGTCAGTGACAGCTTCAGAGTATAATTAAGGTGACTTCCAAATGGCTCACAGTACAATGTGGTTTTAAAATGAAATGTCTACCTGCTTCTCCACAACTTTGGGGTCCATGTCGGGGACAAGGCGGATGGAGAACTTGCCGATGACCTTGCGAGGGATAACAGTCTTGGCCCCTGCTTCAGAGAAAGCTCCCTCGATACCATGAAGAGAAAGAGATGGATATCTCCAGCGGTGCATTAGGATTTGCTCCTACAAGAAAATAATAAAACACCTTAAATTAGGAGGAATTACCACGGTGTAATTCAGATTAGTGAGACAGTTTTTTTAATGTTTGTGTGATGTAAACAACAAAAGAATCAATGTCATGCCTTGGTGTTATGCAGTAGCTGTTTAACTCCAACATCTTTGCAGTATTCATCCAAGTCAAAATCAATTTTCTCATACAGCTTTTTCTCCTCTTCTGTCAGAGGGGCCACGTCGTCATAAATCCCAGGAATCAAAACCTTCCCCCTTTTGTCTACCAGGGAGCCTGTATACAAGAAGACAAACACAAAAACTTAAACTCTCCTATAAATATCTAAAGTGCAGCTCAAACAAACAGAATTGCTACTTAGAGTGTTTTCCTGTAAGACAGCACTCAAATTATTTTAAAAATATTTTTATGTAGTTATCAGTTATCAGATTCACTTGCCCATAAGTGCAATCAAGTCAGTCATGGCTTCATGAACAGAGCCACCAAACACTCCTGAGTGTAGATCTTTGCCACCACACTCCACCTTTAAATTAAAAAAATAAACATCACTGTAATGTGCTCAGTTAGTTCATAAAATTCACAGAATTCTGGAGGACGTTCATGTTATACTGAAACACAGCATTACAGTAGGTTTCTGTTTGCTTTCGTCCTACTTCAGCTGATCGCTGTAGACTTAAACAGCACAACGATCAGACTCACCTCAGCGAAAAAGTAGCAGATTCCTCTCAGACCGTAGGTGATGCAGGGTTTGGTCTTGCCCAGCCAGTAGTTGTCAGAAATGCAGACGTAGTCCACATCTTTCAAGAAGGTGTCTTTTCGTGCAAACACCAGTTCATCCAGTCCCTCAGATCCTGACTCCTCCATCCCCTCAAAGCAGAATTTGATGTTGATGGGAAGCTCCTGCAACATGAAGAGAGACAAGAAAAAAAAATAAATAAAAGTCTGGTGGAATTTTGTATCATCTCCAGGCCACATGCTGCATAATTTTAAAGGTAATTAGGTTGAAAGTCCTACTAAGCATATCCTGTGTCATCGTTATTAGTAGTTTCACTTATCTACAGTTGTTTTAGAGAAATGTAAATTTAATTCAGAACAAGAAGAAGGTGACGTGACTTGGTTTAATCAGTAAGCAACGGCTGGATAAGACATGTAACAAGACAACAGATTTCATTGCAAATTCATTGCATGCAAATGTGCGCATCACGTGTGTGTAACCTTTAAATATCCCATTCACCTTGTATGAATTCCAAACAATGTTTCTTGCCCTGAGATAAAACCAACACACCTCTGTATATTTCCACCACAATTTAGCCAGTACATTTTAATCGGTATTGACATTTCCCATCACTGTTCATCCAAACCCAGTCTGACAACTCATAAATTAGCAAATTTGGGTTATATCTGCAAAGAACATAACCAAAATACTGTCTGTTTGTTCTTATTATCTTAAAATTGCAAAGCTCTGTAACACCATAATCAACTGATACTGGCAGGTTCCACATTTCATGAGCTGTCACTACACAAACACTTGTTAACTGGCGTCCTGGACTTTTTTGGATAATTTAGAGAGGCAGGTTGTCTCAGTGAAAAGGCTAACAAAAGCTTGATTGTGTGGGTGGGAAGACAGCTGCTTAGACACTAAAGCAGCTTCTGCTGGACCAACGGGGAGGTTTTATTAGTTAAAACAGGATGTACTTGCCCCTGAAAACATTTTAAGCTTTTTGTTGTCACAATACCCAGAGAAAGATACTGCGCAATAAGTTAGAGACAAAACAGGAGAAGGAACTTTACCTGCTGGATCTTCTGGTATGCCTCAATGCAGTTAAACCAGGCCAATACAGGACCCTTGTCATCAGTAGAACCTCTTCCATACAGCTTGCCTGCAAAGAGGAAACAGTGTTTTAGTTTGCAGTGCAGGGGCTTTTTTTTGATTGTAGCATCTTTCAGTTTTTCTTGAGGAAAATTACGGTCTCAGGATTTGATTGTGAAATACACTCATGCTGCTTCTCTATTTTTGGGCCTGTTTAGAAATGTACACACATTCCTAAGCACTGACTTATAAGAGTCTCTGGCCATATATGTGTGACAAAACACTGAAATTCATTAATTCATTCCATCTAAAGTTAATGAAACCTTCCACATGATGAAAAGTGGAAGCAGATTTATCGTGTCTGTCAGCAGATTAAGTTCACCTCTTCAGCAACTTAACAGCTGAGTAGTACAACATGACGTAAACAAGAACAGAGCTGAGCAAAAAGGAAAGAGACAGAGGGAAGAGGATGTGGCTACCTTCTATCAGCTGACTGTCACCAGAAAATACACAAGACCATTTGATGTTAGTACTAAAAGTTCCAAAAAAAAGGCCTAATACCTGACTGTCGACCAATCCTGAAAAATAAACTGTAAAAAATGTGTCCTAATAATGTATAATAAAAGACTTGCAGTCAGCTCATCTCCAATGCTTTCTCTGTCAAGTACAACAGCAGATGAGGGAGCTGACCAGCTTAATTAATGCTGCCACATTACACAGAGTTACAGAGGTTCACACACAGCAGTCAAGTCATTGTGCGCAGTCTGACACAAACACACCCTGAGAGATAAAAAATCATTACTATGCAGCATTCCTGATTTTTGTACTTGTTCAGCTTGACCCAAAAGGTTTGCAGATAAGATTAAGAACACAGCACTACCCTAAAACACAGCTGGGCTGGACTTTGGAAATATGCAGCAAACTATGATCTGATCACAAGTACAAAACTGATAAAAGTTCAAAGAGCATTTAAACTTTACATTATGTAATGACAAAAACAACTTCTCACAAAATGAGGAGCCTCATGTGATTTTTTTTATATGATATTGAGGTGTGGATTACATGTGCAGGCCTGTTAATAAATGGCACTGACATTAAATTTTCAGTTTCACTTTGTTACATAACCTGGTCTTGGCTCATTTAAACCACATTTTCTTTTACATGTCCTCTTCGTTTCTGCCATCAGACCCTGTCTGCAGGACATGTTGGTAAATTTTCTGTGAGATTTGATAGTACAAGTGTACAAGTCAAAAAAGAAACTGGTTTAATCATTACATTGAAGACTGTGAGCAGAAACCCTGAACGTTGTCACATCTCATCTCATCTTACCTGCCAAAACAACATTCCAGTCTACTTCAGTAACCTCCAGTACAGCTGCTTTGTTTTGAGCTGGCTAACTTGCCAGATTATATCAAAACTGCTTCAGAATGATCTCCTACCGAACAGAAACTGAAACAGTTCTGCTCTTACCATCTTTCTCAACAAGAGTGAAAGGTTCTGTGTCCCAGCCATCATCAATATTAGCTGGTTGGACATCAAGATGGCCGTAGATACACACGGTCTTCTTGCCCGGGTCTGACCCCAAACGACCGAGGACAATAGGAGGCAGGGGGATCTCCTCTCCAGAGGGAAGCTGCATGAACAACCAAAAACAGCCATCATTTTAGCAAAGTGTAGGGTTACCAAAGGGTGCCCATTCTGATAAATGAAAGCCGGAACTAAATTAACTGAAACGGTTTTTACACAGGGAAAGCGATGAAAAACCAACAAATTATAGTGAAAAGCAAAGGCAGAATTTCACTTTGCAGAGAATCTGTTTCTTTACTATGCATATGACAATAAACACTTTGAATCTTGAATAACACATCAAAAGTCAATACAATAAAACAGCAGCACACTTTCGCACTCTGACCTTCTGTTTGCCGATATCCACCATCTCCACCGTTCCCCCCAGCTTCTCAATGTCCTTGGCTGCCATCTCCATCATCTTCTTGATCTCCCCACGCTTTTCTGGCCAAGCAGACACACTCTGGACTTCCACCCACTCTGCGAGACGCTTGGAAGCAAGACATATTCATATAAACTTTCATGTGGTTGAGGAAAACATTACAGGAGTTTCATACAGCACGTCAAAGTTTAAGAAGTTTCAGGCTCACATTTTGTTTAAGGTTTGTCAGACCTGTAAAGTGGAGTGAGAATGTCTTTGCAAATCAGAGCTCCATAAAGTTTATAACACCAACAGTAAAAATTAAATTTGTGTGTACTATTAATTTAATGTTGTCCACTGGCTCCACATTTATTATATTTGACAGGCACTTCTGCTCCAAGTGAATGAGTCTCAATGCTGCTTAGTATCCAAGATTAACACCACAGTATTTGATAAAGTCAAGACAGACATTTGGCTGTAATTTAATCACCACAATGATCTACTGACCACAATAGCAAGAGGCCACACGGAGTAAATTTCACGCATAATATTCTTACCTGCACATACAGATCCTGATGTTCGTCCACATACTTGAAAAGTGCTGGGAGTTGAGCCATCTTTGCCAGAAACACGGGCTGAGGGTTTAACAGGCAGAATGAAGTCAAAGTCTACTTCAGGTCCCTTGCTGTCTTATGAGAAGACGAAAACCACGCCTTCCAGCAAACCTGCTGACTGCTGCTCTAATAGTGGTTGTCTTCCTGTCATGCATGCACACAAGTGGCCAGTGCCACAAAAGCATATTTAATCGCGGGAAGTTGGTGGCTGACTAGCCTGTATATCTGACTATCTTGTACTTTTATTAATAACATGAAGAAATTAGCAAGGCACAAATTAGCAAGTTTTATCATCATCATCGGAAAGCTCACATCACACCGCTCAAACTGCATGTGTGAACATTTAAAACACCACTTGAACAATATACTATACGCATTTGAACTTCCATTGTAATGTTGATGTGGCTTTTACACTGAAACGAACTATTTTCCCATGTAGCTACATAACTGACTAAACATAATGTGTTGAGTCCAACAACTCTCTGGCGGTGAACAAGTGCAGATTAAAGTGTGCCCCGTCACTTTGCACTTGTACTGAGTGCAAAGGCTGGCCGGGCTAACTAACCTAAATAGCTCCAAAGTTAGCTGCAGCTGTAAAACTTAGCGTTACGCGGGATGATAGCTAGCCTTTTCCTGACGCATATTTCGTTTTTCTAATTTCAAAAACCATTCAAACAAGCTTACCTCTTCACTTATAAGTACTCACTTCGTATTTATAGGCGTACGGCTGATGTCCACGTGACCCTTCTCACCTGACACACGCGCCCTGTGTAAAGCTAACAGAGACAAGACACTTTTGGAAAGCTGTTTGACTACGATCGTGCCGCAAAGAATTGTGGGTGAGCGGCTGATGCTTCGTCACGTTCATCCATTATGGTCCAGAAACATTCTACAGAGGAGAGCGACCCTCTGACAGACATACCCGTATGTACGTATCACCGAGTGTATATTCATCATAAATCAGTGGTATGCAGATACACGATACGCTGAAAGTATGCAGAATAAAACACATAAACAAAAGTGTATCCGTGTGCAATTCTTGAATCAAGACAGGGCTTTTGGTTTTCACGTTCTCCTGTTTTTTTTTTTTTTAAATAATAATAGACATGTGGTGTCAAATTTAACACTTAAAAATATTACTTTATTCAGTGTCCCGAGCAATTCATTTTTTTGTTTACTATGCCAACACGCTGCTCTTATGACAAACATCTTGGGTGTGAGCTGTTCTGTTAATTTTTATAATGTAGGGACACTTTAAATAAAAAATAAATAAATAAAAAGGGACACTTTAAAATAAAAATAATTAACTTTGTAAACACTGAATTGCAGCAGATATCCCATTATCCAGACATAATTGTGTGTTGAGTGTTTGTGTGATGGGTTTCACAAGCAGTCCATGTTTTGTTTTTTTTTGTTTGTTTTTTTTAATTCGTAGAACATGAGCTAATCTTTCCATAAATGCTTCATGCTAAACATTTTCCTGTCATGTTAGCTAAATATATCTTGGATCCTTCATAACCCAATATTGCTTTCAGCATGCATGTGATCTGTATTCTTCTGTGATCTTCTTCAGAGTGTCCATCGTGCCTACAATATCCACTACCAACATCCCTGTACGAAGTTTAAAAAAGAAAAAAAAAGAAAAAAAGTAAAGTAGTAAGTAAACGTAAAGGCAAAACAAATGACCATCCCAATAATTGCAGTGCATTGATGCATCTTTCCAAAAGTCCAGTCTGCTAAACAGTTACCTAGGTGGTAGCACTTCAGAACATGAATTTGATTATTTACACCCACACCAATACTTTGGAAAATGTTTCATTTCAACAGCACACAAAAACTGTATAGGACAGGATTGGTGGTGGGAGACAAAAACTATTTAGCAGATTGACCGCTTATATCCCCTGATTGAATACTTCACATCTAAAATTTAAACAAAACCACCAAGACCCAGTACTGTGTTAAAATGTTCCTTTATTTTCAGCTCATCTTTTTCATAAGTCTTCAGCTGAAAATCCTTATGGTGCCTGGAAGTGCAAAGAAAGAAAAACAAACACTGATTAAACATTTAAACAGGAGGTGGACACAATTTGCAAGATTAGACACTCACCTTTCCATCAAAGCACCGTTCTACACATTCCTTTTCTGCTGGCCTACAAACTTCTGAAGAACACATGAAATAGATCTGCAGGAAGGAAAAAGAAATCATGTGAGAAAATAAATCCTTATACATCATTTGAAAAGTCACTTTCAAAAAAAAAAAAAAAAAAAAAACATTACTGGGTTGTGTTCATTTTAGCCTGCACTTGTTGTATACAACACATTTCTGATGATTTAGGCCCATTGTAGCTCCCTGTATACTCACTTCTTCATTGAGGTACATGTTTGTCTTCTGATCCATGAACTGGAAGGCCTTAACAACAAAGCGCCTCTGGTGACGATTTTGGGGAAGGCCACTCACTTGAAGGATGGACATACTTGGATCATATGGGTTGCCACATCTACAGCAAAACATAACTCATGGATAAGTGAACAGAGGTAAACAATGTTTTAATACACACTGTCTGCATAGGTCTTACCCTTCATAAACAAGCACCAGAGCATTCTTTGCAGAGCGAGGGTAAGCTATACAGTAGTTAACAAGAATTACTGCATCTGGCTTTGGAGACTTCAGACTCAGTTCAAGATACACTGGCTTGCCAAGGAGCAGTCGCAAGGGCTGATTGTTAATGGGCAAGTAGCTTGAATACGTCTGATCTGTTGGGATGAGACAGACGAGGATCAAATTCAGTGAAATCAGCAAACTCTTCCAGTTTGGAAGCTACTCATGTACAATCTTACTCACTACAAAGGGAGAGGGGAAAAGAAAAAAAAAAAAAAAAAAAAAGATACTGGACCTTTCGCAATTCTCAACTGAACACCATATAAGCCACTGGTACTGACTTCTGATGGCAAGCCGTCAGGTGGGATCTTGACCATGTAGCCAACACTGGCCAATGACTGCTGAGCGCTGCCTGATTTGCTGTAGCGGCATTCAACCAAGAACCTAAAAACGACAGGGGTTAATGACAGTGTGTTGCTTTCTTTTTTTTTCCCCTCCAGTGTTATCTGCACTTGCATGTATTGCCAAGTTTAAAGCAAAACATGTAAATCTACTGCAGGACCATATCATTTAGTTAGTAGAACCACCAATAGTCCCATGATAAACATGTTTGGGTAGAATTGTGCCTATAGAGTAAAGTTGTGCTGCATAACCCACTAACCTGAGTGGATCACTCCTTGTAATTATACCATATTTGAGGTTCAGAGCTTGGACAACAGTCTGAACTTCAGCCAGGTATATCTTTGTCTCACCGATTTCCTATCAAGAAATCATGCTTAATCAAGTTTCAGGCCTGAACCAGGTGCAACTTTACAACCTGGCATCACTCCAAGTACCATTTTAGCTTCACGCATCAGTTAACTCTTGTGCAAACAAAATGAAAGTGCAATGTTTCAGAAAAAAAAAAAATAAAAAAATAAAAGTCAAGCAGAGGGAACAACTTACATAAGTACGAGTTCCACATTCTGTAACTTTGAACTTAAAGATGGCAACCTTGTCATTAACAATGACTGGTTTACAGTTTGGACTCCCAGGAATAACAAGCTTCATGGGGTCCACAGGGATGGATGCGGAGTTGTAGCGAATGGCAAAGACAAAGTGCTGATCTCCAGTGCACTCTAAAATGAGAAGAGAAGCGAAAATAAATACATTTGCTCCTGAAAAGTCACTTGAAATATAGTTTTCTTTTACGGAAAAAGATTTTAAAATACCACATTGCTAAAAAGAAGCCTTACCATCCAGTGGGTAGTAGCAGGCAGATGTAGTAGAATCCACACAGCATCCCATCTTCTCACAGTCTGTGGAAGACATTCCTGATGTACCACAAGGCACCCGCTCCCCCGTGATTACAGCACAATCTGAAAAGACAGTTTTTAATCACCCACTATTCAGCACAAAAAAAAAAAAAAAAAATATATATATATATATATATATATATATATATATATATATATATATATATATATATATATATATATATATAACTACCATTCAACCTTTAGCTCATTTATCATAAGCTTGCACTCACTTTGTGCCTTGGATGGTGGTGGTGCAGTAGTCGGGTTCGCGCACTTTGATGTGGGTTGGACACTGGAGCGAGGGAACAGGCCAAGGTCAGACTTCTCTTTCTTTGCATCACAAGATGCGGTAGAAACTTTTGTCTCTCCAAACTCATCGACGTACAACAACCGCACGCTGTAGACATAAGTCTGCAATTTACACAGGAAGAGCTTTTGGCTAAGATATGAACCAAGTCATTCAAGTTGAACAAAATATCGTTAGGTACAATTACATTCATCTTAGGATTTACAGCACCAAAGAAATTACTTTACAGCACACTTACATTACACTTGGCTTCAAATTTCACTTTGCACCCTGTGAAAGGTATAGTCAGTGTGTTCTGCAAGGTATTGATCTCATAACCACAAGACGCTGGTGCATCAATGACAGACAGCAGATCCGATGAACCTGGAGAGGAAAAAATAAATCCTGGTAAAATGACATTCAGCCAAGACTTGATTTCAAATTAGCAGGAAAAAAAAAATCCACATAAGCACATACCCAAAGCTTTGACTTCACTTAATTGACCTTTTGGCAGAGTTATTTGGAAGTCAACTTCACTGCAAACCACATTTAGCTCAGAAGAACTTTGACTGGTTCTGCTGGCCCAGCTCCTTGGAGGGGCATCTACAAATTCTATATGGAATCCACCATCAGGACCACTGGCCCAGTTTCTTGGACCAGAGTCCCCTGCATCCACTTGGAATCCATGGTTAGCAAAAGCGTTGAAGTCATCACTGGTGGCAGCACCTTCAACATCAGGAATGGCATCCTCAGTAACTGGATCTTGACCGTCATCATAGTCACTGCTGTCACCTGGAAGGTAAAGTGTTGTTGTCACTGGTGACTGCAGTGAAAAGTTTAAGCCGCTTCATGCAAAAGTTCAGCAACAGTCCAGCCAAATAGTTTCCTTGCCAACTATTTGTATTAATTTCTTCTGATCTTTGACTAAGTAGTTGCTAATGGACAAGTGTGACTGCAGAGAGTCAACGTCACTGAATTCAAGTAAAATTAAACGTTGTAGAAAAACAAACGTTCCAAAGTTTGACTAAAGCGAGCTCACACGTTCCTATCTGGATCGGAAAAGATCATCATCAGACTGAGCTTCTGCAAGCGTCATCCATGTTTTGATATAATGGAAATGTTCTTACCCATCTGAACATTGTTTTTTTTTGTTTTTTAATTGTTCAACTACATAGTTATTTTTAAGATATTAGTTTGATAAAAGCAAATACAGTCTAACCACAGTCAAAGTAAGGGCAAAGCGATGTCTGCTTGAAGATCAGCTAAATTTAAACATTTTAGTGAGGTAGGTTAAAGGCAGACTATGTAACAACTACAGGGCAATGGCAAATATTAAAATCTAATAGCAGCACTCCGTAAATGAGTAAAACAGTTAGCATTACATAGAAATATCCATCTAAAGTCTGCTAACATCAACCACATTTATTGGTCACACCAGATCAAGTATGGCTGCAGCTGCTGATACCCACGAAAATCGTTTGAGAAATTGTGTATTTTATTCCTTATTAATTCAACTTTTCACTTGTAACAAGATGAAACAGCAATTTCTCACTTACGTTACACGGTGTCAACTTTCTTACATTGACATCAAAGTACAGACAGGAACACACTTTTGAATTTGGTGGAGCAGTCGTCTCTGTACAATATCAAGTTAATGAGGGTGAAGACATGGAGAAACACACCTGCAGTAAGTTTCTGAATACTAAGCGCTTCGGTAGTTTACCTGGCGGTGTAACGACTTGTGGTTTACTCCACAGCCCCGTCTCATATAAACGAATAAACTGAGTTTCGTTAATCGGCTCCCATCCCCGGACTGAAACCAGCAGCAGAGTCCCACTCAAGGCCACCAGCAATAACTCAACGCTGATCCCAGCCATGGATCCACGTGAAAGCCCTTTAGCTACTGCTCTACACCGCATACCTGCCGCATCCCCTCTGTATACTACAAGAAATGATTTGGAATAAATTGCTTGCACCTGGTAGCTGCTAATTGGCGCCAGCTACGCAGTTAAGGTCACACCTGTGTGAATGAGCAACGCCTATTTGCTGTAAGTGAAATGGAAAGAAGAGACAAGTTAATTTAAAATAAATGTATTATTTGTGGCCACGCAAAATACAAATTAAGTTAAATCAGTAGGCATACAGTATGTGCAATTTGTTTAAACGCGAAATAGTGGCATATTTTGAAGTATAACTGCAGTCTATTTTCCAGACGTAATTTTAGAATAAACAAAAATGTAGCTTTGTATATTTCCAGCTTTTCTCTATTTTGGTGCAGACATGTTATAATTGTAAAAGAAAACCTTATTGGATTTTATACCTTTTAATCAACACTGGGTGCTCCTTCAGGTGCTGTGTTATATTTTCCATCTGTAGTCATCCACATATACAGTATATCAGCATCTTTAAACAAAATATTTGAAACATATTGCAAGCTTCATACAGAGTATATCACACATATGTACTGCTTAACATCTCACACCTGTATCAAATAAACTTGTGAATCAGTGTGTATGGAGTGTCATTAACATTTTACATCCACTGAAAAAAACTCTGTTTAAACTATCTTTTTTACTCCAATTTCCTAAAGAAAAGCTGAACATCTATGTAATATCAGTTTATAAAATTATTTCATAATTATAAATTAGAAGTCAAACATTTTTCTTTAACGAGCAGAAATGATGTAAAAGACAATTGCATTTAGTGTGGCAAAAGAATTTATTGCATATATTTCAAATGCACAGACAACCATGTATTGTACTAATGCACCATAATTCAAAATTAACAGAATACTCAACAGTCTTTCATCATTTAAAACACAATAGATTTTCTCTCTGTAAATCTTATTCTCTAAACCAATAAAAAAACAAGCAGCTAAAAACAAAAAGCCTGGATGTTCTTTCAGTAGTCAAAAACAAAAATCACTTGTAAGCATTGGCTTTATGTTTGGGCAAAAAGTTGAAATTCTTCGGTACAGGTCCAAGTAGCATTTCACTGCAGAGAGGGCAAAGTAAAAGAGGTTGTAATAAATAAATTCAACAGTTAATTTTAATGTTCCTTGATTTTGAAAGATGTTTCATGACAACTTTGATGATTTTCTCCTTACCTAATCCTGACCCAGTCCCCAACATTTTGACTGGCCATTAGTGACTCCAGATAGTTTCTGCCCATGTAGTACGGAGGTCGTTCGTTGATCTTCTGAGGCACTCGCTCCAACAGACCCACTGGAATATACCTGAGAGACAGAGATGGAGGGGAAAAGTGAAATATAATCTTTTTTTTTTTTTTTTTTTGGGGGGGGGGGGGGGGGGGGGGGTGTTGGCCAAATTTACTGAGAGATAACAGAACAGCATCTCATCTTCCCTACCACAGATAGACTTTTCTAACACAAGAACTGACAAACTGAAACTTATATTATAACTTATAAAATATTCATCATGCATGCTGTTGCCTACCTGCACATGAAGGAGAGCCACTCCAGCATGAAGTTGCGGGTTTTTTCCACACCTTGGGTGTCAGATCCCCAGTGCTCAAGACCAAAGTTGGTGAAATCCCTGAGAACGTCCAGTCGCTCATTGGACGAAATGTCCCAGTGTCTGCTCTCCTTTATTTCAGTGAAGATCCAGGGCTTAATGAGGGCACCTCTGAAGAGAGTCAACCATAAAAAAGTTTACACAAGAAAAATACAGTTGAAATGAACTGCAAATTAGCTGTATATGTCAGACTAAAGGAATTTTAAAATTTCTGAAATTATGTACGGGATTTTCAGAAATTTAAAGTGAGTTACAAAAGGGCAAATTTGAGGAGCGCTTAGCAGTAGCTTCTGGACAAATAAAAAGCTGAATTTACTACAGATTCTGCTCTGATCCTAAGCTGTTTACTGGTGGGAGGAGAGCTCAGTGTATTTTTTAAACTTTTAAGGTTAAAAGGTAGATTTATCTGCACCCTCGCTTCTCACAGTCTGCAGGACGGAGCTGCAGGGGTGCTAACCTGCACTGCTGGGTGTTTATACTGTAATTAGTCTCTTTGTCCATGCTGACTGCTGATTGGTGGTTAGACCTTATTGTACCTTATTGTGTGGGTGTGAATGGAGCACCATGTAATTTCTTGACATTCATATTATATATATACATATTAGTCTACACTGTGGGCAATCACTGAAATGGCACCAACCGTGCAATCATAATACCAGACACTCCAGTTTCTCTGGCTTTCATAGCATCTTCATACGACAGGATGTCTCCATTACCTGGGACAATAAACATGGGTCACCTTAGTTCATCTCTTCACCAGCAATAAATTTCCAATGTCGAAATTTCCAAATTGTACAAATGGATGTTTTTAGAGGACATTAGAGGAGGTTGTCTTTGTCTAACATTTTGATCTGTTCTGCACTATACTGCAGTCTTTACAAATATACATACCAAAAAGTGGAACAGGATTGGTCAGCTTGGAGCAGGTGGTGATGTAGTCCCAGTCAGCTAATTTAGTGTAGCGTTGCTCTCTCGATCTGCCATGCAACTGTAATAAAACAACAGCATTGTGGTTTGTCATCCTTTGTTAACGCTGACACCACAACTCATTTAGAATCGCAACACGAAAAAAATAGAGGAAAACAGATCAAGTGTGGCAGATAAAAACAAAGCACTTGAAAACATCTCAAGAATGAAACATCATCATATGACAGGAACATGGATTTAATGAAGAGAAAAACAAAACACTAAATTGGTTGCACTTTCTTTGCCATTCTTGTGCGACTGGCTTGCCAACAGCTTTAGCATGTGAGCGTAGCCTTGTGGAAGACAATGTGCAATAAGGACACAGGCAGAGGGGACGCCAGTAGGCAGGTACGCAGGACAGGCAGGTAATCTGCTGTGTCATTTCATTTGGACTGAATGGAATGATTGGACAAGCTTACTACAGGGCTATAACAGCCACAGAGACAGGACTTTTGTTCTCTTGTTTTTTTTCAGAACATTTGATTTATTGATTGCTGTGCTGGATGTTAAGAGATCTTCCAGAAATATCATAAAAAATGCTTCTCTTTAGTTTTTAGCAAACAACCAGTGTAGAAGCGGTCTCAGACTGGAAAAATCCATGTCTCTTTTCATCTCTTATCACATTTGTTGTTGTTACTCAGACTGCAAGGCTTACGGTGATCATTGAGACGCCCCATTTCTTCATCTCAGGGATGAGTTTGTGTGCTATGTTGCTCTTCTCCTGAACACCAGTGCGGATCTTGACTGTCAAAGGGACATCAAGGACCTTCAGGCAAAAAAAAGTCACAGAAAGAAAATAAAGTTTGCATGGTTTAGTTATATTTTTGCCTTGTTTTGAATCAGTACTTGTTTCCTTCTCATCTAAAACAGCCAAATCTAAATGATTGAATCATTAAAAAACAATAGATATAATGCTTCTGCAACAAGGGCCACACTTACATAGTTCATTCCTTTGATAATCTGTTCAAATTTTCTGGTGCGTGTCATCAAGCCACAGCCTCCACCCTGATGAGGCAAAGCAAACAAACACCATCTGTCAGAGAGTGTCATTCTGATGTTAAATATTTCCTGCCAAATACCACTGTGTGCTTTATACACTGTCATAAAACACAAATGTCTAAACCTGTAAAGCTCTCACTCATACTGCGCCATATTAGTTCATTTTTACCAGGCTTCTCTTATTTACCTGCAAGCTTATCTATTTTGTTTAATTCCATATCAACCACTGCGGAAAAACAAGGTTTTATTGTCTGTGACTTCACCAGAGTTTTCGAGAAACATTTTTGAAGCTTTTACTTGAGTTAAAAACAGAGAGAGAGCGCTTTACAGTGGATCCTAATTTGATCACAAAGGGCAGAGAAAGGTTGGGAAATACTGGTTTAAAAAGGAAATCTCACATGCTACAATTTATACTAAAGGGACAAAAAGTGTAAAGGAGTGAACACAACAGTGGAACTTTATTTAAATCTGAATGGATTTGGGTTGATCGTGGATTTACCTTCTTGTAGACCAGGTCAATAGGGCATCCAGAGTTAATGTCCACAAAGTCAACATCGATGTAGTTGTTGATGAGCTCTGCACACCTCGTCATGGTGTCAGGAAAGCAGCCCTCCAACTGGAGACACAATTTGGACTTCAGAACTGAGGTCATCATCAAACAGCTGCTCTTCACGGAAAAATAAACACTGCACAAGTCCACCAGTTGTGTTTACAACAACATAAACAGAGTCATTTAACTACTCTGAGGAGTTCTGAAAGTCTCAATAGTCTATGATGAAATCACCTGGACGCCAAAGACATCTTCACTTTCATGTCTCTTCAGGAGGGCCCACTCTGACTGCTGCCCTTGCAACAGGTTTGTACACATGGCCATCTCCCCGCAGGTGATGTCTGCTCCAAAGCGCTTGCACACACGACGGAAAGGCAGATTTCCACACTGAGGAAAGAGACGGAGTCATTTAGTCAGATCAACATGTCATTTATAGGTCAGAATTTGATGTAACTTGGTATGTTGCTGGTTAGGCAAGATAAGTCAAGTCTTGTGTAAAATGACAACAACAGTTATTTGACTGACAGCATTTAGACATACAACTACATTAAAAAGACATCATACTTTAGCACCCAATTCAGTCTGGTAGCACTCACAGTTGTTAAAGGAGCAAGATAGAGCTTGTCTTGAAAGTCCACCTTGAACACAAAGAAAAGTACTCTTTCAGTATTAACGCAACACCACTAGTGCAAATATTTAATTTATGCAAATATTCTCTTAAATATGTATCAGCATCAAGTGTCCTTTATTAATCTCATTTATTTAGCAATATAAGTGATTACAAGATATCCTTGAGTTCTTTGAAAAAAGACACCAAGTTATTTTGGAAGATGTACCTGTTTCTTTTCACATGGGCGCAGCTTGATAACATCTACATCAGTCAGTGGGCCAACAGTCTTCACTGGAGGCTCTTTATCTGGGCTGGCCTGTGGCTGATCCCAAAGCAAAAAAGTAAAAAAGTACTTGAAAAAGCACCAAGCAACCCATATGTACGTTTATATACAGATAAGAAATAGTGCACTGAGTAGTAGAAGTTTGTACCTGTGCTTCTGCTATAGAAGACACATGCTGCTCTCCTCCTGTTGGATCTGCACATACTTCAGCTGCACAAGCAACACCTACGTATGTCAAGCCTAAGTTATTATACAATATATATACACAATATATACAATATGCAATATTATACAATTTAAATCTACTCAGATTTCACATTTTAAACAAAGACACATTTATTAAATATGTTGGAAGACATATAAATATTGTTGTAAATATTGTCACCCCTGACACTGTTTATATCTTTTATTCTGGTTGTTTTTATATATATATATATATATAGTGTTGTTTTATATTTATTAGTTACGTATTTTGTAGGTTATTGGGCTTATACCGGGACCAGGAAAACTAATTTCATTCCACCTCAAGTTCTACATGTGTGAAATGACAATAAAGCTCCTTGAATCCTTGAATTACGAGACTATGACTGACGGCTAAAGAAGAAGCTGACACACTGGCAAAATACTAACAATATACCTGAAGGACATTTGCATTGCCATTACATGCTGCATGTGGTTTCTCTATCTTAAACCATTTTAGACAGCTTACCATTCCCTTGCTGATCTCTCTTGACTTCGGTGTTTGAAAGTGTTTTGAGGTACTCTGTTGACTTCTTGAAGGAGACTGAACGCTTCCTTAGGCGATTCTGGAGGTCTTTACTCAGGCTGTTCTTCACTGTGCTCCTGCCCTCGCAGGCCTTAACTAATTCTAGGTTCTCCATGGTTTTGAAATCAGGTGTGGTGTGTGCCTTGGCAAAGCGGCAGGAGAGACCATAAGTACACTTTCCAAATGTGTCATAGAGGTAGCAGCTTTCCCCAATGTCAGCTGGCTTCATGGTCATGTACTCAGCAACGTCATGGTAAAAGTGGCATTTGTCTCCAAAGGAGCATTCTGCATTGCCCTGCAAGAATGGCAAAAGTCATGACAGTAGCTATTAGCTGATATATCAATTAATGGGCATTGCACATAGCATTTGTCAACGAATGGAAACATTTTAATACCCGAATGATTGAGAGACACAGTCGTTTTTCATCATAGGTGGTAGGTTTTGTGTGTGGTCTTGACTTATTCTGTCCCCGAAGTCGTTTACCATCTGGTTTTCCCACTTTACTTCTTTCTTCAGGCTCCAGTTTGAGCTTTTTAGCATCAGGTTCCTCAGCAGACGTCTCCTTGGTCTCCTCAACTTCGTCATTTTCCCCTTCCTTTTCTCCCTTCAATCTCTGCCACTCAGAGTCTACGAACCCATGAAATTTTTCTTTTGTTGTTAAGAATCTGAAAATATGAAAAGAAATGTAATCATCCTGTTAATTTGGTCATGTAACAACCAGACTTACATCCTGTGAAATGGTGCCCTTCCCTCAGTTTAAATTCACGCGTTACAATTTATGTGGTAGACTTCACATGTACTTTTACAGCACCATACTCTAGGAAAGTATGTCACTACTATTATTTGTCACAAGAGGAAAGAGTAAGAGTTGATTCAATTTTTTTCCATATTTGCTCACATGTATTATTCACTTAGAGGTAAAGTTACAATAGGGGTTATAGATACAGACTATCCAGTTCCAGGCTGGGCAACATTGGTCCATACTCAAGTCCAGAATCTTAAGAAGTGCTTTCACTATAGCTGCTAAGAGTGCTTTCTGTTGGTTATGGAGGTATGCTAGTCTCCTGCAAAACATGTAGATTATTCTGTGTGGGTTGCAAGATGCAAGCATGAGAACAAGAGATAGACTGGATATGTGCTGGATTGTCAGTGTTATGAAGAAGGTAAAAAGTCTGAGGATCCTGATCCGGATGAGCCTAATGAAGACCACAGACAATAAACACCAATAAAGTTTTGGTCGCTTCAGAAAAGATGGTAAGATTACCGTCACATCATCTGTCTGAATCTAGATTTCGCCACCAAACACACAAACACTTCGGACAACATTTGACAATGTTTGCGGAAGGCTTGGTACTTACTGTGGTTTGATGGCAGCTTCACCCTTTATATAAACGTATGTCCTCTCTTCAACAATTTCTTCCGCCGCTTTTTCCATCGCACCTCTGCAGACTTTCCCCAGTCCTTTTCCTGACACATGTCCATACGTTAGCCATTCATTCTGAATTTAGCTAGCTTGCTGCTCAACAGAAGAGTTACCGATTATGTCTTATTACTGGGCTACGAGTACAGCAAAGGCACTGTGTACTGCATATTTAACAGTAAGTTCATTTGCCGTGATACGTAAGTTAGCTACTAACTATTTTCCAAATAAGTTGCATGTCTAATTAATCCAAGTCACTTACCTGTTATTAGTAGAGTTGTCAAAGTAAACAGTTACTGCTTGCTGAAAGAGAATATACTTAAACCTGCTAACAAGCTAACGGCTAACGTAACGACTATTTACACAATCAGTTACCGGTTAGCAAATACATTTAAAGAGACTAAAAGTCTCGTCGGGAGTAAAGCTAAACTGACAACGTTAGAGTTAATTTCGATCATATACTCTCACACTCTTCCACAACTGCGGGCCAACAGCGTGAGGAAGCGATTGAACGACACTTTGGAAAGGTCCGTAGTGTATACTGACGGAAGATCTTTGGTTCCGGATACGTTTTGCCCTAAACTTATTTAAAACTAATATTTCAAAAATTTCAGTTGAGCTCTCTTGACCAGCGATTGAACTTCATATCAATTTCACGAATGATTACCCCTATTTGAAATTTATTATATGAATACAAATCCATCTTTTGTATTGCTGAAAAAAAATATGAGTAGTTCATTTTTTTTTTCATCTCACCTTTATTTCAAAATTGCATATTCACATAATTCCAACAGATCTCCTACATGCAATTGATATGTCTTTGACCAGGAAAAAATATTCTCAGAGCAATGTGCATATTAAGGGAAAGGAATTATTTGACAACTGTCAGTATTACAAAAATAACATTCTTTTCAATAAATAAGATAGGCCTTTAGTCCCGCACTGGGAAATTCACATTTACACACAAATAGCCAGACTTCAGAGCTAAAATTATCAGTCAATTAACTGATAAGGCTAACAATAGAAAATTAAGCGACTACGGGTTAATTATTAACACCACTGTTCAGTAAAAATGCCAGAAATGTCCTTCTCCATTGACTTTAGATGCTTGGATCAATTATTGGGTAAAAAAAAATCTGAAAGCGCACTTTGGGGAAAAACAACAATGTGATTTTTCACTTTTTCACCTGATGATTAACTAAGAAAAACATTGGTGGACTAAGTGATAATGAAATAATTGCTAATTATTGGAGCACTACCAAATATTGCATATAGGATATGACAAAAATATTACCCAATGTGCCCCAGGGATCAATAAATTATTATGATTCTGATTCTGACAAAACAGAGAGACACCAGAGAAGCCAGAAATCATATTCTAGACACTACATGAACAAATAAAATCTTGAAAAAAAAAAAAAGCCAAAACAAAACATGATCATCCTGAAATTAAGTTTAAGTATATTATGCTACATCATAATACAGACAGTAACATTCAGTTGCCTTGTGATGCAGCTAGTTTTTCTATCTTTGCAAGAAACCGCTTTCGGCTAGTATCCAACACACTGATGCCATTCTTCTGAAAGTCATACTTGACTTTCTGTAGCTCCTCTAGTCGTCCTGTGATGTTCTGCGTGCTGTAATCTAAAACCTTTGGCTTTTCCTGTATCTGCTTCATTGTTATTCCTCCTTTTAGGAGACAGTCCAGTTTGGAGTTCAGCGTGTCCTTCCCAAAGTACAAAATTGCCGGACAGTGGATGACCATTTTTTTTATGTCAGCTTCCTGACAGCCAAGTGACACCATCTTCTGTTGGAGACTTTTAAAATTGTTCTTCAGATATTCATTGGAAAGGTCCAAAATGGCTACCCCAGGCCCTTGTAGAAGAGCAAGCAGTTCTGAATCACTCAGTTTAAAAGAATCCCTCAGGAAATCAATGTTTTTCTTGACTCTCTTAGTGCTTCGGATGAGAATGTAAAGGTTTCTAGATAGGATGGTTTTAGCAAACTGCTCTGGATTATTTCCACCAAGTTCAGCACAGATGTTCTCCAGAAACTCCACCATCTGCCTGTTGAGCTCTAAACTATTGGAGAATGTCCGTGGTGCCGTTGTCAGCATCCGATGGAGGTTTTTGGTGTTCAGCCCCAGAGAGGTCAGAAAAGCTATGTTCTTCTCCAAATTCCCATTATCACTAGACCGAAAAAAAGATTCCGGTGAGCGATCTATAATCTTCACAATTTCTGCATCAGTCTCGAAGATTTTCTTCCAAAGATTCCAGCGCTGGCTCATGTGTTCAATCGATCGGGTAATAGCTCGGGGATAACGGGATATGACGCTGGCAATTACTTTGTGGTTGGCACCTTTGCTTCGCAGAAACTGAGCAAGACCTTGCTCATTAGTGAAGCTTTTACGAAGCACTGCAGGCTGACGCTGGCGTGCCATCTTTATATCAACTCCCATGATGTTCAGGTTTGCCAGCAGAGATTCGTTCTCTGTAATCACTGAAGCCTTTGCCTCATTTTTTTTGGTATCTGAACTCCAAAGCCTCCTAGGAGTGCAGGTTGATGTCACTTGTACTGGAATGATTCCAAAACTTCGCTGCAATGTCACTGGGCAATGGAGGCAGAGGAGAGCTCTCATTCCATATACTGCTGCCATTTTTAACAAGGAGAAAGGCTGCGCTGTATGTCAGAGGACCTTAAGAAGAAAAAATGAACATGTTATAGTTAGCTAAAGAACAACAGAGAAATCTAACAAAGAAACAAGAGTTATCATGGCCAATTGTTCGTTAATCATGTAAACATATTATTTATGTAATGGGTAATAATAAGGACATTTTTGGCACTATCACATAATTGTTAATGTTTCAGTGGTAGTATAAGAACTGAGATAAAAGTAGCAAGACCACACAATAAAAATGATCTATTATAAATAAAAGTCAAATTTACTTAAGTTAAAGCAGAGTAAGTATTATTAATTAAATGCTTCAAACATCAAAACTTTAAGGACTACTTATGCAGATCAGCCCGTGCTACTGTGTTATTTTGTAAATGGTACACAAATGTGTGCAATACTTACCCACAATCATCACCTTCCACCACTATACCGATATCCATAGCAGTATACTGTACAGTGTTTGTTTGTGGTGTAACAATTTCATTTGAACCATTTCATTTTGTTATTTAAACTACTTTAAAACTTTAATTTATAACTTTTTTTTTTTTAAACTGTTTTGCACACTTTGCACTCTATTCTGTTCTTGTGAGCTGCCATGACAAGTGAATTTCCCCACTGTGGGATCAATCAAGTTCAGATCAAGTTAATTTCTCTCTCGCTCTAACTTACTGGAATAAGTATTGTTATTAAAATGTTTGCAGCAATTTAACGGCTAAGGTTGAGCTAATTTAAGAGGTAACGAAGCATACTACTTTATTCACTGTGTTTGTATGTAAACGCTGAATCTGCACGTTAATAGTGACCTCAGCTGGCAGATAAATTTAATGGAGTGAAAAGAGACTTCAAAAAACAAGAAAAAGAGACGCATAAATTAAAAGTTGTCAAGTGAAATTCCTCATTCCTGTACTTAGGTTAACATGAACTGATTTGTCAGACCTTTATTCAACAACCTAACATGTACATGCGTTACTCGTTACAGACACCACGACTGAAATCAACGTGAATTGCGACTCTGTGGGCCACAGGGAAGTTCTCTCTCCCTCTCTCGGTCACTTTCAATATTCATTCATTCAAAGAATTCGCCCAAACAAACTGTTAGCCTACACTTTTTACCATGTACAATTCAAGTATTTAAATTAAATAAAATACATACCATAAACCGCTGACAAAATCTGTGTGCAGCTGAGAAAATGGATGAGGAGCATTTTTTTTGACAGTTCTGCCTATGGACATATAGCGGAAACGTGAAACTTCAAAACTCTCGCGAGATTTGTCATCAACAACCGCCCTACCAGAAGAATAATGATACTTCGCACCATCTAGCGTTTCGGAGTTAAAATTGCATGTCTGTCTGCTTAAAACCACTAGATGGAAACAAAGGTCTTTCAATCAGGGGTTTCCGGGTTGTAACCATCATAAAATACACTCGTAGAAAAAACATTCATTAACGATACAATCAGAAATACTGAGGTGATTATCCTACATTGCTTACATGCTTCCTACATTCCCCAGTTTTGAATTTTGATTGTTTTTGCCTCGTTTTATTATTGTCATGTAATTTTTTTAGCCATATTATTTGTACGTTTTGTCTCTATAGTTGATGACACAATTTTTCTGTTATATTTTATCTTAATTTAATGATATTTTTAAATAAAGGTTAAAAAACAACCCATTTATTACACCATTTATCGTTTGTATGTACAATTTGAATTGTTAAACTCAAAATTCACAGAAAAATGTCTGGGGCATGTTTCTGGGATTCTAGGCTTTTCCATCTGGTTTAGCTTAATGTTTTTAGTATAATTAGAACAAAATGTAAATTATATCTTCATGTGAGTTACAGGCATTAATATTTGATTCATGTCAGATATACAGCTGATGTTTTTTGTATGCCCATGGTGCGCCAAAGAGCATTTGCCATGTGGTGTGGCTCACAGTACTGAAAACCTACTGACCTATTGCTTCGTTTTACTGACGAGTCCCACCACTCATGAATATTTTAACACAGCACAGTGATATCTTCATTAGGAAAATAAGCTTTCACCCCCTCTGCTTTCAGACTGAAGTGGGTATGATGTTTAAGTGAAAACAGCTTCCCTCAGGAGTTTCGATTTTATTTTGTTCCAGCCATCAACAAGGGCACAGATTCTTTTTGATCACCACAGTTCATTTCTTCTTTTCTCACAATGTCCAAAGCACTTTTTTTTCTTATATTTGCATAATTATGTGGTATGGACCAACACCTCTGACCTATATGTTTCTGCCTGTTTCAGTCATATTTAGTATAAGACAAATGTTGATGGAAGAAAAGTGGGAGAGACAAGAAAGAAGACTGCATCAAATTAGGATTTACAGTATCATACAGACTATATAGACTGGATTAGTTAGAGACAGATATATCTAATCAAATGGCAGCTGAGTGTATCTCCTTGTTCTGTGCCATGCTCATGTTAAAATGTCTTTGTAACCATCGTTAATCAATATAATTTTCATTTCCACGTGCCCGCTTTCTACTTTCTTACCTCATGCATGAATGTGTCTACTGTCATGTGTTTAACAGGGAATTCTGTCCAGATCCATTTGTTGTGTTCTGCTTGTTAAAGTTGCTTGGGTAACTGCTGATACAGGACTCCTTTGGTGAATCAATAATTTAAAAACTGGTGAAACTTTCAAGCGCTGAGTGGTTCCTGTAGCTGAACAAACACTGGGTGTTCGCAGGTGGGATCAAATTGGTAAGAATGTCCAAAAGAAGATGGGTGGAATTCAAAATTTGCCAGACTATAAGCTGCTCAGCTCCTGTCAGCAGAAGGCACAGAGCATCGTCACCTGCTGCAGCTGGTATGTTTTAAATGTTTCTAAGAATCAGGAGAAACTGCTAAAAAATTTTGGTAGTTTAATTTACAGATGTTTTTACATTAGCACTAAGACTTGAAGATGGGTTATCAGGGGTTACGCTGAGGGGAATTTGAACTTAATAATGTAATAACAATATTTATTTGATTGTATAGTTAAAACAAACAATAAATCAAATATGACAATAGCAGCATCTCTAAAATCATGGCTGTGGGCCCTTTTTTGAGTGCTTTCACATCTCTGAATTGCAGATCCACATCTCAGGTTTGTTCAGCTGTTGATGTTCTTATTACTTCTGTGTTTTGCAAGCTACAGTTTATCCTGAAAATAGTGCAGAGCAGATTTCCAAATGGACAATTACCTGTTAATGACATAAAAACTATTTGTGAACTAAAGACCAACTTCACATAAAGTCTGTAAGTTAAATATTGTCCATTTTGTTCCTTATCACTTAGATCTGTTCTAGAAACTGATGCCAGTCTCTCACATTACCTACAGTCCCATTATGCTAAGAGAGCTCAAATGTTTCCTGTTCAAACAAGTAATATATGACTCTTGTTTGAAATGTGCTCAGAATCGCCATCAAGCGGTGATGGCTGAAACCTTTATTGGCAGGGGGCACACACTGTTTTGAAATTAAAATATTTGGTGTTAAAAAAGACCTCTCAACTGGGATGGGATGGTTCTGGAAACCTTTCCTCCGGTTACCATAGAAACTGAGCAGACATTTTAAGCAAGATTCAGACTGAATATAACACAGTGGAATTTATGACATTATGAAAATATCAAATATGCTGGTTTTATTGTGAATGATTGCAGTGCATTATGATGTGAAAGGATATCGGCCATGTCTGTCTGCAAATTCATTCAAAATAAAAAGTAAATACAAGAAATAATAAAGCTGCGTGGTTTGTTTGAAACAATCCACAATTGATTGATCAACATGGTGCAGTGATGGAAGTGTATTTATTAGAATTGCAAAGTCCTGTGCTTAAATAGAGTTTTGAGAAACATGTAGCCCCCTTTGATATCACTTTATACTTCCACTCCAGAGACTTAATGAATTAATAGACAGCAATCCAGTAAGTGATAAACGTAACACTTTATATCTGTAGTTCTGTGGGCTGAACGTTTGGAAATACGGTATTACGATATTCTTGACAGCACTGAAGGCAACACTAGTGGAATGTGAGGGGCGTGGCTGTGAAGGCACCTATAGACGTCATCATTTTTGGGTCTCATGTTTACGTGGAAAACATGGCGGCGGACTACCAACACGGAGACAGCACTTTGTAGTTACGAGTGGACGTGTGACAGCGAGCTAGGAGACAGACGAGACATATTTAACCATTATTTTTTTAGATTTTTCCTGCTGATATTTCGCATGAAGCAGTTTCCTTCTTGTTTTAGCCACAGGTACCGCGATGATGGAAGACGAGGAGAGGCAAAAAAAGCTGGAGGCCGGCAAAGCAAAGGTAGGATTCTCAGTTTTTGGTATTAGCATAAGTCACCAACACTGCTATCATTGCTATAAAGAAGTAACTTAATGTTGTCGACAACTTGTTTTCTCATGGCCGGGTCTGTCAGCTGTTTTTTGGTTTCCCCCTCCCCTTCGTAGCCCGCTCTCAGCTGTCAGTCCCAGCAAACATGCGCCCTGCTCTGACAGCCGGGGGTTGGCTTGCCGGGGTGTTAGCATAGCTGCTGCTAGCCAGAGACTCCTTTGTCATGCTTTATGTCTAACGTTACTCCAGCATTTCAGTCTGTTTTATTGAAACTAGCGTGTAGGATGGTGCACGCAATACTAATTTAATAAGCTACAAGTCAAGCCGTCACATCGTTATCAAAGGCTTATAAACGCCACCTGAACTGAGGCTGACAGGCTGGTGTAACAGGATTTACAGGACGCATCCCCATTAGCTAGAGCAAACAGAGCCCCACATGCTAGACTTGCGCTGCGTTGGTTTTTATCACAACCCTCACCCATCCAGTAATTTATGTAGAACAATGTTACTCCTAAGAAGGAAAAAGCTGGACTTAACTTAGGCTTGTAAACCTTGATTGATATAATATTTTGTTATTATTATTATTAAATTTGTCACAAACATAAACCTTGTTTCATGTGATAAATGGCAATGAAATGAAGAGTAGACTGCACTGTCTGAGCTATGCTTGCTAATTCCTTATAGTTTTGACAGTTGAGGTATTGTATAACCATGCAGCAGTTCTACTGATGTGGGTTGTCGTTGATATTTTGATGTTTGTATAGATTTTAACAGGATAATAAGTTATCAGTTGATGCTGATCAGATCACAGTGTGACTTGCTGACCTATATTTTGTGCATCAAGTAGCTAATGCAGAGTATGATAAGAACTAGGGTAGGTGACAGTTTTTTTCATTATTGATTAAACTGCTGATTATGTATTTTAATTTATTATTGTTTAGTCTTTAAAGCCCAAAATCCAGAGACCCTTCAAAATAGATCGTTATTAGTCAAAAAAAATTCTCGAAGGACTAATCCATTGATGGACTAATTGTTAAAGCTCTAATAATAACCCATCCTAGAATGACCCGCCCAATTAAGAGAGGAATTAAATCAAATAAAATGATGGCAATTATTTTAGTGGTTGTAGAATCAATCTTGACAGGTTCATCTCAACACAGAAGTCACAGCAACAATTGTTCATTACCATCAATCACACATCATTGTTATAACTGTTCATCACTTTTAAATTTGCAGTTTTTGTCCAGCTGTGGTAAACTCCAAGTAAAGTTCTTGAATTTCCCTTGGAAAATAAGTATCAAACAAGTATCTGTCTATCTATCTATCTATCTAAAAGTTGTGGCTAAGAATAAGAATAAATTATGTCATTCAGGAACTCCGCAGAGAAACACCTAATGCACCGTGTTTGGTGTGTCCCTTGGTCGCTCCAGGTTTCTTATTGGAAGTGGTGCTCTGCCTTTTAGGTTAGCACAGTGGGAGAGATGATGAGAAAGACCATCTCTGTGGTTTTGGCTTTGGCATTTTGGTGTATAAAAGGCCCCTCTGTACTGCAGGAGGATTTGCCTGCTGCTTTTTTTTTTTTTTTTTTTTTTTTTTTTTAAAAAACACAGTACCGTGTCACCATGACCTCACATGCAGGGGAGAAACTTCACAAGACATCTCACTGAATAGCACATTGATAATGGTTAGCATGGATATCCAGGACACTATTATTTGTTCTAATAGCCTCGCAGACTCAGACAGAATCTTGTAAGCTCAGATTGAGTTCAAGCTGATATATGTCAGAGTCAATCAGCAAGCTATCTGAGTGTTTAGATGATGATGATGATGGTCACCCGCTGCCTTTCTAAACTTACAAACCGTAAGACATTTTCTTTAAACTAGTTGATTTAGATATAAAACAAATAATGAGTCTGCATCTTTGTGGTCTACCTTTTGCCTGACAGTTTAATCATAAAATTATTTGGGTGATGGTTTAGAAGAGGTATGACGTTGTCAGGAGAGCTGCTGTGATTTCACAGTTTGAAAATCAAAGACCTGTGACAGTTACTGGCTAATGTGTTTCATGTTGTCTGAGTGAAATGAGCTGTCAGTTATCTATTGTATAGCATGTTTGAAATGATGTCTGTCCAAAGCAAGTGCCTATTGAGTCATACCAGACAATGAGCAAAGTGTAAATTGTGGGCTGGTGTTGCCAGGCTATTGTTCTAAACCATTAGCTGCAGATGTGTTGTTGTCTCACTTTTCTCTTTGGCAAAATGGACCATATTGACAAGTGCATTAGAAGCAGTATGCAGTTATTTGTGCAAGACTTTGGCTCAGCTCTCCAATTACATGATAGATGAGAATTTCATTTTTTGAGAATCTGTAGTTGAAAAGCACTACAGTTCAGTTCTCAAGATGGTGTAAATATTTTGTATTTGGTTAAAGAGAGACTCAGAGACCCAGATATGGCACCTTTTTCCAATCACCAGGGTGGAAATCTGTGGCTTAAATTTATCTTCTTCATTAATTTCTGAACCTAAATTCTGCAGATGTTTCAGCAAGTGCTTTGTAAAGTCACCTTATTGTGGCTCTAACAAGAAGAGATTATGTAAAATACCTATGTGGTCCAGTGCAACAAGAATAAAAAAAAAAAACAGACAGATGTTCTATTTGAATGTGTTAACTCCCTTTTAATTTTTTTGTGTCTGTGGATCGGTCCCCCTCTGCCGTTCTATTACAGTATGTTGAGCAGCGCTGATCTCTAATGAAACTTCAGGGAACGGCATGTGCCAGCCCATTTGCTGTTCCAGCATTTTCCAAATTATTCTGATTGGCACAGAGGGAGGACACTGCAATGTTTTTTTTGTTTGTGTTTTTTTTTAATTTGACCCAAGGGATACACACACTTTTCATTCAGGATGGTTTAATTATTTGTTTCTCTGATGTACCTACTGTTCACTGATTAAAAATAAATTAGTAACTTCACTAGCTTCTGCCGTTTTGATTGGTGGGGTTAATGTTTGTACTTTGTACCCGTGGGAAGATTGGTATCATTCTGCAAAACAAGGCATCATCAGGACCGTGAATAATGTGATACACAGTGCCATGGATTTGTGATGCTATAAAGCTGCCTTATTGTCATTCTCTGCAAACAAAATTGCAATATATCATAGTCTTAAACAAAGTTGTAATAGCAGTAATGATATATTTAGCCCGCTTTGGAGAGACCATTTCCTGAGCTATGTATATCACAGCGAGTTTCAGTAGTGCCTCCATTGACAATTGCAAGTAGGTTTTCAGGTTCAGATAGCCAGAAGGTCAGTGTCACTGTCAAGTGGCATTGGAGGTTTTCAGGACAGCAAAGTTACAAGTTGATCTACTTAGCTTAGGCTTGAATTGTTAATCCTTTAGGTGACTAATCAAGAACGTGCCCCGCACAGCTCCGTGGGATGAATAGGCGTTGACCTCCATGTTTCATAAGTTTTACTTTTATGCTGCAGTCTTTATCATTCTTTAATGTTTGAATACACAACACTGAATACTTTTGAAGCTTTAGTAATGTATTTTTGCTTGAAATGGGATTGCCATTAATTGAATGTGATAGTATAACAGCTATCCATTTTTAATTAGCTGCAGCCTAACTTTCTGTGCATTACTAGAAATGTTTGTTATTACTTCCCCTCTTTTGATATTTACAAAACTGCCTATTTCTCTTGAGGCAAAAGCACAGCAGCCAGCATCTCGCAGAAATGCACTAAAAGCAGGAGAGCATAGATGCAATCTGAAGCTGCTGCTGAGCACCAAAACTGATAACTAGTGTTTAGACTCCATACAATGCAAGAGGCTGTTTGGCTTTCACTGTCGATATATGAGAAATTTCAGACAGGAGCTCATATCCATATGCTCAAAATATCTCATTCATCGCAGCTTTAGTGCCAATAGTGGAGTACCTGTGGGTTAGATTCAAACCTGTGACTTGCACTTCAGCTGACCAAAGTCCAGCATGAAGTTGAAGTTATTGTTCCTGGAACTGGATAAGTTCTAATAGAAAAATAGGGGAAGGGAGACTGTGGCAGCTGTCATTAGGAGGAGAATGCACCTCATTCTCAGTAGAGGTTTTAAGGACATTTGATTGTGGCTTTGATTTGTTGAGGCAAGTTAGGTCATGAAAAACAGTACTGCTTGAGAGAGATTAAAGCGTGCTTTGTTGGTCCACAGATTAAGCTGAGCCAAATTTCATTGTTCACTGGCAACATGTACATGCTGAGAATCACTGAAATGACTACTGTCATTCAAAATAGTCTTACCTGTGTGAAAAAACCTCAGGGCAGGAGTCATTTTTTGCCATACAGGCCAGCTTGTATTGTCTGTGAGGTGCGTATGTACATATATATAAGTAATAGCCAATCCTGCATTTGGAGCTTCTTAAACTCCATCCGATGCACTAATCATAAACCGGGTGGGGCAGAGGTGGCTTTAGTTGCTTTCTTTTCAAGGCTGTTAGCTGGTGTTGATTGCTAACTTGTCTAACACACAGGATTTGTTGCCTGTAGTAATTTGCTGTTAACTAACGAGTCCCTCTTATTTCTCTCTTATACATCCTCGATTGTTTTCCTTCTGCTTTAACCCCTCCCACCTTAGATTCAAGCAGAGGCGGCAAGGAAGGAGAGAGGAGACGAGGCAACAGGCATTAAACAAAAATAAGACATGCATGCTTTGAGGCTGTCATTTTAGAGTGATTTCAGTTAAATATGACATGTGGCACAAATCCATTACTACGTCCATTTATGTTATAGCCTGCGGCTACATTTTGTGATCTCTGTCAGATGAGCACAACAGCATTCATGACTGCTTATGTTTAACTTTAACTTTTGAATTCAGTTGGGATCATGGCGTAATGTGACATAAATAATATCAAGATAAACAAATAGTGAAGGGCAGAAAGCTCGATTGTGCATTGGTTCTTCTTCATCTTAAATAACATATACAACTCATGAATAGAAAGGAAACTTTTGCAGAGTACGGCTCCCGCCATGGTTTGTGTACTCCAGCTGTGTGTTGCATATTTTATTATGTCACAGGTCCAAAAGAAGACACCTGTGCATCCTCACTTGCAGCTCCTCTGGCAAGCCTCCTCTTTCCTCCAAACCCATTTTATGAATTGTGACATCTTTCAAGATGTATGTTGTGATCAGTTTCTGGATCACAGGCTTAGAAGGGAGGAGATGAGGAGGAACAAAACAGAGAATTGAGAAGAGCCAAATGTTGCTGGCACTCTCATTGACACATGACATCTGAGGCTGTGAGCTTCCTCCTGCCAGGTTCCACTGCACTGCTGTGTACCAGTACTGCTTTGGTATTTTTAGCACTGTGTCTCACAGGCATCAGACAGACCACAGAAAACCACTTTGTTATTTATTTGAGGACACATTTTGTAAGTAATACTTGTAAACAGTAATATCATGCGTCACATGTACTAAACTATTTCTTCAGCTTGTGGTAAAGCACTTTTAATGGACTCATTCAGTATTTTTCTTAAGGCACAAAATTCATGATCTTCTGAGAAAACTTTTCATACATCATCAGATTTGCTGGGAAGTTACTGATGTTGAACTGTATGTTTTGTACTTTTTTTAAGAAAAATCTATTAATTAAAGTTCCCCTCCAATCAAAACTTTTTCTTCATGCTCCTAACAGTTGAATATTTCACCTTCACTGGCTAGAACAATGTATGTGCAGAGAGGCACGAGAAAGTAGTTTTCATATACAGTGCTGTTCTTTGCACTCATTGAAAATCTAATTTTAAGAGGCAGGCCGACGAGAAAGACTTGTCCAAAATGCAGAATACACAAGTGTGAAAAGTGGAAACCTGTGGAATAGTAAATAAGGAGACATCTTATGTCCAGCAGTCAAACTTGAAATGAAAAGTATTTATCATATATTGTGGAATTTGTAATGAAAGATAATGAAGAGGTGCTATCTCAAAGACTTTTTCACGAAACTCCAATATTTTCATAGATGCCCATTGTTTCCAGCTTTGCACCCAGATTTATTAAAGGGATCTCAGGATAAACATAGAAAAATCTCTTATGTCAGAGAAATTAACAGAAATTTCATAAACTACATCATGTCATTGTCCAACCCTATTACAATTTCTACAAAATAACACAAATAAAACACTTAAATATATGAAAAGAAATAAATATATCCTCTCAGAACTGTGTGTTTTTGTATGCTCTGTCTTTTCCAATGACACCAGGCTGTAACTGATTTAGGTGATCTCAACAGCTGAAAAAAATGCATCACGATTTACTGGATGTTGCTGTTGCTGATGCTTTTAGTCAGCTACTATAAGGCATGGATGAAGGAAAAAAAAAAGCCCATGTAAAAAATATGCCTTTGTAAATGTTTTGAGACAGCAGATGGTGATACACCTACGTAGTCTCTGTTTTCCCAGATGGTGATGCAGCTACGCAGGCTTCAGTGCTCCATATGCTCAGCTAACGTTCTGCTCTGCCCAGCCAAATAGGGCAGCCCGCTATGATAAGCAGCTCAGTGAAAGACCAGGGTTCCCGAGACTTTTCCAAAACTCGCGGGTGATTTCTCCTGGCAGGTCTACTGCATATCACACACTACTGCCGGTGTGTTATTCTGATTCAGGCGGAAGTAAATCGCCTTGTTGCTGTTGTGTTGCCAGAATCTCTCTGTCTCTGTAGTCACCATCTTGAGGCTGACTTTCATTCATGCCTCAGTCTTTATGCGGTGGTATTTGATGGATAAGGCTCTTATGGAAACACAGATAAAAGGGTATATTTGGATGAGGGGTGGGTCGTTTGTGGAGGTGCACAGAGGCACAGTTCAGAAGCCCTTTGAGCCTTCAAGCTGTGTTGTAGGTGGAGGATGTGACCACAATGCCCACGACCAGCTTGGTCTTATATCAGCTTCGAATGTTTTGTTAGAGCATCGCCACACCAGACCTGTCAAAAAGCACTTCCCCTTTTTATCTGGAGGTCCTGCTACATGAGTGGTGCAATTTTTCCATCAAAAAGGGCAAGATTTCATTGAGATTTAGCAGTATCATTTAAACTCACTCGCTCAGTCACTGAGCTTTAAAGTTTATTTTTACCTGGAAAGTAGTAGTTTAGCCAAGTAATCTCAACCAGGGTCCAGGTACCAATAAATTTAGTAGCTTTATCACAGGGTTTTCAAACTTTATTAATTTATATTTTTTAATTTGCTACATCATGAGGTGCCAGTATCAAAAATATATTCAGGAAAATTTAATAGTAATAAAACATTTACCTGATGTCTGATATCATGCCCATAAACAGTTGGGCTCCTGGAAAAGCACAAAACAAAAACCACTATTCTCACCTGCATATTAACATGTGTTTTGAGCTATGATCTCTGTCATGGGAAACGTGGACAGGTGAGAAGGCATTAGCACGGTATCCTTGGCAACAGTCTGTCTGTGTCTGTAGCAATCCGTCCAGCAGCTGTGGTGTGACACCTGGTAGACCTCCTGTCTGCTCTGCTCAGCTGACATTGTCGTCTCTTTGCTGTCACCAGTGTGCTCACATGTAATGCATACCAGCCAACTGTCAAGGCTGTCTAAATGGTATCACCAAACACTTCTGTTGTGTTTTTTATGGTACAAAGATGGTTTGTATGTGTTTTTTTAAAAAAAAGAGAGAGACAGCGAGAGAGAGAGAGGGATGAATACTCAGGAATTAGATCTGTTTTACATACTTTATTTATTCAAGTGTGACTTCACCACAGAATTATCCCTGTTGTGGCTGTATGCCTCCGCGCACCTGTCAAGTTGCAGTTTGCGTCCATGTCTGTCCAGCCTCATATAAAACATTCTTCATTCTTCATTCTTCTTCATCACATGTTGCAATGACAACCACCTGAAGTTCCTTGTTATCAAAACTAGTGAGCTTGTGGTGGATGCTTCAGATGCCTGAAATATTGATGTTGGTGCAAGGAAGCATCTTCAATACAATCAGTTTGCAAGGTTAACACCCAAGATTGGTGTCACCAATTCAGCATCTGACCAAATAAGAAATAATTTTCATGATCTCCACTTCTGTTCCTGAGTTGTGGTGTTGTATGGTGGCTGGATAAGTGTAGTGAAAAAGGACATTATGATGTCACAGTGAAGTTGACTTTTGACCTTTTGGATGTAAAATGTCATGACTTCATCATTTTACCGTATTAGACATTTAAGTGTTTTGTTTGTTTTGTCAGATCACAGTGACTTTGACCATCAAACACTGGCCATCAAAATCTAATCGGCTCATCCATGATTCCAGGTGGACATTTGTGCAGCATACCTGTGTCCCCTGTTACTCTTTAAAAAAAACAATAACAACAAAGAAGTCTCTAAATAAAGACAGCATGTTTTGGTTGTGGATAAAGTAAAGAGTAACATTTTGAAAATGTATATAACACAAATGTTATCCTCTGTTTAGGCAGATCGTTGACATAGTTTGAAAATGTAATCCCTTTAGTCAGGATTAGTACCTGGCACAGCAAGAGGCATGTGTTTGGTCATATGGACACAGGGAGGGAGGACTCACTAGGAGCAGGAAGACACTGTTTTGGGACACACAATGTTTCGCTTGAGTTTCACCAAACTGTGTAGATTCAGAGTAGGTTCATATGTTTGTTGTTTTTTCTTTGTTGGAAGTATAAACTCTGTGCTGGGCAGACTAATGAAGTTGTGAATTAGGCTAAAGCAAGAGGTTCTTTTCCTTAAGTCTGAGCATTAAGTTGACATAAACAAAGATCCCAATGGAAGCTACAGGCGCTTCCGTCGACTAGAAGAAGTGTTTGCTAATTCTGTTCACCACAATTGAAGTGCAATTGTCATCTGAAATACTGCTTGTTTCTCTCTTCCTTCTCTAGTTGGCTGAGTACCGCCAGAGAAAAGCTCACGCGGACTCCCAGAAGAAGCAGAAGAAAAAGAAGAAAAAGAAGTCAGCGGAGGACTCAGAGGGGGATTCACAGGGAAAAGTGGAGGTCGAGCCAGATCAGTCTGTGGCAGGCGAGGTGGGCCCGGGCGAGGGACAAGATGGATCTCAAGAAGGAAATAAAGACCCATCCACCAAAGGTTTTACCTTCACCAGGACGCTGCGGAGTGGAGAGACTGTCAAGCACGACCAGACCTACACCATAGAGGTAGATATTTAAACTTACTGTACAGTACAGTACAGATTACTGTCTGTATTTCTCACATACAGAATGCCAGTCTATTAATTCCTCTCAGTGTGTACAAATTAGGCATCTGTTGCACTAAAACTTAAGTCATAGAAGAAATAGTAGTTTACAGTTAAGCAGGCCTGCACTTAATAACTTTTCATTTTCATTAGCATTACTTGCTGATTATTTTCTCTATTAATCTTGTAATAGTTCAGTCTGTAAAATGTCATGAAACACTGCACATAAAAAATTCATTAAAGTTTTCTCTCCATCCAGGAGTATAAAATCTAGAGTTTATTGTCAAACACTAAGAAAACCAGCAAATATTCACTTTCAAGGAGCTGAAACTAGTTCATTTCAGTGTTGTCGCTCAAAAAAATTACATAAAACAATTAATCAATTATCAGAATAATCGAGGAATTTAGTTTCATGTGTTTTCAGTGGATTATAGTTGATGTTATGGAGACAATGTGTAGAAACTGTTTCAAATTATTAATTTTTCTCTAAGTAGTAAGCTGACAAGAACACATCTGCTGCACCCTGTGGAAACTCAAAATAGATAAGCGCCATTCTGGAAGGATTTCTGGGTCTTTGAATGTCTAAGTTCATGTGATCACGTGAAGAATAGACTCAGTCCACAGTTAAAATTCAGATAGGCATATAATAGGTAGATTATAGTGAGGATTACAAGCTGTTGAGCCACATAGAAAACAAGTAAGTGACAAGAACCTTGCCTGACAGGTTTACAAGATGTAAACAAAAAGTAAACAAAAAGAGAGATATTATGGTGGTACTATGTCGCTTTATTCATTAAATGAATTATAACATTCTGACTTAATGCCAATGTTAGACGGCACCTCAAAATATATTCATTTACATCATAATATTCCTCTAGAATGTGCTGAGTTTGACTGTCTTTAATGCTTTCATACAGTATTCAGCAGCACATTTCTTTCAATTATGTGAAATTGCGCTAAATATATAGTGTTTATTTATGAGTCTGGCAGTAACTGTAGGGATGCTGGGCAGTTTTGGACATTTTTGATGCCTTTTTTTCCTGTCTAATGCTGCTGTCTGATTTTATTAATGTATCATCAGTCTGCTCCTTTGGGACCCAGATAGTCTCGTAACTTAAGTGCTGCCGGTTCATTTTATGACTTTTGTTTATTGATATGTTTGCTTTTTCCAATTTTAACTGTGAATTTGAATTACTGAGACCTTTACAGCTCATAGAAAGAAAATGCATGCATATATGCATTTTTCATACACTTACACATATATGAAAAATACAATTTACTTTGGTTTAAACAAAGCTCTCAAAGAGAAATCTGTCCAGTAATTGTTAATAAACTGCAGAGTCTTTTTTATTAGAAGTCTTCTCAGGAAATGAACTCTCTCAACTAGACCAAAATACACTTACTGAAATATCTAAAATTCATATACTGAAAATGAAATTAATAAGACCCTTACTTGTTGTAGAAAATAAATGTACTTTTGACTTTGTAGACAGATTGTTAGGAGGCTACACACTTTATACTGTGAAAGGTTTTGGTTTGCGCTGGGGATTTAGTTGAACTCTCAGTCGTTTGGTTCTTCCTTTCTCATCATAGTTAACTGACAGATGATTCATCAAACAGAAATGAAATACTGGGATGATAAAATTCAGTGTTGGTGCTTTCTGTGAATTCATTTCATATACATAGTTACTGCTGCAGGCCTTGCAAGCACTACTTTATTTTTAAAAAATGTTCAGTCGATTTAATATCTTTTTTCTCTTGTATAAAACCCCTAAAAAGATCACTGATGTTTGAGCTGTCAGGTTTACAAACATAGATGAACTTGAAACCTTCAAAGCATTCCTGTTTTTCAAGAGAAATACAAAAGTTGGAGACAGAACATTCACTTGTCTCAGTAGTGCTTGACATAAACAAATATTCAGGGACTCGCATTATTCTGAAGAAGATCAGCTAATCTAAAACAAAAATATGCAGAGACCTAAGGGCTTTTTTCTTTCATCATCCGAGCCTTGTCGATCTCTTTTACCGGGCGCTGCGCAGTCACTCTTTCCCTGAACTCACTGAACATTTGATGCAGCACATGCCCACAAAAACTACTGGTTGCCATGGAAACAGACAATTGCTTTTAAACGGGTTAAGATGTGCCGGTCTGTGTGACCAAATCCCGTGGCCTTGCATCGCTTTTTTGCAGATCTAAAGGTTGATTGAATGTACCAACGTTTCTTTTTTGTTTGGTTTTTTTCTTTCACCTTGGGAGCGATTCACATCCTCTCTGTTACAAAAGGCTGTGCGACATTCTGTATCTTTCTGCTGCATGGATAGGAGCTGTTATGTATTACTAACAATTGAAGCTCATACATGACAATAGAGTGAGTCATACTGCATGATATGTGTGAGTTATTATAATGTGCATACATTATTTAAATGTTGAACTTTAGATGTTTTATCCCCCCTGTGTTTCCACACCATTTTTTGTTGTTTTTAATTGGGGATTGGTTCTTTTCAGAGATCTTGTAGTGATGCTGCTTTCTCTGAGCAGGAAAAGGTTGCTGTGGAAACACAAGAGAGTCAAAGTTTTCCATTCTCAAGTCTTTCACAGGCATCTGAAGGAGACTGTAATTACAAATACTAGTGTGCTGACTCACTGATGCCTCAGCAGCCCCGAATAAACTTTTCATCAAGTTCCTTTATCAGTGAGGTTACAATCACATATTATATACATCACATGTTCGGGGTTCATCTTTGTGCATGTTGCCGTGAGGTGATGTTAAAGTTCTGCAATCAAAACAGAACTTGTCATTTCTCTCTCCTTCTGGGCCCCATACAGTTTCGATTTATGACCCAGGAATTAACCTGAAAATAGACTTCAGTAATGGCAGTCATTACTCTGTGGGAGGGAGAAAGGAGCAGAAGTGGGTTAGGCCCATATTTGAATGCTGAGTGCCTGCTGAAATAGGACATAAGAGAGGCATTGTTTCAAAATTGTTATGATTGAACATTTTGTTATGTGCATTTTGAACTGCATTAAAAATCAGAAGACTTCTGAAACTGTAATGAATACTCTTTGTAAGGTTGGGACCTTTCACAGTAAAAGTCCATGCAAATTTTGCTGCTACATTCTTGTTAGCAGCTACATGACTTATATTGTGCTGACTTATTATTAAGTGTTTATTTGTGAATAATGTTGATGATGTTGTGACTGTCTTATCATGTACTTGCTTAACTTGTCTTTTATTATGATGAATTTCTCTCTCCATTGCAGCCAGAGAGTGAAGTGTCCACTACTGCTGAAGATTGTTCCTCAGAGGTGAGATGACCTGTTTAAAAATATGTGTCATCTCTTTGTGACATGAATATCCTCTTCCATTTAATTTTATTGTAACTCCAGATGTTTTCCACAGTGTTTACACCTGTGCAACATGCGCATCGAAGCCTCTCTGAATGGACCTGCTGGTGCAGTTATGTCCAGTTTTGGAGAGTTATTACCATTACAATTATGATATATATCTTGTTGTTTTCAACTGGAAATGGTACCAGAGGCAGAAGGAAGCAGATCACAGTAGTCAGCCAGCCCACATCCACTGTGTCAGACTACTGGACAAGCAGAAGCAATATCACATGCTGGTAAAATGTGTCTGGTGAATAGATCACTGAAAATCAACTGAAAATCTAGCCTGTAATTTTCAGGAAGAGGAAAATGTTACATAAAAAAGTAAAAAAAAAAAAAAGTGGATTAAAACATTTTTCAGTTGTTATTAGCATTATTGTAATTGTCTTTATTATTGTGCTTCATGCTACTCAAAACCAGTATCCCTTAGAACTCTTACAGGTTTTCTTGCTGACTTTTGCTGCTGCTTTTGCTTTGATGTTGAGACTGTTTGAAATTTGAATTTCAATCAGCAAGAAGATGATTTAAATGTGACTTTAGTTCATCCTAAAACTGACATTTAAGAACATTTCTCAGGAAAATAAATGACACAAATCACAGGATCTTAGCACTACAGATCTACCCAGTGATTACTTCTGAAATTCATGCACCGTTTTCCCTGGCACAGTTCTCAAATCTTAATATGTCACTGACAGCATTGTGAATTAACAGGTAAATGGGTGCCATGATGGGGTGACAGAGGAGCTATTGATGTCTTCGAAGGATTTTGTCTGGGTACAGTAGTCCAATCAAGCAGCTCTTTTGGCTCTGCTAGCAAACCCACTGGCTTCTGGATGTAACTTTGCATTTGCTTATACTTCAGTCCTCTGCAAGATTTCCTTTAACCCACTAACCAAGCCTCTTTTTTAAGAGTTAGTTTTGATGTGTGTTTAATGTTTTAATGTATTGGTTTTAAAAGTAATACTCTGCGTTTCTCAGTTTTTTTTCCAAGAACAGACCTATGTTTGCTAGAAATTGTGCCAAATATTTAGCAGTCCATGGACACAGTTTACTAAACCTGAAGGAACAGATTGCTAGACTGTGGACAGCACTGTGGACAATTTGAGTACTCTGCAGGACTAATTAACTCCCAGTGTTCTTTTTGATAACATTGACTATAATAAATTGACTAAACATTTCTTCCTGCGGCTCCTGGCTCATGTAACTAACTGCTATTGGGTGGCTATTGGGTGGTGACTAAGTACTGAACTCATTCTTGAAACTTCATCTTGTTGTAAGTCCTGTAAATGCGATACAAGTGTTTATTTTTGTGGTCAGGAGGAAGTGGAGCCCCTGCAGCAGGTAAAGAGAGGTACGATGCAGGATATGGAGGATGCACTTGCTGCCAAGACCCAGGCGGTGGAGGAGCTGAGTCGAGAGCTTGAAGAAATCAGGGCTGCTTTCGGCACAGAGGGAGTGCAGCAGGTATATGCGTGATTAGTTTTTTATAGATCACACTCCTAGAGGTTTAAGCACCTTAAGGCTAACCATCTGGAAGTGCATTTAGAAAATACTCAGGGTAAAGTATATTTAACTTTCCTGGTTAAACATAATATTTTATCATTTTAAAATACCTTTTAAAGTGTTAGCTTTACCTCTGCCAACGTTGTTGTTTAAGCTCTGTCTTTCTCCTCTTTTCTTTCCTCTGTCTGGCTATTGCATACATGCATTTAACTTTGATAGCTGCAGGACTTTGAGGCTGCCCTGAAGCAGCGAGATGGCATCATCACCCAGCTCACAGCTAACCTTCAGCAGGCTCGCGAAGAGAAAGACGAGATCATGAAAGAGTTCCTGGAACTGACGGAGCAAAGCCAGAAACTACAGATTCAGTTCCAGCAGGTGGGAACTCTGAAGTTATATTAGCCATTACACAACCTAAGACAGTACGGGTCATTACACTATTATTATATTGTCCAGCTATTTCCTGTCCGTGTATTCGATTAGAAATTAATTTGTGTGTGGAAAAACCACAGCTGCAGGCAGGCGAGACACTGAGGAACACCAGCCACAGCAGCACAGCAGCTGATCTTCTTCAGGCCAGGCAACAGCTCACACAGTACCAACAGCAGATGGAAGAGATGAGCGTTGTAATCAAAAAACACCAGGAGGGGAGCAGTGAACAGCTGGAGCACATCAGCCAGCTCCAGCAGAAGCTCAGTGAGATGGAGATGGTAAGAAATGACTAGTGTGATTGTACAGAAATTATTTCTGCTCTCAATGTTGTCTCTGCATGTCTAATAATCTGTATTCTTTGTAGTTATGGAGAACGTCAGAAGAATCACTCACAAAAAGGATAAATGAAAAGGACCAGCTCATTGCTGAACAAGAAAAAGTCATTTTGGGTCAGGAGCAGTCGCTGACAGAGTTGAGAATGGCAGAGGAATCTTTTGCACAAACACTAAAAGAGAAAAATCAATTAATTTCAGAGCAAACTGCAATAATCACGGAACACGAGCTGTCATTGACCCTGCTCAGAGAAGAACTTGTCCATGTGGGACGGACTACAGATAAAAATATTATGCACCAATCAGATGAGAAAGACCTGATCATAGCAGAGCAAGAGAGAGTCATTTCAGAACGCGACTGCTCTCTTACACAGCTCGAGGATGAGCTCGAGTCCTCTGAAAAATGCCAGCATGACCTCCAGCAGCGAATGTCTGCAAAAGAATCAGAGCTTGAAAAATGCGTTGATGAGTTGGAAAGCACCAAGTCTGACTTAGAAATCTGTAAATGTGAAATAGAGAGATGTAAATTAGAGTTGGAGAAAGAGCGAACGGAATTAGAAATCTGTAAAGGTGAACTTGCAACCTCCAGACAGAAAGAGCGAATGTCGTCCAACGAAATCATGCAACTCATGGGCACAGTAGAGGACCTGCAGAAGCGATATCACCAGGGAAGCCTGTCTGAGAGTGACACCGTCCAAAAAATGCAGGAAGAAACTGTGAGGAAGCTCGAACTTCTCAGGGCAGAGCTGGATGAGATGTATGGCCAGCAAATAGTCCAGATGAAGCAGGAACTTAATTTGCAGCATGCAGCAAGAGTAGAGCAAATGAATGCGCAACATCATGCTGAGCTTGAGCTTCTAAAAGCACAACAACTTTCTCAAAGCTCTGCTGTTAGTAGTGTTGAGGTGGAAACCCTCAATTCTAAGATTAGGGAACTTCAAGAGACTTTAGATCAATCCCATGCAATGCACAATAAAGCCAGACATGAGCTGAGCCAGGTCGCCAAAGAGAAGCTCAACCTGCAGGCCAAGGTTGAGGATCTTCTCCAAGATCTCCGTTTTGCTAAAGAAAAAGTGGAGCAGGTCTCCAACAGTGTAATCTCTCAGGAAAGCCAACAAGGTGAACTGCAGCGCCTCCAGGAGACCATTGACAATCTGAAGAGCAAGTTGGCTGCTGCTCAGGAAGCAGCAGAGGAGGCAGAAGCAAAACACGATTCAGAATTGACCAACTACAAGATCAAGTTGGAGATGCTGGAGAGGGAAAAAGATGCTGTGCTTGACCGCATGGCAGAGTCACAGGAAGCGGAGCTGGAACGACTGAGGACTCAGCTGCTGTTCAGCCACGAGGAAGAGCTCACCAATCTTCGGGAAGAGTTGCAAAGGGAGAGTTTCCTGAACACAGAGAACCTCCTTAATGAAGCCGCTGTCAAGCATGAGAGAACGTTGGATGAGTTGCGTGTTGATTATGAGGACAAACTGCATTTGTTACAAAGAGAGAAGGCAAGTTTTGCCACAGAGCGAGATGAGCTTTTGCACCAAATTCTTGGACTAAAAGAAGATCTTAAACTTGCTTTGCACAGCTCCAAAGCAGATGAACTTGTCCAGCAGCTTCAAGAGCTTCAGGTAGAGCTTGAGGAATTGAGGAAGGGAGGAGTAGAACGTGCACGAATGGAGAATGAAATTCAGACATTACTGAAAAAGACAGAGGTGCTTGAGAACCAGTCAAGAGAGAAAGAGCAGTGTTGGGAGAACAAATGGAAAGAACAGGTATTGGAAAAGGAGACACTGATAGAGTCTAATAACACTTTGAAACAAAAGCTGGACTTAAAAATTAGGAACATTGAAACACTCACAGCAGAGAACAACCAAATACAGCAAAAAGTAGTTGAGCTTAGTGAAGAAATTGAACGGCAGAGGACTACTTTCTCTTTTGCCGAAAAGAATTTCGAGGTAAACTATCAGGAGCTGAAGGAGGAGTACACATGTCTTACCGAGGCAAAGACAGAATTAGAAGAGAGGACATTGAAGGAGACACTTGAGTTTGAGGCAAAAATTGTTAGCCTTCAGTCACAGTTACGGGAGCTGGAGGGGAACAGCGGAGATATCAAAATGGAGGACACAAATACAAACATGTCGGGGAAAGCTGTGATAGAAAAAGATACTACTGAGCTAATGGAAAAGCTTAATGTTACTTTGAGTGAGAAGGAAAGCCTGGCTGGAAGGCTTTCCCAGGTTACAGAGCAACTGATGTTTACAGAGAACAAAGTGGGTCAGCTAGAAGAAGAGCTGATGAAAGCGAGGCAAGAAAATACGAAGGTCATTGCCCAAAATGAAAACCTAGGGAAAGAACTGGAAAAGAAGCAAGAGATTAGGAGAGAGCAGGCGAGGGGGCAGGATGCCCAGAGAAAGCTTCAGCGAGAAGAGCGAGCTGTTGAGCCAGTTTGTTCTTTTGAGGATCATCACCTTCAGATTCAATCTTTGCAAGAGGAGATAAAGGCTCTTCAGTTCCACTTACAGGCAGCTGAATTAGAGAGAGACAGCATCCGCCAGATCCTGGAGCTCCAAAGGCTTTCACAGACTCCATCTCCAACAGCAGCAGCAACAGCAGCAGCAGCCCAGTCCTCAGGGGAGGGACCTGTTGAGGGACGATCCTCCCCACAAAAGTCCACAGCCTCAGGGTCAAGCAGACGCAAGAGACGGCAGAGGTTGAAGCAGGAGCGCAAGCTGGGCGCTGCTCTCTCAGACTGCAGAGAGGAACAACAGAGGGAGGAGGAAGAAGAGGCAGCGGTGGAGGAAGAGAGAGCTACAAGTGCTGCAGAGCAGAGAGAGATGCAGCCTCAGATGAAGAGCCAGGTTATGTCATGTTCACAAGAGAGGGCCGGTAAGGAGGACTCCACTGACGGGTACCAGGGAGACGGAGACAGAGACTACATCAACAAACGGGTAAGCACTCACATGCATCTGCTGCACTGCTCTTCAGTAAAGCAAATCTGCTGCCTTTTTTCCTCTGCTGCCTTTTTAAGCCCGATTACATGTTTGATTGAATGATTAGAGTGCTTTTCAGAAAACAAACAAAAAAACATTGCACGTCAAAGGAAAGCACAGTTGAAATTGCATGCTTCAAACCAATCACTTTCACCATTAATGCTGTGATATTAAATGCCTGGTCAAGCTCTAACAATGAACAAAATATGACTGAGGCATTTCAGTGCTGACATGTTTTGTCGCTTGTGGGAGAACAGTCATGATTGCAAATTGCCTGAGCATCTGCAGGCTTGCTCCCAAAGGTAGCATTGAGCAGCAACTGTTGTGTTAAAAGATAGCCATATATTTTTAAGTTGGTGCAGGTAGTTCAGCGTTACATTAAATGGGGTATTTGGGAGACGAATAATACAAAAGAGGAAATACACACGCAGAACAGCCTGTACATAACAGCAAAGTATCGAGACTCCATCGATATTCTGCTCATTTCTACTTTTAAAGGAGCACTGTACAATATTTATGATCTGCTTTCATTTGATGCTGCTTTTCCTTAAGCTGAATTTCATGTTGAAAGAGACTAGATTTAAATATAAAAAACATTCACCTTCAGTCTCCTGATAGCTTTGAATAATTGTCGATGTGTAGAAATGTGTACATTCTAGTTTCTTTCCATCCTGCAGGGAGTGAAGGGTTTGAGGTGAGAAGCCATTTTACCCCAGTCACTTCTGTGTCTGTGTCACTTCAAGCTGTGTCTCATTTACACCAGGCAAAAGATAGTGTACAGTGTATGTCTGCCATTTCATATCTGTGTTTCATGTCGTTTTTGTCACCTCCTGGGCTGGAACACATATGGTCCAGAATGACATTTTCACTTGACCAAAACCCTAAAACGTCTTCAGTGTAGTTGTAAAATATGCTTCTGATGCTTAATGGCATGGCAGAATTATATTTTATTGACTCTATGTTTAATGTTCTGTGTAGGTACTTTTATATTTGTACAATCAACAACATAACTTAAGCAAGTGTTTTTTTTATGAGATTCTGTGTACGGTCAAACAAGCACGATGACCAACTTCTTATAAAGCAGTTACAAGAGCTTAATAAAGTCCATATGGGTGATTGACGTAAAAGCAAACTAGATAATGTTCTGCTGATGTTGAATAAGATTGTTTCTGTACTTACACTTCAGGTAGTTTATGCTCCCCCTCAGGAAGTGATAGTGCACTTTGTTTTTTTGTCCATCAGTGTCATATTTTCCTGCATTTGCACAGGGGTAATATCTAAGACAGTTTAAAACAAAAAAATACAATGTTTATTTTTTTTTCTGCTTTCTAATTTAGGTGAGCAGACATGGGACGGACCACCACGCGGAGCCTGTGGTGTGTCAGGGAACAGAGGAAGCGGAGGAGACTACTGAGCATGTAAATGTCACTTAAGCTCACATCCTGCCTTTTGCTTTTCAGCATCTGTAGGTGCTTTCATGAATCATACATTGTGGTGTGAGGGTCAATAAGTAGGCGTTCGTGCAGCTGAAACACATCCCATACTCTAAATATCTCAAAATATCCCTTTGAGAGATTTTCTAAAATTGGATTCATCAAACTCTTCTTTCTGCACAAATGTGTTGTGATTTGCTCCTTTCTGCCTGATGAATACCACCTGTTCATTATTGGGTGCCAATTCAGAAATTTGGTCACTGGAATTATGAACATCCCTTAACTGCTGTTTCTGCTGTGTTTCAACAAGTTCCACTGACTTAACTGTGGAGCTTAAAGTGCTGCAGTCAGAAATCAGCAGATAAAAGCCTAATAAATTTAGTACACAACAGTAATTCTGTTGTTGTTGGTGCATGTCTATTAGCGGCACATCACAACACAGCTGCCATCTGTTTGTTAGGTGCCGACCATCTCTTGTCTGCAGGTTTTAAGCAGCTACATCTGAGCTGTTTGAAAGGGCTCTCTGCATCGTCAGATGTAGTGCGGAGGGGGAGATTATATCATAACAAAGCGTTTTAAATACAACCTACTTAAAATGTAGAGTGCACTTTAAACATCTGACATCAAAGGTAACAGAATCACAATTTCATAATTGTGTAACCCTAGATAATTTCTGCTAATGCATAATGCATAATTAGAGCAAAAGGCCTCACTGTTTGCCTTTTGTTCTCGGTTGCAGAAGTACTAATAGCAGACCTCTCATCCTGAACACAGATGGCTAATGCTGCTGCTCCGTTATAAACACAGGATTGGTGAATTATGTTATTTAATCATTTGGCTCCTCTGACTAGCCGATGTATGTAGCACGATGCATAATTTAATTTGTGATAAATTATAAGTGGTATTTATCCCTGTAGTGGTTTTTTTTTTTTTTTTAATCAGTGTCATTTAGTGTCATCTTGTTGAACAGTTTTAGGAACATCAAGACAAACACTCCAATATAAAATCAAATTATACATGTGAAAAATGTTCCGCCGTGTTTCATTTCAGATGTGTTAATGTGATGACGTTTCTTCCTGTGGTTTCTAGGGTGAGTGCAGGCTGCAGATGGAGGCCCAGCGGATCAGCCTGTCTCAGATCCACGCTGCCCAGCTGGAGCTGCTGCAGGAGGAGATGGACGTCCGTACATGCTCTCTTGAGCTGAAGCTGCAGAATCTGAAAAGTCACAGTGATCCAGGTGAGTATATGTGTACTCTGTTGCCTCTCTGTGCATTTTGTGTTTGTGGCAGTACAAAGGTCCTCTCAGAGAGGCTCTCGATCATTCATGGCTGATCAAAACAGAACCGGACTTTGTTTGCTAGGGGCTGTGAAACATTTGAATTGTTCATTTGATTCAAATTCCCTGCTTGTTTTTTCAGATGAGCCAAAAAACTTCAAATACCACAACCTGTTGCAAACTGTGTCAGCAGAATGCAACGAGATCATTCAGGTAACCATTGAAGACAAATAGGTTTTTGATTGAATTTTTTTGTTTTTATTTATTTTTTTTAACATGTGCTGCCAAGTTAACTAAAGTGATTAACCTCGTCTCTATCTGCTCTGTGCTCAGTATTTTCAAAAGATGTTTGGTGAAGAGTTTTTGGAGAGTGTTGATGCAAAAGGTCAGCCGCCCTCTTCAGTGGAAAGACCAGAAACTAGTGAATCCACCCCCATTATACTGGAGGCCAGAGGTAATTTGTCTATTAAAGAAATTAAATTACACTTCAAAACATTTTTTCCGGTGTAAATAGCTCCTTGGCTTTCATTTTGTTAAGTAATTTTAAACCTACAAAGTATTTTTAAACAAGCACTTACTTATTTACTTACTTATTTACTTGGTACATAGTCAAATCAAATCATCCAATTTCTCTACTGAGATCATGAACATTTAATCTAATCTAAAAAACAAATTTCTTTCCCGTAGAGCTCTACAGATCTCTGCAGCAGGTGAGGGAGACAATTGAGAAGGAACATCTGCGACTGTCACAACTTCAGGCTTTGCTGAGAGCTGATGGGAGTAAGGTAAAAACATACACATCTGTAGACCTGAGCTGTGTCTCAGTTCCTCACTACATGCTGGTGCAAATAAAATATAGTCAAAAAGGTGTCAGAACATGTACCAAAAATTGCTTGGTTTTTTGAGGCACTATTTTTCCACAAGGAAGAAGTTGAAACAAATTTTGATTGCACTGAAAAAAGCCAAAAATACTGGTAAATGTTAAGGAAAAACCATTTGCTGTTCATTTTTGATTGTCAGTGAGATTCAAAAGATTCACTTTGATTAGCTTGTACTGGCATGTATAGTACAGTATAGTAGTAGTAGTAGTATAGACAGGTAAGTACTGAATGTAGATTTATTGTCCATTCATCCACTCATCCACCCATTTTCTTTACCACTTATCTGTCAGGGTCATGGGGGGGCTGGAGCTTATCTCAGCTGGCTATGGGCGAGAGGCGGGGTACACCCTGGGCTGGTCGTCAGTCAGTCGCAAGGCTTTATTGTTTTAGTGATAATGTTTATATATAATTGCATACGTATTGTGTACAGTTTAGTATGTAGTACGGAATTCACGCTCATTTACTAGGGTGTTTAGGAACAGAGAGGGCAGCAGAGGCATTACAAACACTCCAACAAATGTGTTGGTCTCCTAGATGATGGAACTGCAGATGGCATATGATGAACTGAAGAGCAGCAGTGAGAAGGAGATCTCTGACCTGCGTGTACAAGTTGCCACCTTACGTCCCTCTACAAGCCAAGGTAAATGTGGAGTTTCTTTTCTTTCACCACTCTGTTTTTTGTTCCTTCTTACTTGATGATGTTATTTGTAGCTGCAGACACATTTTTCTCAATGCAAACATTAAAGTTTCATTCAATTTATGCTCATCTTAATTCTATCCAGAGCATATTGAATTTCATATTTCACTTCTCTTATATGTTAGATCTAGAGGGGCAGGCTGGTGCACCATCTACCTGCCTTACTGAGGAATTACAGAGGCTGAGGGCCGAAGAGCAGGAAAAGCAGCTCCGGCTGGAGGAGAGTCACCGACAGGAAGTGGAACATCTCAGAGCTCACTACCAGCAGCAGGCTGCAGAGTCTGAGGAGCGATACCTCTCTGAGCTCTTCATGCTGCAGCAGCGACTCCAGGAGGTCACAGGCACTCAGACCCACTTCAGGTGCAGACCACTAATTCTTAATGTTTCCTAATATGGAACAAATTCCCATGAATTCAGACCTAAGCAAAGTAAATGTGCAACAAGCTCTTCTTATATAGATAATGATAGTGGCATACATGGTGACATATAAGACATATTCATACCAAACCATTCTGTGGATTCTCTGAGAGGGATTGCCAGCTAAGGAGCTCCCCTGAGAACTGCATATATTCAGATGCTTTTTTCTGTTTGTATTTTCACTGCCGGTAGGAAGGCTGAAGTGCCATAGGCTGTCCAGCTATAGCACCATCAATTTTGTGCAACAAACAGCAACGTTAGTTTGATGGACGTTTGTCCATGTTGTGTTCCTTCTTTAAACAAACTAAATTTTTACTAACTATGAAAAGGTTCCTATGGTCCGAAAACACCTGATGATGTATAATTTCTGAATGTGGGATATTATATCAAAAGGCAATGCCTTTGACTTGGGAAATACTACAAATGTTGTCTAAGCTGCCATATCTTTCTCCCACACACAGTACTTTTTTTAACTGACGCAGTGCATGTGTTAGAAGAACCTCAAGATGAGCTAAGTGATCGCCTACACAGTGCGTCCAGTAGAAGCTGGTCTGCATATCCTGTGTAGCACGTGGAAACTAACTGACCCAGTTCAGTTGACGACAACAAAGCTTTAACTAATGAAATATTCACTAGGTTGTTGGAAGTGTTATTCGTGCCTTTTGTTAGCCCACTAACCTATAAAAGTGCCTTTTCAGCCATTCCAGGTGGCTACCAGCAGGAAGTAATCATCTGAGCATTAAAGTGCTGCATAGAAAACAAGATGTGACCTTTTTAAGCATGCGCCACTCAGTATGTTGAATTATATGAGGTTTTGGAAGAACTTACTAAAATAGAAGAAAGTGTCAGGAGTGTGCATGAATCTGTGTGTCACCCTTAGCTCACCGTTCAAGTATATTTACTGAATTGCTGAATAACTCTTAATGTAAAACTGTTTGGAGACCATGCATATTTATACAATGTATTTATATTCATACACTTTTTATTGCTATCAGTGAGCTCTTCCTCATGGCTAAGAGAGAGTGTATATATGTGCTGTATATAGAGTAGAGACCCTCATTAGAGACCTTAATCATATACTTGAACCTGCAT